>NC_092713.1:188879998-189479998 GCF_047496885.1 Scyliorhinus torazame
CAAGTCCCTTTCTGAGCACAGTACCCGTATATCCCCCATCCGAAACAAACATAAAAACCATAGACATAAATGAAACAAAAGCCCCCAACCAACATCTTTAATCCCCATTGCTGACCGGCCACCCTTTTGTTACAATACAGGCTCCAGCGCCCTCAGAGAGCCCAACAAAAGGTACACACCACAGCTGAAAGAAAAAAAAAGAGGGAAAAAAAAGCAACAGAATAAAGGAAATAAAACATACGAGGGGGTGGGAGGGGATACCCTCCCCCCACATCCCCCACAGGCAAAAACTGCCCACAAAAAATACACCACCTGGCACCTTTAAGGCATGATGTGGAGATGCTGGCGTTGGACTAGGGTGAGCACAGTAAGAAGTCTTACAACACCAGGTTCAAGTCCAACAGGTTTGTTTCGAATCACTAGCTTTCGGAGCACTGCTCCTTCCTCAGGTGAACCTTTAAAGCAGTGAACAGTCGACCTGCAGTCCAGGCACAGTAGGTGTCCCTTCAAACAGTATTTCCCGGACCCTAGCTTGCGTCCGTGGGTCCTTTTTTCGAGACCAGCCCTTGATCCCTCGCGAAGTCCATCGCTTCTTCGGGCTTGGAGAAGTAGTGGTGTTGGCCCTGATGCGTAACCCAAAGACGGGCCGGGAAGAGCAGACCAAACTTCACGTGCTTTTTGAACAACACCTCCTTAACTTGTTTAAAGGCTGCTCGCCGCCTGGCCACCTCCTGGCTTAGGTCCTGGTAAATGCGAAGAACACTGTCATTCCACGTGCTGCTCTTAGCGTTCTTTGCCCACTGCAGCACCCGCTCCTTCTCCACAAACCTGTGGAACCGAACCACCATCGGGCGGGGGGGGGGGGGGGGGGGGGGGGGGGGGGGTCGGGGGGACACACCCGGACGCACCTGTCTCGCCTGTACTCTGTGTGCCCCCTCCAGCTCCGGCGGTCGCGGAAAGGCTTCAGCCCCTATCAGCTGCATCAACAGGTCCGCCACAAACGCTGTGGCATCTGCTCCCTCAGCCCCCTCCGGGAGGCCGATGATCCTCAGATTTTGTCGACGGGCTCTATTTTCCAGCTCCTCTACTCTGTCCAGCAGTCTTCTCTGTCTCTCCTTCAACCCGTCGACTTCTAGCGCAGCCATCGTCTGCGCGTCCGCCTGCTCCTCCACCGACTCTCCCAGCTCCTTAACTTTTTCATCTTGGACATAAGAGTTTCATAGAAGTTTCATAGAATTTACAGTGCAGAAGGAGGCCATTCGGCCCATCGAGTCTGCACCGGCTCTTGGAAAGAGCACCCTACCCAAGGTCAACACCTACACCCTATCCCCATAACCCAGTAACCCCACCCAACATTAAGGGCAATTTTGGACACTAAGGGCAATTTATCATGGCCAATCCACCTAACCTGCACATCTTTGGACTGTGGGAGGAAACCGGAGCACCCGGAGGAAACCCACGCACATACGGGGAGGATGTGCAGACTCCGCACAGACAGTGACCCAAGCTGGAATCGAACCTGGGACCCTGGAGCTGTGAAGCAATTGTGCTATCCACAATGCACCCAGTCTCTGGTTCAGCTGATCCACTGCCTTCTGAAGTGGGTCCAAGTTATCCCGCTTCAGTGACTCAAAACTGCTGTTTATCACCTGCAGCATGTTTTCCAGCGCCTGCTGGATCGCCGGGTCCGTAGGTCCGCCGTCTTTGCTCCCAGGTTAGTTTCCCCTGCACCTTGCCTTTGTCCCTTCCTCGCCCGTTTGCGCAGCTTGCTGCTCTCCCGCAGTTCCATGCAGCTCTGCTCGCTCCTTAGCCCCCCGTGGCCGTCATTTCAGTGCTCCACAGTCCCGCAAAACTAGGGAACCAGGTCCTCAAATCCCGCCGAAGTGAGAGCCCCCGAATATGCGGCTCACTCACTCATTGCCGCCATCGGAAGTCCTCCCCAACTGCACAATGTTAGCACAATTCATGACTCCTCAGACACTGAAGCAGTCCATGTCCATATAGAGCAAGACCTGGACAATATCAGGATTGGGCTGACAAGTGGCAAGTAACATTCACACCACAAAATTACCAGACAATGACCATATCCTACAAGAGAGGATCTAACCATAGCCCCTTGACATGCATTGGTATTGCCATCCCGAAATCGCCGCTATCAATATCCTAGTGGTAACCATTGCCCAGAAACTGAAGTGGACTCTGGCTCCCAGAGCAAGCCAATGGCTTTGAATCATGCGGTGCGTAACTCACTTCCTGACTCTCCAAAACCTTTCCATCACCTACGGCACAAGTCAGGAGTGTGATGGAATAATTTTCACTTGCCTGGATGAGTGCAGCTCCAACAATACTCCAGAAGCTCGAGGCCATCAGGACAAAGCAGCCCATTTGGTTGCTCCCCTTTCCACAAGCATTCAATCCCTCCAGCATTGATGAATAATAACAGCTGTGTGTACCATCTACAAGATGCACTGCAGGGGCTCACCAAGGTTCCCTAGGCACCTTCCACACCATCTAGAAGGACAAGAGTAGCAGATATCTCTGAACACCGCCACCTGGAAGTTCCTCTCCAAGACACTCACCACCCTGACTTGGAAATATATCACCATTCCTTTATTCTCACTGGGTCAAAATCCTGGAACTCATTCCCTAACAGCATGTGGATGTTTCTACACCTCCCAAACTGCAGAGGTTCAAGAAGGCAGCTCTCTGTCGCCTTTTCAAGGGCAACTTGGGACGGATAATAAATACTGAGCTCACCATAGATGACAACATTCTATAAATAAATATAAACAAATAATGATTTATGCACATATACACGTAGGTCCATCTGCTCCTGCACGTTCCAGATGTGCAGCATAAAAATGTTCTACTCATTTCCCCAGTGGAATCAATTGCTTCGCCCAATCCCAAAGATATTGAGGCCATTTAGAGAGCCCCACTAAGACCCTGTTTCAGCTTGGCGCACTCAGCACAGACCATGGATTCAACCTGAAGCCTTCCTGCAAAGTTTTAGTACCATTCTAACCATTTTAACATTTTGCTCTTTTGCCTTGTTTAAAAAAAGGTTGAATTCTTCATCTCATCTGTTCTGTTGTTCCACCTTGTAATGAGCAGCTTTTGATCCTTGTATCATTTTATTTCCTCCCATTCTTTCATGGGATGTGGTTTTCATTGGCAAACATTTGCTGTTAGCACTGCTGTCTCACGGCGCCGAGGTCCCAGATTCGATCCCGGCCCAGGATCATTCTGCCTGTGTGGAATTTGCACATTCTCCCCGTGTCTGCATGGACCGCACCCCCACAAACCCAAAGATGTGCAGGGTAGGTGGATTGATCATGCTAAATTGTCCTTTAATTGGAAAAAAAATGAATTGGATATTTTAAATATATTTTAAAAAAGACAAGCATTTACTGCCCATCCCTAATTACCCTTGACCTGACTGACCTGCTAGCATTTCAGAGGGTAGCTAAGACTCAATCACATTACTGTCGGTCTGAAGTCACATGATGGCACGAATGAACCAGATGAGTTCAACCCTGTTGTCATTCATTGAAGAGCTTATCGGATTCGAGAATCTTGCAGAAAGCAATGTGGGGGCAGGTATTTTGCAAACTCATTTGATTTTTTTCCAGCTGATTTTAATTTTCTGTTTATAGAGTCAGCATGGAGGATTCACGGTAAAGTTGAAATGCTATTGAAACGTTGAGTCTCTGCATAAGCAGAAGGAATTAAAGATATTTGGATTTATGTGAAGGATACTAGTCTTGTGATGCCAAAAATCAGCTTATAGTTTTGAAAAGGTTTTAAGCATGTGGGTGTATATTTATGCATATTCTCGATTGTGATATAAATTTGATCTGTCACACTGTGACAATACCAGTATATGTATTTATTTAAAATAAAGCTTCCATATCATCAAAATCATTGGGTCTTAACTCCTTCTTAACTGGCTGCTACAAGTACAGGAACAAATTTTTGTTACATTAAAATTTTACACAAAGAAACTTCACAGGTTTAAAGATCAAATTGAATGAAAATATAAAGAAGTGATCAAAGACACAAATGACCACAAATAGGTTTTGAAAAGATGTTTGTGGTAATACCAGGTATTGCGGTACCTGAGAGGTGGATCACCATTGGCTAGACCCAGGAGTCTACCATTGGCCGATGTACATAGCTCCGCCCTGAGAGGCGGAGTATAAGAACCAATGCCGTCCCAGCAGCCTTCGCGTTCTGTATTGAAGCTGCTGGGAACAGTTCCAGCTGATTAAAGCCTATTAGTTATGACTCACCTTGTCTTGAGAGTAATTGATTGCGCATCAATTTAATCTGCTCCAACTTCAGTGAAAGGATGGATCTCCGTATCAAACCGGAGTGCCTTCAGCTCAGCCTCCACGCGGACAAGTCTGCTGCTATCTTTAAACATTGGCTGGCGTGCTTTAAGGGCTACCTCGACACGGCCGCCGACACCCCCATGGAAAGACAAAAAATGCACCTTCTACGCTCGCGGGTCAGCCCTGGGATCTACCCTCTGATCGAGGAGGCGGAGAATTATGCTGCGGCGATCGAGCTGCTAGAAGGACACTATATCCGCCCTGTGAACCAGGTCTACGCTCGTCACCTGCTGGCGACTAGGAGGTAAAGCCCCGAGGAAACATTGGAATACTTCTACCAGGCGCTGCTGGTGCTGGGCCGAAACTGTGGCTGCCCGCCAGTTTCGGGGAATGAGCACACGGAACTTTTGATCAGGGATGCTTTCGTGGCAGGTATGACTTCCTCCGACATCCGCTGCAGGCTCCTAGAAAGGGACACTCTTGGACTGACTGAGGCACGGGCCCTAGCGGGGTCCATGGACGTTGTGTATAAAAACGCGTTGGCTTTTGCTCCCGGACGCGCGGCGGCCCCCTGGGCTGCGTGGCACCCCTCTGCGGCAGCCCCTCAGACCTTTCCCCTGACCCCGCAGGCCTGCGCGGCGAGACGACCCGCTACCGCCGCCGGACACTGCTATTTCTTCTGCGGGCAGGCGAATCATCCCCGCCCGCGCTGTCCGGCCCGCACCGCCACCTGCAAAGGGTGCGGCAAGAAGGCCACTATGTCGGGGTCTGCCACGCCCGCGCCGTGGCCGCGGTCTCCAGCGACTATCAGCAGCCCCCTTTTCAGCCCCCGGCCGTCCTAAGCCAACCGCCACCCCCCTATCCTCAGGCCGCGTGCGATCTGCGGCCGTGGCCATTTTGCCCCCCGGCCACCACGCTGGATGGTTGGGCGCCGCCATTTTGTCCCTCGCCGCCGCCATCTTCTTTGTCCCCGGACTCCATGTGCGACCCATGGCTGACGCCATCTGGGATGGGGCCTCAGGCCCCCAGCACAGCCGACTACACGCTGCCCGACCAGAACTCGAACTCTCAATTACTTCAGCTGGCCTCGGTGATTCTGGACCAGAGTCGGCCCCGGACGCTTGCGAAAGCTACAATGACGATCTCCATCAACGGCCACGTGACGTCGGGCTTGATCGACTCCGGGAGCACGGAGAGCTTTGTTCACCCCGACACGGTAAGGCGCTGTTTTCTTGTCACCTATCCCGTTAACCAAAGGATCTCCCTGGCCTCCGGGTCACACGCGGTGGAGATAAAGGGGTTCTGCTTAGCGAACCTCACGGTCCAAGGCCGGGAATTCCACAATTTCCGCCTGTACTTCCTGCCGCACCTCTGCGCAGCCACCTTCCGTGGGCTGGATTTCCAGTGCCATCTGCAAAGCCTGACCTTTAAATTTGGCGGCCCTATACCCCCCCCCCCTTAAAGATAGGTGGAGGGGCAGGTCGTATGGAGGAGGTGGGGAGGCTGCAGAAAGATTTAGACAGTTTAGGAGAGTGGTCCAAGAAATGGCTGATGAAATTCAACGTTGGCAAGTGCGAGGTCTTGCACTTTGGTAAAAAGAATAGAGGCATGGACTATTTTCTAAATGGTGACAAAATTCATAATGCTGAAGTGCAAAGGGACCTGGGAGTCCTAGTCCAGGATTCTCTAAAGGTAAACTTGCAGGTTGAGTCCGTAATTAAGAAAGCAAATGCAATGTTGTCATTTATCTCAAGAGACTTGGAATATAAAAGCAGGGATGTACTTCTGAAGCTTTATAAAGCATTAGTTAGGCCCCATTTAGAATACTGTGAGCAATTTTGGGCCCCACACCTCAGGAAGGACATACTGGCACTGGAGCTGGTCCAGCGGAGACTCACACGGATGATCCCAGGAATGGTAGGCCTAACATACGATGAACGTCTGAGGATCCTCGGATTATATTAAGACCATAAGACATAGGAGCGGAAGTAAGGCCATTCGGCCCATCGAGTCCACTCCACCATTCAATCATGGCTGATTTCAACTCCATTTACCCGCTCTCTCTCCATAGCCCTTAATTCCTCGAGAAATCAAGAATTTATCAACTTCTGTCTTAAAGACACTCAACGTCCCGGCCTCCACCGCCCTCTGTGGCAATGAATTCCACAGACCCACCACTCTCTGGCTGAAGAAATTTCTCCTCATCTCTGTTCTAAAGTGACTCCCTTTTATTCTAAGGCTGTGCCCCTGGGTCCTAGTCTCCCCTGCTAATGGAAACAACTTCCCTACCTCCACCCTATCTAAGCCATTCATTATCTTGTAAGTTTCTATTAGATCTCCCCTCAACAACATTACTGCAACGTAATACAATGTATATAAAAATGTCCTATCTTCATCACACGATACCTACTTAGCTGACAAAAGAAGAAGAATTGGGACAAGTATTGAAGCAACAACCACCTGCAATGGAATGCTCAAGGACCAGCTCAGGTTAATATACTGAACCTGCGCAACCATGACTGTTCCACTCACTCCAGGGGAATGAAAGCTAGAGGGCTGCTGCCAGGGTGGTTAACTGCTCTCACATCCTGTCCCTGCCTCTTCATTCAACTTTTGAATAACAATCTGATGTGCCATCAATGAACACAAAACGAGTAGTGAACGTAACTGAGGCTTTAATAAGCAAACAGAGACTTCCGGTTGCGGTGATGCCTAGCTAGCCGCACGTTTCGGCGGCTCCAGCTCCGACGGACCTTTGGGCTCTTTTAAGAGCCCCAACGGGGAATTTTTCGACGACGCAACCCGGTGTGGGGTGTGTGAGAAGGGAGTCGCCCCCCAAACGAAGGAGGAAAAAACCGGCGGCGGCGGCTGCACGAGGAATCGTCGACCAAAGGGTCAGAAAGAGAGCACAAGATGGCGGCGGAGAAAGCGCAGGCGACATGGGGGCCTGAGCAGGATGAAATTGTGAGACGGTGCGTGGAGCTGCTGAAGAGGGAGGTGCTGACACCGATGCTACAGGCAATTGAGGGGCTCAAGGAGACATTAAAGACCCAGGAGACAGAGCTCCGCGTGGTGGAGCAGAAGGTGACAGATATTGAGGACGAGATCCTGGGCCTGGCGGTTAAGACACAGACGCACGAGGCACTTCATAAAAAGTGTACTGAAAGGATCGAGGCCCTAGAAAACGGAGCGCGAAGGAAGAACCTTCGGCTACTGGGTCTCCCTGAGGGTGTGGAAGGAGTGGACTGTGGAGCGTACGCAAGTACAATGCTGAGCTCACTGATGGGTGCTGAGGCCCCTACGGGCCCCTTGGAGGTGGAGTGGGCAAATCGGATTCCGGCGAGAAGACCAAAAGCGGGAGAACCACCCAGGGCGATAATCGTGCGATTTTACCGCCTTATGGATAGAGAAGAGGTCCTGAGATGGGCTAAAAAGGTGCGGAGTAGCAGATGGGAGAATGCAGTGGTACGGGTATACCAGGATTGGAGTGCGGAGGTGGCGAGAAGGAGGGCAAGCTTCAACCGAGCCAAAGAGGTGTTGCATAAAAGGAAGGTGAAGTTCGGGATGCTGCAGCCGGCAAGACTATGGGTCACGTATAAGGAGAGACACCATTATTTCGAGACGGCGGAGGAAGCATGGACCTTCATCAAAGAAGAGAAATTGGATCGGAACTGAGGGACTGATGCTGCAGGAAATGTTATTGTTAATGTTATGGTTGAAGTTAATTGAGAAGTAAATTGGGAAGGGGGGAGACATTGGGGAAATGTGGGCGCCGGTGAGGGGGGAAAGACGGGACATAGTTGGAGAATGGGGAAGGGGAGGGGGAGGGGAAAGGGAGCTGCGCCATAAGAGGCGGGTCAGGTAAAGGGATGTTCCCGCGCCAGAAAGAATAAGGCGGGAAGACAGGCGCAAGGCGGATGGGAGTTCCCCACACGGGGGGGTCGAGGAGTGAGCAGGAGTAGCCGGGGTCAGTTGAAGTCAGCTGACTTACGGAAGTAATATGGGGGGAGCAATCATGCTAGAAAGAGATCTAGCGAGGGGGAGGGGGGGAGGGGGGGGGGGGGGATAACTGGGTTGCTGCTGCGGCAATCCAAAAGGAAATGGCTAAAGAGTGGGTGGGCGGGGATGGTGTGCGACGCTGGGGGAGCGAGCGGGAGCGCGGAGGCGGGATATGGGACTGGCCTAGAGAAGGTAATGGCTAGTCGACACGGGAGGGGGGCAGGTAGCCCCCTAGTGAGGCTGATCACGTGGAACGTGAGAGGCCTGAACGGACCGATAAAAAGGGCCCGAGTGCTCGCGCATTTGAAAGGACTAAGGGCAGACGTGGTTCTGCTCCAAGAGACGCACCTAAAGGTGGCGGACCAAGTTAGGTTAAGGAAAGGATGGGTGGGACAGGTGTTCCACTCAGGACTGGACGCAAAGAATAGAGGGGTGGCCATTTTGGTAGGGAAACGGGTAGCATTTGAAGCAAAGAACATCGTAGCAGATAGCGGAGGTAGATATGTAATGGTGAGTGGCAGGCTGGAGGGAATGGAGGTCGTGTTGGTTAATGTGTATGCCCCAAACTGGGACGATGCGGGATTTATGAGACGGATGCTGGGGCGTATACCGGACCTGGAGGTAGGAAACTTGATTTTAGGAGGGGACTTTAATACGGTGCTGGACCCAGGGCTAGATAGATCCAGCTCAAGGACCGCAAGAAGGCCGGCAGCGGCCAAGGTACTTAAGGGGTTTATGGACCAAATGGGGGGAGTGGATCCATGGCGATTTCTTAGACCTAGGGCTAGGGAGTTTTCCTCCTTCTCCCATGTCCATAAAGTGTACTCCCGGATAGATTTTTTTGTTTTGGGAAGGTCGTTGATCTCTAGGGTGGAAGAAGCTGAGTACTCAGCCATAGCGGTTTTGGATCATGCCCCACATTGGGTGGACCTGGAATTAGGAGAGGAAAGGGAGCAGAGAACACTCTGGCGATTAGATGTGGGACTGATGGCGGATGAGGGAGTGTGTGCAAGAGTGCGGGGGTGTATTGAGAGATACCTGGAGGTCAATGATGACGGCGAGGTCCCTGTGGGAGTGGTATGGGAAGCACTAAAAGCGGTGGTCAGAGGAGAGCTGATCTCCATTGGGGCCCACAAAAGGAAAACAGAGGCCAAGGAAAGGGAAAGATTACTGGGGGAGATTTTAAGGGTGGATAGGGAATTTGCAGAGACCCCGGAGGAGGAATTGTACAGGGAGAGGAGACGACTCCAGACGGAATTTGACCTTCTGACCACCAGAAAGGCGGAGGTACTGTGGAGGAAGGCACAGGGGAGGAGGTATGAATATGGGGAAAAGGCTAGTCGCCTGTTGGCTCATCAATTGCGAAAGAGGGAAGCAGCGAGGGAGATAGGAGGAATTAGAGACGAAAGGGGAGACACGGTGCGAAGGGCAGGAAAGATAAATGAGGTGTTCAAGACCTTCTATGAGGAACTGTATAGGTCTCAACCCCCAGAGGGAGAGGAGGGGATGCGGCAGTTCCTGGACCAATTGAGGTTCCCGAAAGTGGAGGAGGGGGGGTGGTAGGCCTGGGGGCACCGATTGGGGTGGACGAGGTTATTAAGGGACTGGGAAGCAGGGAAGGCCCCGGGACCAGACGGGTTCCCGGTGGAATATTACAGAAAATATGGGGACTTGTTGATGGTGAGGACGTTCAATGAGGCCAGGGAAGGGGGGACTCTACCCCCGACGATGTCGGAGGCGACGATATCGTTAATTTTGAAGAGGGATAAAGATCCGTTGCAGTGCGGGCCCTATGGACCCATTTCATTATTGAACGTGGACGCCAAATTGTTGGCAAAGGTACTGGCATCGAGGATAGAGGACTGTGTCCCGGGGGTGGTGCACGAAGACCAGACAGGGTTCGTAAAAGGGAGACAACTGAATGTTAACGTGCGACGACTATTAGGGGTGATAATGATGCCCCCAGTGGAGGGGGAGGCAGAGATAGTGGCGGCAATGGACGCAGAGAAGGCATTTGATAGGGTGGAGTGGGAGTATTTATGGGAAGTGTTAAGGAGGTTTGGGTTTGGGAACGGGTTTATTAGCTGGGTTAGACTTCTTTATGGGGCTCCAACGGCAAGCGTAGTTACAGGTCGATATATATCGGAGTATTTCCGACTATATAGGGGAACAAGACAGGGATGCCCGCTGTCTCCATTGTTGTTCGCGTTGGCAATTGAACCTCTGGCCATGGCGTTGAGAGACTCCAGGAAATGGAGAGGGGTGATTAGAGGGGGAGAAGAACACCGAGTCTCGTTATACGCGGATGACCTATTGTTATACGTGTCGGACCCAGCGGGGGGGATGATAGAGGTTATGCGAATTTTGAGGGGGTTCGGGGATTTCTCGGGGTATAGGCTAAACATGGGGAAGAGTGAATTATTTGTGATACATCCAGAGGACCAGAGTAGAGAGATAGAAGGCTTGCCTCTAAGGAAAGTGGAAAGAAGCTTCCGATACCTGGGGATTCAGATCGCTAGGAGCTGGGGAACCTTGCACAGACTTAATCTGACACGGTTGGTAGAACAAATGGAGGAGGACTTCAATAGGTGGGACATGCAGCCTCTATCGCTGGCGGGCAGGGTGCAAGCAATTAAGATGATGGTCCTCCCGAGGTTCTTATTTGTATTTCAATGTCTCCCTATACTAATCACCAAGACCTTTTTTAATAAAATAGACAGGAGCATCACGAGCTTCGTGTGGGCAGGGAAAGTTCCGAGAGTAAGGAGGGGGTTCCTTCAGCGTAGTAGGGACAGAGGAGGATTGGCACTATCGAACTTGGGCGATTACTATTGGGCCGCCAATGTGGCAATGATACGTAAATGGATGATGGAGGGTGAGGGAGCGGAGTGGAAAAGACTGGAGAGAAAGTCCTGTAAAGGGACGAGTTTAGAGGCGCTGGTGACGGTGCCGCTACCGATCTCACCTAAAAAGTTTACCACGAACCCGTTGGTGGCGGCAACATTGAATATCTGGGAACAGTGGAGGCGACAGAGAGGGGTGCGGGGAGCCCTGGTGGGGTCCCCAATCAGGAACAACCATAGGTTCGCCCCAGAAAGAATGGATGGAGGATTTCAGAGCTGGTACCAGTTGGGAATTAGGAGGGTGGGAGATTTATTTATAGATGGGACTTTTGCGAGCTTGGGAGCATTGGAGGAAAAGTATAAGTTGCCCCGGGGAAATTTCTTGAGATATATGCAGGTGAGGGCGTTTACTAGACAACAGGTGAGGGAATTTCCGTTGCTCCCGACACAGGGGATACAGGACAGGGTGCTTTCAGGTGTGTGGGTCGGAGAGGGCAAGGTGTCAGAGATTTACCGAGAGATGAGGGAAGAGGGGGAGGAGTCGGTTGGCGAACTAAAAGGAAAGTGGGAAGAAGAACTAGGGGAGGAGATAGAGGAGGGTATGTGGGCTGATGCCCTAAGCAGGGTAAATTCTTCTTCCTCATGCGCCAGGCTTAGCCTGATTCAATTTAAGGTGCTACATAGAGCACACATAATGGGAGCAAGATTGAGCAGGTTCTTTGGAGTGGAGGACAAATGTGGGAGGTGTGGCGGGAGCCCGGCAAACCACGCACATATATTTTGGGCGTGCCCGGCACTGGAAGGGTATTGGAAGGGAGTGACGGGAGTGATTTCGCGGGTGGTGAAGGCCCGGGTCAAACCAGGCTGGGGGTTAGCTCTATTTGGAGTTGCGGAAGAGCCGGGAGTGCAGGAGGCGAAAGAGGCCGACGTTGTGGCCTTTGCGTCCCTAGTAGCCCGGCGCAGGATCCTACTCATGTGGAAGGAGGCGAAACCCCCCGGACTGGAGGCCTGGGTAAATGATATGGCGGGGTTCATTAAACTGGAGCAGATAAAGTTTGCCCTGAGAGGATCGGCTCAGGGGTTCACCAAGCGGTGGCAGCCATTTCTCGACTACCTGGGGGAACGTTAGAGGGAAGACAGATGACCAGCAGCAGCAACCCAGGGGGAAGGGGGGGGGGGGGGGGGGTTAATTTAGTTTAGGTCAAAGATAATGGGGTTTTGTTACTTGTGTATTGTTAAAAATTTCTGTATTGTTATTGTTGCGTTTGCTTTGTAAGAGGGGAAAAATTGTTGTTTGGGAAAAAAATTTCAATAAAACATTTAAAAATAAATAAATAAATAAGCAAACAGAAAGCCTCCTGGCCTCTGATCCCGAACTGGGGCGGAGGAGGAGACCAGCCACCTTTATACCGAGCCCGAGAGGTGGTGGAGCCATCAGGCAGTGGTTTACCACATTACATGTAATACAGTAGCAGTTTACCACAATACACATATATACTACAGTGGTTTACCACATTCACCCCCTGTTTAAAAAAAAAAAAAAGTCCAGCGGGTGTGAAGTGGACTTAAAGATCAAGTCTGTCAGGGGCCTTGACCTTCCGCCGTAATCGCCTCAGTCCTGGCTGTGGTGTGGGCACCGGTGTCGAGACCTGAGCGTCCAGGAGCGTGTTGTCCTCTTCTTCATCCAGTAGTTGATATGGTGGAGGGGGGGGTGGTGTGTGGGCAGGGGTGGTGGTGATGATCGCCGGTGGGCCTGCGGGTGCCAGATCTTGAAGTAGCTGGGTAAAGGTGGAGGGAGGCGGTGTAGGATCGGGGATGGTGGTGATGGTCGCTGGGGAACCTGCTGGTGTCAAATCCCGGAGGGAGACTGTGTCCTGTCGCCTGTCATGATGTGCCACGTAGGCATATTGTGGATTGGCATGGAGGAGCAGGACCTTCTTGACGAGGGGATCTGATTTATGACTCCTCGCATGCTTCTGGAGGAGGACGGGCCTTGGAACTGTCAGCCAGGACTGGAGTGAGACCACGGAGGTGGACTTCCTGGGGAAGGCAAACATACGTTCGTGAGGGGTCTCGTTGGTGGCAGTGCACAGGAGCGACCGGATAGAGTGGAGCCCATCGGGGAGGACCTCCTGCCAGCGGGAGACTGGGGGACTTCTAGACCGTAGGGCCAGGAGGACTGCCTTCCAGACCGTCGCGTTCTCCCTCTCCACCTGTCCCTTGCCCCGTGGGTTGTAGCTGGTCGTCCTGCTGGAGGCGATGCCCTTGCTAAGCAGGAACTGACGCAACTCGTCGCTTATGAAGAAGGAACCCCGATCACTGTGGATATAGGTGGGGAAACCAAACAAGATGAAGAGACTGTGCAGGGCCTTGATGACGGTGGCAGAGGTCATTGGTCCTTTAGAGGATGAGAAGGGAGATTTAATAATGGGAGATGAGGAAATGGCTGAGGAACTGAACAGGTTTTTTGGGTCGGTCTTCACAGTGGAAGACACAAATAACATGCCAGTGACTGATGGAAATGAGGCTATGACAGGTGAGGACCTTGAGAGGATTGTTATCACCAAGGAGGTAGTGATGGGCAAGCTAATGGGGCTAAAGGTAGACAAGTCACCTGGTACTGATGGAATGCATCCCAGAGTGCTAAAAGAGATGGCTAGGGAAATTGCAAACGCACTAGTGATAATTTATCAAAATTCACTAGACTCTGGGGTGGTCCCGGCGGATTGGAAATTAGCAAACGTGACACCACTGTTTAAAAAAGGAGGTAGGCAGAAAGCGGGTAATTATAGGCCAGTGAGCTTAGCTTCAGTAGTAGGGAAGATGCTGGAATCTATCATCAAGGAAGAAATAGCGAGGCATCTGGATGGAAATTGTCCCATTGGGCAGACGCAGCATGGGTTCATAAAGGGCAGATTGTGCCTAACTAACTTAGTGGAATATTTTGAGGACATTACCAGTGCGGTAGATAACGGGGAGCCAATGGATGTGGTATATCTGGATTCCCAGAAAGCCTTTGACAAGGTGCCAGACAAAAGGTTGCTGCATAAGATAAAGATGCATGGCATTAAGGGTAAAGTAGTAGCATGGATAGAGGATTGGTTAATTGATAGAAAGCAAAGAGTGGGGATTAATGGCTGTTTCTCTGGTTGGCAATCAGTAGCTAGTGGTGTCCCTCAGGGATCAGTGTTGGGCCCATAATTGTTCACAATTTACATAGATGATTTGCAGTTGGAGACCAAGGGCAATGTGTCCAAGTTTGCAGACGACACTAAGATGAGTGGTAAAGCAAAAAGTGCAGACGATACTGGAAGTCTGCAGAGGGATTTGGATAGGCTAAGTGAATGGGCTAGGGTCTGGCAGATGGAATACAATGTTGACAAATGTGAGGTTATCCATTTTGGTAGGGATAACAGCAAAAGAGATTATTATTTAAATGATAAAATATTAAAACATGCTGCTGTACAGAGAGACCTGGGTGTGCTCGTGCATGAGTCGCAAAAAGTTGGTTTACAGGTGCAACAGGTGATTAAGAAGGCGAATGGAATTTTGTCCTTCATTGCTAGAAGGATGGAGTGTAAGACTAGGGAGGTTATGCTGCAATTGTATATGGTGTTAGTGAGGCCACACCTGGAGTATTGTGTTCAGTTTTGGTCTCCTTACTTGAGAAAGGATGTACTGGCACTGGAGGGTGTGCAGAGGAGATTCACTAGGTTAATCCCAGAGCTAAAGAGGTTGGATTACGAGGCTAGGTTGAGTAGACTGGGACTGTACATGTTGGAATTTAGAAGAATGAGGGGGGATCTTATAGAAACATAAAATTATGAAGAGAATAGATAGGATAGATACGGGCAGGTTGTTTCCACTGGCGGGTGAAAGCAGAACTAGGGGGCATAGCCTCAAAATAAGGGGAAGTAGATTTAGGACTGAGTTTAGGAAGAACTTCTTCACCCAAAGGGTTGTGAATCTGTGGAATTCCTTGCCCAGTGAAGCAGTAGAGGCTCCTTCATTAAATGTTTTTAAGATAAAGATAGATAGTTTTTTGAAGAATAAAGGGATTAAGGGTTATGGTGTTCGGGCCGGAAAGTGGAGCTGCGTCCACAAAAGTTCAGCCATGATCTCATTGAATGGCGGAGCAGGCTCGAGGAGCCAGATGGCCTACTCCTGCTCCTAGTACTTATGTTCTTATGTCAGGGCACGGGATGGCAAAGGGAATCTTGAGTATTCGTCAACAATGTTCAGGAAGTACACGTTACGGTCAGTGGGGCTCTTTGAAGTCGATGCTGAGGCGCTCAAAGGGGCCTTGACCAGGTGTGCTCTGTATGGCGATAGAAGTGCGGTTTGCCCTCCGCGCAGACCTGGCACGGTCACAGTCCTGACCTCCTCGATGAAGTAAGGCAGGTTGTGGGCCTTGATAAAGTGAAAACAACGGGTGACCCCCCCGGGTGACAGGTTATTGTGGAGGACCCGAAGTCGGTCTACTTGTGCGGTGGCACACGTACTGCGGGACAGGGCATCTGGAGGCTCATTGAGCTTCCCCGGTCGGTACAAGATCTCGTAGTTGTAGGTGGAGAACTCGATCCTCCACCTCAGAATCTTGTCATTCTTGATTTTGTCCCACTGTGTATTGTTAAACATGAAGGCAACCGACCGTTGGTCAGTGAGGAGACTGAATTGCCTGCCGGCCAGGTAATGCCTCCAATGTCGCACAGCCTCTACAATGGCTTGGGCTTCCTTTTCGACGGAGGAGTGTCAAATTTCAGAGGCATGGAGTGTACAGGAGACGAAAGCCACGCCTGGTTGAGAGTAGCGGCCAGAGCAAAGTCCGACGCATCGCTCTCCACCTGGAACGGAATGGACTCGTCCACAGCGTGCATCGCGGCTTTGGCAATATCTGCCTTGATGTGGTTGAAGGTCAGGCGGGCTTCAGTCATCAGGGGAAAAATGGTGGATTTAATAAGTGGACGGGCCTTGTCTGCATAATTGGGGGCCCACTGGGCATAGTAAGAGAAGAACGCCAAGCATCTCTTCAGGGCCTTGGGGCAGTGGGGGAGGGGAGTTCCAGGAGGGGGCGCATGCGGTCAGGATCGGACCCGAGGACTCCGTTTTCCACAACGTAGCCAAGGATGACTCGGCGGGTTGTGCGGAAAACTCATTTTTCCTTTGTGCAGGTGAGGTTCAGGAGTTTAGTGGTGTGGAGGAAGTGCCGGAGGATTTTGTCATGGTCCTGCTGGTCATGGCCGCAGATGGTGACATTGTCTAAGTACGGGAACGTGGCCCGCAGCCCGTACAGGTCAACCATTCGGTCCATTTCTCGTTGGAAGACCGAGACCCCATTGGTGACGCCGAAGGGAACCCTGAGGAAGTGGGAGAGGCGGCCAGCTGCCTCGAAGGCAGTGCATTGGCAGTCCTCCGGGCGGATAGGGAGATGGTGGTACGCGGACTTCAAGTCAACTGTGGAGAAGACTCGATACTGCGCAATCTGGTTGACCATGTCAGATTTGCAGGGGAGGGGATACGCATCGAGCTTCATGTACCGGTTGATGGTCTGACTGTAGTCAATGACCATCTGGTGCTTCTCCTCAGTCTTGACGACCACTGCTTGGGCTCTCCAGGGGCTGGAACTAGCCTCAATGATCCCCTCTTGTAGGAGTTGCTGGACCTCCGACCTGATAAAGGCCCTGTCCCGGGCACTGTATCGTCTGCTCCTAGTAGCGACGGGCTTACAGTCCGGGGTGAGGTTAGCGAAGAGCGAGGGTAGGGCGACCTTAAGGGTCGCGAGGCTACAGATGGTGAGGGGGAGCAGGGGTCCACCGAACTTTAAAGTAAGGCTTTGGAGGTGGCACTGGAAGTCGAGCCCCAGTAATAGGGCAGCGCAGAGATGGGGAAGGACGTAGAGCTTAAAGTTAGTGTACTCTACGCCTTGTACCGTAAGGGTCGTGACACGGTAACCCCGGATTTCTACTGAATGTGATCTGGAAGCCAGGGAGATTTTCTGGGTCGCGGGTAAAATTGGGAGGGAGCAGCGCCTTACCATATCTGGGAGGATAAAGCTGTCTGTGCTCCCGGAGTCGAAAAGGCAGGCCGTCTCGTGCCTGTTGATCCGGACGGTAATCGTAGATTCTGTGAGGTGATGAGGCCGGGACTGGTCGAGCGTGATGGAGGCGAGCTTCGGAAGGTGATGGGTAGACCGGTCGGAGGTAGCGGCGGCCAGCGTACAACCGGGTGAGCAGGGCTCCCGGGAGGCTGCGGAGTGGTCCCAAGATGGCGGCCCCCATGGGCCGCACGTGGCGGGCGAAATCGAAGATGGCGGTGCCCAGGGGTCATACATGGCGGGTGGCGCGGCAGTTGGGGGCGGCCCCAACAGGCAGCAGGCAACGCTGCTGGGCCTAGGAGTATTAGGGAGAGGTCCGGCCTGGCAGGCTTTCGCAAAGTGGCCCTTCCTACCACACCTGTTGCAAGTCGCATTCCGTGCAGGGCAGCGTTGTCTGGGATGCTTACCCTGGCCGCAAAAGTAGCATTTCGGGCTTCCGGCGTTGGCGGGCTGCTGCGCGGCACAGGCTTGCGCCGCACTCGAGTCGGATGATGGTGGCACCCACGAGGTCCATGAGGGTGCTGCGTGGTCGGAGGTGTAGGCCTCCATGTTCTGGAAGGCCACTTCCAGTGAGTTTGAGAGCTTCACTGTCTCTGGGAAGCCAAGTGTGCCCCCTTCTAGCTATCGCTGGCGGATGTAGTTTGATTTAATGCCTGTGACATAGGCGTCCCTGATTAACAGCCCCGTGTGTTGGGTAGCCGATACCGCCTGCAAGCACAGTTCCGGCCGAGTACCCACAAGGCACGCAGGAATTCGGCTAGTGATTCCCCAGGGCGTTGTCGCCTCGTGGCAAGAAGGTGCCTAGCATACACCTCGTTTACAGACTTTACATATTGTCCCATCAGCAGCATTATTGCCTCCGTATACGAGGGGGTGTCCCTGATGAGAAGGAAAACTTGCGGGCTCACCCGTGCGTTGAGGATATGCTGCTTTTGGAGGTCGGTGAAGTCTTCGGTGGAGGATCCGAGGTACGCTTCGAAGCAGCTTAGCCAGTGCTCGAATGTTGCAGTGGTGTCGGCTGCCTGTGGGTCCAGCTCCAGGCGATCAGGCTTGAGCGATGAATTCATCTTAGAAGTTTAGCTTATTAAATTGATGTGCCATCAATGAACACGAGACGCGTAGTGAACGTAACTGAGGCTTTAATAAGCTAAACAGAAAGCCTCCTGCCCTCTGATCCCGAACTGGGGCAGAGGCGGAGACCAGCCACCTTTATACCGAGCCTGAGGGGAGGCGGAGCAATCAGGCAGTGGTTTACCACATTCCATATAATACAGTGGCAGTTTACCACAATATACATATTATATACTACAGTGGTTTACCACACAATCCTCATTATAGGAGGTATGTGATAGCACTTGAAAGGGTGCTAAGGAGATTTTTTAAAAATATTTTTTTATTGAGTTTTTAACATTTTGTACATGAGTCAAACAATAAAGTGTGTATCAACAACCTCAGCAAACAATACCAACCAAAAACAAAACCCCCCTCAGCAATTATAACCTCCCCACTCCCCAATAGAACCCCCCTCCTAACAATTAACAGTAACCAGATCCTGGCAATGCAAAACAAACGGATGCTATCCGTCAATTGCTCCCCTCATCGTGAACGTAACCCTCTCGAGAATGCAAAAACTCCATCAAGTCACCAGCCATGCTGCGGCACTGGGCGGTGCCACCTGCCTCCGACTTCAGCAGGATCTGCCACTGAGCCAGCAAGGAGGCAAAATCCAATGCATCTGCAATGACTCCCATCCTCAATTCTGGCTAGTCCGACATCCCGAGTATGGCAACTAATGGTCAGGGCTCCAAATCCACATTTAGCATTGCCGACATGGTATTAAAAAAGGGCCATGGTTCGCAGGCCTTCTCGAGCACCGCTCACACCTATCCTCAATCCCCTCGGAAAAAAAACTCATTCTGGCCTTGGTGAGATGAGCCCTGAACACCACCTTGAGTTGCATCAAACTTAACCTTGCACAGGATGTAGCATTCATCCAACGAAGAGACTCACTCACCACCTCCTCCTCCAAAATGCGACCAGCTCCTCCTCCCACCGAGACGTCACCTCCTCCACCAAGTTCTTCCCCTCCCCTGTGATCTAACCATATATCTCGGACGTGCTGCCCTCCTCTGACCCCGCAAAGGAAACACTCTTTTCCAGCGGACGGCAGTGCCACTGGGAATGTCGAAGAAGTTCGTCAGACCCAATCGTGCACCTGAAAGTACCTGAACATATCCACCCCACCAAGGCCTGTCCCCTTCCTCAGCTCCTCCCAGTCAGCAAACCGACTCTCCAAAAATAAATCCTTTACCCGCTCTAGCACCTTACATTTCTAATCCCCAAAAGTGGCATCAAGTTTCCCCGGCTTAAACAAATTATTCCCACAGATAGGGTCCAATTTGAACACCCCCCCCCCCCCCCCCCCCCCCCAAGCTTCAAATGCTGGAGGAGCTGCCGCCATTTCATTAACGAGGCGATGACCACCGGATTTGATGAAACTTTTGCTGGAGCGAATGGCAGAGTGGCCGTCGCCAGCACCTCCATGCACGACCCCATACATGACCCAACTCCATCCTGACCCAGTCAACATCCTGGTCCCCGAACCATCCCAATACCTCCTCCCCATTGGTCACCCAGTAATAAAACAACAGGTTCGACAGCGCCAACCTCTGTTTGCTTTCCCTCTGTAAGAACCCCTCTGAATCCGAGGCAGTCGCCCCACCCATGTAAACGTGCAGACTGGGCTAGAGAGTTTTAATTATGAAGAGGGATTAGATAGACTGGGGTTGTTTTCCTTGGAGCAAAGAAGACTGGGGAGGGACATGATTGAGATGTATAAAATTATGATAGGCATAGAGTAGACCGGAAGAAACTTTTTCTCTTGGTAGAGGGATCAATGACCAGGGGGCATAGATTTAAGTTAAGGGGCAGGAGGTTTAGAGGGGATGTGAGGAAAAACTTTTTCACCCAGAGGGTGGTGGGAGTCTGGAACTCACTGCCTGAAAGGGTGGAGGAGGCAGAGACCCTCATAAGCACGGTAGCATTGTGGATAGCACAATTGCTTCACAGCTCCAGGGTCCCAGGTTCGATTCCGGCTTGGGTCACTGTCTGTGTGGAGTCTGCACGTTCTCCCCGTGTGTGCCTGGGTTTCCTCCGGGTGCTCCGGTTTCCTCCCACAGACCAAAGATGTGCAGGTTAGGTGGATTGGCCATGATAAATTGCCCTTAGTGTCCAAAATTGCCCTTAGTGTTGGGTGGGGTTACTGGGTTATGGGGATAGGGTGGAGGTGTTGACCTTGGGTAGGGTGCTCTTTCCAAGAGCCGGTGCAGACTCGATGGGCCGAAGGCCTCCTTCTGCACTGTAAATTCTATGATAGCATTTAAGAAGTATTTAGATGTGCACTTGCGATGCAGTGGCATACAAGGCTATGGGGCAAGTGCTAGAAAATGGGATGAGAATAGTTAGGTTGTTGTTTTGGAC
This sequence comes from Scyliorhinus torazame, assembly GCF_047496885.1. Lineage (NCBI taxonomy): Eukaryota > Metazoa > Chordata > Chondrichthyes > Carcharhiniformes > Scyliorhinidae > Scyliorhinus > Scyliorhinus torazame. Next base: position 188,900,749 of record NC_092713.1, read on the forward strand.
CAACACAGATGCGATGGGCTGTAGGGTCTTTTCTGTGCTTAGATCTCTGTGACTCTATATCTCTAATACACAATGTCACAGAAATCATGACAAACCTCAGTTGTTGCGGATCTAAATGTGTGTCTGGCCGGTGGCGGGAATTAACCCATCAAGAGCTAATTCCATCTCCTGTAGATTTACCACCGCTGGCTACAAGACGATGCATCCTCCATAATGACAGACCCACAGTCATCTCCCTGCAGCAAACATGGGTGAAACATTTGTGGGAATATGTATATATTCCACCCAGAATCCAGGGATGCCAGGCATTTCGGAACTCCGTTTTGGAAGTCAATCCAGCCCCAACCAAGACATTTCCACTCCATGCCCTTCTTCGAATAATCAAAGAAGGACTGAAAACTACCAACATTCTTAATGCTCAGCAGGGGACAAGATTTGACTCCAATTAAATCCACCACTGATGAATTTGATCCCCACACCTTGCCATTAAATCTTACAAATAGTTATCAAATAGCTCCCAACTGCAACTTGTTCCACAACTCGGAATTCCTCTAATTCCCCTAATTGAACCATGTATTGAAATGTACAATGTGGGTCACAAATTACATGGGTGTACCTTTTTGATCCAGGAAGAATTATTCAGAAGATATTGAAAATGGCTGAGAACTGTAAAGATCTATTCATTTGCACTGCAGCAGGGTTGATCTTTCCTTTGTAAGACAGTGTAAGATGAATGATAGCCAGTAAGCAGCAGGCTTTATGCCACTTCTGATTTTCTTTCCCTTGTAGTTACAGAAAGTAAAATCAGATGTGACGTAAAAGAGGCTGCCAACTCACTATCACCCATTTTATGCCACATAGCAGAAAGATCTGGCCCTGCCAGTCTGAAACTGAAGCGGCGAAAGATTGTCTCCTGGCTTCAGTCTTGCACCTTGCACCTGCAGTTTCAGCTTGGGCCATACTTTGTACCCAGGTTGTGTCACACACTTAGCATAATTGCAAACGCAAATGCGCTTTGCATTAATTCAAACTGTGTTGCACAGTTCATGTACAAAATATAATATGAGCCCGTGAGTCAAATTGCTTTTTAAACAAAGAGTCTTTTGTGTTGTGTGATTCCCTAAATTATTTCTGTTCCATCTTTTGCTGACTGTGTATTTTTACAATTTTGCGAAGTATGCTTCTGGATCATTCAGTTTGCAGCTTAAACATGTTTTAAAATCACAATCTTTTTAATATGAAAATCCTGAACAGCACGAAGCAAGTCCCTGTCTGTCAACCACTTTTTAAAAAAGGTGCGATTATCCATTTCAAAAGAAGATCAATGGAGCTACAGACATTACTGCACAAAGGACAACAGCGAGTGTTTTTTCTTCCAAAATGACTACAAATTTTATTGGGGATTATATATGCGAAACTCATTTCAGAACAGATCGAAATGAATAGATCTAACCCAAACACATTATTACAGAAATCGCTCGTAAAAAACACATTTTGTTTTTGTGCAATATGCAAAATAATTTCAATCTCAATTTGTGGAGATGTTAGATTGAAGCATAGGCTGACTTCATTCAGTTTTATAGCTGCAAGTGACAAAATGACAGGTGCACAGAATGAAATCTATATTAAGCGGAAATCCATATTGGTATGTCTTTTTGAACGTACATCAAGACGTCTGCTTGCATTGTATGGCCTCTTATTGGGTGACTGGTGACAACCTAAATATCTGACTACGTTGCTTTTTAAATTAATATTTTAGTCTGAGCATCCAGTTTCTTTGAAATATTTTCTCTTTTATGTCTGATTATACAGGACATGAAAACCTGGCAAAAGAACCACGGGGGAGATGCGAACACTTTTTTAAAAGGGTGGTGGAAGCGAATTCGATTGTAACTTTCAAAGAGCAATTTGATATTTACTTGAAAAGAAAGGTTTTGCAGGGCCATGGGGGGAAACGGTAGGGCGAGTAGAACAAATCAACTGACTGTTTCAACTCCCCCTGCCACCATACCCAACTAGCACCTTACGCACTTACCTGGCTCACAGTCATTCACTGATACCTGAAAAGCTATATTAATGCCTCAAAGCTTTTCACCGTATGAGTGAATGAAGACTAGGGCAGCACGGTGGTGCAGTAGTTAGCACTGCTGCCTCACGGCGCCGAGGGCCCGGATTCGATCCCGGCCCCGGGTGACTGTTCGTGTGCAGTTTGCACATTCTCCCTGTGTCTGTGGTTCTCACCCCCACAACCCAAAAAGATGTGCAGGGTAGGTGAATTGGCCATGCTAAATTGCCCCTTAATTGGAAAAGAAGAATTGGGTACGCTAAATTTTCTTTAAATGTTAAAAAAAAAGGGGATGCAGATTTACAAAATATGGAAGCTGGTGCTATAAAAAGGGGGAGTGGCTTGGCTTCCTCCGACGACCCTGCAATATGAAGGAGGACTCCCAGAACATGTATGTGCTACATTTCTGAAGAGGCCCAATTCAGAAGTTTGGGCCAACATTACGGAGCTCCAGCTTAGTCCAAAAAAATAAGAGCAGAGTGATTGCCGACAGTGATTGCCACTCCTTGCCAGCCGAGTATACAAGGAGAGCATATAAGGAGACTTGAGGTAATAATTGCCCATTAAAGGGTAGTACCCCCAGTGTCCTGCTGCTTCTCTGCATTCCTCCTGCAGGCCCTGATGGTAAACAGTAACCATTGCTGCTGAACCCATATCCTTTTTAAAAATAAATTTAGAGTACCCAATTATTTTTTTCCAATTAAGGGGCAATTTAGCGTGGCCAATTCACCTACCCTACACATCTTTGGGTTGTGGGGTGAAACCCACGCAAACACAGGGAGAATGTGCAAACTCCACACGGACAGTGACCCAGAGCCGGGATCGAACCTGGGACCTCGGCTCCGTGAGGCAACACTGCTAATCACTGTGCCACCGTGCTGCCCCCCTGAACCCATATCCTAACGAGAGAACAGCATTTTCAGGAGAGTTGGGGCGGGGGTGGGGGAATGAAAATTAAATTTGCAGCTTTCTCAGTATAATCCCTCCCTTAAGTAGAGGAAATTCTATCTTACATACTTAGCAAGATTGCACCTGTGAGAAATGTAGTTCTCACTTTAAGGAACAATGGGATCCTATTGATTATTTGTCTGATGGTTTGCATTAAATTTCAAACATTGTTCACTAAACCAGAACAAATGCAATGTTATAGAGAGAATGGGCGCGATGTAACCACCGCGTTGTGCCCAGCATGGATCTGGGCATGCCGCGTAAATAGCAGGAAAGGCCAAAAGCGAGATTTGCGCCGGGCACGAATCAGTTTGCTATATAACCAGCCTCCTCTCGATGGCGAGCTCCTGGTCTCACCCAAATATGAAATGAAAATCACTTATTGTCACAAGTAGGCTTCAAATGAAGTTACTGAGAAAAGCCCCTAGTCGCCACATTCCGGCGCCTGTTCGGGGAGGCTGGAACGGGAATTGAACCGCGCTGCTGGCCTGCCTTGGTCTGCTTTCAAAGCCAGCGATTTAGCCCCGTGCTAAACAGCCTCAAGCATATCATTTACCTGAATTTGCATTAATTTCCATCTCATTAGCGAGATTGGAGTTGAATGTAACGGCCTCTGGGAATTAAGCAGCTCTCCAGCAAGAAATCACACAGGCATCGTTTTTTTGAAAAAATATTTTTATTCTCCTCCTTTTTCAAATTTTCTCCCAAATTTACACCCAACAATAAACAGTAATCAGTAACGAATGCAATGTCAATCGCCATATCAATTACAACGATCCCATCCTCCCACCAAATCTCCAAACATTAGCCCGCATGTTAACATAAACAAGTGACAAAAAGGAATCAGAAATCACCGATAGTCACCATTATCACATACAGACCACTCCCCTAATGCTCGATGTAATCCAATTCTCAAAAGTGCATTATGAATAATGCCCATGAGTTGTAGATCGCCTCCATCCTTCCCCTCAGTTCAAATTTGACCTTCTCAAGAGTCAAGAATTCCAACAGGTGCCCCCGCCACGCCAGGGCACAGGGTGGAGAGGTTGATCTCCACCCCAACAGGATCTGCCTTCGGGCGATCAACGAGGCGAAGCCTACAACATCTGCCTCCGCACCCGTTTCCAACCCCGGCTGGTCCGACACCCCAAATATGGCCTCCCAAAGGCCATTTCATGTGCACCATTTTAGAGATTACCCTAAAACGGTGTTTTTCAACCTTTTTTTCCGGGGACCCATTTTTACCAACCGGCCAACCTTTGGGACCCAACCTGGCCGACCTTCGCGACCCACGCCAGCCGACCTTCGCGACCCACACCGGCCGACCTTCGCGACCCACGCCGGCCGACCTTCGCGACGCATGCCGGCCGACCTTCACGACTCACACCGGCTGACCTGCGCGACCCACCATTTTCTCTTACCTTGTTTGTTGCTTACACAAATGGAGGAAATGGTTTTGGGTCCCTTTGGCCCCAATGGTCCCTTTGTCCCCCGAACTTGGAAAAAAAAGGCTGCGACCATATAAAAACAAATGCTGCCGCACTGCGCATGCGTGCCTGATCATCGGTGTGCATGTGCATTTTGCGCATGTGCACCGATGATCAGACATGCACGCGCAGTGCGGCCGACTTTTTTTTATCTCTTCCTGGCAATTTTGAAGGCCGATCACAGCCAGCATTATTAAAAGCCGGCTGCTGCGGCTGTTGCGCGCGAATCTGCGCGATCGGGAGCGCCACGACGAACGGTTCCGCGACCCTCCCGACACACGCCCCCGAGTTTGACAATGCCTGCCCTGAAAACTAGTGTCCTTTAAAGAAGAAAATCTGCCATCCTTACCTGACCTGGCCGACATGTGATTCCAGACCCACAGCAGTGTTGTTGACTCTTAAATGCCCTCAGGGATGGGCAATTAATGCTGGCCCAGCCAGCGACGCCCACATACCACAAACGAATTTTAGAAACTGACTGCCACTGCCTCCCAGGCGGTATAGGTGGCCCTTTTGCTAGTCCTCCGGACACCTGGGAAAACTGGATGTCCCGTCTCGCATTGACACCGTGCAGAATCCTGTTGAGGTCGGCATCCCCATAGCGAGGAGCAGTTCTGCACACTGCCATGCTCTTGTGTTAACTCGGACGGAGTGAGTGCTTAAAGGATTGGATTTGTTTACTGTCACGTGTACCGAGGTACAGCGAAAAGTATTTTTCTGCAAGCAGCTCAAACAGATCATTAAGTACATGAAAAGAAAAGAAAAGAAAACAAAAATACATAATAGGGAAAAAGATGATCTGTTCAGGAGACCTCGCAGAGAGTCGCCACGCTCCGGAGCCATCTTGAGCGTTTAAAAGCAGCTCCCCTTGTTAGCGGCGAGAAGCTGAGGATCAAGTCTGGTAAATCAGACAGCAAGACAGCCTGTAATAACAAAACGCTCGTGGGGGGTCATTTTCAGCACTAAGTACTGTTAAATACGGGCCGTGATCTTACCAATGAGGCCATTGAGAAACACACCGCCAATCACGCCAAAAATGCCACGCAGAAATGTTTCCGTTAAATTGCGCCCAGTGTCTGTCTCTCTCTCTCTCTCTACACGTGGAATCAAAAATTGGCCTTTGGTAATAAGTATGATTGAATACTTAGTAATTCGCAGCATAACCTTGCAACAAATGATCAGCAGTGAGAAGCTCTTAAATATGGTCTAATTGAAATAGGAAATTGCGAATGCAGAAAACATTTGCCAGAGCGCGAGGTTCAAGAATAACAGTGATGTGATATATCATTGGTATAAGTTTTTAAAAAATATATATTTTTTCAATTTAGAGTATCCAATCTTTTTTTTTCCAATTAAGGGGCAATTTAGCATGGCCAATCCACCTAGCCTGCACATCTTTGGGTTGTGGGAGTGTTGCTCTTTTTAATAATGATGCTCTTTAGAGTGGCCAAGTATCAAATGATACCACCACAAAGTTTTACCGGATATCGATCAAAGGACAACACAACCAGTTAGTCAGTTCAAGTTCAAAGATGGTTTATTTACACACAAGGATTACTTCGACATGAAACACAAAACACTACAAGTTAAACTACACATAACAACTACAATAACCTATACTTAACTTCAGGGCAACTGGCTCTATGCAGATGGACAAGGCCTTTGTCCGGATCTTGCGTGGCTGGGTGGAAGAAGTGGCTCTGTTTTTGCTGGGCTCATCCGTCTGGTAGCGATCGTTGATCTTGAACTTGTCTGTCTGGTCATTATGCTGCACTTGGGTTGGCATAGGCCGGGGCCAAGAGAGACCGAGCACATGGCTGTGTCTCTTCTTATCCCTCTGGGATTTTGCGCTCTTTGGGGCGGTCCTTAACTTAACCAATAATTCGACAGGCTTCGATCACTGCCTTTGATTTTGGCCAATAAAGGGGCGGGTGCCTTGATGGCTGGGCGTGTCCTTAGCGGTCATTGACCTTGGCTGTTTGGGCTCCCTGAGTAAAGGGAGTGGCGCCGATTAGTCTGTATCTGCATTGGTTACCTGAACACAGTTTTGTTCTGGGGAAATGGGCCATTGGAATGCAAACGAGCGGGGGTTTCGGTCGCGTCTAGCTATCTGGGTTGCAAATACACACACAAGCTGTGAGTCTGTCTGAGTCCTGGGTTGGCCATAATTCCCATGGTACTTTGCAGGTGGCCATCTGAGATGGCTACAGAGGTGAGACCCACGCAGACATGGGGAGAATGTGCAAAACTCCACACAAACATTGACCCAGGGCCGGGATCGAACACGGGTCCTCAGTGCTGTAGGGAGCAGTGCTAACCACTGTGCCACCGTGTTGCCCGATCACTGGTATAAGTTGACTGCATGTTGACATGGTCGATGTTTCCACCTGCTACTCCAACTCTTTCGGAAGGGCAGCTGTTTCACTCCAACTTTCTCCCCTTCTCTGCCAAAAGTGTGGGCGCGCACCAACTTGAACACCAACAAGCTTTCTTCAAGTGACTATTCATCATGCATTGGGGCGCAGATAGAGGGTTGCAGGTTATTCGGTAATGGGAAGCATCGCCACTGAATCATCTTTTCATCTGCAGACATCGTATTCTTGGAATTGGCAGAAAGCCGAATGGGGTGACATTGGCTTACGTAAATTTCAATGGTGGCATGGGAGGGGAAAGAATGAGAAAGAGTTTTCGGGATAAAAGGACAATTAGAGGAAAAAATATGAGCAGAACCACTTTGGGGAATCTTCAAGATTGGAATTGGAAGGGGTTTATTGGTGGGTGGTGCGAGATTGGGGTACAGTAATTTTCAGAAAGCGTAGGGTCTAAGTGAAAAGCTCCTGCAATCAAATTTTGCCAATCTATTGAGTGAGACTGTTTAAAAAATAAATTTATAATTTTTTATTTATGAACTTGTGCATTTATCAAGGTGAAGAACATTGGTGTTGGGGAGTAGGTCACTTGGCCAACTTTGACCATCCAGTTTAATATTGCCAAGTCCAGAATGCAAAGGAATTGCTGCCTGTAATGTGCATCAACAACATGGATTAACTCAGTTAACTGAAAGAATACCCCTACTTCACCAATATTATTTATTACTCTCCCCACCTCGCCATACCTTTTGACGTTTCAAAATTAGCAATTTGGCATCAATACGTAACAATTGCACCACACAAATGCCAGGCAATGACCATCTCCAACAAGAGAGAATCTACCCATTGCATCTAACCATACACAAGGCACAAGTTAGGAGTGTGATGGAATACTCTCCACTTGCCTGGATGGGTGCAGCTCCGACAATACTCAAAAAGCTCGACACCATGAAGGGCAAAGCAGCCCGCTTGATTGGCACCTCTTCTGCAAACACTTTGGGCGGGATTCTTCATCCGCCACACCCCACCGGCAGCAAGATCCTCCGTCCCGGCAGCCCACCAATGGAGTTTCCCATTGTGGGCACCCCACGCAGCCGGGAAATCCGCGGGCGTGAGTGCGCTGCCAGCTTAGTGGAGGATCTCGCCGACAGAGAAATCCAGCTTCCAATCTCTCCACCACCAATGAACAATGGCAGCAGTGTGTACCATCTACGAGATGCACTGCAGGAACTCATCAAGAATCCTTCAGCAGGGACTTCCGGTGGCGGCTATGGGGGAGTGAGTTGCACATTCGGTGGCTCTCACTCCAGCTGGCTTTTTGGACCTGGTTTCCTGACTTTTCGGCACTTTTGAGCGCGAGAAAAGACGGCCACAAAGTTGCTGATTGAAGTGTGCGGAGCTGTATGGAAACAAAGAAGAGCAGAAAGCAGCGAAAGTAGGAAAAGAAGGGGCAGAGACAAAGTGGTGTGGGAGCTGACCGGACCGCGGACCAGACGATCCAAGCAGCGCTGGACAATATACTGCAGGTCATAAAAGGAAATTTTGAAGACATGAAGCGGGATAACTGAGAACTGCTGCATAAAGCGGTGGAGCAAGTGAACCAAAGGCTAGAGGCCCAGGACAAAAAGGACAAAAAGGTCAAGGAGCTGGAGCAAGCGGTGGAGGAACAGGCCCCCCCCAGGACCCCGGAGCCCGCCCACGCCGCCTGGTCCCGCCGGTAAATACCAGGTTTGATTTACGTCGGCGGGACCAGGCAATTTCTGGGCGGGACTTCGGCCCATCCGGGCCGGAGAATCCAGCGGGGGGTCCCGCCAACCGGCGGGGCCCGATTCCCGCCCCCGCCCAATCTCCGGTACCGGAGACTTCGGCGGGGGCGGGGGCGGGATTCACGGCGGCCAACGGCCATTCTCCGACCCGGCGGGGGGTCGGAGAATGACGCCCCTTATCTCTGTAACCTCTTCCAGCCAACAACTCTCTCATCTCTGAATTCCTCCAATTCTTGACTCTTGCACATCTCTCTTTTTCACCACTCCATCATTAGTGGCAACACCTTCAATTGCCTTGACCATAAGCTCTGGAATAGTCTCCTCCACACTCTCTAGCCCCCTACTTTCCTTCCCTCCTTTAAGTTGCTTCTTAAAATCCCTGCTTTTGGTTACCTGGCTGAATATCTTCCTATGTAGCTAAGCTAATAATATTTCTGTGGAATGCCTTGGGATCTTTCAGTGCACCCAAGTGCGTGATATCTGTGAAAGGTGTTGCGTCTGCTTGTCCATTTGGAGCTGGCTTGAGTTTGTCCAAACCGATTTCACAGAAATGTTACACCCGGCAGACAAAGGCAGCTTTGGGAACAGATAGCGAAGACCAAATGAAGTTGCATTGATGGCAGTGGTCCAATCCCAGTTGCTGTGTTTGGAGCAAATTAGGAATTTTCATATCTGATTTAAAAAATAGGGACGAATTCTGGTCACATGATGTAGATTTGTATAGTGTTTCTCACATAAAGCAAGGCAAAATAGATGAGGGATTCTGACAGATTCAAAGCAATGAGGAGCACTACGGTAACTTCATTAATATGTTAATGTAAGCCTACTTGTGGCAATAAAGATTATTAGATTATTATAAAATTAGCAAAATGGAACATTAAATTTCAAAACATCACATCAAAAAATGAATTTATACAGAACTTTGAACCACTGTAGGATGTTTAGAGCACTTTACAGCTGATTTCGTACTTTTGAATTGTCGTCCCTTTTATAATGGCAGCAAATTTGTGCGCAGCAAGCTCCCGCTGACAGCAACGTGATATGTGATCTCACAATCATAACAAGCAGCTTGTGTTGCTTGCTTCCTAAATGCACATTAACCCCTGAATTTAAGAATGTTGCAGATTGGAAAGGCTGCCAAACATCACTCCTAAATGTAAAGGAGGAATGTTTCCATCTTACTGATGAGTTTCTATTTCTGTTTCCACTACCTCAGCCCAACACAGAACCCCACTCACCCCATCTCCAGAACCTTGACTTGGCCAATATTATTCAACCCTCACAAGGGCAGGATTTATGGTAGTGCTTGACTGTGTACGTTGGTAACCTTAGGAAACCTCCTTCCCGTAAGCACCAATCTCCCATGCTAAGCGGATTGCCTTACTTTGGCTGTATATGTCAGTGTCTCCATGCTGTGCTTCACAGGGAGATGCATCGTGACAAATGGCTCTTGCGTACTGTAGAAGGACATCACAACATTTCTACCACATGTTGACCTACTTACCAGGGAACTGTCTGCACTTCCCTAATCCTGTTCCTGACCTACTTACAGAGGAGCTTAATCATGCTTATGACTCGACGTTCGTGAGAATTACTAAATACAACTAGAATTGTTGTCAGTTACTATTAGGAAACTATTCTGTTATATTTAGTACTGTAGCTGATTGTGAATCAAAGGTGCAACGTGGAGTTGGCGTCTAGTCATTTTTTAAGCTGCAGAATAAAGATCGCTGCTTGAACAAACTCACTTTACCAGTAGTGGAACATGAAGTCACTGAATCATGTATTTAGTTATTGAGTGAATAACTGGTGTCATGTGGAGCTCACTGACAACAGAATCCAAATTGAACCCAATCAGAGAGAATAGCTATTATATTGTCCATATCATTATGCACCAAGGTATCTCGGGACCGTTAGAATCATTTTACTCATTGCCACTGTGAGGTCTCCTACTGTTTGTAGATCTCAGAATTTCACTTTAAGCCAATCTTTCAGGCCCAAACCTGCTCAAGAGGTGCCTGGTGAGGTTGTGCCATGCAAAGCAGAAAAACTCCTGAATTTGATGCATGGTCCATGCTGACAAACCTATCCACAGGTTTTAGCAGCACACATTTGGGGTACTTTTCCTGAGGCTTTAATCAGTCAGAGTTCTCAGTCTCTGTTCTTATCTTGTGCTGGTATTTGTGGAATGAAAAGAGAAAATGCTGGAAATGCTCAGCAGGGCTGGCACTATCTGTGGAAAGAGAAACAGGGATAATGTTTCAGAACTGTGACCTTCCGTCAGAGCTGTGTGAACATTGGAAAAGTGCAGGATTAACCTTTGCTATGAGGCCCAGCCTTTTTTCTCCTTCCCTCGCCCAATAGCCTGTTGATATTGTTTCTAATGGTGCCTGAAGAATGGCAACGTAGATGTGGCCCTGAAATTTTATTGCAGTTTAGGTCAAAAGTGCAAGGTAGGGGGCTGCATTCTCCCAAAATGGGGCTATGTCCCCATGCCGACGTAAAAATGCAGGCGTTGCACTCCCGAGTTCCCTGAATAAAAAAACACCCGATTCACTTACCTGCTGGGGGCTAGCAGGGACCCAGAGTGCTTCACGCAGCTTTGGCTGTGGATACGGGCCCCCGCACTTCCGGTCCCGACTCCGCACATGGCGGCGGCCTCTAGCGGCCGCGCCGAGCACCATGGCGGTCTCGGACCGCGGACCCACACAAAGAAACTAGGCCCCTTCTCCCCCCCCCCCCCCCCCCCCCCGATTGGCCGCACACCCAAGGATCCGTTCGGCCCAATCTCTCCCCCGGCCGCCCATAAGCACCCCCCCCCCCCCGGTGCCCGATCCCCCGCCAGAGCGGCCACGCGAGCATCCCGACTGCCATACCATGATAGTTCCACGCCGTCGCGAACTCTGCCGGTCGGGAGCGGAGTATCGCTGGGCGGGTCCTTGGCAGTGGTTCCCCCAGCCGCACGGCGTAATTCATGTACGCGTTGATATTCAGGGCCTGGAAAATCGCCGGAGCGGCGCCGGGCCCGATTCCATCGGGAAAGTTGATTCTCTGCCCCAACGCGATTTCACCACGGGGCTGCGGAGAATGCAACCCAAGGTCTTTATTGTTGCATGCCTGAATATTTCCAAAACTAATGGAGACTCATGGACCAATTACAAAGAAAAGCTAATTTCTCTCTCAGCTTTTGTTTCATTACTTAGTCTTTGGATTCTCCTTCTACAATAAGGAATCTATTCTGTCTAAGAGCCTAGCAGAGAGTTTTTTTTCTTTGTTCATGCAAAGTTGGTGTTTATTGCCCATACCTAATTGCCCTTGAGAAGGTGGGGGTGAGCCGCTTAGTCCATGTAGTATTGGTTCACCCACAGTGCTGACTTTTCTAGAGCTGGTTGATATAATTGTCCAATCTTTGAAGTAGTGGATGTCCATCACTTCCATTACTTAAAAAGTTTTAACATATTCAGCTCTGGTGGTTTTATTGACACATTAAGCGGAGGAATCTCATTATGACTGTTTGGCTGAACTCCAAATCCCACTAATGAATTCAGCTCAACAGTGGTTATTGATGCAGCTGTCTCGGGGGGTTGCAAGCTTTGTTTTGCTTGGCAATTTTATGAACTCCCAAGAGAATTATATCTTTGAAGATTTTTTTGAATGACTGCTTTATTGCTGATAAATTAACGACTGCCTCACCCCCCCCCCCCCCACCCTCATTGGGGGAGCTCAGATTCCCCAAGAGACATGGGGTAATCAATTATCCCCAGCTACTAGGACCCAGGCAGGTTATAATATGAACCTATATGTAATATCTCTGAAGATGTATCTGGCGGCACGGTAGCACAGTGGTTAGCACTGCTGCTTCACAGCACCAGGGTTCAATCTGGCCTTGGGTGACTGTGTGGAGTTTGCACTTTCTCCCCGTGTCTGTGTGAGTTTCCTCCGGGTGTTCTGGTTCCCTCCCACAGTCCAAAGATGTGTAAGTTAGGTGGATTGGCCTTGATAAATTGCCCCTTAGTGTCTAGGGATGTACAGGTGTGGTTACAGGGATAGGGCAGAAGGAGAGGGCCTTGATAGGGTGCTCTTTCTGAGGGTCAATGCAGACTTGATGAGCCCAATGGCCTCCTTCTGCACTGTAGGAATGAATTCTATGGTATCGGCTATTGTTTGAGAGTGTAAGATTAATGCCCAGGCCCATGATCTCAACAATGAGCCAATGTCAAAAAAACTGCGTGGAGAGGCTGGACATGGTTTTGAAAGAAAGTAAACCTTGCATTTATATCATACTTTTCACACGTCAGAACATTCCAAAGTGCTTTACAGTCAATGGAGTACTTCTGAAGCATGCCACTGTTGTAAAGTGGGAAATTCAACAGCCAATGTTTGTGCAACGAGCTCCTACAAACAGGAATATGACAATGTCCAGAAAATCTGTCCTCATAATGTTGGTTGAGGGAATCTATCGGTATAGGGCTGACAGGACCTCAGGTCATGTATCATTAAAAAGATTGCATCTCTGGGGACGGCACAGTGGTGCAGTGGTTATCACAGCTGCCTAACGGCGCCGAGGTCCCAGGTTCGATCCTGGCTCTGGGTCACTGTCCATATGGAGTTTGCACATTTTCCCTGTGTTTGCCTGGGTTTCGCCCCCACAACCCAAAGATGTGCAGGGTAGGTGGATTGCCCGCGCTAAATTGACCCTTAATTCGAAAAGAAAAATGAATTGGATACACTAAATTTTTATTAAAAGTTTAAAAACAATGGGCGGGATTCTCCAACCCCCCGCCGGCCGCCGAATTCTCCGGCACCGAAAATTCGGCGAGGGCGGGAAACGTGCCGTGCCGGTTGGCGCCCCCCCCCGGCGATTTTCCGGACCGCAATGGGCCAAAGTCCCGCTGCTGTCATGCCAGTCCCTCCGGCGTGAATCAAACCACCTACCTTACCGGCGGCGCGGGCGGGCTCCGGGGTCCTGAGGAGGGTGCGGGATGATCTGGCCCAGGGGGATGCCCCCACGGTGGCCTGGCCTGTGATCGGGTACCAATCCGCGGGCGGGCCTGTGCCGTGGGGGCACTCTTTTCCTTCCGCCTCGGCCATAGCCTCCGCGATGGACGATGCGGAAGTGACAACCCCCCTGCGCATGCGCGGGGATGACATCAGCAGCCGCTGACGCTCCCGCACATGTGCGTACTTCCGCCGGCCGGCGCAGTCCCTTCAGCCCCGGCTGGCGTGGCGCCAAAGGCCTTTCCCGCCGGCCGGCGGCGCACCAACCACTCCAGCGCGGTCCTAGCCCCTCAAGGTGAGGGCTTGACCCCGAAAGGTGCGGAGAAATCCGCACCTTTGGGCGGCCCGGCGCAGGAGTGGTTCCCGCCACTCCATCCAGCCAGGACCCCCCGCCCCGCCGGGTAGGGGAGAATCCCGGCCATTGTTTCTAATTATTTACTCCCTAGAAATCATGACAGAAATCCATTAAACTTGTCCCCATTAAACTTGTCCTTTTACACATAAGCATGGTTTGAACTAAGGATGATCTCATTTTTTTTACAATGCGTTAATTGAGCTTCTGTAGCCACAGTGCCTGCCTGTCTTTTAAACCAGGATTTTTATCAACATTACTTTTTATAAACATTACTGCAGTAGAAATATACACAACAGTATTTTAACTATTACTGCACCAGATATATATAATATAATGGGATTAAAATGGTTAGGTGGGTGTGTTTGACTGGCGTAGACTCGAAGGGCCTTTTCAGTGATTTTGTCTGCCCCTTGATCTCACTTTAAAAAATATTCTCAATGAGCTGGAAAGTTATTTTCACTGGAGATTTTGATTTCTGCACTGATACTGAAATATCTACTAGTGCAATAATAAAACACTATTCAAATGACAAGAGCAGATTTATCACTAACATTTGAACAATATGCTAATATATGCTTGTTTGAAATAAATTTTAAAAAAATCTATCTCCAGAGATTGTTCTCTTCAGTGGTTAAGGGAAGATTTAATAGTGATTTTGTTCGACTAGGTAGAGACAAATGTTTCCACTGGTCGGAGGGTTGGTAACTGGAGGACACAGATTTAAGAATTGAAAATAGCCCGGGGAGAAGACTATAAGAATTTATTTTCTGTGGTAGATGTGCTACCTGGAAACAGATTCAATAATAAAATTAATTAGATAGATATTTAAAAATTACAAACTTTGAGGGCTATGAGGAAAGTGCAGTGGAGTGGGACTAATTTAATAGTTTTTTCCAAAGAGCTTCCTCCTCCCTCTTGTCTTTTATTTGACCTGTTTTCTGAATTACCGTTTTAAAATCTTACTGTGCTCTTCTCCTGTCCCCATCTAAGATGAAGTTAGAAACTTCAGTGCAGAGGGATCTGGGTGACCTCGTGCATTAATCTCAGAAATCCTGTAATCAGGTACAGCAGGTAATAAGGAAGGCAAATGGAATTTTGGCATTAGCTAAAGAGACAGTATAAAAGTAGGGAGGTGTTGCTGCAACAGTACAAGGTATTGGTGAGACCGCACCTGGAGTATTGTGTACAGTTTTGGTCCGCTTATTTGAGGAAGTATGTAGTTGCATTAGAGGCACTTCAGAGGAGATTCACCAGGTTGATTCCAGGGATAAAATCGCATTCGGCGATCGGCCGGAGAGTCAGAGTTTCTGACCAAATCGGAGGCGGCGCCGCTCCACCCCCTCCGCGATGCTCCACCCCCTCCAAAGCGACGTACTCTCCCAGTACGCCTCGCCACGTATCGACGGCCTCAGGACATTGCCTGAAGCCCACCCCCCGATGCTCTGCTCCTGACCGGCCGAATTCCCGACGATGTCGGTCGTGTGTGGCCTCATCCGTTGAGAACTCGGCGTGGTGGCTGCGGACTCAGTCCAGCGCCGCCACAGTCGGGGGAGGGCCGATCCGTGGGCGGGGGGGAACGGGACTTTATTAAGGGCTGGGGGCACTGTGGGGAGTGGTCCAGGGCGCGAGAGCCGGCCCAAAGGGGGGTACTATTTAGCGGGCTGGGTCCATGGGTGGCCGCCATCATGTTGCACGGCACAGCCGCTGCAGGCCGCCACCATGTGCATGCACGGCCAAGGACCCAGCAGTTTTCCGGGCCGTATTGGCAGCTAGAGCCCTATGCTCTACACTGCGGCATGCTAGCCCCCTGCAAAATGGATGATCTGTGACTGTTTTACGCCATTTTTTCTGGCGTAAAACGCCACCGTTCCCAAGCCGCCATGGGGACATAGCCCCAGAATCGGAGAATCCAGCCCGAGAGATTTGTCTTATGAAGGGAGATTGAGCAGTTTCGGCCTATACTCTCTTGAGTTTAGAAGAATGAGAGGAGATCTAATTGAGGTATATAAGGCGATTAAAGGTATTGACAAAGTAGAAGTAGAGGGGATGCTTCCTCTTGTGGAACAATCTAGAACGAGCGGTCATAGTTTTAGGATAAGAGGCAGCAAATTTAAAACAGATGAGGAAAATTACATTTTCAAAGGGTGGTGAATCTGTGGAATTCACTACCCTCGAGTGCAGTGGATACCAGGGCTTTGAGTAAATTTAAGGAGAAGATAGACAAATTTTTAATTAGTAATTGGTTGAAGAACATGCAGGAAAGTGGAGTTGGGGCCGAGAGGAGCTCAGCCATGATCATATTGAATGACAGAGCGGGCTTGAGGGCTCAATTTCCTACTCCTGCTCCCAGTTCTTATGTTCGTAAGATCAGCCTCTGATTGCTTGGCCAATGAATCAAGAGTCTGAACATTAGAACAAAAGAAAATCTCCCGATATTGGAATTCTGAAATATTGACTGGAAATCCTGGTAGTCCTTGAGCAGGACAGTCAAAATTGGGAGAGAGAAAATAGTAGAATTGATGCTTCGGGTACAGGTTGCTTTGCCAACACTTCCATCTGAAGTTCAGAGGTCAACCTTGTCCTGTCCCTGAAGCAATCAGGTCACGAACTGATGTTTCTTCCAATTGCTTAAGAGTAAAGTGATAAAAGAGATAATTAATAGGAAGGCACTCTAAGCTGGTTGACTTACTCAGCAACCCCCAGTGTAAAATATTCTTTATGATGGGCAGTTGCCACTATTGTACATTCCTTTCCACCCTGACAAAGTGATGCTGGGCTGCTGCTATGATCCTCTGAAGAGCTTCTTGTACCAATGATATTGGATCTCTTGCCCAGTTTGGTGGTGTGAGTTGTGGGGCTGGATGAGAGGGGTTTTTGAGGTAGGCCTGGTGAGTTGCTGCAGTGGATCCAATAGATAGCTTTATTATGGATATTAAAGCCAGTGGTAGGAGTGCTGATAAAGTGAATTATTCCATACTGGATGACGTTGAGCTTCTTGAAAGACCTTGTGACTGCACCAGCCAGATAAGCGGTGATATTCTATCGAACCCTCGCGAAAGACTGTTACAATATCAGGTAAGTTACTCAGCAAAATAATCTCGAATCATATAATCGCTACAGTGCATAAGAAGGCTATTGGCCTATCAAGTCTGCACCGACCCGTTGAAAGAACACTCCACCCAAGTCCACTCCACCGCCCTATCTCAATAACCCCTTAAACTATCCCACACATCGTTAGATACTGAGGGTCAATTTTAGTATGGCCAATCCACCTAACCTGCACATCTTTGGATTGTGGGAGGAAACCAGAGCACCCGGAGGAAACCCACACAGTCATGGGGAGAACATACAAACTCCACACAGTCACCCAAGGTCGGAATTGAAGCTGGGTCCCTGGTGCTGTGAGGCAGCAGTGCTAATCACTGTTCCACCATGACCTGCTCTTATAGCCACCATATTGATATGCTGCTCCATTTAAACATTCTAAATGTTCATGGGATGTGAATATCACGAGCAAGACCAATATTTATTGTCCATCCCTAATTGCCCTTGAGAAGGTGCAGCATCTGTTGCAGTTGATCTGGTATAGGGACACCACAGTGCTGTTATGGAAGGAGTTTCCCAATTTTGACCGAGTGACAGTGAAGGACTGATGATATAGTTTCATGTTGGGATGGCGTATAATTTGGAGAGGAACCTGCAGGTGGTGGCATTCCCATACATCTGCTGTACTCGTCCTACGTGGTGAAGATCGCTGGCTTTGAAGATGCTGTTAAAGAAGGTTTGGCAAGTTACTACCTTGTGGATGGTACACACTGCTCCCACAATGCACTCATGCAGGAGGGAGTGAATGTCATTTTTTTGCAATATTTTTATTACGTTTTACATTTTATACATATGAAAGAAAGCACACCCGCCCCAAACAGAAGTAGCACAAAAAGAAATATCCAAAACACCCCCCCCCCCCACACACACACTACCCCCCGCAATCCCTAACAGCTGACGGCGACCAACTCTTTGAAATACTGAAAGAATGAGTGACATCTTTTATAGAACCCCTCGATTGCCTCTCTGAAGGTGAACTTAACTTTTCAAGGTGTAGGATTCCGTTAAGTTCCCCAGCCATACAGAGGCACAGGGCAGATAAACTGACCTCCACCTCATCGGCAGCTGCCTACGAGCAATCAGCGAGGCGAAGGCTAAAATATCCGTCCCCGCCCCTATCTACAGCTCCGGCAGGTCCAAATATGGCCCCTAGAGGACTGGGATTGGGATTGGACTCCAAATCCATTTGTAAAATTGCTGACATGGTGCTGAAGAACAAGTCCGAAAACCTCCCCAGCTCAGGGCAAGACCAGAACATGTGAGCATGATTGGCCGGGCCACTTCCACACCACTCCCACTTGTCCTCCACTCCTTCAATCAGCCGGCTCACCCTCAACCTTGTTTTTAAAAAAATAGTTTTATTGAAGTATTTGCAAAATATTTATAACAATAACAAACAAAATAATAATAACATAAACATCAACATGGTAAGCTAAACATTTCCCATCCAAACCCTTCTGTATATCCCTTAACCATATTGCACCTACCTGCCTGCCCCCCCCCCCTTCAGAATGCTGCTTCTGCCGACATTTTAATTTTCCCCGAGAAAGTCGACGAACGGCTGTCACCTCCTAGAGATCCCCAGCATTGACCCCCTCAAGGCAAACTTTATTTTCTCCAGCTTGAGAAACACAGCCATGTCGCTGACCCAAGTCTCCACACTCGGGGGTTTTGAGTCCCTCCACATTAAAAGGATCCGTCTCCAGGCTACTAGGGAGGCAAAGGCCAACATTTCGGCCTCTTTCACTCCCTGAACTCCCGGGTCTTCGGACACTCCAAAGATCGCCATCTCTGGACACGGCACCACCCGAGTACCTAGCACCTTGGACATTGCCTTGGCAAACCCCTGCCAGAATCCTCTAAGCTTCGGGCATGCCCAAAACATGTGGACATGGTTTGCTGGGCTTCCCGCACACCTCGCACGTCTATCTTCTACCCCGAAAAACTTGCTCATCCTCACCGCCGTCATGTGTGCCCGATGTACCACCTTAAACTGTATTAGACTGAGCCTGGCACATGATGAGGAGGAATTAACCCTGCTTAGGGCGTCCGCCCACAGACCCGCCTCTAACTCCCCACCTAGCTCCTCCTCCCACTTGCCCTTCAGTTCCTCCACCGAGGTCTCCTCCGCCTCCAAAAACTCCTGATAGATATCCAACACTTTCCCCTCCCCCACCCAGGTACCGGACACAACTCTGTCCTGTATCCCCCATGGCGGCAACAGCGGGAAAGCCAACACCTGTTTCCTCGGAAAGTCCCGCACTTGCAGATATCTGAAACCATTCCCCGGCGGCAACTTGAACTTGTCCTCCAGCGCCTTCTGGGAAAACTCCCGTCTATGAATAAATCTTCCATCCATCTAATTCCTGCTCTCTGCCAGCTCTGGAACCCTCCATCTATCCTGCCCGGTGCAAACCTGTGGTTATTGCAAATCGGGGTCAAGACCGACGCACCCTCCACCCTCTTATACCTCCTCCATTGCCCCCAGATCCTCAATGCCGCCACCACCACCGGACTAATAGAGTAACGGGCCGGCGAGAACGGCAGAGGTGCCGTTACCAGTGCTCCCAAACTGGTGCCTTTGCATGACGCCTCCTTCATCCGCACCCATGTCAACCCCTCCCCCACCACCCACTTCCTAATCATCGCTATATTCACCGCCCAGTAGTAATTGCAGAAGTTCAGTAGCGCCAACCCACCCTCCCCCCGACTGCCCTCCAACAACATTTTCTTCACTCGCGGGGTTTTATTCGCCCACAAAAAGCCCAAAATAATCTTGTTTACCCACTTGAAAAAGGCCTTCGGGATGAAGATGGGGAGGCACTGGAAGACAAACAAAAATCTGTGGAGGACCGTCAAATTCACGGTCTGTACCGTCCCTGCCAGCGATAGTGGGAGCATATCCCATCTTTTAAAGTCCCCCTCCATCTGCTCCACCAGCCGGGTTAGGTTGAGCCTGTGTAATGCCTCCCATTTCCGAGCCACATGTATTCCCAGGTAACGAAAGTTCCTCTCTACCACCCTGAGCCGCAGCTCCTTCAGTCTCCTCTCCTGCCCCCTTGCCTGGATCACGAACAATTCACTTTTTCCCATGTTCAATTTGTACCCCGAAAACCTGCCAAATTCCCCCAAGATCTGCATAACCTCCCCCATCTTCTCGACCGGGTCCGAGATATACAAGAGCAGATCGGCCGCGTACAGCGAAACCCAGTGCTCCCCCCCCCCCCCCCCCCCCCCCCGAACCAGCCCCTGCCACTTCCTTGATGCTCTCAGCACCATGGCCAAAGGCTCTATAGCCAGAGCGAACAGCAACGGGGAGAGGGGGCACCCCTGCCTCGTTCCTCAGTGTAGCTTAAAGTACCCCGACCTCAGCCGGTACGTGCACACACTCGCTACCGGCGCCTGGTAGAGCAACCACACCCAGTCAATAAAGCCCTCACCAAACCCAAACCTTCCCAGCGTCTCCCATAAATACTCCCACTCCACCCGATCAAAAGCCTTCTCCACGTCCATCGCAACCACCACCTCCGCCGCCTCTCCTTCTGAGGGCACCATAATTACGTTCAAAAGCCTCCGAACGTTAGCATTGAGCTGTCTGCCCTTAACAAATCCGGTTTGGTCCTCCCCTATCACCCCCGGGACACCCTCTTCAACCTAGTGGCCAATATCTGAGCCAGCAGCTTGGCACCTACGTTCAAAAGCGAGATCGGCCTATATGACCCACATTGCTCCGGGTCCTTCTCTCGTTTAAGAATGAGTGAAATCGAGGCCTGCGACATCGTTGAGGGGGAGGATCCCCCTCTCTTTAGCCTCGATAAGGGTCCTCATCAGCAGTGGGCACAACATCTCTGAGAACTCCTTAGAAAATTCTAGCGGGTAACCTTCTGGCACCGGAGCATTGCCCGACTGCATGCCCTCCAGTCCTTTAACAATTTCCCCTGCCTCAATCGGGGCCCCCAGCCCCTCGACCAGGTCCTCCTCCACCCTCGGAAACCTCAACTGATCAAGGAACTGCCTCATCCCTTCTACACCAGACGGGGGTTCCGACTCATATAATTTGCCATAAAATTCTTTTAAAATGTCGTTCACCCCCCCCCCCCCCGGGTCCAAGACCATGTTACCCTCCCTATGCCCTCAACCTTGTTAAATGTGCCCTATGCACCACCTTTATTTGAATCAACCCTAATCTCGCACACACAGTTGTGGCATTCACCCTGCGCAACACTTCACACCACACCCCTCCTCCAGTGCCAGTTCCAACTCCTCCACCCACTTAGCTTTAACCTCCTCCAGAATCCTCTAGTAATTCCCCGAGGTACCTCCCTCTTCCATACCTGCCACAGACAGCACTCTCTCTAACAGCGGAAATATCTTTGTTGCAAAATCCCGCACTTGCATATCCCAGCAAGGTTTGGGCCATGGGATCCGATACTTCACCATCAACTCCTCCAAACTCATGAATCGCTCCTTCAGAAACAAATCCCTCATTCCTACCACTCCTTTGTCCTCCCAGCCCCAGAACCTAGCATCTAATCTTAGCCGGTACAAACAGGTGATTTGCACTGATTGGCACCATCTTTGACACCGCCCCTAACTTAAAATGCTGCCGAAATTTGCCTCCAAATCTTCAGAATTGCTACCACCACCGGATTGCCCGAGTATTCTCCTGGGGAGAACGGGTGTGGGGTTCTCACCAGCGCCCTCGGTTCCGATCCCATACATGAACCCGCCTCTATCTTCACCCATATTTCCCCTTGATCCCTGTACCACCCCATCACCTTCTCGGCGTTCGTTGCCCAAAGTAACAAATCAAATTCAAAAAGCCAAATCACCTGACTGCCGACCCCTCTGAAGCACCATTTTCCAAATTCTGGCTACCTTGCCCGCCCAAATAAACAACATGATCAACTGCTCCACTCCCTGAAAAAACGCCTTTAGCATAAACACCGGGAGACATAAAAATAGATACCATGGTAAAATAGTCATCTTTATCGATTGGCCCTACCCACCAGGCTCATGAAATTCAATTTTGAGATACTTGCACCTCCAGATACATAAAGCGGGAGGTCGCCACACAAAACTGCCCCCTTCCTCGGCAGAGAAACGTAAAGCACTCGCTCTTGGTCAAGTTCAGTTTGTATCCTGAAAAAGACCCAAATTGGGTTAACAGCCTCATTATATCTCCCACCATGGAGATTGGGATCGAGATATACAAAAGAAGGTTATCAGCATATAGGGAAACCCTGGGCGGGATTCTCCGTTCCCACAACCGGCAAATGGGTTTCCCGTTGCCACCCCACGCCGTCGGGAAATCTGCTGGCGAAGTGGAGGATCCCGCCGACGGAGAATCCCGCAGCCTATGTTTCAGCCCCCCCCCTCACTATCCTCCTCCACTTATCTGACTGCCTCAGCATGATGGCCAAAGGCTCTATTGCCAGCACAAACAGGAGAGGGGACATAGGGCACCCTTGCCTCATTCCTGTATACAACTGGAAGTAAACCGAATTCCGATCATTCTTACGGACACTTGCCTTGGCTTCCTTTGAAGCAACTTAACCAATGATACAAACTTGGGCCCTATTCCAAACCATTCCAATACCGCAAACAGGTAACTCCACTCCACCCTACCAAAGGCCTTCTCCGCATCCAGCACCACAATAACCTCCTGTTCCTCCTTTCCCGACGTGGTGAGCACCACATTCGAGGACAACTGCCTGCCCTTTACTTTTTTCCATAAATATTTTTATTGACATTTGCAATTAAAAACAGAACATTGCAGAAAAAAATACAGGAACGACAATAGTAATAATCAAAACAATGGCAATGACAACACATGAGCTCCAAGCTGTCACCGTGTCTGTGACAGAGGTCCCAGTTCTATCCTACATTATTTACATTAGTGTTCATGCATATTATAGAATTTTTTGAAGGGTTCATCCTAGTACTCTCATAGCTTAATGGCAAGAGTTACACACAGCTTAACCCACATATTTAAATTCATTGCCAGGACCCTTCCCCTCGTTTACAGATTGTCTTCGTTTTTCTGGTGGGGGAGGAGGCCTGTTTTCCCCCCCCCTTGAATTCTCGAGGGGGGGTCAGGCCGATCAGTCTTCCCGGTTTGGCCCTTGTGGGAGGGTCTTGTGTTCCCTCCTGCGAGTGGCCCTCCTCCCCATTCCTTCTCTGCTATTTGCAAACTTCTTTCATCTCGGCGGTGTTCCTGCCCCCCCCCCCCCCCCCCCCCCCCCGCCACTTTTCTATCCCCCCTTCCTAATTCTACCTTCCCTAGCTGTTCCCCTCTCCTAGTTAGCTGCTGGTTGCGAACAGGTCAGTCAAGAGGCCTGTAAACTTTTTCCACGTATCGTGGAATCTCTCTTCGGACCCCCTTATTGTGAATTTTATTCTCTCCAGTTTCAGGAGCCATTCTGAGGCCCTGGGTGGCACTGCCGACTACCAATCTGGCGAGCAGTGAGACGAAGGCCAAGGCACCTTACCCGTTCCCTGCCCAGAGCTCTGGATGCTCTGATACCCGGAAGACCGCCACAGATAGGCACAGCTCCATCTCCACCCCCACCACCTCGGACATAGCCTCGGAAAAAGGCCGTCCAGAACTCTCGGAGGCTGGGGCAGGACCAGAACATGTAGGTGTGGTTGGCCGGGCCACTCTGACACCGTTCGCACTTATCCTCCACCTCCAGGAAGAACCCGCTTGTGCGTGTCTTGGTAAGGTGCGCTCTGTGCATCACCTTGAGCTGCATCAGGCTTAGCCCGGCGCAGGAGGAGGTGGAGTTGGTCCTGTGCAGCGTCCTCACCCGATCTCCATGCCCATCTCTTCCCTCTCACTTCCATTGGTCTTATCCAGTGGGGTCCTGACCTTTCGCTGAGTCGACTGTAGATGTTGCCACACTTGTCATCCCCTAACCAGTCCTGCCCTACAATTGTGTCCAGAAATGTGTGTCCAGGTCTGTGCGGGAACGTTTTTGTCTCCTTGCGGAGAAAGTCGTGCAACTGCAGATACCTGAGCTCGTTCCCTTTCAGGAGTTGGAGCCTCGCTGAGAGTTCCCCCAGGATCATCAGTCTGATTGTCCCGTACATGACTCCTACTCTTACTGTCCCTCTGTCCTCCATGCGCATCCAAAATGTGGCATCGATTCTCGCCAGTGTGAACCTGTGGCAGTTGCAGATGGGGTCCTCTGTGGCTATCTCGTCAAGTTTGAAGTGGTGAGGGCAGCACGGTGGTTAACACTGCTGCCTCACGGCGCTGAGGTCCCAGGTTTGATCCCGACCCTGGGTCACTGTCCGTGTGAGGTTTGCACATTCTTCCCGTGTCTGCGGGGGTCTCACTCCCACAACCAATGATGTGCAGGGTAGGTGGATTGGCCACGCCAAATTACCCCTTAATTGGAAAAAAAAAGTGAACGTGCTGCCTAGGTTCTTCTTCGTGTTTAGATTGTTCCCGATCTTCATCCCCAAATCTTTCTTCACCAGGGTCGTCAAGTTAATCGTGGCCTTTGTCTAGGGAGGAAGAGTCCCTGGGATACGGATGACCATCTTGCAGCGGGGGCAACATGTGGGAGGCATTCAAAGCCTCCCACAGCAACGATGACGATACCTTCTCATTTTTATTAAACTCCACATACTCATCAATCACCCTCGCCATCTTCGTGCCAAACCCCACTAGCCACCCCACAGCCATGCTGGCTCCCGCTCCAGTCCCACATTCAGCTGATGTGGGGCATGATCAGAAATGACGATCGCTGAGTACTCCGCCCTCCTTACACCTGCCAAAAAGGACCTCCCATGGTGAAAAAATCAATCCAAGAATACGCGTTGCGTACCGGAGAAAAGAAAGAGTGCCCCACAGATTTAGAAACCTCCATTTAAAAAAAAATCTTTTTATTCACCACATTTTCATCCAATAAACAACAAAAGAAAAACAAACAAAAAAGAACAACCACAATAACAATCCCCCAGAAACAACACCCCCTCAATATAAAATCCAGTAGATCCATTTGTGCATTCCAGGTAAAAGTTAACAATCAAACAATGAACAATGCAACAATACAACAATTTTTTTAAAATTTAGAGGTACCCAATTATTACTTTTTTTCCAATTAAGGGGCAATTTACCGTGACCAATCCACCTAACCTGTACATCTTTGGTAAGTGGGGGTGAGACCCTCGCAGACATGGGGAGAATGTGCAAATGGGGAGATGTTGCCTGGTATGGAGGGAAAATCTTATGAGGAAAGGCTGATGGTCTTGAGGTTGTTTTCGTTGGAGAGAAGAAGGTTAAGAGGAGACTTAATAGAGGCATACAAAATGATCAGGGGGTTGGATAGGGTGGACAGTGAGAGCCTTCTCCCGCGGATGGATATGGCTGGCACGAGGGGACATAACTTTAAACTGAGGGGTTATAGATATAGGACAGAGGTCAGAGGTAGGTTCTTTACGCAAAGAGTAGTGAGGCCGTGGAATGCCCTACCTGCTACAGTAGTGAACTCGCCAACATTGAGGGCATTTAAAAGTTTATTGGATAAACATATGGATGATAATGGCATAGTGTAGGTTAGATGGCTTTTGTTTCGGTGCAACATCGAGGGCCGAAGGGCCTGTACTGCGCTGTATTGTTCTATGTTCTATGTTCTAAACTCCACATGGACAGTAACCCAGGACTGGGATTCGATCCCAGGTCCTCAGCGCCCCAGTCCCAGTGCTAACCACTGTGCCACATGCCGCCCTCAACAATACAACAATAATAAAGCCAACTCTTCCCTAATGTTCAATGGCAACCATTTCCCGAAAGTGCATAATAAATAGTCCCCATGAAATGTAGAACCCCTCCTTCATCCTCCTCAGCTCACATTTCACCTTCTCAAGGGTCAGAAATTCAAGTCCCCCCGCCACGCCGAGGCACAAGGCGGAGAAGCTGACCTCCACCCCAACAGGACCCGCCTCAACGCAATCAGCGGGGCGAAGTCTAAAACATCTGCCCCTGCACCTGCCTGCCGCTCGGGCCTGTCCGACACCCCGAATATGGTTTCTAGGGTACCTGATTCCAAATTCACGCGTACTACCCCTGAGATGATACTAACAACCTCCCTCCAATACCTCCCCAACTTCGGACAGGACCAAAACATACGTACATGGTTTGCGGGACCCCTCCAACAATGCTCACATAGAGTCGGTCATCCTCGCCCTCATAAGGTGCGCCCTATACACGACCTTCAGCTGTATCTGCCCCAGCCTCGTGCATGAGATTGAGGCGTTCACCCTCCGGAGCACCTCACACCACAAACCATCTTCCATAACTTCCCCTAACTCTTCCTCCCACTTGGCTTCGATACCCTCCATGGACACACCGTCCTCCTCCAGATTCTTCCCATAAATCGCTGACACCACCGCCTTCTCCATTCCCCCTGCCGTCAATACCTCTTCCAACAAGGAGGGAGTTGGCGCTATTGGGAAGCTCTGAACCTCCTTCCTAGCAGTGTCTCGGGGCTGCAGGTACCTAAACCCTAACCCTTGTCTCAGTCCATATTTCTGCCCTAACTCTTCCAGCCTCGCAAAAAGCCCTCCTCTCCTCCTATCTCCGAAACCTCCCATCCACCCTCCCCAGCTTAAACCTGGGATTCCCCCTGATCGGCATCTCGCCTGACCCAGCTCCCAGCTTAAAATGCTGCATCAACTGCCTCCAGATTGTCATTGTTGCAACCACTACCGGACTCCCAGAGTACTTGCCCGGGGCCATTTGGGAGCGGCAACTTCCATCCCACCTCCCTGGCTCAAATCTGTGGTTCCCCCGAATCGGCATTTCCCTTGACTCTAAACCCAACCCGAAGTGTTGGCGAAACTGCTCCAGATTTTCAATGAAGCTATTATTACCGGACTCCCTGAATATTTCCCCGGAGCTATCGGGAGCGGCGCTGTTGCAAGTGCCTTCAGCCCCGACCCCCTGCACAAACTCTCCTCCATTCTGACCCACTGAGAATCCACCCCTCTGACCCAGCTCCGCACTTTCTCCACATTCGCCGCCCAGTAGGAGTACAACAAGTTCGGGAGACCCAAACCCCCTGCCTGCCTTCCCCTCTGTAGCAGCACCTTTCTCACTCTGGCCACCTTCCCTCCCCATATGAATGAGGTAATCCTTCCCTCAATCTCCCTGAAAAAAGTCTGTGGCAGGAAAATCGGTAGGCATTGAAAAATTAACAGGAATCGCGGCAACACATTCATTTTAACCGCCTGTACCCGACCTGCCAGTGACAGAGGAAGGCCGTCCCACCTTGCCAGATCGGCTTTCACTCTCCCCACCAAACTAGTGATGTTGTACCTGCGAAGCCTCCCCCACTCCCGGGCAACCTGCACCCCCAGATACCTAAAATGAGTCCCTGCTGTACGGAATGGCAGCCCCCCCCCCCCCCCCCCCCACCCCTGCCCCCACCCCCGGCCGAGACACCACAAAGTACTCGCTCTTGTCCAGGTTCAACTTGTACCCCGAGAAAGACCCAAATACCCGCAGTAGCTCCAATATTCCTCCTATCGACGCACTCGGCTCCGACACATACAGCAGCAAGTCGTCGGCATATAAGGACACCCTATGCTCTATCCCTCCCCGCACTATTCCTTTCCATGTTCCCGAACTTCTCAATGCGATGGCCAATGGCTCAACAGCAGGGGGGACATAGGACATCCCTGTCTCGTCCCACGGTGGAGAGAGAAATATCTCGAACTGATATTATTTGTGCGGACACTCGCCTTCGGTTCCTTATATAATAGCTTTACCCAGTTCACAAACCTTGGTCCAATCCCAAACCGCTCCAGCACTGCCATCAGGTACCCCCATTCTACCCAATCAAACGCCTTCTCGGCGTCCAATGCCACAACTACCTCTGTTTCCTTTCTTTCCGCCGGTGCCATAACAACGTTCAAAACCCTCCTAATGTTCGAAAACAGCTGCCTCCCTTTCACGAACCCCGTCTGATCCTCCCCTATTACCCTCAGAAGGCACTCCTCCAGCCTACCCGCCAGTACCTTCGCCAACACTTTTACGTCCACATTCAGAAGTGATTTGGGCCGATACGACCCACACTCCATCGGATCCATATCTTTTTTTAGTAACAGGGAAATCGATGCCTGCCCCAAGGTTTGCGGCAACACCCCCTTCCCTATCGCCTCCTCCAACATCCCCACCATCAGGGGTGCCAACCTATCCTTAAATTTTTTATAATATTCCACCGGAAACCCATCCGGCCCTGCCACCTTCCCCGACTGCATCCTCCCAATCGCATCCTTTATCTCCTGCACCACTATTGCTCCTGCTAATGTAGCCCTGTCCCCCTACCCTAGCCTCGGGTACTCCAACCCATCGAGAAATTCCTGCATCTCACGGTCTCCTCCGAGTGGCTCTGACTTGTACAACCTCTCATAAAACTCCTCAAAAACCTTGTTAATCAGCACCGGGGCCACCACCAACTTCCCTGCCCTATCCTTCACCTGAAGAATTTCCCTTGCCGCTGCCTCCCTCCGGAGCTGACCTGCCTTATCTCCATGTTCATAAACTGCACCCCTTGCTCGTCTCAGTTGGCGCACCGCCTTCCTGGTGGACAGTCGGTCGAAGCTCGCCTGTAGTTCCTTCCTCTTTTCCAGCTTCGCCGGGTCCCCATCCTCTGCATACCTCCTGTCTACCTCCAACATCTCATCTATTACCCTCTGCCGCTCCAACCTCTCCTCCTTATCCATCCTAGCCTTAAACAAAATTACCTCACCTCTCACCACCGCCTTTAGAACCTCCCAGACGACTGCCTTTGACACCTCACCCGTACAATTGAAACTTACATATTCCTTAATTACCTTTTCAATTTTCTCACAGAATACTTGGTTCCCCAAAAGCCCCACATCCAGTTTCCACCCCAGTCTCTGCGCTGCCCCTTTCTCTAGCACCATATCCACCCAATGTGGAGCGTGATCTGACACTGCAATTGCAGAGTATTCCGACCCCTTGACTCCAGCCAGAAAAGCCTTCCCCACCACAAAAAAGTCGATCCGCGAGTATACCTTATGGACCGCTGAGAAAAATGAATACTCCCGTTCCCTTGGGTGCAGGAACCTCCAAGGGTCCACCCCTCCCATTTCCACCATTAGCCCAGCCAGCGCCTTCGCCCCCCCTGATGGGACCAGTGAGCGCGGCCGTGATCTGTCCAACCTTAGCTCCTGCACCAGGTTCCAGTCCCCCCCCACAATCAGCTCATGTGTGTCTAAGTCGGGAATAGCCCCAACCACCTTCCTCGCGAATCCCACATCGTCCCAATTGGGACCGTATACACTTAACAGCGCCACTAATCTCCCCTCCAATGCCCCTGTCACAATCACATATCTACCCCCCTGATCTGCCACCACCACCTCCATCTGGAAGCGTACCCTTTTGCTGACCAGCACCGCTACCCCTCGAGCCCTTCCATCAAATCCGGAGTGAAACACTTGGCTAACCCAGCCCTTTTTAAGTCTCACCTGGTCCTTCACCCTCAAGTGAGTCTCCTGCAGCATTGCTACATCGGCTTTCAAGCTTTTAAGATGTGCAAGCACCGTTGACCTCTTGACCGGACCTCCTAGCCCTCTCACGTTCCACGTGACTATCCTTACTGGGGGTCTCTCACCCCCCCCCCCCCCCACCTTTCTTATCCACCATCACCATACCACCGGGCCCTGCCCCATAAGCCTGACCCGCCCCTGTCCATTGTTAACATCGAACCCCTTCCCCCCCTCCCAAGAACCCCCCCTACAAAAACATCCCCCAACATCCCTCCCTCCACCCTCTCTTGCTCACCTCATAGGCCCACTGAAGCCTGCTATCCAGGCTCCAACGTCCGCAGTTCTCCTCTCACCTCACCCCCGTTCACTAACTGACTTTAGTTAGCTAGCGTGGGTGGCTCCCCCCGCCAATACCTCTCGCCCCCTTCCGCCCAGTCCCAGAGAAAGAAACACCAAAACAAACCCAACAATCCAACCCCTACAATTCACTAACATAACATTTAACCGTCGCAACACAGAACGCCATAAACTTGAACTCTGTAACAATGCAAAGAGAAGTAAATTTCAATACAAATCAGTAAAAAGAAAGTTGTAACATTTGTACATTTTCCAGCCGCTCAAACACAGTCCACAGTCTTTCTTCCAGTTCCGCTCTTCACGTCTGTCCCAAGCCTTCTGCCCTCACGAACGCCTCAGCCGCCTCCGCTGTCTCAAAATAAAAGTCTTTGGCTTTATATGTTACTCTCAACTTCGCCGGGTACACCACACCAAATCGCACCCCCTTCTTGTACAAAGCCGCCTTCACTCGCCCAAACGCCGCTCGTCTTTTTGCCAACTCCGCCGTCCTGTCCTGGTAGATCCTAACCACAGCACCATCCCACAGCACCTCACGCTTCTGCTTCGCCCAGCTTAATACTTTCTCCTTCATGCAAAACTTATGGAAGCAGATAATTACTGCCCTTGGCGGCTCGTTCACTTTGGGCTTCGGCCTTAATGACCGATGAGCTCGGTCTAGCTCGTAGAGGGTGGGGTTCTCACCCTCCCCCATCAGCTCCACCAACTTCTTAGCGAAGTATTGCGTTGGCCTTGAGCCCTCTGTCCCTTCGGGCAAGCCCACAATTCTCAAATTGTGCCTCCTTGAGCGGTTTTCCAAGTCTTCCAGCTTTGCTCGGAGCCCTCTGTTAACCTCCACCACCCTCCGCAGCTCGTCCCCCATCGAGGTGACCTGGTCGCTGTGTCGTGTCACGGCCTCCTCCACCTCCTTCATCTTCTCGCCCTGCTCTCTCACCTCGGCCAATGCCTTTGCCACCTCCACCCTGATCGGGCCGATTGCCTCCTCCAACAATGACCTCACCACGACCACCATCTCTTTCTTCAGGATCTCCATGTGCCTCACCAAACCTTTTTCCAGCTCCACCACCATCACCTCGGTCATCTTCTCCACCGGAAGTAGTGCGGTCCCGCCTTGCAGTTCGGCTTCCGCCATCCTGTCAACACTTTTGCTTTTGCTCGTCTTCTCCTTCGGTGGTGAACCCGCGTTTCCTCCTTTCTTTGACGCTGCTTTTTGCATCTTTTAGCGGCTTATTGTTTTTCATCTTCTTTCCTTTCTCCTCTCTCCCCCTTCACCCTCCTGCCCTTCATCAATCTGACATTCTTCTTTTTTGAGAGAAAAAAAAAACTTTTACCAAACTTCCATGAATCTTCTTTCTTTCTCCTCTACATTCACCTGGGACCAGGCTTCAACCTTCTTCTTCCTAGGTGGGAGCCATCCGACGTGGAGCACCCTCCCTACGTGGCGCTCGGGCCTCGGGCCTGCCGCCTCGACCTCTTCGTAGCTCCGCCCCCGCTGCTCCGACCTGCCGGGCCCGGCGCCTCAGCCTCCGCCGCCCGACACCCGCGCGGGGTTCTTCGCCGGCTTTTAAACCGGCCCCGCTGGCTGCTCGTGGCGGCCCCAAAGGCCGACGATAGTCGGGGAGTGCGTGGGGTCTCGGGGATTTCCCCGAAATCGCCACGAATCGCGGCCACCGGCGGGAGCTCTTTTTTTTGCGGCCGCCCTGCTCGCCCACCCCACCGGAAGTCAGTGTTCCCTGTTTTATAGTGCGTGTGCTCTCACTGGTGATTGGCTGCAATGTTGTGTGTGTGTTGGTTGGTCCAACTACCTGTCCATCAGTGTGTGTGTGATTGCACCATGATATGCTGATGTGGATATCATGACATCCCCCCTTTTCACAAGGATATGTGCCTACATGCTAATAAATAGAAGTGTGTACTGAGTGCATCTGAGTATACAAAGAACAAAGAAAAGTACAGCACAGGAACAGCCCCTTCGGCCCTCCAAGCCCGTGCCGACCATGCTGCCCGACTAAACTACAATCTTCTACACTTCCTGAGTCCGTATCCCTCTATTCCCATCCTATTCATGTATTTGTCAAGATGCCCCTTAAATGTCACTGTCGTCCCTGCTTCCACCACCTCCTCCGGTAGCGAGTTCCAGGCACCCACTACCCTCTGTGAAAAAAACTTGCCTCGTACATCTACTCTAAACCTTGCCCCTCTCACCTTAAACCTATGCCCCCTAGTAATTGACCCCTCTACCCTGGGGAAAAGCCTCTGACTATCCACTCTGTCTATGCCCCTCATAATTTTGTATACCTCTGTCAGGTCTCCCCTCAACCTCCTTCGTTCCAGTGAGAACAAACCGAGTTTATTCAACCGCTCCTCATAGCTAATGCCCTCCATACCAGGCAACATTCTGGTAAATCTCTTCTGCACCCTCTCTAAAGCCTCCACATCCTTCTGGTAGTGTGGCGACCAGAATTGAACACTATACTCCCAGTGTGGCCTAACTAAGATTCTATATAGCTGCAACATGACTTGCCAATTATTATACTCAATGCCCCGGCCAATGAAGGCAAGCATGCCGTATGCCTTCTTGACTACCTTCTCCACCTGTGTTGCCCCTTTCAATGACCTGTGGACCTGTGGAGTATGTGTGTGCAATATTTACAACATGTACATGAGGCTAAACTATATACAGAGGAAGGTGTCAGGTGCAACAGAGCAACGAGGTTGTACCAATAACAGAACAAATGCAATCAGCAAACGACGAGAGAGAACTTCTGGAACGACAAGAAAGAAACACGTTAACAGTATTGTAAAACAATTCAGTGAGTCCAATGTGCTAACAGGCTCATAAGTCAAGTCTATCAGGTGGGCGACAAATTCGGGTTGACCATTAGGGTGGCACACCACTCATCGCCCGGATCAATGCTGTGCACTGGCAGCGGCTGGTGGTTCCGACTTGGGGACATCCAGTTCTTGTGGATTACCGCAACGCGGAAGGGTTCCCTGTCTTTGGTATCACTGGTCTGCATGTTGTCAGGATATGACTCAGTGTATGGGGGCTGAATAGCCCACACGTCCCTGCGAGGCTGGCGGAATTGTTGAGGGTTGGCAGGTTGAGCTGCTCGACAGCATCCAGCGTAGTGGCCCATCCTGCCACAGCGGAGGCATTGTCGCGCTTTGGCCGGACATTGCCGCTTTAAGTGGGCGGAGCCACAGTTGCCGCACGTCGTGACGTCATGGCGTTCGTTGCGCCACCGCGCTTGCGTGGTGCGGTCCTGAGTAGAGCGTGCCTGCGCATCGCATCCCTCTCCGTCAACGTCCCCTCTTTTGACGCGTACAAGCGCGGGAGGCCTCGGAAAGCGCACGAAATGGCCGCCCTCGTCCGGGCCGCGGGCCGGGAGGAACTTGATCGACTGGACCCGCTCCGCCTCGTAGGACCCCTGCCGTGCCGTTTCAGCCGCCTGGATTTGGGGGTACCGGCTGGTCGCGTTCTCGTGGAGGACGCAGGTCTCGATGGCAGTCGCTAGGGTGAGGTGCTTAATTTTGAGGAGCTGCCAGCGCAGGGTGTCCGAGATAACCCCAAAAACTATCTGATCCCGTATCATGGAGTCGGAGGTGGCCTCATAGCCGCAGGACTGCGCGGGGATACGGAGGTGTGTCAAGTAAGATTCAAAAGGCTCATCCTTACCCTGCTGGCGCTGCTGGAAGAGGTACCTCTCGAAGCTCTCATTGACTTCCACGCTGAAGTGTTCCTCGAATTTTAGAAGCACCGTCTTGTATTTTGTCTTGTCCTCGACTTCCGCGAATGCAAGGGAGTTGTAGATGTGGATAGCGTGTTGCCCTGCCGTGGAAAGGAGGAGGGTGATCTTCCTGGTGTCTGATGCATTCTCCCTGTCTGTGGCTTCTAGGAAGAGCTGGAAGCGCTGTTTAAACAGCTTCCAGTTGACGCCAAGGTTTCCAGCGATTCGGAGCGGCTGCGGCGGGCTGATGTTTTCCATGGAGCAGGATGGCGGATTTCTGAAAGGGTGCAGGTAGGTCTCACAGTCGCTGGTTAGCGTCCACTACTGGTATCATGTCGTGTTGGGTGTTCCGATGTACAAATGATCCAACACGGCTGTAGATGGTAAAACTCTGTTTTATTGTCTTAAACAATGACAACTACTAACTGCTGGCTGAGGTTCATGCTTCACCAGCTAACCTGTGGACCCAGCCCTATCACTATCTTGGTGAGGCACTCAGCACATGGTCTATGACTGAGTGGCACGCTGTGAGCTCTGTGCTCTGAGCTATCTCCTGGTAGAATGAGCGGGAACTGTGGTGTTCCCTGTTTTATAGTGCGTGTGCTCTCACTGGTGATTGGCTGCGATGTTGCGTGTGTGTTGGTTGGTCCAACTACCTGTCCATCAGTGTGTGTGTGATTGCACCATGATATGCTGATGTGGATATCATGACACTCTTGTTAATCAGTATCGCTACCGCCCCGGGTCTTATTATCAAAGCCCGAGTGAAAGGACTAAACCAGCCCTTATGAAGCCTTACCTGGCCTTTCACCCGCAAATGGGTCTCCTGCAGCAGCACCACACTAGCCCTCAAGCTGTTAAAGTGTGCGAAAACCTCACCCACTTTACTGGCTCTCACAATCCCCGCACATTCCATGTTACTAAATAGAGCCCCCCATTGCTCTATTTATTTATCTCGTTGAACCACGCGCCTTTCCCTTATATCGATCAAATGACCACACAACCAGTTAGTTAATTCAAAAGATGGTTTATTTACATACACAAGAGTTATCTCAACATGCAAACACAATACTACGGGTTAAACTACACCTATCAGCTACAATAACCTATACTTAATTCAGGGCGACCGGCTCTGTGCAAATGGATAAAACCTTTATCTGGATTTCACTTGGCTGGTTCGAAGAAAGTGGCTCTGTCTCTGCTGGGCTCATCCGTCAGGTAGAGATCGTTGGTCTTGAACTTAGCTGGCTGTTCCTGCTGCAATTGGTTTAGGCACAGGCCGGATCCAAGAGAGACAGAACACATGGCTGTGCTCTCTTTTATCCCCCTGGGATTTCGCGCTCTTTGGAGCGGTCCTTAACCTTGGGCCCAATAGTTCGACAGGGCTCTGATCACTCTCTTTGATTTCGGCCAATAAAGGGGCGGGTGCCTTGGTAGCTGGGCGGGTCCATAGAGGTCATTGACCTTGGCAGTTGTGCTTTCTGAGCAAGGGAGTGGTGCCGATCAGTCTGTGGCTGTACCGATTGCTTGATTGGAATTCTATTGTCCTGGGAAAATGGGCCATTGAAATGTAAACGAGCGGGGGTTTCGGTCAGGTCTGGTTACCTGTGTTTTAGATACACATAGGCTGTGTTTCTGTCTGAGTCCTGGGTTGGCCATAATTCCCATGGTCCTTTGCAGGTGGCCATCTTAGATGGCTACACACACACCACCCCCCCTCCCTGCATATCAGCAATGCCCACTGTGAGGGATCATCCAATCCCACCATCTGATACATAAAACCAGAGTCCACCCAAGATGGCCCCAACCCCAGCCCACGAATGGGACCCATTCACCATCAGCCAGCTAACCCCCAACCACTTCCTCTTGAAACAGCTTCTCTCGTTACCCCCCCCCCCCCCCCCCCCACACACACACACCTACTGGAGAAGCCGAAACCTGCCTATCCAGTTTTCGCCGACCGCAGCTTGCTCCCCTCACCTCCCTTGTTGACAATTGACAGTTTCTGGTCAATGGTAAATCCTAGAATATTGATGGTCATGGGCTCAGCGATGTTAATGCCATTGAATGTCATGGGGAAATGGTTAGATTCTCTCTTGTTGGAGATGGTCATTGCCTGGCATTTTTGTGGGGTGAATGTTATTTGCCACTTTTAAGCTCAAGCTAGATTGCAGTCCAGGTAAGTGTTGGTCCAAGATGTTGTAGGCAGTAGTTACCGACAAGGTTTACCATCAAAGGCTAAAAGGAGGAGTTTTTCTTAGAGATAACCATTTCCCTGCAGTCAGCCCAAGCCTGATTGTTACCCAGGTCCTGCTGTAGGCTGCCTTGAGCTATTTCATTATTAGAGAAGTTGTGAATGGAGCTGAACATTGTTAAATTGTCAGCAAACTACTCTGCTTCTGACCTGGGTTGCCTTTCATGCAAGACTGAGTCCCTGAAATGGAATATGTTCCATTCCCCAGCTCCAGCATCCCTGATAATATCAAAAGTGAAACCAGAATAAGGAGCAGCACTGAGACTTGGGCAACATAGTCTGAAATATTTCCCATTATTTGTGGCAAGTATTTAATTTCATTTTCATTGAATGACTGAAAAAAGGAATGGTTTTACTCCCTCTCATTAAAGAAACAGCTACACCAAGTAGAAGACTATTTTCATGACAGAGCCGAGAATAAATGGGAGGGAGACATGAGCCCCACATACAGCATAGAAATTAAACAAAACTGACAGATTCACTGCACTTTCACAGCTGTCTTGGAAACCTGGCCATGAGCTCACTCCTGTCAAGATCCTTATGATAGAAATAGAGACATATCTGTGAACTCAACACTCCGCCCAAAAACATTTACATTTGCTGATTAGATTGGTCTACATAGTTTTCAGTAAGTTACTCCAGCCCTAAAACCACCCAAGATCTCTGCATTCTTCCAATTCAGCCTCTTGTGCACCCGATTGTTATCCCTTCACCATTGCCTTCAGTTGCTGAGACCCTTAACTATATATTCCCTTTGTTAACCTCTACTTTTCTCTCCTCCTGTAAAACACTCCTTAAAACTTACCTTTGTCTTACTAATGTCTCCTTTACGTGGCTTGTGTCAATTTTGTTAATAATGCTCTTGTGAAGCACTTCGGAATGTTTTACTGTTTTTTCTCTGTTCATTCATTTTTTAAAATAAATTTAGAGTACCCAATTCATGTTTTCCAATTAAGGGGCAATTTAGCATGTTCAATCCACCTACCTTGCACATCTTTGGGTTGTGGGAGCGAAACCCACGCAAACACGGGGAGAATGTGCAAACTCCACACGGACAGTGACCCAGAGCCGGGATCGAACCTGGGACCTCGGCACTGTGAGACTGCAGTGCTACCACTGCGCCACCGTGCTGCCCTCATTCATGGTATGTGGGTACCAGCGGTTGGGCCAGCATTTATTGCCAATCCCCAATTGCCCATGAATAGAGTGGCTTGCTCGGCTATTTTCAGAGGGCATTTAAAAATTAACTACATTGTTGTGGGTCAGGAGTGACATGGAAGCCAAATCGGGTAAGGATGGCAGAACTCCTTCCCCGAAGGACATTAATGAACCAGATGGGTTTTTACAATAATTAACAATGGTTTCATCACCATTGAATTCAAATTTCAACATCTGCCAAGGTGGGATTTCAACCCTGGTCCCCAGAGCATTACTCTGGGTCTCTGCATTACTCATCCAGTAAAAATATCACTATGTCACTGCCTGCCCTCCAGGTGCTATATGAATGCAAGTTGTTGAGGTTACTATCCTCCAGGAGTGCTATGATGTCATCTTTGTTACATCCTTGAAGATCAACATGAGCATTTACTTTGATGGCACCCTTAGCATACTAGGTGATTTACATACTAGGTGATTTAGCATACGAGGTTATTTACTAACTCTCATTCAAAACCAATTATCTGTATATTGGAGAGATTAATATTAGCTATTAAAATAAAAATTTTCGTCTCACATTTGAATCCTTTGCACAGTACAAATAGTCCTCAACATTATCATTATTAGGGGGTCCATGGTTAAACATCTCCCAATGCCAATTCCAGCAACTTATTTCTAATATAGAGCGGGTTATAGATTTGCCTCCTCTCTTGTTCCCCAGTGTCTATCTATTCCTTGTCTCTGGCTAATATGTGTTTCTTGGATAAGAGTGTCTAAAACTACCTGCTGACTGTTTTCTACCCTGTGGTCTGCCTCATATGGGATCCTGTTGTTGCTTCTTTCCACCCCCACCCACACTTACTTGCCTAGCTTTCTCTAGAAGAGATGGCTCAACCGATAGAATTTTTAAAGATTGTTAATGTGCTTGATAGTGCAGATGCAGAGAATATGCTTCCATTAATGAGGGTAACCAAAATCAGGGGCCAAGATAGTCACAAATAAATCTAACGAGGAATACGGTAGGAACTTCTTTACTAAGAGAATATGGAACGTGTTTCATTTACGTAAATATATTTGAGAAGGACGAGAGAAGAAAAAGGAATAGAAGGCTATGCTGATTGTAAGGGATGGGAGCATGTGTGTGTGCTGCCTAGCCTGGTGGGGCTGAATGGTCTGTTTCTGCACTGTAAATTCTATGTAAGTGATTCCACATTTCTCCTTCAGTGTCCCCTTGACCCGACTCGGTTTAAGTCTGTAATGTCCCAGACCTCTTTAATTTGGAAGGATTCCCAATTATTTATGAAGGTGACAATGTACTTATTCCATGCGTCCAGCCACTTGTTTAGCTCCTCAATTGTTTTGGTGAGCGATACTCCTTTTCCCACAGGACATGTTCATTATTCTGCATCCTTACTGTTTTATGAGTTGTGAGCCATAGAGGCAGCTTTAAGGCCCCTATATTATTTCTTCCACCAGCCTATGTATCTCTTTTAAACTTTCCTCAATATGTACAGCTCCACTATCATGTAGATATTGTCCTTCTGACACACGTAGCTTTCCAAGATTCCACAGCAGTCACTTTGGAATGAATGAACAAGAGGAGACCATTTCATCCCTTCAGCCTGTGCTGCCATTCTGTTTGATCATGGCTGACCTGTAACTTAACTCAGTTCTGTATCCCTTAATACTCTTACCTACCAAAAAACTATCAATCTAATTATGACATTTTCAATTGGCCCTGAGCCTTGACAGTTTTTTGGGGATGGAGGGGGACAGCTCCAAAGGCCCAGGCTATTCGGCGGGGTGTATATAGTGAAATGCTTGCTGCCATTATCACTTATGTCAAACTCTAGTTTTGATATTATGCCATTTGCTCTGGACCCCCTCGCCAGAGGAAAGAGTTTCTCTCCCTCTCCCTCAATCATCTTGAACACCTCAATTAGTTCACCCATTTGTGTCAGCAAGGCAGGAGAGACGAAGGTTGTGCAACCTGTCCTCAATTTAACCCTTCCAGTTCGGCAGTACTGCACCACCTCTTGGTGACCCTGCAAACAGTGGCTTTGTCGATTTTCTGAGATACCTATTCTTCCTCTACCTGCTGCAATGTTGGACAATGCCTGGTATCTGTTCACTACCTTTAGGTGAGAGATTTAACTTGAATACTGCCTCTTTGGTTCTGCTGCTGATTAAGTAGCATGGAGGGGGGGGGGGGTCACTTTTTTATACTGAGTGCTCGCTGTATACACCCCGCCTTATCGCCTGGGCATGGCCCGGGGGCGGTGATTTTAGGTAGCAGATTCTGCAGCGATGGCGGTGAATTAGCAATCTCTCAGTCTGTTGCTTATGATTGAACCCACCCCCAACTCCCCACTGCAGCTTGGAACCAGTGAGTGTGTGTGTGAGAGAGAGTGTGGTTCTGTTGCGGTTGGACACTGCCAAGCTGTATGGGAGGAGCTTGTGCTGATGCAGCATACGGCTCCAGCAGCAGTCTCATGCAGCACTATACAGGGAGAGAGAGAAGGATCAACACAGGAGGTGCTGACGCATTTTGTGTGCCTGAAGTAACTACAGAATTTTAATACTGAAATTCTCTCTCAGATGCCTGCCTGCTTCACACGCACTCAACACCTTTTGATTGAGCTCGGGGCTGACAGATGTCCAAAGGCAAACTTTAAAACAGCACTGGAATAATTGTTTTTTTTTAAATTGCACTCGAGGCTATATATATATTATTTTTCTTATTTTATGAGGCACTAAAACA
The DNA here is from genome assembly GCF_047496885.1 of Scyliorhinus torazame. NCBI lineage: Eukaryota > Metazoa > Chordata > Chondrichthyes > Carcharhiniformes > Scyliorhinidae > Scyliorhinus > Scyliorhinus torazame. The sequence goes on from NC_092713.1 coordinate 188,940,622, forward strand.
AAAGGACACGCAGTGTGCGGGTCACACCAGAAGCATGTCCTGCTAGCCGGGCTTTGGGGACTGCGGAAGGAGCTATTCGGCTCTGTGCGTGTTCATTTTGTGGAAGGAAGGCTTTGCTAGTGTTCAGCAGGTTTGGGGCTATGCCGCGCCGGGCGAGACTCTCCCTCCCGTCCCACTAGGGCAATGGGATCGTGGATACCTGCCTGCTTCATTTCCAAATCTCCAAGTAATCCGGCTGTAAATGGAGGAGGAGATTGACACCCGCAAAATCAACAACAGTTTTCTACGTGACCATAACTATGCAACTGAAGGTATTTTACAGTCATTTAACCCGCTGGTTTATTGAAGTGTACGTGTGCGTGCGAGGGATATGAACGTCTTTACTACCTTATCTTTTTTTAAAAAATTGGCATTTTAGACCATTGGGTAACAGTGCGCCGAATTGAGCCCTGTTGCGGAATCAAATGATGTTTCAGCACATCCTTCTGCCTGGTACCCAAGGAATATGAGCAGAAGGACAGTGGACAAGTGTGACCGAGTTAAGAGCGCAGTGCTGCAGTAATGGGGGACAGGGAATCTGAACGAAATCATTAATATATTAAAACCAAACTCCTCTGGATATTGGATCTGCCAGAAAATGTAGCTTCTTTTTCTGAAGGGGGTGGGTGGAGAGGGAGGGGACGGGTTGCTGAAATTGGTGATCCGCAGTTACGCGTAGGATTCCAAAGCACACGCTGATGAAATATCTTCGATGTTGACACCCTCTAAAATAGAGAAAAATAATCTAAATCCTTCATTACCTGTAAGGCGAGCTGCAGTTATTCCATTAGCACAGACACCGGGTTATGTAATGCGATGAACTCGACTGGCCACTGCCCAGGTGAGATGACATTCAGTATCAATCTTCCCTTTGCAATGTAAAAATGTTCCCTTGGTACAATCCAGATTTCAATGCTGGCATTCTTTCTTTCTCGGTTCCAAGCATCATGCAGTTTAAAAAAAAAAATACTTGAGGATTCACCTTTGCTGATAAATTAGATTTCAAAATACATGTTTGCTGCTTCACTCGAGGTCTATAAATACCCACAGACAATCCCCCCTGGGGTCATAGGGGAATGATCTAAAAGATATCCTTGAATGACAGGGGAAAATGATTAAAACTCAACCTTTTTCCAATTGTTTAATCTCTTGAAACTTTTTTTTGCCTTGTATCTAATGACAATATTCTGACTTCTGACCTTTATGCGTTGCCCTCACGAGCCTGCAGCACAAGATCTTGTGTTTCTTGCCTCTTCAGGGGTCCTTTATCTGCATTCCCACCATTCTATTCAACACAATTGTTGCTGCATTTTATCTGTTGATTTGAAGGTTTTTATCTTTGTTTTTTTTAATCCTACTAAATTGAAAGGGAATATAATGTTTCCAAATTTCATCTCTGAGGCCCTTCTATCAAACTGAGCTGAGTGGGTGAGGGGTGCTTCTAGAGAGCCCGGCAGACTTGTTGCCAATGACGATGATTGTGCTCCTGTAGAGAGAAATCCCTCTCTCAGAGCTGCACTTAGAATTGGCTTTAATGGATTGAAACATTATTATGGAATTTTATTTCCCCTGGCTGACATGACTGGTTATTTGCAGATACTAAAACCCTTCTGTGGTCCTTTTGGTACAGCTTTTTATATGTGTAGGCAGAGCAGCAGAAAGACCAGTGTCAGTTCTGCAATTGAATCAGATTCTGTCGGGCTCAAGTTAGTGATGACCTTAACATTTCAAGCAAGTACATTAAGGAACTGTTGTTGGAGATGCCAGGAGTACATTTGCATCATAGTGCATCAACATATGTGTGAAATGGAGCCAAGTATCTCTGCATGTCAGTGGTACTGCATCATACTGTATTAAAAACCAACATGATTCCCTCTAAACCTGCATTCTCATTCTCTCCCTTAATCACTCATAATTTAAAATGCAAAAATATTAAGTGGCCATTGTTAAGAGTGTACAGTAGACTCCTGTAATACAAAATATCTTTTGATGATGTACACTAACACTTGCTGCACCTGATAGTGCACACTGAGACAACCAGTGCAGGTCTGGGAAGGTCTGCTGGTCTTACTGAGATACTTTGGGGGGGATTTACAACAGCTTCACTCTACAGCCAGGCCTTCTTTTTGAATGCTTGGAAAGGATTACAAATCCATGGCTGGGTCAATTGAGCTTATTCCCTTTAATTATTTGGCGAGTTCAAAGTAGCTCGAAATACTTTGCATGCAAAAGCAGGGGAGACTGCAGTTGTAGGACTGTATGGTTCAATACCCTGAAAAAGTTGACTGTCCAGCTGTTATGCTCTATGTCTGATCATTTTTGATTATGGTGCACAACTATGCTCAGGAGGGAAAATTGGCACTCCTATGAAAGATCTGGAGCCTTGAGTATTACTGAGAAATGTTGAAGAAAACTGGGAAGAGACATGTGCAAAATTTGAATGCTGGCATAGACAGTTGTAACAGTAGAAATAGGCTGTGCTGTAGACTTGACCTAATTCTAAGTAGATGATCTTGTAGATTTGGGTGCTTAACCATCCAACTCCAATCGTTCTCTCTTCAACTACTTATTTAACAGAAAGCATGGGAATAGCAGCAGATTGATAATGAAAGACAATTCAGAAGGCCTCTGAACTGAAACTACATGCTTACCCATGTACATACCTTTATATTGCCATTTTTCCAAAATGGGTTCTCACAACCTTTGATTAAATGAACAGTTAAATATGCAATATTTATTCATTGATGTGACTTTAGATACTTATGCAGAGGGATGCCAGCCCTACAGGTTTGTCCTTGAGTCTCCAGGAATTCGAGATTAATCTCCAGGATACTGCTGTTGAGCAACCTGGGTGGAAAATCATAGAAGCATTAAAATGTATGTATTTGTTTTCTCTATATGTTTTCATTCATTAGGTCTAAAAAGCATAGGAGATGGGGAAAGGTTTGCTTGACCCATCAAAAATTAAGCAAATGGATAATGTTGAGTCTATTTACTTTCCAATTGGAGTGGGAAGCCTGGACACCATGAAGCTGAATAACCAATGGCAGGGGGATGTGGGGACGGGATGGTAGGAAGTGGAAGCTCATATCATGAAACCTCCAGAGATATGTCCATTGTGAATTAGCAACCCTAATTGTCGGCAGTATTTCAGTGCAAATTTGATTCTGGCCTGCTTTCATACTTTAGAGTAGAGAAAGCGTGAATATCTTTCAAATGTATCAATTTAATGTATAAATTCTCATACAACCCTCTTTGGCCTTCAAGCTGAGGTTACTTATTTGTCACCTAGTTCAGTAAAAGGTTCTGGCAAATACAAACAGCTTGCAACAATCCAGGATCATTGCTTGATCTCTTTGTTGCCCCTCATTCTTAAATAACAATAGGGAAATCAAGAATGACGCTGCTTGTACAAAACGCTGAAAAGTTATCTTGGATTTTTTTTTCTATATTTAAAAAAACTACACCACTGAACACCAGTCTGCTCCCACACCCACAGCACATCTGCTGAGCTCTAAAAATGGAAAGAAAATCAAAATGTCAGGGTCTTAAATGGCTTCAACTTTTCACAAACCCAGCCTTCTGGATTGGCTACTCAAAGAGTGGCATGTGCCAAGTCAGCCAATAATTAGAAATACCTTAACTGATAGAGGAACATGAACACCTGTCACCCTTGACTGACCGTGCCCACAACACCTTTCTTGAAAAAGATAATGTCCTTAAAGAACAACAGAATCAAATCATTGAATGATACAACATAGAAAGAGATCACTTGGTCCACATGCCTGCCCTGGCTCTTTGAAAGTACTATCTGTTTTGTCCTCCTCCCTTGCTTTTCCCCCACAGCCCTGAAAATGTCGTCTTCAAGTATTTATCAAATTTTCTTTTGGAAGTTATTATTGAATCTACTTTCATCACTCTTTCAGGCAGAAAATTTCAAATTATAACAACTTACTCTGGGCAGCACGGTGGCGCAGTGGCTAGCACTGCTGCCTCATGGCGCCGAGGACCCGGGTTCAATCTTGGCCCCAGGTCACTGTTCGTGTGGAGTTTACACATTCTCCCCATGTCTGCATGGGACTCACCTCCACAACCCAAAGAGATGTGCAGGGTAGGTCAACTGGCCACACTAAATTGTCCCTTCATTGGAAAATAATTAATTAGGTACTCAAATTTTTTTTTTAAAAGTAACAACTCGGTGTGTAAAAAAAAAAAACCTCACCTCTGGCTCTTCTGCCAAATATTATAAATTTGTGTCCTCTGGTTACAGATCCTTCCGTCACTGAAAATGGTTTCTCCTTATTTATTCCAATATGTAACCCGAAAAGCAGTTATAACCTGTTCTCACTCGGTGATAAATTTTCCAGAGACACCGCTTCAAGACAATAATTTAATCTGCATTTCATGGTGTAACATCCTACTTTATAAAATAGCATATGACCCATTATGAACAACAGCAAGAAAGAAATGCTAGTAGCTATGTTAAAATTTCGACCATCATTCCATTTCTTTTGGCAGTCAGTTTTGGGATAGATCTGGCAAAAGCTTTCCTGAGGGGTGGGTCTTCTTTAAGCTATTTCTTCGAGGTCTGATGGAGATCATGCTGAGACACTTAGTGCATCGACGGGATGTGCAGTAACGATGGCTCCACTTCAGCCTTCAGCATTTCATGCCAAGCCCTTTCATTATATAAAAAGATAATGCCACTGAGATGTGGAAATGGATTCACTGTGATGAATTGAGTCTAGGTTTACTGAGAGATTAGCCTGGGAGAGGATGACAGAAACAAGGGGGGGGAAGAGGATTTTGGAAGAAGAAAATAAAGACTTCCTATTGCTGAGCTCTGCAGTTCAGTTCGTTTGACACAACAAACTAGCAAGTGGCAATGGGTGTGAGTATTTCTTTCTATTTTTTTCCGGGTTGGGCCATGGATGTAGGTAGGGTACTCTTTCCAATGGTTGGTGCAGACTCTGGGCCAAATGGCCTCCTTCTGCACTGTAGAGATTCTATCCCTTGAGAGATGAAGTGTCCATGTGCTAATGCTGACTGACACATGGCTTTGTTCCTTCTCCTGGAATGCGCCAAGGATTTATCCATCCAATTTATCAACTCCATACTGTCCTTCGGTGACATCTGAAAACACAGCAGTAGTTTCTACCTGTACGCTGGTGACATGCAGCTCTACCTCACTGCCAGCACTCAGCCTCTCCACTGTGTTTAAATTGTCACACTGCTCATTCAACATTCAGTACTGGGTGAGTGGAAATTTCGACCAGCTAAATATCGGGAGTACCTAAACCGTTGTCTTCCGGTCCTGCCACAAACTCCAGCCCTATGCCTGGCAACTATCTGAGACTGAACTAGACCATTGGCAACCTTGGGGTCATATTTGACCCAGAGATGAGCTTTCAGCCACATCTGTGCCACTCTATTGCTTACAATAAAATATCCAAGGAAATCCCTAGAAAATCACATGGCGGGGGGGGGGGGGGGGGGGGGGGAAGGAGGAGGACCTTAAACCATTACGATAACTAGAGAAAAATACGAGATAACCTGATGGAACTAAAGGCTGACAAGTCCCTTGGATCTGATGGCCTACATATTAGGGTCTTTAAAAAAGTGGCTGCAGAGGTAGTGAATGCAAATTTCTTAAATTCTGGAAAGATCCCAGTGGATTGGAAAACATCACCTTTAATCAGGAATGTTAACTCTCATTGCAAGTGGATGGAATATATAAGTGAGGAAGTCTTTCTACAGATGAACAGGTCATTGATGAGACCGCACCGAAAGTACTGTGTACAGTTTTGGTCTCCTTATTTAAAAAAAGATATACTTGCATTGGAGGTAATTCCGCAGAGGTTCACAAGGTGGTTTCCTGGGATGAAGGGGTTGCCTTAAATGGAAAGGTTGAGTAGTTTGGGCCTACACTTGACAGAGTTCAGAAGAATGAGAGGTGATCTTATTGAAACAGATAACATTTTGAGGGGACTTGATAGGGTAGACATCATAGAATTTACACTGCAGAAGGAGGCCATTCAGCCCATCGAGCCTGCACCAGCCCTTGGAAAGAGCATCCTACTTAAGCCCACACCTCCACCCACTTCCCAGTAACCCCACCCAATCTCCTGAACTCTGAGGGGCAATTTTAGCATAGCCAATCCACCTAACCTGCACATCTTTGGACTGTGGGAGGAAACCGGAGCACACGGAGGAAACCCACGCAGACACTGGGAGAAAGTGCAAACTCCACACAGACAGTCACCCGAGGCCGGAATTGAATCCAGGACCCTGGGGCTGTGAGGCAGCAGTGCTAACCACTGTGTCACCGTTCCGCCTGGTGGTTACTGCAAGGGTATTTCCCCTTGTGGGGGAATCTAGAACTAGGTGGCATAGGTTCAAAATAAAGGGGCTGTTTAGCACAGGGCTAAATCGCTGGCTTTGAAAGCAGACCAAGGCAGGCCAGCAGCACGGTTCAATTCCCGTAACAGCCTCCCCGAACAGGCGCCGGAATGTGGCGACTAGGGGCTTTTCACAGTAACTTCATTGAAGCCTACTTGTGACAATAAGCGATTTTCATTTCATTTTCATTTAAAGGGACTCTCATAAAAGACGGGGGTGAAGAGGAATTATTTCTCTCAGAGGACCATTAACCTTTGGACTTCACTAGCAGCGGAGCCTGGGTCATTGAATATATTAACGGCTGAGTTGCAAATGTGTTTGATGTGAAAGGGAGTTGAGTGTTATTGGGAGAAGGCAGGAAAGTGAAGTTAAGGCCACATCAGCGTGGTCTAATTGAATGGGAAGCAGGCTTGCGGGCCCAAATGGCCTACTCCTGTTCCAATTTCTTATCAATATATTTACTTCCTTGTGTACTAAAACCACCTCTTTTGACCCACACATAGTCAACCTCACCCCTGCTTCAACTGATCTGCAGCAGAAACTCTTTTTCGTGCTTTGGGTACCTCAAAATTGGAATACTCAAATGCACTCCTGGTTCGCATCCCGTATCCTTTCCTCTGTAAACTCGAAGTCATCCAGAGTCCTGCTGCCTTAGTTCCAACAGTCTTGGTCTGAACATGAATGAAAGAGGTGAGGTGAGAGTAAAGTCAATGGAAATCGGAGAAAGCGATTCCACTGGTTTGAGTCATTACTAGATGGTTGTGGTTGTTGGAGGCTAATCATTTCAGCCCAGGACACTTCAGGAGTTCCTCAGAGTAGTGCCCTGGCACAGCCATTTTCAGCTGCTTCATCATGACTTTTCCTCCATCACTTTTTGAATTCCTTTTTTATGAATTTAGAGAACCCAATTATATATTTTTTCCAATTAAGGGGCAATTTAGCGTGGCAAATCCACCTAACTGGCACATCTTTGGGTTGTGGGGGTGAAACCCACGCAGACATGGGGAGAATGTGCAAACTCCACATGGACAGTGACCCAGGGCCGGGATTCAAACCCGGGTCCTCAGTGCCACAATCCCAGTGCTAACCACTGCACCACGTGCCGCCCCTTCTTTTCCTCCATCATAAGGTTAGAAGTGAGGATGTTTACTGATGTTTGCACAATGTTCAGCACCATTTGCAACACCACAGATACTGAAGCAGACGTGTTTGGGTGCAGCAAGACATGGACAATATTCAGCCTTGGGCCGATAAGTGGCATGTAACATTTAATGCCACAAAAGTGCCATGCAGTGAGCATTTCCAGCAATAGAGAATCTGACCATTTCCCCATGAAATTCAATCGTATTACCATTGCTCAATCTACCACTATCAACGTCCTGGGGTTACCATTGACCAGAAGCTGAGCTGGACTAGCCATATAAATACTGTAGCTGTAAGAGCAGATCAGAAACTTGGATCTCTGTGGAACTCACCTCCTGACTCCATAAAGTCTGTCCAGGCTCTACAGGACACAAGTCAAGAGTGTAATGGAATACTTTTCACTTGACTGGAAGACTGCAACTCCCCAACAATACTCAAGAAGAAAATCCCCATCCAGGACAAAATAGCCTGTTTGATCAGACCCCATCTACTACCTTTAACATTCACTCTCTCCAGCACAGGCGCACAGTGGCAGCACTGTGTACCATACATAAATTATACTGCAGGAACTCGCCAAGTCCCCTTCAACAACACCACCCAAACCTGCGATCGCTACCACTTAGAAGGACAAGGGCAGGACATGCACCACCACCTGCAAGTTCCCCTCCAAACACCACCACCAAACTGCCTAGGAACGTCACCATTCCTTCACATTTGCTGGGTCAAAATCCCAGAATTCCCTCCCTAACAGCACTTGGTTGTAACTACACCGCATGGACTGCAGAGGTTCAAGTTGGTAGTTCACCATCACATTCGCAAGGGCAGTTAGGGACGGGCAGAAAATACTGGTCTCACCAGCGATGCTCACATTCTGGGAATTAATTACAAAAAACAAATCATGTTCACCAATCATCCCTGTACTTGCTGACAAACATTAGCTCCCAATTAAACAATGCCTCAATTTTTAAAATTCTCATCCTTGTTTTGAAATTTCTCCATTGCCTCACCCCTCCCCATCTCTGTAATCTCCTACAACCCTACAATCCTTTAAGATACCTGTGCTGCTCTAATTCTTAGCTTCTGAGTGTTCCTGATATTCATCACTCAATCATTGGTGACCATGCTTTCAGCAATTGAGGCCTTAAATTGTCAAGTTCCCTCCCTAAACCACTCTGCCTCGGTACCTCACTTTCCTCCTTTAAGATACTCCTTAAAATCTACCTCTTTAAGAAAGGTTTTGGTCATCTGACCTATTTTTCCGTGATGTGGCTCAGTGGGAAACATCATTTAATAATGTTCCTGTGAAACGCCCCATTTTATTAAGTCAAAGACACTGGGGTAAATGCTCCGCCACCCCAGCCACGTGTTTTCTCAGCGTGCCTACACTGGCAGCGGGATTCTCCGTTCCAGCCACTGGCCAATGGGATTTTCCATTGTAGGCACCCCGACACCGCTGGGAATGTGCGCTCCCGGCGAAATTGAGAATTCTGTCGGCGGAGAATTCACCACACGATAGAAAGATTTTTTTTTTAGCTTTAGAGTACCTGGGGCGAAATTCTCCGGAAACGGCGCGATGTCCGCCGACTGGCGCCCAAAATCACGCAAATCAGTTGGGCATCGCGCCGCCCCAAAGGTGCGGAATGCTCCACATCTTTGGGGGCCGAGCCCCAACCTTAAGGGGCGAGGTCGGCGCCGGACGAATTTCTGCCCCGCCAGCTGGCGGAAAAGGCCTTTGGTGCCCCGCCAGCTGGCGCGGAAATGACATCTCCGGGCGGCGCATGCGCGGGAGCCTCAGCGGCCGCTGACAGCATTCCCGCGCATGCACAGTGGAGGGAGTCTCTTCCGCCTCTGCCATGGTGGAGACCGTGGCGAAGACGGAAGGGAAAGAGTGCCCCCACGGCACAGGCCCGCCCGCGGATCAGTGGGCCTCGATCGCGGGCCAGGCCACCGTGGGGGCACCCCCCGGGGCCAGATCGCCCCCCCCCAGGACCCCGGAGCCCGCCCGCGCCGCCTTGTCCCGCCGGTAAGGTAGGTGGTTCAATCCACGCCGGCGGGACAGGCATTTTAGCGGCGGGACTTCGGCCCATCCGGGCCGGAGAATCGCGCAGTGGTGCCCGCCAACCGGCGCGCCGCGATTCCCGCCCCCGCCGAATATCTGGTGGTGGAGAATTCGGCAACCGGCGGGGGCGGGATTCACGCCAGCCCCCGGTGATTCTCCGACCTGGTGGGGGGTCGGAGAATCTCGCCCCAGATTTTTCTTTTCCAATTAAGGGGCAATTTAGCATAGCCAATCCACCTAACCTGCACATCGTTGAGTTGTGGGGGTGAAACCCACACAGACATGGGAGAAGTGAAGATTATATGCAATTACATGTTTTTGCTCTTGTTTCTGATTTAAAATGGCTTTTTCAGAAATTGTCTTAAGTGAGAGATAAGGGTACAGTGATTGCTAAAGTGAAGGAAGGGGCTGGAATCGAAGGGCCGGCAAGGTGGTGCAGTGGTTAGCACTGTTGCTTCACAGTGCCAGGGTCTCAGGTTCAATTCCCAGCTTGGGTCACTGTCTGTGCGGAGTCTCCACGTTCCCCCCGTGTCTGCGTGGGTTTCCTCCGGGTGCTCTGATTTCCTCAAACAAGTCCAGAAAGATGTGGTTGTTAGGTAATTTGGGCATTGTGAATTCTCTCTCTGTGTACCCAAACAGTCGCCGGAGAGTGGCGACTGGGGGATTTTCACAGTAACTTCATTGCAGTGTTAATGTTGGCCTACTTGTGACAATAATAAAGATTATTTAAAAAGGCAAAGCAAATCTGGAAATCAAAGAAAAACAAAATATAAATTGAATGAGTGTACCAGCATGCACCCAGCTGGAATTTTGTCCTCGGGTTGAGAACTGCAAGCCGGATCGTGACCAGACTTCGCTTTCCTGCTTTCTAAAAGTTAGCACAGTCACCCAGTACTTTTGCTTCTGTGTGTCAGGTGTGGGCTGGAGTTGAAGTGATGGCATCCCAAAGCAGGCCCATGGTGGCAATGGAGGCAGACAGATAGGGTGGCCAACAGGTTAGAAGTCCTGCCTCTGTTAACCAGAACATCAGATTAGGTCTAGACACAGTTGTTCGGCCCTCCAACCCTCACTCCTTCACCAATCATTCATGCCCCCTCATACCTCATAACACCAGTGTATTACCATTGCTGAATCTCCCACTAGCAACATCCTGGGATTACCATTGACCAGAAATTGAGCTGGACTAACCATATAAATGCTGTGTCTTCCATGTATTCTCCACGCCCACTCATTCAATATTCACTGGGTACAGAACTCTTGAGCCATAGCCTAACACTGGCAAGTCTGTGACATATTATTGAGATGAAAAGACAGAGGCATTCAGCGTTTACTTCGTAAAAATTACCGCTCTTACAATCTCAAAAGATTGTGAATCCAACATTGAAAATCCCATTCAGGAAACCTTTAATAAACTTTTAATGCTGTCCAAATAAACACAGAGGCATTGAAAAATCACTTGAAATAAAGGTAAAGTTATTACGATCTCATAAACCCATCAATAAAACAAAACTAGCCATTCCCTTTGCAGCTGTGTAAACAACCCCTTACTGCCAGAGTCCACGAGTCATTCTTGGAGCTCACCCAAGCATTCATAATGAGACAGTCTGGCAAAACCAGATGTCTAGCCATCTGTTCACTCTGCACCAGTTGATACAGTTGGTATGAGGGTCTGAAATGCCCACCTCAGCAATGGAGCTGGCATGGTCAAAGTGCTGCTTGTGGGCTCACTACTTGCACCCTCAAACCACACTTGCAAAAGTTACCAGAAACAGGTTAAGGACGGGAATATTAGAATTGGGTCCCACCCGCCTCCTATTTTTAAAACCTGTCCACCTCTATTCTGGCATGGATGGAAGTATGAAAATCCAGGCCAGAGTCTCCGGATTGTGGGTTCTGACATTGCTTAGTTTACTTGCAAAATGCAGTTTGATTAGGGTCTGTGTACAATGTTGTGATGTAAAGCTGTTCAAATTTACATACAACCATTAAAAAAAGACAGATTGCAGCAGACACTCTGGTCAATCCAACCTTTACCATATAACCTTGAAGCCTTGTGCATTGCAACATATACGCTCACTCACCATTCTGCCAAGAACTAGGTGATCTCAAAAAAAGGCCAAATTTCAGATTAAAAAGAAAAGGACAAATATTTATTTATTCAATCATAGGCCAGCATTTATTGCCCATCCCTAATTGCCCATGAGAAGGTAGTGAGTGAATTGTCTTCTTGAACTGTTGCAGTCCACGTGGTGTATACGTACTCCCGTGGTGCTGATAGGAAGAGAGTTCAAGGGTTTTGACCCAGTGACAGTGAAAGAACAGCGATATATTTCTAAGTCACGATGAGGTGTGGTTTGGAGGGGAATTTGCAGGATGCCTATCATACAGGCTGCTTTATGATGTGGTGTTGAGCTTTTAAAAAAAAATTTAGAGTACCCAATTCATTTTTTCCAATTAGGGGGCAATTTAGCGTGTTCAATCCACCTACTGTGCACATCTTTGGGTTGTGGGGGCGAAACCCACACAAACACGGGGAGAATGTGCAAACTCCACACGGACAGTGACCCAGAGCCGGGATCGAACCTGGGACCTTGGCGCCATGAGACTGCAGTACTACCACTGCGCCACCGTGCTGCCCTCGTGTTGAGCTTCTTGTGAGTTAATGCAGCTGCACTCATCCAGGCAAGTGGAGAGCATAGATTCTCCCATCACACTCCTGACTTGTGTCTTGTAGATGGTGTGCAAGCTTTGGGGAGTCAGGAGGTGGGTTATACTCAGCTGAATTCTCAGCCTCTGACCTGCTGTTGTAGCCACAGTATTTGTATTGCTGATTGGGGGAGGCAGTGGTGTAATGGTATTGTTACTGGACTGGTACTCTAGTGACCCAGAATAATGCTCTGGAGACTTGCGTTCAAATCCCACCATGGCAGATGATGAAATTGAATTCAATAAAATGGAAATTGAAACCTAATGATGACCATGAAACCATTGTTGATTGTCATGAAAACCCATCTGGTTCACTGATGCCCTTTAGGGAAGGAAATCTGCCAATCCTTACCTGGCCTGGCCTATATGTGGTTGACTCTTAAATGCCCTCTGAAATGGCATAGAAAGCCACTCTGTTGAAGGGCTTTTAGGGATGGGCAAAAAGTGTTTGCCCATCCAGTGACACCCACTTCCCATGAACAAATTAAAAAAAAAAGATCCAGTTCATTTTATTGTCAATGGTAATGGTCATTTTGATAGTGGGGGGGATTCAGTGATGGTAATGCCATAGAATGTCATGGGGAGCTGGTTAGAGTCTCTCTCATTGGATGGTCATAGCAAGACAACTCTGAGGCACAAATGTTTCCTGTTACCTATCAGTCCAAGTCTGAATAGTGTCCAGGTTGTGCTGCATATGGACCTGGACCGCTTCAGTATCTGAGGTGTAGTGAAACACGCCGAATATTGTGTGATCATTGCAAACACCCGCACAATTGACCTTATGATGGAGTGAAGGTTGTTGATGAAGCACCTGGAGATGGTTGGGCCTAGGACGCTACCCTGGGGAACTCCACCAGTGATGTCTCGGGATTGAGATGATGGTCCTCCAACAACCACAACCGCCTTCCTTTGTGCTAGGTGTGACTCCAACCCCCCCCCCCCCCCCCACCCCCCCACACCCCGATTCCTATTGACTCCAGTGAAATAGGGAGAAAAGAGTTGAGAAATTATTTTCTAACCCCTTTAGACAATCAAAACAAATCTAGGTGTTCACCCTGGACCTACTAAAATATTTTCTTAAAGTTGAAGTACTTTGGAATGTGAAATTGTTAAACTTTTCAGAGTTTTGTCAACAAAAACGGTATTGATAGTCAGTATTGTGAGTGTATCTTCTTCTTCAGCGATTACTCACTAACGAGCATGATTGTCCACCTAAGAAGCTCTTGTTATTGGTCATGGGTTCTGTGGGTTCCTGCATAGCTGTTGAGCCCGATCTGAGAGCCGCATATTTGACTGCCCACTTGGTGGGTGTTTCTGGGAGGCGGGATTGCCCTTGGACTCTAGGTCACTGGTATTCCTTCCGCAGGCTTCTTTTCCGGGCCTCCTCTTGCTATTGGGTGTCCTTGAGCAATTGTGTCCCTTGAATCGGGATGTTTCTCCAAGTAGGTCTCTTCTGAGCAAGAGTCTCCCAGGAGTTGACATCTATGTTATATTTCTTGAGGTAAGTCTTCAGGATGTCTTTGAAGTGCTTCCTTTATATTCTTGTTCGGAAGATATTCTTGAGCTGGGCAAAGAAGATTTGCTTTGGCAGTCGAGACTCTGACATCCTAAGCACATGGCTGGCCCAGCGGAGTTGGTTTCGGATCATGGCCTGGAACAGGTGCTCTTGGCTACTTCAAGGACGCTGATATTAGTACGCCTGTCCTCCCAGCTGCTGCGGAGACTCTGTCTCGGACAGCGTTGATAGTACCTCTCCAGGGCCTTGAGGTGGCGTCTGTACATAGTCCACATTTCTGAGCCATATAGAAAAGTTGGGAGGATGACCCCCTTGTGCACTAGGATCAAAGACTCTCATCCTTAGGCATCCAAAGGCATCACTCGCGAATTGCATACAATGTTGGATGTCCGCATCAATGTCAGCCTTAGAGGAGATGGCTTCTCAGGTATGGGAAATGTTCCACGTTTGGTAAGGATTCTTCGTTGATCTTGATGGAGGAGAGACTGGATCTTGTCCTGGGGCGGGTTGGTAAAAGGACTTGTCTTATTGAGGTTGAGGCTGAGACCAATTCTTTGGTATGCTTCCGCGAAGGTGTCAAGCGTGGCTTGGATATTCTCTTCTGAGAGAGTGGAGATGGCGCTGTCATCCGCATATCAAAGTTCCACAAGCAATGTCCTGAGGTTGAAAAGTTTTCCGTCCATCCTGTAGATGTTGTCCACTCCACTGAGAAGTTTGTTCTTGACAAGGTGAAGGATGGTGGAGTTGAAGATGGAGGAAAGGGTGGGGGTGATGATACATCACCAGTCTTGACTTCAAAGGTTTCTGCCTTATTTCTGTCGGTGAGGACTTTTGCCGAAAACTTGTCATGGAGGAGTGAGAGGATGTTGATGAATTTCTCTGGACAGCCGACCTTTGACAGAGTCTTCCATAGCAATTCCCGATGGACTGAGTCAAAAGCCTTGGTCAGATCAATGAAGGCCATGAAGAGTGATTGATGTTGGTCCTGGTATTTCTCTTGAAGTTGTTGAGCAGTGAAAATCATGTCTGTTGTTCCATGGTTTGGTCGAAAGCCACACTGACTTTTCGGAAGGATTTCTTCAGAGACTGGGAAAAGGTGACAGGCGAGGATTCGGGCAATGATCTTCCCAGTGATGGAGAGTAGGGAGATTCCTTGGTAGTTCCCACATTCTGCTTTATCCCCTTTCTTGAAGATGGGTGTCGATGATGGTATGCCTGAGGTTGGTGGGAGTTTCTTCTCTGTCCCAGATTTTCAACAATAGCTGATGGAGATGACAAGTTGTCTCTTTTTGAAGTTAGAAAATCTCCGCTGGGATCCCATCCACTCCTGTGGCTTTTTCATTCTTCATATTCGTCATGTGTTTATTGGCGGCTTTGACTTCGTCCACGCTTGGTGGGAGTCTAAGATCATCTTTGATGGGGAGTTGGTGGATTTCCTAAAACATGTCATGCTGGTCAGCGAGGAGTTGCAGCTCCTTAACTTTCTCAGTCCACCATTGGTTCTTGATTTCCCTTGTTTGACTTTGTTCCTCCGCCTTGGCTAATTGATGAGCTCTCTTCTTTGCCTTGCTGGCTATGTCATTTTGCCAGACATGGAGAGCTTTCCTCATCTTGTCAAGTGTGGATGGTGATGTTGCTTTCATTGAACCAGTCTTGGGGTTTCCTGGTCTTGTAGCCAATAGTTTCTTCACAGCTTGAGATGATGGCTGCCTTCAGCTCTTTCCAGTTTTCCTCCTCTCCATTAGAATGGACAATTTGAAGATTTTGGAGAAGACATTGTTGGAAGTTCACTTGCATGCTTGGCTCTTGAAGCCACTCAACATTCATTTTATTTGTGAAATGTTTCCTCATTTTCTATTGCTTCTGGTAGAGTTTGATGGACATAAAAGAGTGGATGAGCGGGTGATCTTTCCAGCAGCCATCTGCATTGGTCATCGCTTTTGGTCTCTGGATCGGATGAAGAAGAAGTCGATCACGTGCCAGTGCTTTAGTTGTCCCCAGGAAGTCTTGAACTTGTATTTTTGGTGGAACAGTGTATTCATGATGACAAGCTGGTGTTCTATGCATTTGGCGAGCAGGAGAACCCCGTTTGAGGTGCAATTCCGAACTCCTTCCTTTCCGATGGTTCCTTTCCAGATTTGGGAGTCCTTTCCAACCCTGACTTTGGAGTTCCCAAGGAGAATGATGCTATCTTCTTTAGGAATGTTGGAGAGTATGGTGTCCAGGGAGGAGTAGAAGCCTCCCCTCAGACCGTACTATCATGGGTGACCATGCCAGGGGTTTAAGACTCCTGAGGGCATTGCTCTCGGGATCAACGGAACATTGAAGCCTCTCCACCAATGCAAGGTGGCAATCCAAGCAAAGGCTTGAGTGAATACGTATAAGATCATTACCACAAGAACTGAGGGATGAAAAGCATGGTGAATTTATTTTTACACCGAGGGCTTTTAGGGCTAGGAATGCCCCATCTGAAGCAGTGGTGGATGCAGACTCCAAATAGAGCCTTTTTAAAATGGAAAAAAGTAAACTGTTAGAAAGGAAAAAATTAAAAAGGGAAAAGAAATAAGATTCTGTGGATAGCTCATTCAAAGATCTAGCACAGGTTTTATTGAATGGCCTCCCCCTGTCCGATAAAATCTTATGGGCAGTGGCAGTGATTGTACAAAGATTTTTTTCAAAGAAATGGAAAGGGTAAATAAAGAAGATTGGGTAAATAATGATTGAAAGCCTGAACATTGAAGTACCTGTACTGCTTTAAATTCAGAATGTGGACTATGCAACCATTGGCAATAGCATTTATACATCACCTAGACCACTTAAGCAGGTTAGAGGAAAACCTGATGACCTTGGCAGACCTGTGTCCAGTAAGCCTGGTGACTGCTCTACATAAAACCATGTGCTACTCTGAAAACCATGTGCTACTTTGAATTTACTGTGTGTGTTGTCTTTCTTATACAAGGCTAACAGGACTAAGCAGTGCTTTTCACTGACTGGTATTTTAGAATTTATTTCTGGTAATTGCATTTTGTTGATGCTTCAGTGTTGGGGCCATGAGCCAAGTGTAAGGAGTGGCATTGTTCACACTAGTCTCTTTTACAAATGCCTCTCTGTCTTGGTGTCGTGCTTTGGCTTTTTCATGTCTTTGGCAACAACTGTATCTTTGCAGAATTGAAACGCTTGTGGACTTTAAGAACTTTGCTCTGGTAGATGGATCAATATTTATTCATGTGTTCAAAATTCTGAGCTGTTATTCCTCTTCAACAGCATCTCACAAAGATAATCCTTTTACTTGAGTTGGTGTTACTTGTATGAAGCTGTGTAATTCAGCATAAGATCAACTCTAGATATTAATTGTAACACAACGGAAATACCTCTTTAACCTGGGGTTACCCCTCTCTCTGGCTCTGGAAAGACTTAACTACCTGCTAATGCTCGCATTCAAAGTATCGTCTTGCATCTTTGACTTTGTCTATATAAATGTTTCTGGAACCTACCTCTCCATTCACCTGAGGGAGGAGCAGTGCTCCGAAAGCTAGTGATTCAAAACAAACCTGTTGGACTTTAACCTAGTGTAGTCACACTTCTTACAACGTAAATAGGTCATTAAAATGCCATGTAACTTGACCACAAAAAGATAGTCGAAACACGTTGTTCATAAAGTTAATAAATAAAGTTAATCTTTTTTAATATATAAAAATAAAAGAATTCAGAATTTACAGCACATAAACAGGCACTTGCCGAAAAGGGACATTTATGCTTCAAATTAGTCTCTTTGCATGCTACTTCTTCCTACCCGCTCAGCATAACCCTTCTATTCCATTTTCCTTTATGAAACAGAAATGCCAGGTTTATACCTATTGGGAAATATAATGAACGGGCTGGTTTTCCTTTCTCTTGACTGCTTTTAAGGAGAGGTTTGCTAAGCATATGAGGGTGCAGAGTTATGCTAATCAACAGTTACTGTGTACAAGTGGGAGGAGACTTGAATGGAACATAAACACCAGTATGGACTGGTCAGATAGCCTCTTAACCTGCTTTTGGTCGATGTAACCTAGCTTCCCCTTAAGTGCCTCTATGTTGTACACCTTGTGGCCTACATTCTAGGCACTATCTGGGCAAATTAGATTTTCTGAATTTCTGATTGTATTTTTCAATTAATTATTTTACATTCATGAACTCATATTTTGGATTCTCCCCGAGGTTGAAATATCTTCCCTACACCGACCTTATCAAACCATTTCATAATTTCTCCCTGTACCTATCTTATCAAACCCTTTCATAATTTCCAGGGGAGACAGTGGCGTTGCGGTAATCCAGAGGCCCAAGCTTATGCCCTGGGGAAATGGTTTCAGATCTCACCATGGGCAGCTGGTGGAATTTGAATTCAATTAAAAAATCTGGAATCAAAAGCCAGTCTCAATAATGATGACCAGGAAACCATTGTCAATTGTCATAAAAACCCATCTGGTTCACTAATGTCCTTTAGGGAAGAAAATTTGCCATCCTTACCTTGTCTGGCCTGCATGTAACTCCGAACCCACAACAATGGGTTGTGACTCTTAACTGCCCTCTGAAATGACTTAGCAAGCCATTCAGCTCAAGGACAAGTAGGGATGGGCGACAAATGCTGACTTTGGTAGCGGTGCCCACATTCCATGAAAGAATAAACAGAAAAAATAGGGCACCTCTCAGAAGTTTATCCACTTGAGAAAAGAGCCTGTTAGAATAGAGCGAAGTGTAATGCGGTGGTTATGTTACTGGACTAATAATCTAGAACCATAGATTTTTTTTCCCCAAAAAATAATTTAGAATACCCAATTCATTTTTTCCAATTAAGGGGCAATTTAGCGTGCCCAATCCACCTACCCTGCACATCCTTTGAGTTGTGGGGGCGAAATCCACGCAAACACTGATCCCACCTAGAACGGGGAGAATGTGCAAACTCCACATGGACAATGACCCAGAGCCGGGATCGAACCTGGGGCCTCAGCACCGTGAGGCAGCAGGGCTAACCCACTGCGCCACCATGCTGCCCACTTAGAACCCTAGATTAATAATCCAGGGAACGTTAATTCAAATTGCCACGTGGAGAATTTGAGAATTTTCATTGATTTATCAAAAAAACAATGAAACATTTTGTTTTCGAACCTGGATTGTTGCGAACACCCAATTATCATAGAATTTACAGTGCAGAAGGAGGCCATTCGGCCCATCGAGTCTGCACCGGCTCTTGGAAAGAGCACCCTACCCAAGGTCAACACCTCCACCCTATCCCCATAACTCAGTAACCCCACCCAACACTAAGGGCAATTTTGGACACTAAGGGCAATTTATCATGGCCAATCCACCTAACCTGCACATCTTTGGACTGTGGGAGGAAACCGGAGCACCCGGAGGAAACCCACGCACACACGGGGAGGATGTGCAGACTCCGCACAGACAGTGACCCAAGCCGGAATCGAACCTGGGACCCTGGAGCTGTGAAGCAATTGATTGACTAATGCTCTTCAAGGAAGGAAATTTTCCCCAGTCAGATCTATATGTGCATTCAGTCCCACACCATTGCAGTTGACTCTTAACTGATCTCTTGGACTGGAGTAGTTCAAGAAGGCAGCCCATCACCACCTTCTCAGGTCAACTTGGGGTGGGCAATAAATATTGACCATGCTAATGCTACCCACAAAAATGAATAAAAATATGATTTCAACTTCAACTAAAATGCTGGCAATTGGTTGGAAGGTAGGTAAAAGAGTAGAGATAAAATGAATATTCTCCAGTTGGCAGGAGATGACATAGCTTATTTACAAGGATCTGAACTGGATATCTCTGATTTTCACCATATCTACAAATGATTTTGATGAATGAGAGTTGCATATCTAAGTTTTCTGACAACAGTAAGTTACAACATGCTAAGTTGTATAGATGGTAACAAAAAGCAGCACAGAGAAAAGACACATACATGGATAATGTGAATGGAAAAAAATGACGGGTAGAGTTCAAGGAAAAATGTGAGTCCCTTCACTTTAGAATAAAGAAAGTCAAACATGTTCTCAACAGTGAGAGAATTGAATCTGTGAGAATGTAGAATTTGCTGAGATCTGGTCTCATCGGTAGCCTTGCTCCAGTAGCCACCTCACTTCTGAATTTGGGAAGATGGTTTGAGTGCCAGCCTTCAACTGATGGCTATGTTTTTCGTTCAGCAGGTTGTTCATTAGAAATCAGGAGTGAAATCAGTGCATTCTTGATATTTAAGATGACTTTCCTTTCAAAACACTGTAATAGGTAACAGTAATTCCACTGAAGATGAATGCCTTTATGTACATGATACAAGCTGAAATTACTTTGGTTACACCTTAAAAGTTCCAGTGTTGGAAATTT
The DNA here is from genome assembly GCF_047496885.1 of Scyliorhinus torazame. Taxonomy (NCBI): domain Eukaryota; kingdom Metazoa; phylum Chordata; class Chondrichthyes; order Carcharhiniformes; family Scyliorhinidae; genus Scyliorhinus; species Scyliorhinus torazame. The sequence continues at coordinate 188,960,862 of NC_092713.1, forward strand.
AGACCCATCTTGCAATGTGTTAGAAATACACTTCGCAACGATGTCAGGAAATGACAATCGCATCACTTTGTCTTTTGTGAGGTGAGAGTGAGTGTTCTTGACATCAAGGCAGCATTTGACCAAATGTGACATCAAGGAGCCCTAGCAAAATTGAAGTCAAGAGGATTCAGGGGGGAAAATCCCCACTGTTTGGAATCATATCGAACACAAAAGGTGATGGTTGTTGGAGTCCAATCATATCAGCCCGAGGACATCACTGCAGGAGTCCTTCAGGGCCGATCTTCTGCTGCTTTATCAATGACCTTCATGCCATCCTTTTTTTTGATAAATTTCGAGTACCCAATTCATTTGTTCCAATTAAGGGGCAATTTAGCTTGGACAATCCACCTAGCCTGCACATCTTTGGGTTGGGGGGGCGAAACCCACGCAAACACAGGGAGAATGTGCAAACTCCACATGGACAGTGACCCAGAGCCGGGATCGAACCTGGGACCTCGGCGCCTTGAGGCAGCAGGGCTAACCCACTGCGCCACCGTGCTGCCCTCTTCCCGCCATCATAAGATCAGAAGTGGAGATGTTCACAGATGATTGCACAGCATTCAGTGCCATTCATGGCTCCTCAGACACTGAAGTAGCCCTGTGTTCAGATGCAGCAAGACCTGGACAACACTCAGTCTTGGGGTGACAGGTGATATTCATGCCAAACAAGCACCAGGCAATGACCAACTTAAACAAGGTAGAATATAACCATCTTCCCACGACAATCATCATCATTACTTTTGCTGACTCTAAACATTCTGGGTTTACCATTGGCCATAAGATGTCCTGGACCAGCCATATAAATACTGTGACTGCAATCGGAAGTTGAGAATTCAGTGTTGAACAACTCGTCTCCTGACTCCCCAAAGTCTGTCCACCATTCACAAGGAATAAGTCAGGAGTATGATGGAATACTCTCCATTTGTCTGGATGAGTGCAGCTCTAAGAATACTTGAGAAGCTTAATTCCATCCAGGAAAAAAGCAGCCCAGCCACCATGTTAAACCTTCATTCCCTCCACCGCTGACGCACAGTATCAGCAGTGTGTACCATCTACAAAATGCACTCCAGCAACTTAACAAGACTCCATTGACAGCACCTTCCAAACCCATGACCACTACCATCTAGAAGGACATGGGCAACATATGCAAAAGAACACCTACCTGGAAAGTCTCCAGATTCACACACCAACCTGACTTGGAAATATATCGCCGTTTGTTCGCTGTCATTCGGGGAAAATCCTGGAACTCCCTAACAGCACTGTGGGTGCACCTACACCTCATGGACTGAAGTGGTTCAAAAAGGCACCTCACCACCACTTTCTCGAACACAATTAGAGATGGACAACAAATGCTGGTCTTGTCAGTGACGCTCACATCCCACAAAAATAAAGGCACACAATGATGGAAGTATTTATATCTCTGAATTGTTTCCTTTCTTTGCATACAAGTGAATTGGATTTCTTAATAGTAAAGATATTCAGGCCTTTGGGAACAAGGCATATGAGTGGGATTCATTGTTAACTTATTCAAAGAGCTAGTACATACATGATGGGCTAAAGGCCATATTCTCTCTTGTATGAACCTATGATTCTATGAAGTATATATTTAATTTATCATGTGGTATCTTTCATGAAGTATATATTTAACTTGTGTTAAATTGGATGCCACTTTAGTTATCATGACAGGGGTGTTATACTGTGTGATTTGCAATGTATTCTTCTACTGTGAAAGTGAAGCTGTTTGAGGTGGTTGTTTTCCCGATTGTCATTAATTTAAGTCGTTGTAAAGGTTGAGGTCAGATAGAAGTTTCTTGTTTTGAGCAAAGAAAGTTTACGCTGGCAGCTGCTTGTAAATATCTGGCACCAAGGTCAGCTGATGTCCTGAAAGGCCTTTCTCTTTTGCTCCACTTCAGAAATGTTAAACTATGAGAACAGGTGCTCACTGGATGCACAACCTTTTTATATTAGGATCATTTAAAAGTCAAAATGTTGTGAAGGATCTTACTGTCTGTCTCATAATGCTGCGGAAAAGGAGCTTCCCTGCCACAACTACAGAAGAAAATAAAGATGGCCTTAAAGCAGGTTTCCAAGTACTTGCATACCAAATTCTTACAGGGCTTGACAGAGTAGATGCATTTGAATTCTCTACTCCACAGGGTTGTGGAAGCTCTATCAATGAGTATGTTCAAGGGACTTCCGGGTGCGGCGATGACCAGCTAAGTCGCACGTTTCGGCAGCTCCCGGTGGAACGGACTTTTGGGCTCTTAATAAGAGCCCCAACGGCAATTTTAACGGCTAAAAGCACTGTGCGGTAAACCAGAAGGGAATCCCCCCTGGATACGGATGGAAAAAGGAGAGGAAAGTGGCCGGATTGCGGTGGATCCTTTAGAGCAGCGGCAAGGAAGGCAAGCAAAAACCAAGATGGCGTCGGAAGGTGGCAGTTTAATATGGGGCCCTGAACAACACGAGTTTTTGAAACGCTGCGTGGAAGAGCTTAAAAAGGAGATGAAGAAGGAGTTGTTGGCCCCGATATTACAGGCGATTGAAGGGCTAAAAGATGAGCAAAAGACCCAGGAACGGGAGCTTCGGGTCGTGAAGGCAAAGGCTGCCGAGAACGAGGACGATATACAGGGCCTGGTGGTGAAGACGGAGATGCACGAGGCACACCATAAACGATGTGTGGAAAGGCTGGAGGTGCTGGAGAATAATGCGAGGAGGAAGAATTTAAGGATTCTTGGTCTTCCTGAAGGTGCAGAAGGGGCGGACGTCGGGGCATATGCGAGCACGATGCTACACTCATTAATGGGAGCGGAGGTCCCGACGGGTCCGTTGGAGGTGGAGGGAGCATACCGAGTGATGGCGCGAGGACCGAGAGCAGGAGAAATTCCCAGAGCCATAGTGGTGAAATTCCTCCGTTTTAAGGACAGAGAGATGGTCCTCAGAAGGGCAAAGAAAACTCGGAGCAGTAGGTGGGAGAACGCGGTGATCCGCGTATATCAAGACTGGAGTGCGGAGGTGGCGAGAAGGAGGGCGAGCTTTAATCGGGCCAAGGCGGTGCTTCATAAAAAGAAGATTACATTTGGAATGCTGCAGCCGGCAAGACTATGGGTCACATATCAAGGGAAGCGCCACTACTTTGAAATGGCGGATGAGGCGCGGACATTTATTGTTGAAGAGAAATTTGAATAAGCGGGTTATTAAAAAAGAACGTTTGAGACAAAGTGGTGGAGCGAATATGGGGGGGCGAAGAGGGGGGAGAGATGATTTTTATGTTGTTAATCCTGCGACCCGGTAACTTTTCTCTCTTCCACAGGTTGTGGGGGAGGGAGGAAGGGAGGTGGAGGAGCTGGGCGTGTTGGCCATTGGGGGCGGGGCCAAGAGGGAAGCGTGGGCTTTGTTCCCGCGCTATGATAATTATGGCGGGAATAGGGAAGCAGGAAGGAGGGGGCGTCGCACGGTGCGAGCCGAGGTCACGGGGGGGGAAGCCGAGGTCGGCCAGAGTTTGCTGACTTCTGGGAGCAACATGGGGGGTGTAACTACGCTAGTGGGGGATCTAGCGGGGGGGGGTGGGAGGGGGGATTTACTGGGTCGCTGCTGCTGGGGAGAAGGGGGGAGCTGGTATGGGGTGGGGTGGGCGGGGCGGGAGGGCACCGCCTGGGGGGGAAACAGCTGCGTGGGAACCGGGTGAGGAGCTGGATAAAAGGGGATGGCTAATCGACAAGGGGGGGGGTAAAGAGCCCCCCTACCCGGCTGATCACGTGGAATGTGAGAGGGCTGAACGGGCCGATAAAGAGGGCACGGGTACTCGCACACCTTAAGAAACTTAAGGCAGATGTGGTTATGTTACAGGAGACGCATTTGAAACTGACAGACCAGGTCAGACTACGCAAAGGATGGGTGGGGCAGGTGTTTCATTCGGGGCTAGATGCGAAAAACAGGGGGGTGGCTATACTAGTGGGGAAGCGGGTAATGTTTGAGGCAAAGACTATAGTGGCGGATAACGGGGGCAGATACGTGATGGTGAGTGGCAAATTACAGGGAGAGATGGTGGTCTTAGTGAACGTATATGCCCCGAACTGGGATGATGCCAACTTTATGAGGCGCATGTTCGGACGTATCCCGGACCTAGAGGTGGGGAAGTTGGTAATGGGTGGAGATTTTAACACGGTGCTGGAACCAGGGCTGGACAGATCGAGGTCCAGGACTGGAAGGAGGCCGGCAGCAGCCAAGGTGCTTAAAGACTTTATGGAGCAGTTGGGAGGAGTAGATCCATGGAGATTTAGCAGACCTAGGAGTAAGGAGTTTTCGTTTTTCTCCTATGTCCATAAAGTTTATTCGCGAATAGACTTTTTTGTTTTGGGAAGGGCGTTGATCCCGAAGGTGAGGGGGACGGAGTATACGGCTATAGCTATTTCGGATCACGCTCCACACTGGGTGGACTTGGAGATAGGGGAGGAAACAGGAGGGCGCCCACCCTGGAGAATGGGCATGGGACTAATGGCAGATGAGGGGGTGTGTCTAAGGGTGAGGGGGTGCATTGAAAAGTACTTGGAACTCAATGATAATGGGGAGGTCCAGGTGGGAGTGGTCTGGGAGGCGCTGAAGGCAGTGGTTAGAGGGGAGCTGATATCAATCAGGGCACATAAAGGAAAGCAGGAGAGTAGGGAACGGGAGCGGTTGCTGCAAGAACTTCTGAGGGTGGACAGGCAATATGCGGAGGCACCGGAGGAGGGACTGTACAGGGAAAGGCAAAGGCTACACGTAGAATTTGAGTTGCTGACAACGGGTACTGCAGAGGCACAGTGGAGGAAGGCACAGGGTGTACAGTATGAATATGGGGAGAAGGCGAGCAGGTTGCTGGCCCACCAATTGAGGAAAAGGGGAGCAGCGAGGGAAATAGGGGGAGTGAGGGATGAGGAGGGAGAGATGGAGCGGGGAGCGGAGAGAGTGAATGGAGTGTTCAAGGCATTCTATGAAAGATTATATGAAGCTCAGCCCCCGGATGGGAAGGAGAGAATAATGTGTTTTCTGGACCAGCTGGAATTTCCTAAGGTGGAGGAGCAGGAGAGGGTGGGACTGGGAGCACAGATCGAAATGGAGGAAGTAGTGAAAGGAATTAGGAGCATGCAGGCGGGGAAGGCCCCGGGACCGGATGGATTCCCAGTTGAATTTTACAGGAAATATGTGGACTTGCTCACCCCGCTACTGATGAGAACCTTTAATGAGGCGAGGGAAAGGGGACAGCTGCCCCCGACTATGTCAGAGGCAACGATATCGCTTCTCCTCAAGAAGGAAAAAGACCCGCTGCAATGCGGGTCCTATAGGCCTATTTCCCTCCTGAACGTAGACGCTAAGATTCTGGCCAAGGTAATGGCAATGAGGATAGAGGATTGTGTCCCGGGGGTGGTCCATGAGGACCAAACTGGGTTTGTGAAGGGGAGACAGCTGAATACGAATATACGGAGGCTGCTAGGGGTAATGATGATGCCCCCACCAGAGGGGGAAGCGGAGATGGTGGTGGCGATGGATGCCGAGAAAGCATTTGATAGAGTGGAGTGGGATTATTTGTGGGAGGTGTTGAGGAGATTTGGCTTTGGAGATGAGTATATTAGATGGGTACAGCTGCTGTATCGGGCCCCGATGGCGAGCGTGGTCACGAATGGACGGGGGTCTGCGTGTTTTCGGCTCCATAGAGGGACGAGGCAGGGATGTCCTCTGTCCCCATTATTGTTTGCACTGGCGATTGAGCCCCTGGCAATAGCATTGAGGGGTTCCAGGAAGTGGAGGGGAGTACTCAGGGGAGGAGAAGAACACCGGGTATCTCTGTACGCGGACGATTTGTTGTTGTATGTGGCGGACCCGGCGGAGGGGATGGCAGAGATAATGCGGATACTTGGGGAGTTTGGAGAATTTTCAGGATATAAACTGAACATGGGGAAAAGTGAGTTGTTTGTGGTGCATCCAGGGGAGCAGAGCAGAGAAATAGAGGACTTACCGCTGAGGAAGGTAACAAGGGACTTTCGCTACTTGGGGATCCAGATAGCCAAGAATTGGGGTACATTGCATAGGTTAAATTTAACGCGGTTGGTGGAACAGATGGAGGAGGACTTCAAGAGATGGGACATGGTATCCCTGTCACTGGCAGGGAGGGTGCAGGCGGTTAAAATGGTGGTCCTCCCGAGATTCCTCTTTGTGTTTCAGTGCCTCCCGGTGGTGATCACGAAGGCTTTTTTCAAAAGGATTGAGAAGAGTATCATTGAGTTTTGTGTGGGCCGGGAAGACCCCGAGAGTGAGGAAGGGATTTTTGCAGCGTAGTAGGGATAGGGGGGGGGCTGGCACTACCGAGCCTAAGTGAGTACTACTGGGCCGCCAATATCTCAATGGTATGTAAGTGGATGGGAGAAGAGGAGGGAGCGGCGTGGAAGACATTGGAGAGGGCGTCCTGCAGGGGGACTAGCCTACAAGCTATGGTGACGGCACCGTTGCCGTTCTCACCGAAGAAATACACCACAAGCCCAGTGGTGGTGGCTACTCTGAAAATTTGGGGGCAGTGGAGACGGCATAGGGGAAAGACGGGAGCCTCGGTGTGGTCCCCGATAAGAAATAACCATAGGTTTGCTCCGGGGAGAATGGATGGGGGATTTGGAACATGGCAAAGAGCAGGAGTAACACAATTGAGAGATCTGTTTGTAGATGGGACGTTTGCAAGTCTGGGAGCGCTGACCGAAAAATATGGGTTGCCCCAAGGGAATGCATTCCGGTATATGCAACTGAGGGCTTTTGCGAGGCAACAGGTGAGGGAATTCCCGCAGCTCCCAACGCAGGAGGTGCAGGATAGAGTGATCTCGAAGACATGGGTGGGGGACGGTAAGGTATCAGACATATATAGGGAAATGAGGGACGAGGGGGAGATTATGGTAGATGAGCTGAAAGGGAAATGGGAAGAAGAGCTGGGGGAGGAGATTGAGGAGGGGCTGTGGGCTGATGCCCTAAGTATGGTAAACTCATCGTCCTCGTGTGCCAGGCTAAGCCTGATACAATTTAAAGTGTTACACAGGGCGCATATGACTGGAGCACGGCTCAGTAAATTTTTTGGAGTAGAGGATAGGTGTGCAAGATGCTCGAGAAGCCCAGCGAATCACACCCACATGTTCTGGTCATGTCCGGCACTACAGGGGTTTTGGGTGGGGGTGACAAAGGTGCTTTCGAAGGTGGTGGGGGTCCAGGTCGAACCAAGCTGGGGGTTGGCTATATTCGGGGTTGCAGAAGAGCTGGGAGTGCAGGAGGCGAAAGAGGCTGATGTTTTGGCCTTTGCGTCCCTAGTAGCCCGGCGCAGGATACTGTTGATGCGGAAGGAAGCCAAGCCCCCGGGTGTGGAGACCTGGATAAATGACATGGCAGGGTTTACAAAGCTGGAACGGATTAAGTTCGCCCTAAGGGGATCGGCTCAAGGGTTCACCAGGTGGTGGCAACCGTTCGTCGAATACCTCGCAGAAAGATAGAGGGAATGGAAAAGAAGAAGACAGCAGCAGCAACGGGGGAGGGGGGGGGGGGGGCGGAAACCAGAAGGACTCTCAGGGATGTAAGTGTATAAGTATAATATGTATAGGTTGTTGTTATAGGTAATTGTATACTGGACTGCTGAATTGTATTTTTGGAGAGTATTTATTTTGGACAAGGCAGTTGCCATTTAGTTTTGTTTTGTTTTTTAATTTTGATATTGTTTATATATTATTTATTTCTTGTTTAAAAAACTGGCCATTGTTATTTATATTATTATATTACTGTGTAAAAGATACACAATGTACTGTTATGGTTGGCCAAAAATTTTGAATAAAATATATTTTTTTAAAAAACTGAGTATGTTCAAGACAGAGGTTGATATATTCCAAAATATTAACAATATCAAGGGATATATATGGGCTATTGTGGGAAAGTAGCATGATTTAGTTAAATGCCAGGACAGGCTCATGCTCATGGGCCAGGTGGTCTCCACCTGCTCCTATTTCCTATGTTGCTGAATAGCAATGATTTAAATGTAACGTCTTCATTGAGTACACCTCCCTCATAATGTTGGGTCTTTCACCACCTCTAAGATATTGTGAACTCTAAGCAGAAAATCATGCCCGAGCTGCTTGGATTTAACATTTCCCTCAAGAGGCAAGTCATGGGACCCAGATCTTGTAATCAGCACAATATCCTTTCTTTTGTTTTTTTCAATAGACTGCTTCATTGTGCTTATCAAAGTGAAATATTCATGTGGCAAAGTTTCTTTGGTCTATGCCAGCATTTATACTCCATGAGCCTCCACCCTACCTTCATCTCATCAATCAATTTATCTTTCTGTTCCTTTACCCCACTTTTACTTACGTAGCTGCCCCTAAAACACAGCAAAGGGCTGAAACAGAAATTTGATGTGGTCAGAGGGGTTTGGTTCTGACACTAAAGGACTCATTCATGGTGATTGAATTGTGAGTCACTGATGTTTCATTCATAACTCAGTTTAAATTCTCAAGCTTGAAATATATTTCATGCTGTTATTGGCTCCTGTTTAAAGGTTTCTCCTCTTTCTCTATCGGTGGAAGGAAGGTGTACAGTGACATGGAGCAGGGATTCTCAACTAGGGGTCTCGGACCCCCCGGGGTTTGCAAGATGGATTCTCAATTGGAGGTCCAGGGCTTCCAGGGGTTTGTGAGATGGATTCTCAACCGAGGGTCCAAGGTCCCCTGGGGTCTGTGAGAAGGTTTCAAGGGGTTGCCAAAGAGAATTACTATATTTTAGAGCTGGTGAAAGACCGAATGCTATGAGGGAGGTGTACTCGATGAAGATGTTACATTTAAATCATTGCTATTTATAAAGATCTATGTAGATCCTCATTTAGAAATGGAAAATCCTGGGCGGGATTCTCCACTCCCATGCCGAAGTGGCCGCGCCGCCGTGAACGCCGTCGAGGTTCACGATGGCGTGGAATGGCCCCGGTCCCGACCGATTCAGGCCCTGACAATGGGCCAGGATCGGGGCCGCGTCATCTACGCGCGCCAGGCCTTGTCGCCCGCGTAAAAGCGGCGCCGCATAGATGACGCGGCCGGCGCCGCATAACGGGCGTCATCTGCGCATGCGCGGGTTGGCCGGCGCCAACCCGCGCATGCGTGGTTGCCGTCCTCTCTAGGTCCGCCCCGCAAGAAGATGGGGGACTGATCTTACGGGGCCGCGGAAGGAAGGAGGTCCTCCTTCAGAGAGGACAGCCCGACGATCGTGGGCGCCGATCGCGGGCCACCCCACATTTCAGGTAAAGCCTGGTGCAGGATCCCCCCTCGCCCCCCCCCCCCCTCCCCCCCCTCCCACAGGCCGCCCCCCCAGCGTTCACGCACCGCTCACGACCGCAGTGACCAGGTGTGGACGGCGCCGGGGGGAACCCGCCGTTTTGGCCTGGCCGCTTGGCCCATCCGGGCCTCAGAATAGCGGGGGTGCCGGAGAATCGCCATTTTCGGTGTCTCCGGCGAATCTCTGGCCTGTGGCCCGTGAACCTCGACCGGGCCGTTCCCGCTGCTTGGGAGAATCGCGGGAGGGCGCCGGACCGGCGTCCCCGGAAATTTTGGCGGCCTATCTCTGAGTCCCAGAATTGGGTACACCACGATTTTATCTCTACCCAGATATAGGAATTGCCTTTTTTAAAATTTATCCATGTGCGGTTTTTTCACTCGTGATCTTTTCTCCAATCACCAGAAATATCCTAAGTAAAGCCATTCCAATTGTTTTCAGTACTCAAACACATACCTTACCCCGTTTCCCACTGTGCTAAGTTTGCAGTTTTCTTTAAGTTTACCAAAACCTATCAACCTCTGCTTTTAAAAATGGAGAATTGTTGGGTCGTATTCTCTATAAAAATTGATTTAAATATGTGTTTGTAGTTATCAATCAAGGGGAGTTAGCTCTTTTCCCTTCTTCATTCATTTATTCATTCAACTCACGGCTGACCATTTCCACACTTTTATGTTCACCGAACCAAAGAATCATGGAATCACATTCGGGGAGATGGTAGTGTCATAATAATATTGATGGACTGGTAATCCAGAGGCCCAGGCGGATGCTCTGAGGATACAGGCTCAAATCCCCACCATGGCAGCTGGTGGAATTTAAATTCAATTAATAAATCTGGAATTAAAAGCTAATCTATTGTCATAAAAACACATCTGCTTTGCTGATGCCCTTTAGGGAAAGAAACCTGTCATTCTTATCTGGTTTGGCCTACATGTGATTCCAGACCCACAGGTTGACTCTTCACTGCCCTCTGAAATAACCTAGTAAGTCACTCGGTTGTATTAAACCACTAAGAAGTAAAAAAAAAAAGGAATGAAACCAGACAGAATACCCGGTATTCACCTAGGAAACAACAATGGCAAACTCAGCTGTGTCGACCCTGCAGAGTCACATCTGGGGGCCTGTCCCAAAATTGGGAGATCTGTCCCAAAAACTAGTCGAGCTACAGTCTGACATAATTATACTCTCAGAATCATACCTTACAGATAATTTCCCAGAGACCACTGTCACCAGAGATGATGGCATAGTGGCATACAGTCAGAACGGAGTTGTCCTGAAAGTCCTCAAGATTGACTCCTTACTCCATGAAGTGTCTTCGTATCAGATCAAACAGGGACCAGGAAACTTCCTACTGGTAACCATGTAACATCTCCATCAGCTGATGAATCGGTACTTCTCCATGTGGAACATTACTTGGAAGAAGCACAGGGTGTCAAGGGCACAGAATGTACTCTTGGTGGAGGACTTCACGTCCATCACCGAGAGTAGCTCGGTTATGCTACTGAGGTGACTGAGTCCTAGAGGACATAGCTGCTAGACTGGGTCTTTGCAGATGGTGAGGGAACCAACAAGAGGGAAAAATCTACTTGACCTCATCTTCAACAATCTTACCTGTCACAAATGTATCAGTCCTTGTGGAGATGAAGTCCCATCTTCCCATTGAATATACTCTCCGTCATGTTGCGTGGCACTACCACCATACTAAATGGGATAAGTTTCAAACAGATCTAGTAACTGAAAACTGGGCGTCCATAAAGCACCGCGGACCATCAGCAGCAGCAAAATTGTACACAACCACAATCAGCAACCTTATGGCCTGGCATATCCCCACTCTATCGTTGTCACCAAGCTGGGGGATCAACCCTATTTTGATGAAAGAGTGCACGAGGGCAATCCAGAAGTAGCATAAACCATATCTAAAAATGAAGTGTCAGCTTGCTGAAGCTACAACACAGGACTACTTACTTGTGTGCCAAACAGCATAAGCAGCAAGTAACAGTCCGAGCTAAGCGATTCCACAACAAATTTAAAAACATTTAGAGTACTCAATTCATTTTTTCCAATTATGGGGAATTTTAGCGTGGTCAATCCACCTACCCTGCACATTTTTGGCTTGTGGGGGTGAAACCCACACAAACACGGGGAATGTGCAAACTCCACACGGACATTGACCCAGAACCGGGATCGAACCTGGGACCTTGGCGCCGTAAGGCTGCAGTGCTAACCATTTGCGCCACCGTGCTGCCCTCCACGACAAATCTAAGCTTTGCAGTTCTGTCACATCCAGTCAAAAATGGTGATGGACAATTAAACCACAAACTGGAGGAGATTCCACAGATACCCCATCCTCAATGATGGGGATCCCAGCACATCAGTGTAAAAAAACAAGGCTGAAGCTTTTGCAGCCATCTTTAGCCAGAAGTGCAGAGTGGATGATCCATCTTGGCCTCCAGCATCACAGATGCCAGTCTTCAGCCAATTTGATTCACCCCACATGATACCAAGAAACAGCTGAAGGCACTTGATATTGCAGAGGCTTTGGGCCCTGACAATACTCCAGCAATAGTACTCCAGAACCTGCCGCGACTAAGCTGTTCCAGTACAGCTGCAAAACTGGCATCTATCCAGCCTCATGGAAAATTGCCCAGGTATGTCTTTGGAGAGGGGAGAGGGTAAGGGAGAGGGGTCACAAAAAGTGGCACAGTGGTTAGCACTGCTGAATCATGGCGCATAAGACCCGGGTTCGATCCCAGCCCTGGGTCACTGTCCATGTGGAGTTTGCACATTCTCCCGTGTTTGCGGGGTCACTCCCACAACCCAAAGATGTGCAGGCTAGGTGGATTGGCCACACTAAATTGCCCCTTAATTGGAAAAAAAGAACTGATCACTCTAAATTTATTTTAATAAACATTTTTTTAAAAAATGTCCGGTCCACAAAAAGCAGAACAAATCCAAGCCGGTCAATTACCATCTCATTAGCTTACTTGCGATCGTCAGCAAACGTATAGAAAGTGTCATCGACAGTGCTATCAAGCAGCATTGACTCAGTAATAACCTGCTCACTGATGCTCAGTTTGGGTTCTGCCGGGGTCACTCAGCTCCTGACCTCATTACAGCCTTGGCCCAAACATGGACAAAAGAGCTGAACTCCAGAGGTGAACTGAGAGTGATTGCTTTGACATCAAGGGAGCATTTGACTGAATGTAGCATCAAGGAGCCCTGGCAAAACTGGAGTCAATGGGAATGAGGGGGAAACTCTCTGCTGGTTGGAGTCATACCTAACATAAAGGAAAGATGGTTGTGGTTGTTGTAGATCAATCATCTCAATCCCTGAATATCACTGCAGGAGTTTCTCAGGGTAGTTTTCTAGGCCTAACCATCTTCAGCAGCTGTATCAATTACCTTTTCCTCCTTCATAAGGTCAGAAGTGAGGGTTTTTGCTCATGATTGCCCAATGTTCAGCACCATGCCTGACACCTCGTATAGAGGAAGCCAATGGGAGGGCGCCGATGCTGGCGATCTGTTTGGAAGGGAACATGCCATTAATGCCAGGGGCAGGGGGGGGTCTTCAGTTTCACTTTGAGTCGCTGATCTCTGTGAATCCAAAGCTGGCGGTGTTTCTGCCCCACCATGCCCCTCACAGTGACGATGCATAATAATTCTGAAAAATGACCAAGTGTGGGAAGGTCTCGTCAGGAATCATAGAATCTACAGTGCAGAAGAAACCTGCCTGCTTCTCTGGGAGAAAGGTACTAGTTTTCTCATTGTACCTGACACTCTGCCATTTTTTTCGGAAAATTTTGCGCAATATGTTTCTGGCCAAACAAGGAAGGAGACATTGCTGGATCTCGTTCTGGGGAATAAGGTGGGTCAAATGAATTAAGTGTCATTTGGGAACATTTAAGGAACAGTGATCATCGTATCATAAGGTTGAGATTAGTTATGTAAAACGACAAGGAGAAATCAAAATTAAAATTATTATTTGACGAGGGCCAAATTCAGTTGGTTAACAACCGATATGTCCCAGGTAAATTGGAATCAAACACTAGCTGGTGAATATGTGATTGAATAATGGGCTGCTTTTCAAGAGGAGGTGATTTGTGTATAGACAAGGTACATTCACACTCGGTGGGGGCGGGGGGGGGCCGGAAGTGGTCACACTCCAGGGGGGCGGGGAGACAAAAAAGCCACAGCTCCCCAGATGATGAAAGAGTTTTGACGATTTTCGAACAGTTACAGTTTTTTTTCATGCATGTGATGTGGGTGTCGCTTGCTGGATCAGCAATTATTGCTCATCCCAAATTGCCCTTGAACTGAGTGGCCTTTAAGAGTGAACCACTCTGGATCTGGAATGACATGTAGGCTAGACCAGGGAAGATGGCAGATTTCCTTCCATAAAGGACATGAGTGAATGAGATGGATTTTTACATTTTGACAACGGTCATTATCAGACTTTTAGTAAATAGATTAGAGAGGGTAGAGATTTTCAAAATATTGAGGATCCTAGACAGAATACATAGAGATTGTTCCTATTGGTGGAAGCGTGGAGGACCAGAGGACAGATTTAATGTGATTGGCAAACGGGCCAAAGGCAATATGAGAAAATCACCTTTTTTACACTGTGGTTAAAATCACGAATTGCCACTGAAAGAGTCGTGGAGGCAGAATCATTCTTGACTTTAGAAGGGGCATTGGATAAGCACCTGAAGGGAATTTGCATAGCATGCGGAAAATACAGAGATTGGGACTAGCTAAATTGTTCTTGCAAAGAGCCAGCATGTGCTTGACATGATGAATGGCCTCGCTCTGTGCTTTAGCTCTTCTATGATTTCATGAGCCACTGCCAGATTGAGCATTTGCAGAATAGCCTTGTTCTGCTCTGTTATTGTTCTAATTGTGTCCATTTGGCTTTTTAAAGTTTGAAATACAGGGTGGTTTATTCACAAACCACCAACATTAAATAAAATATCTTAAATACTGACTACAATGCAAGTTTACAGTTGCAGTTAGAGAATAGTTAATGCCTAATGGTATAATGTCTGCACACCCGAATGAGTCTGTTGCATTGCGGTGCAGATCAATAATGGATAAGAGCAAAATCTCATCAGCTACAAGGACAACATTAAAGGAGACTGATCTATTTTTGAAACCACAATAGTGCTTATAATACATTTGCAGTAGAATCCAGATTCCTAGGTTTGTGTGGTCTGATTTGATGGTATTACAAAAAAGACTTCATTGCTGTGTCTCCATGGGGCAGATGTTAAAAACAGTAACATTGAAAACATTCAGCAGGCCAGGCAGCAACGGTGGAGAGTGAAACAGTTAATGGGGTAAAATTTCTACCCCGGTCCCCCAATGCTGGAACGGAGGCCAGAGAGACTCCAAAAATGTGGGCTGATGTGTCAGTTGCAGGGCTGCGATCCTGGCACCGGCCATTTTCAGGGAATCGAATTCAAGAGCCGGGTAGCCCACCCACCCTCACCAGGCAGGCAGCTAAGAGTGGATTTTTCTGTTGACTTCTAGTTTCCTGATGTGACGAGAGGCGGATCAGCTGCCTGCAGGCGACATCCAGCAGTAGCCTGTGGTGCTCCTGGTAAGCATGTTGGCCGTTATTGCAAGAGGATTGCTGTCCAAGAATAAAGAGGTTTTTCTACAATTGTACAGGACTTTGGTGAGACCACACCTGGAATCCCGTGTGCAGTTTTGCATCTCCATATTTAAGGAAGGATATACATGCATTAGAGGCAGTGCAGCAAAGGTTCACAAGATTAGTTCCTGGATAAGTGGGTTGTCCTATAATTAGAGACTGAATAAATTGAGCCATTGTTGAATAGATCTAAGGCTGGGATAGACAGATTCTTGGTCTCTCAGGGAATCAAGGGATATGGGGAACAGGTGGGAAAGTGTAGTAGAAGCCCAAAATCAGCCATGATCATATTGAATGGTGGAGCAGGCTCGGAGGGCCTTAAGGTCTACTCCTGCTCCTATTCTAGGTTTTTTCCTTTTATACACAACAAAAATTAAAATAAACATAGGCAGATCTATATATATCAGTTACAGTTTACAAACGCGCAGCATTTGAATTAGCTTCCTTACCCCAACTGATCCTACTTCCCCAAGATCCCCTTCCATAGAATTTACAGTGTAGAAGGAGGCCATTCGGCCCATCGAGTCTGCATCGGCCCTTCGAAAGAGCACCCCATTTAAACCCACACTTCCAACCTATCCCTGTAATTCAGTAATCCCACCCACCCTTTTTGGACACTAAGGGCAATTTATCATGGCCAATCCATCTAACCTGCACATCTTTGGACTGTGGGAGGAAACCGAAGCGCCCGGAGGAAACCCACGCAGACATGGGGACTATGTGCAGACTCCGCACAGACAGTGACTCCAGCCGGGAATCGAACCTGGGACCCTGGCGCTGTGCAGCCATAGTGCTAACCACTATGCTACCGTGCGTCCCTTGCTATCTGGCATGATTTCTTTGTTCGCTGGTTCATCATTCTTGTACATCCTGGGGTAGCATGTTGATACATATGTTACATTATGGTAGGTTGTTCTCATTTAGTTGCTTGTGTTGCCAATTTGCACCGGAGACACCAATAATGTTGCTCTTTTTAATGAGTGGAATACTATCCCACCACGTCACCAATAATGTTGCCAAATTTACTAGATATGGCAGTTATTAATGATAATATTGCTTTTCAGAGTCGCCAGGTATCAAATGATACCACCACAAGGCTTTACCGGGCATCGATCAAAGACCAAACAACCAGTTAGTCAGTTCAAGTTTAAAGATAGTTTATTTATACACAAGGATTACTTCGACATGCAACATAAAACACTACAAGTTAAACTACACCTAACAACTACAATAACCTATACTTAACTTCAGGGCAACCGGCTCTTTGCAGATGAACATGGCCTTTGTTCGGACCTTGTGTGGCTGGGTAGAAGAAGTGGCTTAGTTTCCTCTGGGCTTATCCGTCTGGTGGCGATCGTTGGTCTTGAACTTGTCTTCTGGGTCGTAATGCTACACTTGGTTTTAGGCGTAGGCCGGGGCCAAGAGAGACCGAGCACATGGCTGTGTCTCTTTTTATCCCTCTGGGATTTTGTGCTCTTTGGGGCGGTCCTTAGCTTTGGACCCATTAATTCGACAGGCTTCGATCACGGCCTTTGATTTTGGCCAATAAAGGGACGGGTGCCTTGATGGCTGGGCATGTCCTGAGCGGTCATTGACCTTGGCTGTTGGGCTTTCTTAGCAAAGGGAGTGGTGCTGGTTAGTCTGCATCTGTATCGGTTACCTGAGTACAGTCCTTTTGTTCTGGGGAAATGGGCCATTAGAATGACAAAGAGCTGGGGGTTTCGATCGCGTCTAGCTATTGGGTTGCAAATACACACACAAGCTCTGAGTGTGTCTGACTCCTGGGTTGGCCATAATTCCCATGGTCCTTTGCAGGTGGCCATCTGAGATGGCTACACTTGTATGTACAAACATTCGGTCCTTTGGGGGGGGTTGCTCCCCTGCCCCCTGTGGGGTGTGGTTGTGATCTGTGCCTCCCTATTCCCCCCCCACTCTCTTCTCCCCCCCCCCCCTCCCCCTCCCTTTTCATTGGTGCCTGTGGTCCCTCTGAGGCTCCCACCTCCCCCTGGCTTATTGTCTGCTGGCTACAAACAGGTCCTGGAACAGGTTGGTGAATGGCCCCCACTTCTTGTGGAAGCCCTTTTCCGACCCATGGTTGGCAAATTTGATTTTTCTTCATTTGGAGAAATTCCGGCAGGTCGGACAGCCAGTCCACAGCTTTAGGTGAGGCTGATCGCCAACCGAGCAGGATTCTTCGGTGAGCAATTAGGGAGGTAAAAGCTAGGGTGTCGGTCCTCCACCCCAAAGAGTTATGGCTCTTCTGATACCCCGAAGACTGCCACTTTCGGGCTTGGCTCCACCCTCATCCCCACAATCTTAGAGATCGCCTCAAAGAAGGCTGTCCAGAACCCGACATGTCTGGGGCATGCCCTCTACATGTAGGCATGATTAGCCTGGCCTCCCTGGCACCGTTCACACTTGTCCTCCAGCTCCGAGAAATACCTGCTATTCAGGTTCTGGTTAAGTGAGCTCTATGCACCACTTTGAGCTGAATTAGGCTTTGCCTTGTGCATGTGGAGGTAGAGGTGGAGTTGACCCTGTTTAGTGCTTCGCTTCAGACGTTCCAGTGACTTCTGATAGGGTTTTTTTGTCTCCATCCCCCACCCTCCTCCCCCTTTGATGAACTCATCCGCTTCTGTCGGGTCTGTAAATTAGTGCTCTTGTGCTGGTAGGTTACCCAAAGTTTGGCTTGGTAAAGCATCCCAAACTTTACCCCACTTTTGAACAGGCTGTCTTCGCTCTGTTCAGTTCGGCCCAGCACTTGGCTAGGTCTGTCCCAAAGTCTTGATAAATTCTTATCTGGTGTCCTTCCAAGTGGCAGGTTTTCATCTGACTCGTCCATCTCAAGATTCTCTCTCGGTCTTGGTACTGGTGTATCTTTGTGGTTATTGCCTTTGGTTGCTCTCTGGCCCTGGGTTTGGGTCGGAGCGATCTGTGTGCCATGTCTATCTCTGGTGGGCTGGGTCCCACCAGGTTTCCCAGCTTCTGGGCCACATAGTCCATAGGGTTTCTACCTTTAGTTCCCTCCGACAACCCCACTATCCTAAGGTTTTGGCACCTCAACTAGTTTTCTTGGTCCTCCATCTTCCCCTTAAGGCTTCCCTGGGTCATCACCAAACCTTGCTCTGTCTGCTTCTAGGGCGATGATCCGGTCACTTTGATCCGTGGAGGCCTTTCCTAGCTCTCTGATCGTGTTTTCCTGAGCTTCCAGTCACTTCTCCGTTTTGTAATAATAATAATCTTTATTAGTGTCACAAGTAGGCTTACATTAACACTGCAATGAAGTTACTGTGAAAATCCCTTATTCGCCACATTCTGGTGCTTGCTCGGGTACGCTGAGGGAGAATTCAGCATGTCCAATTTACCTAACAAGCACGTCTTTCGGGGCTTGTGGGAGGAAACCAGAACACCCGGAGGAAACCCACGCAGACACGGGGAGAACGTGCAGACTCTGCCCAGACAGTGACCCAAGCTGTCCCTGGCGCTGTGAAGCAACAGTGCCAACCACTGTTCTACCGCGGGGGCCACCTACAAGGTGGCCAGTGGTTCTGTGTCTGCCACCTTGACCACTTCCTGAATCTCTAGTCTTATGCCCTCTTTCAGATCCTTCAGCTCTCGGGTAGGAATTTCCTCCAGCCGTCGTCCTGCAGGTGGGAATTTCTCACCCGTTGGCTTCTCTAGGCTCCTGTTGCCTCGCGTCTCTTTGCAACCCCTGGTGCAGCTGCTACTTGGCATTTCAATTATTGGTCTGCATAGTCTTTAGTGGGTTGAAGAGGGCGATGAGGGGGTGCTTTTTCCCTCTGGTAAATTTGCCTAAATTCGATTTCTTAGGTGGAGAGCCACCTTCTGTGTGTCATTCCCGACTCCGTAAGTCACCCTCATGATTTTTAAAAAAAAGTAAATTTAAGAGTACCCAATTCATTTTTTCAAATTAAGGGACGATTTAGTGTGGCCAATCCACCTCTCTGCATATCTTTGGGTTGTGGGAGCGAAACCCACGCAGACACGGGGAGAATGTGCAAACTCCACACGGACAGTGACCCAGAGCCGGGATCGAACCTGGGACTTCTGCGCGTGAGGCAGCGGTGCTAACCACTACGCCACTGTGCTGCCTTACCCCCATGATTTAAAACCTCCTCCAGCCCTCCATCTTTGTGAGATCCTACAGTCTTTGAATACTGGCTTCTTGCATATCACTCAACCAATCGCGGTTATCCCTTCTTGGGTTGCCAACTGTGCTTAAATGCATCCCTGGAGGAAGTGACTTGCCCCCATGCTCTAGCCTTTAGGCAGCTAACACATCCATCCGAATGACTCACTATCTCCAACACCAATTGGAAAGCAAAAAGACTGGTTACCCAATTGGATGATGCTTGACTGTTAGGCAAACAGCCTTTTCTTCACCCATTTTCAATATTTCACTATCTAGTAAAGGGAAATGTTCAAAGAATATGAAAATTTAATAAACACTCTCCTTGCTATAACCCCCACGAGACCCACAGGGGTGACCCGATTGGAGTAATAATAATAATCTTTATTGTCACAAGCAGGCTAACATTAACACTGCAATGAAGTTACTGTGAAAAGCCCCTAGTCGCCACATTCCCACCTCTGTTCAGGTATATGGAGAGAGAATTCAGAATATCCAAATGACCTAACAGCAGACTCGGCACAGACAGTGACCCAAGCCGGGAATCAAACATGGGACCCTGGCACTGTGAAGCAACAGTGCTACCCACTGTGCTACCATGCCGCACCAACTCCCCCGCTGAGAGACAGAGGCCTAACAGCAAGCTCGTTAATTCCCAAGTCAAAAGCTGGCCCAGGAAGGAGCCGGCATCTCGGGATGGGACTTGGACTGTTACTTTGTTATTGTATTTCCGAGCATGAGATGGAAATAAACTATTTTCCAATCTCATTTTCAGGATTCCTCATTGACTACAATTGTCCTGATGATGTTTCTCTAGGATTGCACCGGAGGCAATGTCCCGGAGGTCGGTAATGAGACAATTAAAGCAACAAATGATATGATGAGGCGAGCTGTAAATAGTTTCAGTAAAGTAGAAGATGGGGAGGAAAGTTTGGAAAATTTGACGTGGAGGAGAAGATTCCAATCATAGAATCCCAACAGTGCAGAGGGAGGCCATTTGAGACTGCACCAACCCTCTGAAAGAGCAACCCGCCCCCATCCCCATAACCCCATAAACTAACCTGCCCACTCCGTCGCCCAATCCCATAATCTAACCTAACCTACACATCTTTTTGAAAATAAGGGGTAATGTGGCATGACCAATCCACCTAACCTGCACATCTGTGGAAGGGAACCGGACCACCCGAAGGAGACCCATGCAGACACTGGGAGAATGTGCAAACTCCACACACACTGTTACTCAAGACTGGAATTAAACCCGGTTCCTGGCGCTGTGAAGCAGCCGTGCTAACAATCGCCCAGGAATGTGGTGGAGACAGGCAGGGAGACTGCTGAGGTATGGACCATTGCACCTGCCGAGTACCCATGGCCTCCAACCACCAACCCACACTTGCTCCACCTCCCGTGGCTCTGGGACAACCATGTCTGAGAAAAATGGGAGTGGCAGTTAAAATCTAAAGTTGCTAAGCCTGGTGTTAAGGTTTGAAGCTGCACTGCTTTTTCTCATGGAATGGAGACAGTTTTGCATAAACAGAGGGTTAATCAGAATCAGAATAGGCAGTAATAAAAAGAAAAAATTCCAGAAATGTTGTTGCTATGGAAGCCAAATGCCATCTGCTGCACCATGTGCAGTTCTGGGCAATGAAGGGTGTTTGGAGAAATATAGAACTTCAATTTATTTTATGCCTTTCATGACATCCTGACCTGCCAAAGTACTTCACAGGCAATTAATTAATGTTGAAGTGTATTCACTGTTGTAACGTATGAAAGATGACAGCCGATTTGCACACAGCAAGGTCCCATAAACAGCAATAAGATAAATGACCAATTAAGCTAATGTTGGTTGAGGGATAAATATTGGCCAGAGTACGAGGAGAACCTCCCCCATTGCTCTGCTTTGAATAATGCTGTGAGATATTTATGTCTATCTGAGAGGATGGCTGGGATAGTTTGCACATGCTGGCTCTTCCAAAGGTGCCGCACTCGCTCAGTATTGCACTGGACAGCCTGCTTCCTTCACGTGTTCACGTTTTGGAGTAGGGCTTGAACCTATTATTTTCTGATTCAGAGACCGGAGTGATCCATGCTGGACATTTTATTGCACTTGCAGGGAAACGGAGACAACGATGGTGTACATCATTGGGCGGCATGGTAGCATAGGCGACCCGTGTTCAATTCCGGCTTTGAATAACTGTCTGTGTGGAGTTTGCGCATTCTCCCCATGTCTGTGTGGGTTTCCTCCGGGTGCTCCGGTTTCCTCCAACAGATCAAAGATGTTCAGGTTAGGTGGATTAGCCATCATAAAATTGCCCCTCAGTGTCCAATGATTAGGTAGGGCTAAGGTATTATGGAGTATGGGCCTAGGTGGAGTACTCTTTCAGGGGGTCGGTGCAGACTCGATGGACTGAATGGTCTCCTTCTGCATGTGGGGATTCTGTGACATCAGGAAGCAAACTGCCAGCAATCTTGAATGAGGGTGGATGTATTCAGCTAGTCAGGCAGCATCTGCAGTGAGAAAAAGAGTTATTGCTCCAAGTTGAATGACCTTTCATTGGAACTCACCCGACCTGAAACGGTAACTCTGTTTCTCTCTCCTCAAATGCTGCCTGACCTTGGCTGAGTTTTTCCAGCATTTCTTGTCATTTTATTTCAGATTTCCAGTATTTTGCTTTTGTTGTGACCCAATTTAAATCTTTTGAGTTAATAAAGTGAATCCAAACAAATAATTCACCATGGCAACAGACTTGTGCAGCTCTTTCAAATTGAGGATATTAAATGTAAATGTCGCCACAATCCCAGAGGACCATAGGCTGCTCTCCCCATGTTTTCCCTGAGAGCTGACTGGCGGTGATTTGACCTGAGGGTCACCACATCTCAGGCGAGAGGCAAGGTTGAGAAGGATAACCTTCAGTTTGTTTCATGGATAACCTCAGCCGGTATGGGAATTGAAGCCACGCTGTTGGCTTTGTTCCACATCACAAACCAGCATAACAACGCCAACAGCATGGGTTCACTTTCGGTACTAGCTGAGCTTATTGATGATGGTTATTCATGCCTTCTCAACCTTGCCCCTCGCCTGAGGTGCAGCGACCCTGGAGTTAAATCACTACCAGTCAGCTCTCAAGAAAGAAAGGGGGAGAGATGCCTATGATCCTCTGGAACTGTGGTGACATTAGGATATGAGGGGGGGAAGTCAAAAGGTCTTTCTTTATCAGAAGATTAACACGGTTGTGTATAAGTTACCAGGAAATGTCACTGAAGCAGGCAAGTGTTCATCCACTAGAGGGGCGGCCTGGTGACGTAGTGGTTCGCACTGCTGCCTCACAGCACCGAGGACCTGGGTTCGATCCTGGCCCGGGTCATTGTCCGTGTGGAGTTTGCAGATTCTCCCCGTGTATGCATGGGTCTCACCCACACAACTCAAAAAGATGTGCAGGGTAGGTGGATTGGCCACGCTAAATTTCCCCTTAATTATGAAAAAAAAAATCGGGTACTCTAAATTTGAAAACAAAAGTGTTCATCCACTAAAAAGGGACAACCTTACTGCCCCCAAACTGACAATCCCCAAACCTCAAACAAACTGACCTCCAGCTTCCAGAAAGCTGATTACTCAAAATCTCTGACTGTAACCTATAATGTGGAGACTGGGGTGAACACAGTAAGAAGTCTTACAACACCAGGTTAAAGTCCAACAGGTTTGTTTTGAATCACCAGCTTTCAGAGCACTGCTCCTTCCTCCGGTGAATGAGGAATGAAACTGGTTGCCAGTGAGGGGGTGTCCATGAGGAAGATGTGGGCCTGAATCGTCAGGCTGGCCGGTGTTTTCTTTTGTTCTCACTTACCACCCCTTCTCCATTTGAAGGACCAGTTCAGCGCCACTCGATCTGCAGACTGAGTGCCCCAGTAGCACCATCACTGATGTGAGCTTTCCTGTCACTAGGATTTAAGATGGGATCTGAGCGAGGTCCTTTGTTATTCTGCTGAGCAGGCATCTGGTAAAGGAAGAAGCTAGAGCCAGTCTGTTTCCAACATAGGTTTATTCAGAAAAACTACAACATAAGTGGAGACTGTTTTTCCCTCCACACAGCTTTTCCTCCACTCAGGTGGAAACTAATTCTTATACATGGACCCTAACCTTTCCCTAGTTACTATCAGCTGCTCTTAATCTCAACTACAGCATGCACCAGTTGACACAGCATTTGCAACATTAACATCCTTTCTGTTTTAAATGAGTGCACTTTGAGGAGAATAAAATGTTAGAACAATGAGAGAATTCACAGGGCATCAAGGCTGTCCCATCACTGTGAGCTTTAGGTTTGTCCAAATTCTAATTCATTCTGTTCATGTTTAATTTAAGACAATCACATTTCTTGTTCAAATAACAGAGATCACCGCGCGGGTTACAATTGTGTCATTATGACACCACACTACATGTAAAGGAAAGGTGGCACCATGTTTAAAATGTACGTTATATCTTAGATATCAGTGACGTTTTAGAAAATTACTTCAAATGGACTTGGATGGCGAGTTTGTTAATAATACTGTCCTTTTATAATCTTAATTAGCAAGGTTTTGAACTGCAGTACAATCCTTCCATACGCCTCAGATTGGGGGAAATGTTCAAAAATGGTTACCATAGCAACATTTGCTGCAAATTACGATTGCAGCTTGGCCTTACTTCCGAACTGGCACAGAATACTTTATTCAAACTGTCTGGTGGTTAAAGAATTTAGGCCAGCTTTTTGATTTATTTTCTCTCAAGAAGTGCAGTCCTTGAGAGAAGGTGAATTTTAATCATAAAGTGAATCAGTGTACCCGACGTGAAGCACTGATTTCAGCAGGGCGGGTCTGGGCATGAATTGGCAGCTCCATGAATTGTACGTAGATACCAGTACTGATCTCACTAAAATGTCATCTCACTACAAAATTCCCCATCCATCTGTAATCCGCTTCCTTCCCAATAAGTTGAAGGAATCTTTGCTGAAATTTTTTTGCCAGACTTTCACTGTAGCCTCGTGCAGTGTTATCCAAAATGTTCGCCACACGCGTCGAATTTGCAATTCAGATGTGCTTAATTGAATTTCTAATTAGTAAATATAAAATGACTAATAGACACCATTGTTGGGCTCATGGTCTCAATACTCGTATTAGCACAGTCTGTGCAATGGTTGCCAATTCTGGTTAACTGTATTCCTGGAGGATTAATCACATACTTGCTCCACACTCTTGATGGCAGGTCCATCTTTCTCACGCACCATCTTCCTGTGGCCAATCGTAAAGCACGAAGTCTTCCTTATCCAATTGGATAATTCATGACTGCCAGTCAGACAACCATTTTTTAACACCATCTCTTACACAGAAATGTAGAGATAAATCTTAAATTCTTGAAGACACCAGACCAATCCTGGAGGGTTACATAGACATAGAATGTACAGTGCAGAAGGAGTCCATTTGGCCAATTGAGTCTGCACCCACCCTTGTAAAGAGCACGCCACACCCCCATCCTATCCCCATAACCCAGTAACCCCACCGAACCTTTTTTAACACTAAGGGCAATTTAACATGGCCAATCCACCTAACCTGCACATCTTTGGACTGTGGGAGGAAACTGGAGCACCCGGAGGAAACCCACAGACACTGGGAGAACGTGCAGACTCTGCACAGACAGTGACCCAAGCTGGGAATCGAACCTGGGAACCTGGAAGCAATTGTGCTAACCACAGTGCTACCGTGTTGGCAAGCTGAACATGTGCTTGTTATATTCAGCCTTTGTATGTGTTTGTTGGTAAAATGCTAAAATATGTTGCAGGTTAGTGATTTTTGATCATTGCGAAGAGCTTGGTTAAAAATGGTAGCAGTCATTTGTTAAGGAAGTATGCACATGAAGACCATTCACTTGTGTTGGATGTCAAGACTCCGTTTTCTACAGGTTTTTGTGTATGTGACTAAAACAATGTTGCCGTAGCCATATTTGTGACTGGTTACCATATTCTGTTGCATAGGCTGTCGTGCAAAGTGTAGAAGGCTCTAGCTTCTGCTGGGTTAACTGACTTCAGCTGGAGCAGCAATTGACACAGTATCTATAATTGGCCAAGGAATCTTTGCACAGTGTGAGTCAATCTCTTCAGGAGGTGGAGAGAGAAGTAGAGAAAGACTGCAATCTGCTCACTGTTGCAAAATAAAAAATCATGCCGTGTGCAAATTATACAGCATGACTGATGCTGCAAGACCAAACACAGAACAACGCTGAATGAGGGATGAAGCAAAGAGTTTGACATTTTCACTTGTAAGCGAGTCCACTTAGGGTCATCAACAAGAGGCTGCCACGAATAAAACCATTATGGAAATCAGGAGAAACTTCTTTACGTAGGAACGGTTAGCATATGGAAGGCGCTGGCACAAAGTTTAGTTGAGTATTCTATTCACATTTGAGGTAAATAAGTACATGAGAGAGAAAGGGTTAGCGGTAGATGTGGGAGGAGGCTTGTATGGAGCATAAATACTGCCTATATACTGATGGGCCAAATGACCTCTTACGGTGCTGTACATTTGATGTAATTTCTGTCATTTGATGCTCTGTGGCCAGGTGTTAAGAAAAACTGCAGAAGTTGGCAACGGAAATGGAGATGATGTAGAATTAGAGAGAGCAGTGCAGCTCCCAGCTTTTCCCATGAGGTTGGACTGTTATTGCTTCACTTTGGAGCACAGTATGCTTGATATTGGGAATGAATGTCTGATAATGTGACATCTGCTGAGAATGGAAGTTCTCTGAGTGGACTCCTTGCTGTGAATTAATTATTAAATAGCAGTTTCATCTGTCTTGGATCTGTTGCAGTGCCAACCTGCCATATCTTCACTTTAATGTCTTGTGCTAGCTTTGCCTTTGGTAACACGGTGATGGCTAAACATTCATAGGAGTTGTTTCAGCAAGTATATTTACTAAGCCTACAAAAATGAGATAGAAAACTGCAGAGAATCACGGTCAATTCTGTGTGGGTTTTTGTATAATTTGCAGAGGTGTGCAGTTAAAAAACAGTAACTTACTGGGCTGGATTCTCCGATCGCCGACGCCAAAATTACTTTTGGAGAATCCACGTTTACGCTGGAATCGGGGGCGGCGCTGTTTTGCGATGCTCCACTTCCTCAGAAACGTACTCGAGAAGTACGCCGCACGCTGTCAGGACGTCACCTGAGGCCCTCCCCCAATGCTCCGCCCCCGATGGGCCAAGTCCCCGATGGCCTGGGACACGTGTGCTCACAGCATTCGGGGACCTCGCGTGGCGCCTGCGGACTGTGTCCAGCACCGCCCCAGTTGGGGGGGGGGAGCAGTTCCGCTGGCGGGGGAGGTTTCAGCGAGGGCTGGGGGGACTGGTGAGGGGTGGTCGGGTGTGGCGGGCGGGATTACAGGGGGGGGGCAGTTTTTGGCAGGCCAGATCCGCGCGCAGCTGGCGCCATGTTGTACGATGCGGCCGGCGCCATGTTGTATGGCGAGGCTGTCGCAGGCCGCCGCCATGCGCAGCCACAGACCTGGCCATTCTCCGGCCATATCCGCAGGTAAAGCGGGGGGTTTTATGCTGCGCGGCTGCTAGCCCCCCACCGGACGGAGGATCGGACGGATCCTGCCGCAGGATCTAAGAATCCAGCCCTCTGTATACAGATAGATCTTTCACCTTCAGGAACTGAGTTCAAATCCAGCCCAATTTGACTGGATGTGTGCTGCAAAGGTTAAATGCATAACGAGTCTGGACAATCTCAACGAATGGGCATGAGAACAAAGTGTCAAATATCTCTGAATGCACCAGCAATAGACTGCTCTAGATGATGTGCGATTAAATCATTTGACCTGCTTATAAATATGAGATTTAGGTTTTCTTGGTATGCAGGTGCACAGAGGAAGCCATGTAAATTTAGAGTCTCTTACAGGGGAGCTTGATGTGGGTATACAGGTGATCGCAGGAGTAATGTATGAGTGCTGCATTTGAGGTTGAGGTTAAATAAGTCATGTTATGAAGAGAGTATTATTCTGTATCAATTGTTCATTCCCTTCATCAGTTCTTGAAATGAGGGCAACGTCGGCCGGGCTTCACGATTTATGTGTCGTCAGGCGACCCCATGGGTCAATCCTGAAGCCACAAATGTTTCTGCAGGGAGGATAAGAGGTTGTCCTGAGGGCAATAGGTTCCCAAGTCTGGACTCTGCTCCCCTTCTACTTTGTCACTTCTCCACAGCAGAGTTGAAATCGGCAGTCTTGAAAATGTGTTGTATGTTGGATATGGCATTGTCACATGCCACAGTTTACAGCCAATCCCTGCAACAATATCAGTTTCAGTGGGATTTTCTCTATCCTCCTTGAGATCACGTGACATCCTTAAGTTATGAAAAGAAGATCTGCTTCGGAAGCTGATTATTTGACACGTGGATACAGTGCCCAGAATAGCAGAGTTGATTTTGCAGCATCATGGTAACGATGCTGGAGGAATTAGCTTTGGTGAAGATAGGGCAGCACGGTGGCACAGTGGATAGCACTGCTGCCTCATGGCGCCGAGATTCCGGGTTCGATCCTGGCTCTGGGTCACTGTCCATGTGGAGTTTGCACATTCTCACCGTGTTTGCGTGGGTTTCGCCCCCACAAACCAAAGTTCGGTGGATTGGCCATGCTAAATTGGAAAAAAAATTAATTGGGTACTCTAAATTTAAAAAAAAAAAAGCTTTGGTGAAGATGCTGGGTTTTGTTTGCCTATATTTCCCCATGACAGTGAGTATCCCAAAGAGAACACCACCAATGGTGGAAATTCTCCATCACCCAGAGGTGACTTTGGTAGGTGACCCATATAAAAGTGTGATGACAACAACAGTGCGATAGACAAAAGCTTTTATCCTCTTATGGAGATCCCTGTTGTCGAAGACCTGCAGCTGATTCCGCATAGGATCTTCTTCGATGGTGACCTTTTGAGAGGTGACCTTTTGAGAAAGGTAGCTGCTGAGATATGGGAAGTGTTCAACAAATCCCCCGAGGGTGTTTGATGCTAACATTAACATTACTAATCTGTACCCAGACTAAAAAACAGTGTAAACAATAGACGGTAGATAGCCTGTTAAACAAGAATTGCTTCATGAATCACTGCAGTTAAGCAAATTGAGTGGAACAATTAGATATCACATTCAATCTATTGCATGCATGTAAAGTAGACCGTTTCTGTCTGATGCATGTTTGTCTGGCCTCGTGAATCAAAAGTACAGGATTATATTCCCCATTGACTGTGAGGGATAGGATGTGGGTTTGCATGGATAGTGCAGGCAGACTGTAATGGACCCAGAAGCCAGGCGAGTTCACCAAAAAAGAAGAAAATGGAATCAGGAGAGAACCAATTTGCTCTTCCAACAATCCTGTTGAACGGCTACTTCATAGCATGGAGCAGTGTCTTTCGGATAGTTTGTCTGTTCCCCTCAGTGAAGGACGGGAGCTCTGATGAGAGAAAAGCTCTCGCATTTTAAAATAGATAACCATGATAATTGACATGGGTCATGCAGTGAAACACATTTGGGGTTTCAGTGACAAAACTGTGGAAATTTGTTCACTGGGCAGAACATTGGGGAAACCATATCCATGGATTTCCAGTGACCAGTACAATGAGTGCCCAATACTCTAATAGAAAAATATAGGGAGGGCTAAAAGGATCAGTGTATGAAAGATGAGGGGTGCGATCAAACGACCTCATTGCACCCACCTCTTGCAAGATTTGCAACGCTCGAAACGCCTCCCGAGATCTAATGAGATCTTGCCCTCATTGGGCGAGATCCAGATTAACATAATTAAATTAGCCATTAGGTTCATTTAAATATGGGGCAGCAGAGTGGTGCAGTGGTTAGCACTGCTGCCTACGCCGCTGAGGACCTGGGTTCGATCTCAGCCTCAGGTAACTGTCTGTATGGAGTTTGCACATTCTCCCCATGTCTGCGTGGGTCTCACCCCCACAACCCATAGATGTGCAGGTTAGGTGGATTGGCCACACTAATTGGAAAAAAATAATTGGGTATTCAAAATTTATTTATTTTTAAAAAAGGAAAAAAAAGATTCATTTAAAATGTCTGCACCGGATTCTCCCGGTGCCCAGGAACTAATGGCCTCTCTGGCGAGGCCTCGACCAGGCGCCACTTAGCACTGGTCCACACAAATGTGGACCAGGCGCAACGGCACCTGCGGGGTGGGGGGTCTCCGAGTGCCACCCAGGTGCTCCAAATGTCCCGATTGGACTGCCAGACTGTCATGGGCACTGTCAGAGTGCCAGGCTGTCAGTGCTGACGTGCCCTGGTGCCAGGTCACCTGTGCCAGGATCGGGCACGAGGTTGCCCTGCCCTTAAAAGGTGGGGTGAGGGGGGCTTGAGGATCCCCTAAGAGGTAAGTTCGGTGAGTCCGGAGGCCGTGGTGGGATGGCTGAGGAAACAGATCAGGCCCAAATTTTAAAATGGCGCTCGAATCTATGATTAGTTAAGCCCAGCCTGAGCGGGATGTTCCCGACTGGGGCCAAATAAGTGTCCCGTTCGATAACGAGGCTGTTCTTGACGCTGCAGGCTCTGAGTAACACCCCGCTATTCACACCTAACCTGCACATCTTTGTACTGTGGGAGGAAACAGGACCACCGGGGGAAACCCACATCAGACACAGGGAGAAAGTGCAAACTCCACACAGTCACCCAAAGCCGGAACTGAACCTGGGTCTCTGGTGCTGTGTCGCGGCAGTGCTAACCACTGTGCCGCCCGAATCCAGGGCATTCACAGATGGCACACCCAAGGAATGCTTCAGCAGAAATTCATTTCCTTCACCACTGAAGGTGGCAGAGGTGGTCCTGGATTCTCTGTTCTGGTGCTGAAGAGCTCTAGTGGAGAATTGCTACTGCTCACCGCTGGCGCTGGGACTGTGACCCAGCACGCGGGTCTCTCGCTTTCACCATGCAAATTTATGCATGGGGATTCCATCGGAATCCCGGTGTCGGGACATGGTTTTGGGCAGCCTGACACTGAGGCCTGGCAGCAAGCTCTCCTTCCCCCCACAACACAAATTCTGCCCCCCCCCCCCCTATCCAGTTAACCAACAGGGGCATCCTCCCACTCCCTTCCCATAGGAATAATGGTCATCCACGCCCAAGGTACACACGCATGAGGATGACCCAATTTTCTTCTCTTTCCCCCCCCCCCACCCCCATCAGACACAACTATTAGACACCCCTAACCAGAGATACCCCTCAGTTGCCCCTGCCTGAATGCTGATGAGCAGTCCAGGCAGTAGAGTGAAAAATCGCTGCATTTGCACTTATCCTTCCCTAATATCTGCTGTCTCAGACAAACGTGTTTAAAGCAGCAGCTGCTACAGGTGTCAGAAACTTGCTCCAAATCCAAGTACACTTCAAAACCCTTCACAGTATTTGAAATGCAAATCTTACATTCAATTTTGCACAGCAATACATTGCTCTAGCCAGTTATTTGACAGTTGTATTGGTCCAGACACAACTGCTTAGGGAGTTTGTTTATTTATCTTTCCCATCACTCTTGAATGCATCTTAATTACCCTGCTTTGGTGCTAACCGCAATGTTTATGATCACTCTTGCTATGATTGACAGCTCCTCACCACATCAAAAGAAGCAAAGTGCTTTCACTACCTCTTTTTCTCAGGCAGAAGCACTGAGGGGGGGGGGGTGAGCCGTTATTCCCATGGTGGGGGGGTGGATGCCCCTACTTGTCAGCAGGGGATGGGCAGGATTTGTTTTGGGGGGCACCCCAGTTATGCTCTGACCCCTTTGACCCATCATAGGATCCATCGCATCAGGGTCACACTTGGGAAAACTTGTACCAAAGCCCACCAGGAGGGTCTCCCGCTGTGGGGGTTGGTGCATTGCGGGGGCGGGGTTGTATCAGGCTTCCAGCCTGTCAATCAAATGGAAATGGTGCAATTAAGTGACTTGCATCCTCCCACTGGCACAGAGCGGGAAGGGCACCAGTCCTGTTTTTCTCTTAATGGTCCATTCTCCACCCGATCGGGAATCCTGAGTAGAGCGGCATTGAGCGGTGAACACCAGCCATAATGTTTTTGCCTGTTAGTCTGTTTGTCTGTCAACAATATATCTTTAAAACGAATGGACAGATTTCAGTGAAACTTGGTAAGCAGATAGGGTAAGGCCCAAGAAGATTTGTTTAGATGTGGTGTGAATGTGGATCTGAATCCTGGAATACTTGGAAGGATCCATTCAAATTGGGTAAATTGACTTTTGTTTTGAATGATATGAGATGTTCCATTTAGAATGTTGTTGATTGTTTTATTGTTTTAGAATTCTGTGCATTGGCTCAGATACTGTGATGGAATATGTCACAGCTGTCAAAAATGTAAACCGAGTTTTCAGAGCAAGTTGTTCGATGTGTCTCCTCCGTGAGATGGGAGCAAAGATTTTTTTTTAAAGCTTTATAGTAACAGAACATCAACCCTGCAGAGAAATGCCTCATGGAAGAACTGCATAATCGTAATAATTTTTGAGGTAACCCAGCATGCAGAGATGTGTGTTATGAATGTTTCTGTTGAAGGCAGGCAGGGGGTTTGGATCTTCCGAACCTGATGTATTACTACTGGGCGACGAATGTGGAGAAGGTACGGAGCTGGGTCAGAGGGGTTGACTCCAATGGGTCAGAATGGAGGAGAGTTTATGTAGGGGGTCGGGATTGAAGGCGCTAGCAACAGCTCTACTTCCGATGGCCCCGGGGAGATACTCGGGGAGTCCGATAGTAATAGCTTCGTTGAGAATTTGGAGGCAATTTCGCTAGGACTTCAGGTTGGGGGCAGGGTCAAGGGAAATGCCGATTCGGGGGAATCATAGATTTGAGCCAGGGAAGTGGGATGGAAATTTTCAGAGATGGGAGGAGAAAGGAATTAGAACACTAAAAGATTTGTGTCCTGGGGGTTGGTTTGCAGGATTGAAGGAGCTGGGAGCGAAGTATGGGCTGGAGCAGGGGGAAATATTTAGATACATGTAGGTTTGAAACTTTGCCAGAAAGGAGAGACAGAGCTTCCCAGTAGAGCCGGCTTCCGCATTGCTGGAGGAGGTGCTGACGACAGGGGGACGGGAGAAGGGCGTAGTATCGGCGGTTATGGGGCTATTTTGGAAGAGGAGAAGGTGCCGCTGGGAGGGATCAAGGCAAAGTGGGAGGAAGAATTGGGAGAGGGTATGGAGGAAGGATTCTGATGTGAGGTGCTCCGGAGGGTGAACCTGGTGTGCGAGGTTGGGGCTGATACAGCTGAAGATTGTGTATAGAGCACACCGTACAAGGGTGAGGATGAGCCTGCTGTTTGAGGGGGTGGAAAATGTGTGTGAACGTTGCGTTGGGGGGGGGGGGGCAAACCACATTCATATGTTTTGGTCCTGTCCAAAGCTGCAGAATTACTGGAAGGAGGTTTTTAGGTAATCTCTAAAGTGGTGCACGTGAAACTGGACCCGGGCCCTCAGGAGGCCACATTCAGTGTGTCGGACCAGCCGGGGTTGGAAACGGGTGCAGAGGCAGATGTTGTAGCCTTCACCTCGTTGATCGCCCGAAGGCGAATCCTGTTAGGGTGGAGTTCAACCTCTCCACCCTGTGCCCTGGCGAGGCGGGGGGACCTACTGCAATTCTTGACGCTTGAGAAGGTCAAATTTAAACTGAGGGGAAGGATGGAGGGGCTCTACAATTAATGGCTGTTATTCATTGTACACGTTCGAGAATTGGATTACATCGAACATTGGGTGGGGGCGGCGGCTGGGAGGTAGTGGGGGGGTTGCTGGGAGGGTTGGAGGGAGGGGGACTGTATGTGTTAATGGTGACTATGGGCGATTCCTGATTCCTATTTGTCATTTGTTTATTTTAACATGCGGGCTAATGTTTGGGGGTTTAGTGGGAGGATGGGATCATTGTTCATGATATGGGGATTGACATTGCATTCGTTACTGATTATTGCTTTTTGTTTGGTGTAAATTTGGGAGAAAATGTGAAAAAGGAGAATAAAAATATATTTTTTTAAATATGAATGTTTCTGTTGATTTATGTCAGTTATTGCTGATAAACTTAAAGGAGAGCAATATAGAAAATAAATCCCACAACATGTGAATCATTTTTGTTCAGTCGTCTGGTTAGGGCATTGCGTTATAAATAAGACGTAGCGGACCCGACCCGGTATTCTCTGGGACCTCCTTGATGCTCTGTCTCCGATGGGCCGAGTTCCCGATGGTGCAGTTCACATGTGCTTTTAAAAATCATGAAACCGGTGGGGAGCACGGCGGCGCAGTGGGTGAGCCCTGTGCCTCACGGCGCCGAGGTCCCAGGTTGATCCCGGCTCTGGGTCACTGTCCGTGTGGTGTTTGCACATTCTCCCCGTGTTTGTATGGGCGTAGCCCCCACAACCCAAAGATGTGCAGGGTAGGTGGATTGAACACGGTAAATTGCCCCTTAATTGGAAAAAATTAATTGGGTACTCTAAATTTTTTTAAATCATGAAACCGGCTTCATGGCTGCTGAATGAGAGGGGGGCTACGGAAAGTGTCCAACATCGCCATAGTTTGCTGACAGTTGTGCCACTGGCTGAGGGGCTTCTGCCAAGACCGGGTGGGGGGGTTGAGGGGGGTGGCTTGGAAGTGGGCTGTGGAATCGAGGTGAATGGACATGGAACATCATTGCTGCAGCCGGCAAGGCAGCCATGCAGCTGCACACGCCGCTAACAGCCCACTGTGAACATAGGGCCATGGGTGATATGAATGTCCCCCCTGGCCACCCCCTAAGTGCCCTCTGGCCCAAGCCAACCCATCAGCTCTATAGGTGCCTTTCAGCTCAACCAGTGCCATCTTGTTAGCTGGGATGAGTGTGTGCAGGGATTATAATGTACATGTGCGGCTACAGCTTGTCGGCCTCCCAAGTGTCAATCACAGACCCGCCGAATCCTGCACGTTTTTCATTGGAATCGATTGTGTTCCACGTGGCGCCGGTGCTAGCCCCTCCACAGTTGCTGAATCGGTCCAGGTTCGGCACCAGTTTTGCTGTCGTGAAAGTCCACAAATTGGCATGAACACTTAGTCTCAGGAACGGAGAATCTCACCCTCCATGTCTCACAAAGACATATCGTATTGCCCGTCACACTGAATTACTTTGAAATGCTTGACTGCTGTGTTGCAGATTTGGCAGCTACTTTGTACACAGCAAGATCCCACAGATGCATGTGGTACTCAATAAGTGATGTGGAATCCTTACCATGCATCGGAACTTTGGTTTAACACCTTAAATGACAATGCAACAGCTTTAATATTGCATTGTAGTATCAGCCTGGATTATCTCTCAGTGCAGTACTGAAGTGTAGTTAGCCCAGGTTACGTGCTCAGACCTTAGATTGTGGCTGAGGCGAGAACGCTATCAGGTGAAGCAAGCTGACCAACATGAACCAAAGATTTTGTGACAACAGGCTCTTTGACTGTATGGGATATGATAGCATGAATAATTCTGTCCTCACTGAGTTAGTAATCAGCATTGAGAGCTCTGATTTTTGCTGAGTTCAACTAACCCTACAAAAACTGTGAATTGCGCATGAGATGGTGCTTTTGTAATTGGGGTGGCATGCAGGGAGTGTCTGGTGGTGGGATAGGGAGAATAAGGTAAAAGCAAATTACTGCAGATGCTGGAATCTGAAACAAAAACAGAAAATACTGGACAATCTCAGCAGGCCTGACAGCGATATTCCTATCAACTAAGGAGATCATTGCATTTATCAGGCTCTTATTGGAGTATTAAAACCCAAGCCTTCAGGGCAGCACAGTGGCATTTCTGCCTCACAGCACCGAGGTCCCAGGTTCGATCCCAGTTCTGTGTCACTGTCCGTGTGGAGTTTGCACATTCTCCCCGTGTTTGCGTGGGTTTTGCCCCCACAATCCAAAAAAATGTGCAGGATGGGTGGATTGGCCACGCTAAATTGCCCCTTAATTGGAAAAAAAACGAATTGGGTACTCTAAGTTTATTAAAAAAAACAAGCCTTCTATCATCTAAGTATTCATCAATAATTTAAGTCATTTACCCTCTATATATTTAAGTTTGGTTGTCCCATTGTCCTTTAGATGCTGTCAGACCTGCTGAGATTGTCCAGTATTTTCTGTTTTTGTTTGTAGGGAGAATTGTACTTGCATTATTCCTGAGGGTTAAACAGTCTGATGTATCTCTCTGCAGGAGACCATTCAGCCTCCATAAAGGTGATGCTTCAACCATTGACAATTGGCTAAATATTCAGTCACACAAAATGTTGACTAAAATATGGACCCATTGCAAGACAGACACTGACCTAATCTTTTGATAGTTGCCTGTTGTTTTTGTGCTAACTAATTAATGTAAAATGTATCCAAGTCTCCATTGACTCGTTGATTTCTCCCTTTGTCTTTCCATTTAGCTGAACTATTCAATGATGTTCCTCTGCATTGTCACCTATTGGTTAACTATCTCCCAAATGGAGAATTCCCTGTGATTATTTCTAAAGCTAAATGATTCATTATCACCTGGTATCTTGACTTCCATTGTCTAATAAATCACACCTCATTTCCACACAGCTTGGAATGATGGAAGCTTTTGGAATGTTAGTTTGGATTAATAAAGGCAGAATTAACCTTTCAGTTGCAAATCAATACTCCTGCGATCAATATTCTTACCAAGGGTCTCCCAACTAAGGAGATTGTTGCATTTATCAGTCTTCTATTCTCATTTAAGCATTAAAAGCCCAAGCTTTCTGTCATCTCTGAAATCTAAGTTTCATCACTAATTTATGTCATTTACCTTCTATATATTTAAGTTTGGTATGTCCAATTGCCCTTCGCTTTTGGGGAGTGGGAAGAATGGGTTCCTTTGACTCTGTTGCACATCTTATAAAAATAATTGGTTGCAGATGTCTAATACTGAACATTTTTATTGAAGAGCGCACAGCCGCAACCTTGAAAGGATCGACGTGCTTGAAAGCATTTCCCACTTTTCAATGATTAACTGACTCAGCAGCAAATGTATTTTGGTAAGACCTGTAACTAGTGAGATTTAAGAGCTTAGACAAGTGGGTAAATGTCGGGTTTGAAGAAGTTTGCACCTACCATTTCTGTCCTTCGGTGAGAGCCTGATTTTGCCTGTCAGGACAAACCAAAGTGTCACCCAGCCCAGAGGGAGCAGGTAAGGCCATCTCATGCATAATGTATTTTAGGTGCTTAAGGCTTTTAAACTGGCCACTTACTACCTATTAGGCTGGAGAGTGGGGGCAATTGGGAGGGTAAGAAGGCCTAAAGAGGATATGACTATTGAACTGTTTCATTTGGGTCACTAAAACATGCCATGAAGTAATAATCAGCAGGGAAAATTAGTTTGTTCCTCTGTCCTCCGGGGCTGAGTCTGTTATGCGATGCGAGTATAAATTTAGAAGTGAGATTAAAAGCTTCCCTCAGCTAAATTCATGATTGATTAGGTAAGGGCCTGTTTGTGTACGGTGCAATATAGGGCAGTTTGTGAAGGACGGGATTTCAATAAATCCTGAGATTAGTGGCTCTTGATACAGGAGGTTGCTGATATTGTGTGTGTTTTTTTTATTATCTTGGTTCACAAACGTGGAGGGGGAGGTAATGGAGCCCACTGGATTGCTTGATGTAGAAATGAGTATTAAGCCGAGTGCTTTCAGACATGCAGCAGATACCTGTGCACGACAGCAATTTTCACACCAAATGTTTTCCAAATCAGCATGACTTTGGCATGAAAATCTTAAGAGCAGCTGAAGCACATTTGAATTCAACTCTCACATCTTCACCAAAAAGCAGCAACTCAGGACAGTGGCTTTCAGTATCACAAAACACAGCATATCTTAACACTTGATAGTCATCACCAGCTACTGCTTTCAGACCGACTGGTCAAGGTTTTTATATTAACTGTCCAGGACAGGTGAGACAACATAGAGGAGTGGGTGGGTGGGGGGGATTAAAATTTTATAACGAGGACTAAGTCCCCAATTTGCTGTGTGCCATCAGTTACCATTTTTACTACAATGGGTTTTCCTGCAGGGCTGGTAACCTATTGGGGAAGCAGGGCATCTCATTCAAGCTCCTGTAGTAAACTGGGAGCCCGGCTAGCACAATGGGTAGCACTGTTTCTTTACAGCTCCAGGGTCCCAGGTTCGATTCCCGGCTTGGGTCACTCTGTGGAGTCTGCACATTCTCCCCGTGTCTGCGTGGGTTTCCTCCGGGTGCTCCGGTTTCCTCCCAAAAGACGTGATAATAGGTAATTTGGACATTCTGAATTCTCCCTCAGTGTACGTGAGCAGGCGCCACAATGTGGCGACTAGGGGCTTTTCACAGCAACTTCATTGCAGTGTTAATGTAAGCCTACTTGTGACAATAAAGATTATTATATTTAGCTACTCCCAAGGCTTTGGAAACCCCACAGTGAGAGGGAGGCGGAAGCTTGCTGGCTCAAGAATATGGGCGCAATCCTCCGGCCGCACTGCGCCGGAAAAGCAGCTCGGCGCAGCGTGGCCGATGAAAGCCGAGAGACCCCGCTCCCGGCATACACCCGGCTTGCAAAGCCTCACGAGATTCAACGCAATCTCCCGAGACAATGGACGTCATCACTTTTAAGCAAATCTGCATACTAGAGCGAGACAGTAAGCCTTATTCTAATGTGCAGATTCCCGAGGTACCTGAGGCTTTGGGATTCCATCCCTTTGCCTCGGGGACCTCAGGCGAGCGCCAATTTGATATTGGTCCCCACAAACCAAGACCAGACAGAGGGTCTCCAAGAGAACCAGAGGCCCCAAGTTGCATGCCCTTTGGGCAGAGTGGTGCCCTGGCACTGCTTGTGCCACCTGGGTACACTGGCAGTGCAAGTCTGACACTGCCCCCTGGGTGCCAGCCTGGCACTGCCAAGATGCCCAGTGGTACTGCCAGTTGGCAGGGGCACTACCAAGCTGGCATTGTTTGTGTGCGATCAGGCCAGTGTTGCCCAATGTGGGTATTGGGGGGTGCGGATGGGGGGGGGGGTGGGGGGAGGGTGCGGGGACCCTCCCATGTTGCGTTTGGACTGGGGAGGAGGTCAGGGATTCTTTTCGGGGCGTCCTGATCTCACGCTACAACAGGGAGTTCCATTGAGTGGAGCTCCCCATTGTAAAAATTGGGTCTATATGCGGTTTGGCCACGTGTTTCTCGTTTAGGCCCCTCATTCAAAGCATGTCGCGTTGAATGGCCATGCGTTTCTCTACACTGCGAGTGCCAGAAAACACGCGGCTAAACGCGCTCGCTCGGGGAATTTGTTCCTTTTTGGGAAGATCGCGTCCAACAAGTGCCTTTTGTTTTGTTTTTTTTTGTTAAAAGTTTAGCGTACCCTATTATTTTTTCCAATTAAGGGGCAATTTAGCGTGGCCAATCCACCTAACTTGCACATTTTGGGTTGTGGGGGTGAAACCCATGCAAACACGGGGAGAGCGTGCAAACTCCACACGTACAGTGACCAAAGGGCCGGGATTCGAACCTGGATCCTCAGCACCGTAAGCAGCAATGCTAACCACTGTGCCACCGTGCTGCCCCACAAGTGCCTTTTGTGACACTCAGATGGCCCGTGGGGATCAGTAATACTTCCCCCTCCTCTCCACTGCCTACCCAAGAAATCTTTTGCCCTCATCTCTGCCGAAAATGGGCCTCTTTCTCCAAGAAAACTGCCGGCTCTTTCTCCAAGTCTGCTAAATTCAGCCCTCAATCCCCTGCTCCCTCCTGTGCCAGTGGACCTCCCCCTTCCCCACTCCACCCCCCCAAACCCCAATATCTTGCTTCCTCCCGCTGAGAATGGTAGCCTCTGAAGCTCCAACCTCGTACTCCGATCCCCATGCTGACATTCCCATCAGGCATCCCCAAGAGTGCAGGATGTGAGGCCAGCAAGGAGAACCTTCAGCCAGGTATGGTGTCACAGAGTAAGCAGAAGGGTGGGTGTTGAGGTAGGTGTAAAGGTGGCTAATGCTACAAGGATAGAACAAAGGGCCAACTAGGAGTGG
Organism: Scyliorhinus torazame; assembly: GCF_047496885.1. Classification (NCBI taxonomy): domain Eukaryota; kingdom Metazoa; phylum Chordata; class Chondrichthyes; order Carcharhiniformes; family Scyliorhinidae; genus Scyliorhinus; species Scyliorhinus torazame. The sequence goes on from NC_092713.1 coordinate 189,000,077, forward strand.
ATACTGAGTTTATAATCTTATACATCGTGGATAGTCTAGCAATCAGTCTCGCAATCAGTCCTGGGTCCCCATATCCTATACTGCTTCATCCTGATAGCTGACAGAAAAAATGTGCGAAAGAAAGACTTGCATTTATACAATGCCGTTCACAACCTCAGGATATTGCAAAGCTCTTTACAGTCATTAAGTACTTTCAAAGTATAGTTACTGTTGTAATGTAAGAAACACAAGAGGTAAATTGCACACAGCACACTGCCAGAATCAGCAATGTGATAATGACCAGATAATCTGTTTTTAAGTAATGTTGATTGCAGCTTCATGACTTCTGGGCATTCGTTTTATATCTTTAAACTCTGGCTGTGTTTCAATGGTGTTAGCCGCTCTTTTGGAATATCTGAGACCCCCTCCAAAGAGTGGTGTTGTGGTAGGATTGCCAATCCTCTGGAATCGTTCTGGAATTCACAAGAATTAATCAAGATACATACACTGTAATAAAACCAAACAACTGTGGATTCTGGAAATCTGAAATAAAAAAGGCAAAATACTGGAAAAACTCAGCAGATCTGGTTGCATCTGTGAAGAGAGAAACAGAATTAATACTTTGGTCCTAAATGACTCATGACTTCTACCTAGGTCCAGTTCCCCCTCCCTCGCCTTATCCCCATAACCCTGAAACTGGAGAACCTGTTGGAAACCCACGCAGATATGGGGAGAACATACGAACTCCACACAGTCACCTAAGGCTGGAATTGAACCCAGGTCCTGTGCTGTGAGGCAGCAGTGCTAACCACTATGCTGCCATTAAAACGTGCAATGTTAGGTCCCAGGTTCGATCCCGGCTCTGGGCCACTGTCCGTGTAGAGTTTGCACATTCTCCCTGTGTTTGCGTGGGTTTCGCCCCCACAACCCAAAGATATGCAGGCTAGGTGGATTGGCCACGCCAAATTGCCCCTTAATTGGCAGAAATGAATTGGGTACTCTAAATTTATTTTTAAAAACATGCAATGTTTCGGGCAGCATGTGGCACAGTGGTTAGCACTGGGGCTGCTGCGCTAAAGACCCAGGTTCAAATCCCGGCTCTGTGGAGTTTGCACATTCTTCCCATGTCTGCGTGGGTTTCACCCCCACAACCCAAAGATGTGCAGATTAGATGGATTGTCCAAGCTAAATTGCCCCTTAATTGGAGAAAAAATAATTGGGTATTCTAAATTTATAAAACAATAAACATGCAATGTTTTGGCCTCAACTGCTTTCTGTGGTAGCAAATTCCAAAGGCTCACCACTTCCTGGGTGAAGGAATTTCTCCTCATCTCCATCCCAAATGGTTTACCCCATATCCTTAAGACTGTGAGACCTGGTTCAGGTCTCTCCTACCTTCGGGAACATCCTTCCTGCATCTACCGTGTCTCGTCCTTTTAGAATTATATAGGTTTCTATGAGGTGCCCTCTCGTTTTTCTAAACTCCACCGAATATAATCCGAATTGACTCAATTTCTCCTCATATGTCAGTCCCGTCATCCGAGGAATCGGTCTCGTGAACCTTCATTGCACTCCCTCCAAAGCAAGGACATTCATCTTCAGATAAGAAGATCAAAATTACCCACATTATTCTAGGTGTGGTCTCACCAAGGCCCTGGAAAACTGTAGCAAAACATCTCTGCTCCTGTACTCGAATCCTCTTGTTACGAAGGCCAACATCCACGTGCAGCTGCACCCGCATGCTTACTTTTAATGACCGGTGTACAAGGATACCCAGGTCTCGTTGCACATTCCCGCCCCTCAATCTACAGCCATTTGGTTAATAATCTGCCTTCCTGCTTTTGATGTAAAAGTTATGTTTTACATATGCATTATGCTGCATTTGCCATATATTTGCTCACTCACTCAACTTGTCCAAATCACACTGAAGCATCTCTGCATCTTCGTCACAGCTCACCCTCCCACCCAGCTTTTTGTCATCTGCAAATTTGGAGATATTACATTTAGTTCCTGTTACAAACCTTAAGGAGGTTACACGATCAGGACAATTAGATTTCAGGTGACCTCCTCTGAATATGAGCTGCGTCGGTATGTGGGGGAGGGGTTTCCCTCTTAACTAGAAGATCAGACCTCTAGTATAAAATCCCGATCTGGGAGCAGGTTGGGGAGGGAGACCCTTCGGGGAGTGGAGAGTGTAATATTGTAAATAAATATAGGGCGAAATTCTCCGGTATCGGCGCGATGTCCGCTGACTGGTGCCTAAAACGCCGCAAATCAGTCGGACATCGCGCCGCCCCAAAGGTGCGGAATGCTCCGCATCTTGGGGGGCCGAGCCCCAACCTTAAGGGGCTAGGCCCGCGCCGGACGAATTACCGCCCCGCCAGCTGGCGGAAAAGGCCTTTGGTGCCGCACCAGCTGGTGCGGAAATTACATCTCCGGGCGGCGCATGCGCGGGAGCGCTAGCGGCCGCTGACGGCGTTCCTGCACATGCGCAGTGGAGGGAGTCTCTTCCGCCTCCGCCATGGTGGAGACCGTGGCGAAGGCGGAAGGGAAAGAGTGCCCCCGCGGCACAGGCCCGCCCGCGGATCAGTGGGCCCCGATCGCGGGCCAGGCCACCGTGGGGGCACCCCCCGGGGCCAGATCGCCCCGCACCCCCCCAGGACCCCGGAGCCCGCCCGCGCCGCCTTGTCCCGCCGGTAAGGTAGGTGGTTTAATCTACGCCGGCAGGACAGGCATTTTAGCGGTGGGACCTCGGCCCATCCGGGCCGGAGAATCGCGGGGGGGGGGGGGGGGGGGCGCCAACCGGCGCGCCGCGATTCCCGCCCCTGCCGAATATCCGGTGCCGGAGAATTCGGCAACCGGCAGGGGCGGGATTCACGCCAGCCCCCGGCGACTCTCCGACCCGGCGAGGAGTCGGAGAATCTCGCCCATAATCTTTGTTTTCTACCTGCCTGGTCAATGTGTGCTGCTTTGGAAAATTCTACAGTTCCCTCATCGAAACCATTAATGTATAATGAATAGCTGGGGTTCTGGTACTGATCACTGCGGCACCCCACTAGTCACTGCCTGCCATTCGGAAAAAGAACCATTAATTCCTACCCTTTGTTTCCTATCTGCCAACCAGTTTCTATCCATTGCAATACATTACTCCCAATCCCATGTGCTTTAATTTTACACGCTAATCTCTTATGTGGAACCTTGTTGAAAGCCGTCTGAAAGTCAAATAAACCACATCCACTGGTTCCCCATCAACAACTCTACTAGTTACACCCTGAAAGAATTTCAGTAGATTTGTCCAGCATGGTTTCCCTTTTCTAAAGCCATGATGGGATCCCATCCAAAAGACAAACACCTGCCTGTGGCACTCTTTGTTTCTCTCTTTCTTTCAATATTTCTCACTATCTCTGATCCTCCCATTTTTCCTATCCTTTTCTCTATTGGTTTGAATCGCTCACCCTCTCTCTCTCTCTCTCTCTCTCTCTCTCTCTCTCTCTGTGGGCGCAATTTAACGGCCACACTTCGTTCGAAAAGCAGTTTGCATTGCGCAGTGTGGCCGATAATGCCGGACGACCCCGCACCCGGCAGGCGCCATTCAGTACTGGTCTCCACAAAAGGGAACCAGAAGGAACGGCACTCGTGGGGGTCGTCCAAGGGATAAAAGGCTCCCAGGTGCATGTCCTTTGGGAGGGTGGCAATTTGGCACTGCTGGTGCCACCTGGGCACCCAGCCACTGACAGCCATGCATCTGGCAGTGCCATCACTTTCAAGCCTGGCACTACCAAGGTGCCCAGGTGGCACTACCAGCTGGCAGGGGCACTGCCATGGTTCCAGGTTCGCACTGCCAAGGTACCAAGCTGCCATTTTTCTGCGGTGGCGATCAGGCCAGGGGTGCCCTGCGCGAGTGTTGGGGAGAGATAGGGTGGGGGTGGGGGGGCCCGGTGGTGTCCAGGGACCCTCCATTGTACCTTGGGGCTTGGGGGGGCGGTCGAGGGTCCTAATCTTGCCATACACTGAAGGGTTCCAGTGAGCGGAGCTCCTCAGTGCACAAAACAGGGCCATGTGCGGCCTCGGCCGTGCATTCTCCACTGAGGCTCCCTATCTGACACGGGTGCAGTTTTAGAATGTGTTTCTTGGTGTGCGAGCTCCAGGAAACACGTGGCTAAAGGTGCTCGCTATGGGACTTTGTTCATATTTAGTAAAATCGTGCCCTATGTCTTTCTTTGTCTATATCTGCCTCTGTCTACGTCTTCCTGCCTTCTCTATGTCTCTTTATATATCTGTCTGTATTTATTTCTCTCTTTCGCTTGACTTGTGTGTGTGAGACTGTTGCCAGCTGCTGACTGTGATCTGTGCCATGGCCAACCTGACAGATTTTTCCTACCCTGGGATACAGAAGCCAATTAGAGTCCTTCCACTCCTGCCCCAGGCCCGAGATCAGCTAACCAAGCCTGGGGCCTTCATTATAACTCGGGCAAGTCGGCGGTTTTGACCGGTCCACTGCACACCTGAAAAAGCTCACAATGCTCCTGCTGACATGAAGGGAACAGGAGAAGTGGAGAGTGTTTTATTCATAGAATAATTACATTTTTTAAAAAAATTCTCGTACGAGCACAATAAATTATGTCCTCATAAAACATTGGTTTTAATTTAACAATTCAACGAGAATTAAATATTTGCTATTTAGTGCTTTGAGTAGTGAGTCTGTGCAGCTGTACTCTGTAATTGTGCTAAATTATTATTAGTTTATCGTTCATTAGGCCTCATTTTAGTGGAAGAGCTGTGCATTGGCTCCTTTGATCATCAAAAACACTGTTAGACTGACTCGGTGCAAAATAGTGGCTGCAGGAGCTTGCATCTCTCCATCTGCGGCAGTCAGCGACTGGGGCATTACTGCTATTAATAGCTGCTGGTGCCTTGCTAACACTCAGCTGCAGGCCACAGGTCTACTGGAGACATCCAGATGGTAATAGATAATAAACTGAAAGTGTCTTGAGGCAGCTGCATGGGTGTGTAGTGTGCTCGGAGGCGCATATTTTGACATGATGCCTCAGGCAAACATTGTGTTGATTGTTCAGTCCACTCTCCTTCCCTATTCTTCGATTGGATCTTCGGAGCTTGCTTGTGCTGCCAAGTGATTTACTTTACATTTATCTGAGATGTTTGCATTAAATCCAGATTGCATTTGAAAATTAGTTTCCTCCATCAGTTTTGAGTGGAGCAATAAATCTTAACATTTCAAAAATGGTGAATTATAACTAGCAATTTTATGAATAGTGAAATACATTCTGCTGAACTGTTCCATCTCCGAAGGAAAATCATACAGCACAGAAGGAGGCCATTCAGCCCATCAGCCCACTTCCCCAGCTCATTCCCCATTGCCCGAGAAATCATAGAATTCCTACAGTGCAGAAGAAGGCTACACGCAGACACGGAGAGAGCGTACAGACTCCGCACAAACAGTGACCCAAACCGGGAATCGAACCTGGGATCCTGGAGCTGGGAAGCAACTGTGCTACCCACTGTGCTACCGTGCTGCCCATAGTGCACATTCTTGGACACTAAGGGGATATTTAGCATGGCCAACCCACCTAACCTGCGCATCTTTAGACTGGGGGAGGAAATCGGAGTACTTGGAAGAAACCCATGCGGAGATGAGAAGAACATGCAAACTCCGAAGGCTGGATTCTCCGTCCATGAGCCTAAACACTGGGGCAGGATTCGTGGACTTTCACAACAACAAAACTGGCGCCGAACCTTCAGCTACTGTGGAAAAATTAGCACCGTCGCCACATGGAACACGACCGATTCCAGTGAAAAACGGTGCGGGATTTGTCGGGTCCACGAATGGTACTCCGGACGTTGACAAGTTGCAACTGCATATACACATTACAAACCCCACACACACACATCCCAGCCAGCAAGGTGGCACTGGTTGCGCTGCACTGTCAGCGGCATGTGCAGCTGCATGGCTGCTTTGCCGGCTGCGGCAATGGTATTCTATGCCTGACTGCCCCGGCCCTGATAAAAGCCCCCCGGCCAGCGGCACGACTGTCAGGAAACTTTGGCAATGTTGGGACACTTTCCATACCCTCTCTCTCTCCCTCAGCAGGCACGGTGCGGGTTTCACGATTTTTGAAAGCACAAGTGAACCGTGCCATCAGGAACTCAACCCATCGGAGGTGGAGAATACTGGGCGCGATTCTCCACTCCCACGCCGGTTGGGAGAATCACCTGGGCCGCCAAAAGTTCAGGGAACGGCCTGGTCGAGTTTCGCGGGCCGCAGGCCGGAGGCACCGAAAATGGCGATTCTCCGGCACCCTCGCTATTCTGAGGCCCGGATGGGCCGAGCGGCCAGGCCAAAACGGCGGGTTCCCCCCAGCGCCGTCCACACCTGGTCGCTACAGTCGTGGGCGGTGCGTGAACGCTGGAGGGGCGGCCTGTGGGGGGGCGAGGGGGGATCCTGCACTGGGGGGTACCTTAAATGTGGGGTGGCCCGCGATCGGTGCCCACCGATCGTCGGGCCGTCCTCTCTGAAGGAGGACCTCCTTCCTTCCGCGGCCCCGCAAGATCCGTCCGCCATCTTCATGCGGGGTGGACTTAGAGCGGACGGCAACCATGCATGCGCGGGTTGGCGCCGGCCAACCCGCCCATGCGCGGGTGACGTCCGTTATGCGGCGCCGGCCGCGTCATCTATGCGGCGCCGCTTTTACGCGGGCGACAAGGCCTGGCGCGGGTAGATGGCGCGGCCCCGATACTGGCCCATTGTCAGGGCCTGAATCGGTTGGGACTGGGGCCGTTCCGCGCCGTCGTGAACCTCAACGGCGTTCACGACGGCGCGACCACTTCGGCGTGGGGGTGGAGAATCCCGCCCACTGGATCAGGCACGCTAATGATATGCAAACGGTGTTTAGTGTACATGAATTCAGGACTACATCGACGCAGCTGTCGAGGTGACGGGGAATTGCAATTTGGCGTCAAATCGGCACCCGCCACGATTTTGGCGTCAGAACCTATTTTACGCCCAGTCGCGTTTCCCAATTTTGACGTCAGCCAATGGAGAATCCCGCCCCAAATGTTTTCTCTTCAAGTGTGCATCAAGTTTTCTTTTGAAAGTAAGGCTAGTACACGTCAGAGTATAATATAATCACTGCATAAACCCCCCCCGTCCCCCCCAATTTTTTGCTGCATAAATGTGGCAAGGAGGAGATCTCACTGTGTCTTGATCACCACTTTTTAACTGGTTTATATTCCACATTGCAGGCTTTGTGTTTAAATTATTTGTCTAGGGATGACCTGGGAAGCCCTGTTTTGCGCCCTGCTCCCTGTTTGTTCAGAGAAGTGGCTACCTCGGTACGGCCCTCTCCTCACTGGCACTTCCTCACGTTCCAGGCGGAGAATTCTGCATGCAATGGTTAATCTCGGCACTTTGCCGTGAACAGATTCATGAAGGGTGGCTGGGAAGTCAGCATCAGTCTCTCGCTCTTTCTCTATAGTTATGAGTTCATTAAGTAGATTATACTTCCTTTCTGAACAGAGGCAGATTTGAAGTTGTTCAGTCATCACCTGACTAAATGAACCATCTCCCATCCTGTTTGAACCACGAATGCCCCAGACAGTCTGGCTTCACAGGTGGCCAGTCACTTACAGCCAATATTCATTTCTGTCATGTGCAAGCTGGGCATTTGTTTAGTGGCAGGGAATGAAGGATCAAATAATTCTTGTGATTACATAATTTTGTATCTGTACAGAACAAGCACTAATAATACACATCCACTTGCAGCACAAATCCCAACATATGGCACGTAGCTAAAAATGGGCCGATGGTACATTTGTACTTGAATGTGGTGGCTATTTCACATAGGTCCAGACTTCAGACCAGTCAAAAGGTCAGCAGGTGAAGTGGCCTGCAGGAGGAAGAGGTCTGCAGATATTACAACATTCCCTTTATCAGGGCGGCACGGTGGCGCAGTGGTTGGCACTGCTGCCTCCGGTGCTGAGGACCCGGGTTCGATCCCGGCCTCGGGTTACTGTCTGTATGGAGTTTGCACTTTCTCCCCATGTCTGCGTGGGTCTCACCCCCACAACCCAAAGATGTACAGTGTAGCCCTGTGATTAGGGATCAGTTGGGAAAAACAGGCAGGACGACTGCAGGCTCATTGTCGGCCTTTGTGTCCACTCACTAGGAAATGGGGTGGAGGGCAGGCTGGTGAGGGCCTGAGCAAGTTTCCGTCAGCTGTGGTTCCACAAAGAAACAGGCAGGAAGTGGATGAAGAATCTGGTCCGGATTATTTTATTGCTGATATTTTATAAATGTGTTTGGATGTTGCAGCTTTAAAATATATTTCCAAATTCAGGATGAATGCATAAATATTATCCAGGCATCCAAGTGATGACATTCCTAAGGATCAGTACTTGGAGGAAGATTTAGGATCATGTTCATCAAATCCAGACTATTATAGCTTTAGCTTTAATAATGTAATGCAGGAATCATAAATGTCCCATTTGTCACGTTGATTGCTGTGATGTCCAATTCCATCATTTCCTCCGACAGTGGTGCTAAACATTTGAGGTGAGAGATGCTGAATGTGATTTACAATTGCATTTTTGTTGTAAAAGTTAACCGTGTCAAGTCACATCAAGTGATTGTCTGCTCACGCACATTAGGCATTAAATGAGCATGGGTGCAGGCTTGCGTATGTTGACTGGAAACTTCCAACTAGCTGAACAGCACCTCCAGTTGACCAAAATATCAGAGATCTTTTTGAAAATAAATTTAGTGTAGCCAATTAATCTTTTCCAATTAAGGGGCAATTTAGCGTGTTCAATCCACCTAACCTGCACATCTTTGGGTTGTGGGGGCGAAACGCACGCAAACACGTGGAAAATGTGCAAACTCCACACGGACAGTGACCCAGAGCCGGGATCGAACCTCGATCCCGTGAGGCTGCAGGGCTAACCCACTGCGCCACCATGCTGCCCAAAATATCAGAGATAATGGCATCCATGCAAGTCCATCCCAGGAAAAGATAAATAAGTAAGAGCTTCCATTTGTACGGCACCTTTCACAGCTTCAGGAAGTCCCAAAGTGCTTCACAAGTAATCGCATACTTCTTTTTTTTTTCTTTTTTTAAATTTAGGCTACCCATTTCATTTTTTCCAATTAAGGGGCAATTTAGCGTGTCAAATCCACCTACTCTGCACATCTTTGGGTTGTGGGGGTGAAACCCACGCAAACACTGGGAGAATGTGCAAACTCCACACGGACAGTGACCCAGAGCAGGGATCGAACCTGGGACCTCGGTGCCGTGAGACTGCAGTGCTAACCACTGCACCACCGTGCTGCCCTGTAATTGCATACTTTTGAAGTGAAGTCACTATTGGAGTACAGGAAGCATCAAAGCCAATGTTTCCACAGCATTAGCAACGTAATCTGTTTCATTGATATTGGTGAGGGGTAAATATTGGCCTGAGACTGGGGAGAACGCCCCTGCTCTTTGGATCTTTTAGGTTCATGTGAGAGAGCAGACAGGCAGGACCTCCCTTTAATGTCTCATCAAAAAGGTGAAACCTCCAACAGTGCAACACTTACTTTACACAGATCAGCAATTGAACCTGTAACCTCCCTGGTCTGCCTATGCAACTCGTTATCACACTGGGAGACCTCCTTTAAATGTATTTTTTATTGAATCGTTTTAAAGCTATTCTGAAATTGTTTACTAAATTGAGATAGTGTGTGAGTCTCTGAGAGAGAGTGTGATAGTGAGTGTGTGTATGAGTGTGCTTAGAGTGAAATAGGCCTTACAGAGCTCCGAGACCTTCCCCTTTTATATTATGTTACTTATGCCTAGTAAGATCCCAACAGTAGCTAAGATACTGGGCCAGAACCACAACGTTCTTCTATTTTTAAGACTGTGCGGAAAGATCGATTCGCTCCAGGTGTGATTGCATAAGAAATAAGGCTTGGTTATTTTCACAAACAAAACTTTATTAAAACAAAAGAAAAACAATATTTAAACTTCTAACTTCAAACCTTACAAGGACAGCTTACATTTATATCTTGACCCTAACACGATTTTCCATTGAATAGACCATTAAATGAACATGCAGCTCTCAACTCCACTCACACAAGCAGGCTAAAATGATACTTGCATTTGCAGAACATATTCCTGCTGTTAGAGCATCTCCTTCCGACCCCTTTCCAATAGCCTGTCTCTGCGGTAGCATTTTATGACCTCTCTTGATGGCCCTCCAAATCCTTCTGCCTCCCACCTGTTCAAATAGGATTCTTTTATCTATCTTAAGCTGCGCCCAGCCTTGCAAAGATGGTTCTGTCCTGGCATGTCCAGACTTGAACTCCTCATTGCTATTTGGGATATTGATTGCCCTTTCCCATTTACACAAAAGAACAGGGCCGTGCTATGAATATGCAATTAACCTCCAATTTACAGACAAAAGAGGTCACCAGACTCTGTAATGGGCTATGTCTGGACAGACCAGAGTGTTCCGGAGGACAATGGATTTTTGTGGCTGGCAGGTTGTGTCCGCGCACGGCCGCGCCATGTTGCACAGCGTGACCGCTGCAGGTCGTCGCCATGCACATGCGGGCCAGGGACCCGGCCATTCTCATCCCGTTTCTGGCGCGAGAGCCGGGAGTTTCACCTGCCGCCATTGCTAGCCTCTCGCCAATCCTGAAATCAGTGAGAGGTCGCGCCGATTTTTTTTTTTTTTTTGTCGCAAAACACCCGCGGATTCACCGTTCGAGCCGTCACTTAGTGTGTGCTTGAGTGTGTGTGTGTGTGCGCGCGCACATGACTCCGCTCATTGCTTCGAGTGAAATAGGCCATATAGAGCTGTGTGATTGTTCCCTTTTGCATTATAATATGAATGGGAGCAAGGGAGAAGTTATTGTTGAAAAATTTTACCAAATAAAAAATTGCATTATTTGCAACCTGCATGTTAGCTGATAAGGTCTCCTCCAGCCCCCTCCATCACCTACGCCACTGTTCTTCAAACTGTTTTTCTGGGGACCCATTTTTACCAACCGGCCAACCATCGGGACCCAACCCGGCCGACCTTCGCGGCCGACCTGCGCGACGCACGCCCGCCGACCTGCGTGACCCACCATTTTCTCTTACCTTGTTTGCTGCTGACAAAAATGGAGGAAATGGTTTTGGGTCCCTTTGGCCCTCGTACACGTTCCTCCAATGGAAGCTGTTGGATGAAGGTGAAGCCTTCCGGTGTCAGAAAGTATGGAGTTTCCATCTGTCCAAAGTTCTGCATTTTTTTTCCTGTAACATTTTATCAAATAAAACCCCCCCGAACTTGTAAAAAGATTTTTTTTTTAAATGAATAAACCCCCCCCCCCCCGAACTTATAAAACAAAAAACTGCGACCATTTAAAAAAAATAGCGGCCGCCGCACATGCGCCGCCCGGAGATGTCATTTCCGCGCCAGCTGGCGGGGCACCAAAGGCCTTTTCCGCCAGCTGGCGGGGCGGAAATTCCTCCGGCGTCGGCCTAGCCCCTCAATGTTGGGGCTCGGCCCCCAAAGATGCGGAGCATTCCGCACCTTTGGGGCGGCGCGATGCCCGTCTGATTGGCGCCGTTTTGGGCGCCAGTCGGCAGACATCGCGCCGTTTCCGGAGAATTTCGCCCCAGATCTTTATTGAAAATGTTCTCTACCAGTGTACAAACAGGGTTGTGCACAAGCTGCAACTAAAGTTGTACATACAGCACCTCATTGCTTCAATGAGGTAGGTGTACATCAGTATCAAAGAACAGGCAATTTACAAAGTGAGAGTAAGGAAAGCTGGCACAGATTTTAAAAGACTTGTAAAAACAGATCCAACATGGCTTGTCCATTGGTCCGAAGGCCATCGCGAATCAGGATTAGTGTAAACATCTTCATTGTTTTCAGAACCTATACCGGGGTGAATTTCCCACTTAAGACCGAGAAACCAAAAGAAAACAGAATCACATTTCAGCTACAATAGCAAACAGGGTTTAGCTGGCCTGAAAGGGTTAGTATTCGGATGTATTCCCGTCAGCAAAGGATCATGTTGAGCGTTCTGCAGGCAAAACTGCTTCAAATCTGTTGCAGCTTGAGACACTTTCGGCCTCTTGATGTCCAGCTCACAGCGCAGTTGCTGCACCATCTTCCCGGAGGCGCTCAGATTGGCGGCAACCGACATCACAGCCCGGAGAGGGCTGGGGGTCCAGACAGGGCGGGGCTGGGGGGCGGGGCTGGCAGTTCGGGAGCGGTGCTCTCTCTCAGGCGGACTCCGGGCGTTTTCCGCTTTCACTCCCCACATGCGCATAGTTTTGTGCATGCACGCCGATGATCGTGCGCGCATGCGCAATGTGGCCGATTTTTAAATTTTTTTTTACATGTTCGTGACCATTTTAAAGGCCGCTTGCAGCCGGTGTTATCAAAAGCCGGCTGCTGTGCGGGAATTTGCACGATCGGGAGCGCCGCGGAGGACCGCTCCGCGACCTTCCCGACACCCGCCAGCGACCTCAAGTTTGAAGAACACTGCCCTACGCTCATGACAGGTACTGTGGGGTGGGGGTTGGAATCTCTCCAATTACCAAGACCTTGACATGCAATTTGCAATTTATTTTGCTGCTCATTAAATGCCTGCTGTTGAGCCCTTATTAATAGTCAGTCATTGAAATGATTTGTATTCAGCCATTTGAACATGGTATAAGAGATCATATCCTGTGTTAGGTAAGGTCTGATTGATACAGTGGAAAGAGAGCCAACTGAACTATATTTCAAACTCAGGAGGCTGTAATCCAGCACAAAATCTGATATTTAATTTGTTTTGTGCGCGGAGATACTTTCATGATGCCTGCACTGGGCAAATGACATTGTAATGACCAACAGAGTCCGAATCAAATCGACGAGGAAATGGAGGACTTGATTTTATATTTTAATTGAAGTTTGTCAAGGAATGGTTATTTAATACAGAAATGGAACACAAACCCCCACAATGATTTTAAAATGTTTTTCAAAATGTTTGCTCATTTGCATTTTAAAATCTGTGATCGATTCTGCTTCTGCCACTGTTTCTGACCAGGGATTCCGTATCCAAACAATCTTCGGTGGAAACAAAATTTCTCTAATTGGATTAGACTTGATTAAAATCTCTGATCATTTTGAACAACTCCATCAGATTTTCTCTTCGCATTCTTTATTCTTGCATAAAGAACACCACTTTCTCTAATCCCTGTGCTCAGCTAGGTAGATAGCGTGTTATCATTAATGAAGCCCTTCATCCCTGGCATCATTTTAGTGAATCTCATCTGCACCATCTCTGTGGCTCTGCCAGCCTTCCTAAAGTAGGGCACATACTCTTGTATTCTAACTCCAACTTAAACAATTACTTGTACATCTCTCTGCTTTTTCATTCTATATCATAGAATCGCTACAATGCAGAAGGAGGCCATTCAGTCCATCGAGTCAGCACCGATCCTCTGAAAGAGCACTCTACCTAGGTTAGGTGGATTGGCCATGATAAATTGCCCTTAGTGTCCAAAATTGCCCTTAGTGTTGGGTGAGGTTACTGGGTTATAGGGATAGGGTGGAGGTGTTGACCTTGGGTAGGGTGCTCTTTCCAAGAGCCGGTGCAGACTCGATGGGCCGAATGGCCTCCTTCTGCATTGTAAATTCTATGATAACCTAGGCCCAGTCCCTTACCCTATCCCATAACCCCACCTAACTTTTAGAACGAAAGAGCAATTTAACACAGCTAATCCCCTAACGTGCACATCTTGGGCATGTGGGAGGAAACCCACACAGATACGTGAAGAACAAACAAAAGAGACAGTCACCCAAAGCTCGAAATCGAACCCGGGTCCTTGACACTGTGACAACAGTGCTAACCACTGTGCCACCCTTATCTCCTACTTTATTAAAAGCTAGGATTTTATGTGTGCAAAGCTTTATTGACTTTACCAACCTTTTTTGTCCCCTCTGTTCTCTTATTCGTTACCATTTGGTGTGCTTATAATATTTTCTGAATACATTATTCCTCTGCAGTGCAGTATGCTGAAGCCAAGGTCAGTAAAAGTACTGCACACTACCTACCTGAGCTTAGGGCCATGTTTTATCTTGACAAGCTGCAAGGTTCTATGTTCTATTATGGATGATAATAGCATAGTGTAGGTTAGATGGCTTTTGTTTCGGTGCAACATCGTGGGCCGAAGGGCCTGTACTGCGCTGTATCGTTCTATGTTCTATGTTTCTTGCTTAGGTGACAACCAAGGCCCACATTCCAGAGCAGCAACAAAGTACAGAATGGTATGTGAAAAGATGAAGGGAATTGAGAAGTCGTACATGAGAGCAGGATTGCGTACCTGTTGTAGGGAAGGGAGACCAAGGGAAATAATGAGTTACAGTTTTAAAAACCTTGGGAAAGATAGTCTGAATGAAGGTTGCAATGAGCTTCATAGAATTATGCACCAGTCCACATTGACATTTATCCCCCACTCATTGCATGTTCACTCTGCTTCCAAATCCCTCGTTCCTTCAACTGACTAACCTATTTTTAAATAGTTGACATAGTCTCTGCTTCATTCATTAACCACGATGGTATGTCCCATAGCATTGATTTTAATGATCCCAGTGAGGATGGAGGGAAATGGGAGAATATTTATGTGGTGGGTTGAGGGGACTGTTTGGAGGAATAGTGATTGTAGAAGTAAGGGAGAAATTGAATCAGTCAGAAAGCTAGAATGTAGGAAGATTGACATGTGAGAGAGGAATTGCTCGTCAATGGATGACCTTTATCTTTGATCTTGTCCAGGAATGGGAATAAGGTACCAAAATCCTCAGCAGGATAGTGGACAACCTGGGGCGAGATTCTCCACACCCGCGCCGCTTGGGAGAATCGCCTGGGCCGGCAAAATTTCCCGGGACGCCGGTCCAACGCCCTCCCGCGATTCTCCCAAGCAGCGGGAACGGCCCCGTCGAATTCCGCAGGCCGGAGAATCGCCGGAGACACCCAAAATAGCGATTCTCCGGCACCCCCGCTATTCTCAGGCCCGGATGGGCCGAGCGGCCAGGCCAAAACGGCGGGTTCCCCCCGGCGCCGTCCACACCAGGTCGCTGCCACCGTGAACGGTGCGTGAACGCTGGGGGGGGGGGGGCCTGCGGGGGGGCGAGGGGGGATCCTGCACCGGGGGGTACCTCAAATGTGGCATGGCCCGCGATCGGTGCCCACCGATCGTCGGGCTGTCCTCTCTGAAGGAGGACCTCCTTCCTTCCGCGGCCCCGCAAGATCCGTCTGACATCTTCTTGTGGGGCGGACTTAGAGGGGACAGCAACCGCGCATGCGCGGATGATGGCAGTTATGCGGCGCCGGCTGCGTCATCTATGCGGCGCCGCCTTTATGCGGGCGACAAGGCCTGGCGCGTGTAGATGACGCGGCCCCGATCCTAGCCCATTGTCAGGGCCTGAATCGGTCGGGATCGGGGCCGTTTCACGCCATCGTGAACCTCGACGGCGCGGCCTCTTCGGCGCGGGAGTGGAGAATCCCGCCCCCTATCTCTTAGCACAGTGCACTTCCTTGTATCATATTGAGTGCTATAGTAATCTTAGAAGAAACATGACATGTTGTTGGATTAGCTGCATACAGCAATAAATGTGGAAGGACTTCATCCTCCACCCCAGACAAATCCCAATCACCAGATACATGAGGTAAGTATGCTTGCCATTTTCTTTTATTTCTAAATCTAAGTCTTTGCACTCCCTTCCTCTTTATCTTCCTTCTACACTCCAATCTGCATGCTTTTTCCAACCAAGTTTGGTGTCAACCAGTCACTATTTTTGAGCAGCATGCTGGCACAGTGGTTAGCACTGCTGCCTCTTGGCACTGAGGAGCCGGGTTGGATCCCAGCCACAGGTCAATGTCCGTGTGAAATTTGTACTTCTCCCCGTGTCTGTGTGGGTCTCACCCCCATAACTCAAAAGATGTGCAGGGTTGGCAGATTGGCCACGCTAAATTGCCCCTCAATTGGAAAAAAAAGAATTGGGTACTTAATTTTTTTTTTTTAAACCAGTCACTATTTTCAACTTGACTCATCTTCTTGTCTACTCATCTCAACCCTGTCCATTCTGCCTTAACAACGCTGTCAGACACAAAACAAGCAGGCTGCTCTGTTTCTGGTGATGTTCAGCCTTGACCACAGTGACCGTGATCTTCTCAGGATGAGTTCAATTCCTTGCCACAGAAGGGATATTCGGACAGGCGACCTAAAGCGTTGTCAGAGAGGTGGGTTTCAAAGAGCGTCTTAATAGAGGAAATGGAGAGAGACTGGGAGAGGGAATTTCAGAGCTTAGGACCCTGGGAACAGTTGCCAGTGGTGGAGCAATGAAAATCGGGGGTGTGGAAGAAACCAGAATTGGAGGAGCGCAGGCATCTTGGAATGGCTGGGGAGGATGACAAAAATGAGGTGCAATGAGGTCATTGTGTAATTTGAAAAAAAATGAAATGAACTTTAAAATCGAGCCATAGCCAAACAGGAAATGAGTGGAGGTTAGCAAATACAGGGGTGATGGATGAAAGGAATTTAGTGCTGTTAAGTGAGATGCCATGCAGGATAATGGGAACAGTTTCACATGAATGCTGCATAACACAGTTTAATTATCAAAATAAAACAGAACAAAGAGAAATTCCAGATTCTACAGTGAAATATTATTAATAAAAATGAGTTTTAATGTATTTCATGTGGAATTAAAAT
This sequence comes from Scyliorhinus torazame, assembly GCF_047496885.1. Classification (NCBI taxonomy): domain Eukaryota; kingdom Metazoa; phylum Chordata; class Chondrichthyes; order Carcharhiniformes; family Scyliorhinidae; genus Scyliorhinus; species Scyliorhinus torazame. The sequence continues at coordinate 189,016,798 of NC_092713.1, forward strand.
CAGAATTCCATGAGTGTGATGATATCACAGTGACCAAAGCAATATCAGCCTAACGTCTCTCCCTGATCATAATGTTTTTAATTGAAATCCTACTGGAAGTATTATGAATAGAGGATGTCAGTAATATAACCTGACTCTTGCAAACCAGAGGCCCACCTTAACTCAATCAGTGACTTGAACATCAATTAGTTATCAGATCAACCAATGTTTGTCGAGAAATTTACCAACCTTGCTGTTCTCTCTGATGCATTCTCCGTATCTACGAGTTTCAGAGAGAAGATGAAAGGATTTCTCTTCCTGCCAATAATATCCCTTTCAAAGGTTCATGACATTTTTGTTTCTTTAAAGTTTGTGATTTTCTCAGGTTGAAAATGTCACCTGGTTTAAAGTGACAGCAGTTTCAAGTTTCCAGTACAGTCACTAGTTGATGTTCTTTGCATGATTAAGTGTAATTTCTGGAGATAGACATGTCAGATTATAATATGAAGCAGAATTCATATTCCATATGTCACTGTTCTGTCAATCAAACGTAAGTGTTGCCATTAGAACAGCTGGATGACATTTGCAGAGGAAAATTATAATACTTTTAACTATAATAGCATAAAAATAAATGTAGAACTGCTACTGCAGTGTGAGAGCATGTGTAAGTGATTGTGAGTAACCAGTAACCATCTGCAGTCCTGTTTGAGTGTGTTGCTTTGTGGCTTTGTATTTGCAGCACTATGGACAGCTCTCAGCTTTCTACTATTTCCCATGTTTAATGGTTAGCTATGTGTTGGGAATATTCCAGGGTCACATTTTGGAATTTCTATTTTACTACTAAAAATTTGAATGTGCCTAACATGAACTACAAGATCCAGGGAGCCCGTGGATCCAGCTTTTGCAATATTACCCAATCAAACTTTTTTGAAATAAATTTAGAGTACCCAATTATTTTTTCCAATGACGGGGCAATTTAGCGTTGCCAACCCACCTAGCCTGCACATCTTTGGGTTGTGGGGGTGAGACCCACGCAGACATGGGGAGAATGTGCAAATTCCACACAGACAATGACCTGGAGCCGGGATTGAACCTGGGTCCTCGGCACCGTGAGGCAGCAGGGCTAACCCACTGCTCCACCGTGCTGCCCTCATGGTTTTAATATATTGGAAAGCCCAGCTGAAATCCTAAGTCCACAATCCAAAGAGAGTATAATAATAATAATCTTTAGGTAAGGGCATATGTGAAATGAATTTGGCATCAGTGATGTTTGATATGGGTTTTAAAGACATTTGGATTCTACCAAGCAAGGTTGCAAGCTTTGTGCGTAAGTAATGCAATATTTATTTGTTTGTTTATGGGATGTGGGCTTCATTGGCTCAGCCAGCATTTATTACCTGTCTCTAATTGCACTTGAGAAGGTAGTGTGAGCTGCCTTCTTGAACAGCTGCAGTCAATGAGGGGTGGACACACCACAGTGCAGTTAGGAAGAGAGTTTCAGGATTTTGACCCAGTGACAGTGAAGGAAGAGCAATATATTTCGAAGTCATTAACACTTAAAGAATTGTTTGAAACAGGCAATGGCTATTATCAAATCCCTTTTTCGTAGATCACGAGACCATGACTCTTATTTCCACAACCTTCAATCCCTCCCCTCCAAAAAACTGTACAATTGTCTCTTGAACAAGGAGGAACCTCGCAGTATAAAAACCCAGGTCGGGGAGGGTGGTCCTTCGGGGAGAGGTGTTGTAGCTGGGGGGAGGTGTTGTAGCTTTTGTTATTTTGTGTATACCGTAATAACCCGTTGTTCATTCCTATCTTACCGTGTGTTCCTGAGCCTGTTCCATTGGATTCTATACCGTGGTCATGAAAGATGCGATATAAATGCAAGTTTGTTCTTTCTGTTGCCACTCAATATCTGTATGTAGACATATCAGTGACATATCAGTGCACGGATATTTTTGGGAAGTACTTGGTGTATGCAGTTCAAAAGATTCTTCTACTTCAAGGCCTGAATCCTTTTGAATTTCCTTGTATCTGTTGTCCTGGATAGTTCTGCTACTTGACTATGGAACGGAGTGATGAGGAAGGGTCAGACTAGTCTCGATCCAGTCGCAGCGAACGTTTGGAGTTTTTACTGCATATAACAAGTGCATTATTGTTGTCATAAATGGAAATAAAGGGACAGTCATGTCATTAGAGAGTTAACTTAAAGCTTCTCCCACTGTTTAACGTCTCTCCACCATGTATGTCATTCATATGCCTGTCTGTATAAGTGATGGAAGGAAAAATAAATAGAGAATGACCACCCATATCTTCATTCAGTGTCTTCACAGGTCTTTGTGAGGTTCAATCATGCTGGTAACAGCATTAATTTATATTCCTTTTCTCCTGCTCCACTCACCCCAGGTAAAGGGAAATACATGAACTAAAAGATGAATTCACCCAACGCTTACTGTGGATAATGAACCATGTGGTATGGCACTGAGGAGAATCTCAAATCTCAGGTTCAATCTCAGAATTCTGAGTTATCTGATCTCGGCTATGCAGGGAAATTGTGGTTTAGCTTCACAACGAGGAGAGTGGAGACTGGAATTAGCCAGCGTTCCCACTCACTATCCTATCATTTTATTGGGGCTTTTAATCGTGTGGATGCCAAATGAGTGCAGGATCATGTTCATCTCTAATATCTCCATACTCTGCTGGTTCAGTCTAGGCACACACACACACGCACATTATTGCTGAGCATGCTGCAATGAGCTGTGGAGTCTATCCCAATGGGAATGAGTTTTGCTGGCAGAAACGGAATAGATTCAGAGGAAGTGATTTTATGGATCTATGTTCAAGCTTCGAAAAGAGCTATATATTTTTCTAAATAGTGTTTCTGATTTTGGATTGGTTTTAAATGAATAAAAATGCCAATGGCTCCACTCCCAAGGGGCTGAGCTTCTCCTCTTTCTTGATTGTGCTCTTTAGCCTGATGCAAAGATGTCCAAGTGACATTTGAAGTATTACCATGTGTGGATGTGCACCTACATCTTAAAAAGCATAGAATGAAGGGTGAGGGATTAACAGGCGGTGTTGGACCAGGCGCACTGGCAGACTGAAAAATGGAGTGGGGGCGCCACAACAATGGGATGACCATTTCTGGCTGACTTGTTAAAATATACAAATCCTTACTTGAAGAACAAAAAGATTTTAATTTTTATAAAAAATTCTCCCCATCATTGTCAGGAAAGGAAATCTGAAAATCCACTTCAATAGCGAGTTAAATCAAAAACAACATTAGAATGACAATCTATTTATTTTGTGGCCATTATGCTTTATTTCCTTTTACAAATTCAACTTCGCTGCAAATCTACCTTTTGACAGCTGAAGGCTTGCAAGCCTCACTAACCCAGTCTTGAATTGGCTGTTCGCCCTAACCAAAAGTGGCTTTGATATATTCTATCAACAGCAGAGAGCAGGGCTGTTGCCGTCAGAGGTCAAAGTCCTCAATAATCCCAGATCGTTCAATGATTTCTGAACGATGTGTCATCCATCTTGGTACTCACTGTGTGACCTGAATGAATGAAATCATTATTTTTACAGACTGCTGTTGAAGCATTGTTCTTTCAGCACCTGATGGAACTGGAAGAGGGGTCCAGGAGACCTTGTAGAAGATCTTAGTTAATGGTGCCAATATTATTATGGAATTAGTACAGCTGTCGAACGCATGTTTCTTAGAATAGTTTTTATTGACTAAATATACGCCAAAGTCGCTATCATGGACAGTGACCCAACTATTACCCCTTCTAACATTGGCCAGGAAATACTTTTTCACAAAAGGGCTGCAGAAATCTGGAGCTCTCTCCAAACAAAAAGCTGTTACGGGGGGGGGGTTCAGTGAAACATGCCTAAGATTGAAAACTTTTCTTAAGGCAAAAGTATTTAGGATTGTGGAACCAAGGGGGTAGATTCAGATCAGCCATGACCTAATTGAATGGTAAAACAGATTTGAGGGACTAAATGGTCTTCCCCTGTACCCAGGATTTGTCAAGTCATCAGAGAAAGGGATCGATGTTATGTGTAAAATAATCACACTCAAGTGTCTGAACGACCCTGACAAATTCCTCTGCATCCTTGGCACTGGGGCCAAAGCTGAACTGACACTTTCTGGCTGAGATAAGCAATCATGAAAGAGAGTCCTAACTGATTTTTTATGTTGGGGAAAATAAACCTTTCCCTCCTTCTCCATGGCGAGTGAGATCACAGCACAGGCCAGAGATCAAGCTGAGATATTGCTGACTGATCTTTCTTGATGATGTTCTGAACAGTGCATTTACTTACGTAAACAATCAAATACCAAATTTTAGTTTTGTCATTAAAAAAGGAAGACATTTATATGGGACATACTCCTTCTGGATGAATAAGGACTGCTGCGGTGAGGTTTTACCCCCTGACCTGACACCATAGTTCACGTGACAGTGTATAGCGTGACACAGCCTGTCACTCTTACATTATCAGTTAACATGACAAAGAATGGATTGCACAATGACAGGCTATTCGGCCCCAGCTGGTCCATACCAATGTTAGTGCTCCGCAAGATCCTCCACCCAATCAGCGTGACCTTCCATTCGCCTCATCCTCCTGGTTATCTGATTCCCCCTTGAAAACACCTGGGGACAAGAAAGCCATTAAATGTACCAGGGATGTCCCTTGCTGAATATTTTGAATGCAATATATCAGGAATTTAGGATGCTGTGCACACACTGGATATTGCCCGCATTAAACTCTCCTGAGTTATTGACTTTTGTTTTATTTATTGCAGCAGTCATGCCCTGTATGGCTCACGCTCCACCGTAAACTCCTCATTGTTATGCATTTAGGTCTTTTATGTCTCTTTTGTGCCTCAAGGTATTTGATTTGAGACATATGAGGTGTTTTTCAAAAAGCATGACTCCAATTGAGCTGTTTGTAGGTGCAATGTAAAGCTGACAGCACTCCTCAGTTTAATGTATCACCAGACGTGCTCTGTGTTGTTTTTCTGCCACTGATCTGTCCCTCGCAGGCAGGGGAAATAAATATCTCGAGCATTTGTATCAAAGGGTTAACTGGAATTGATTGGCATGACGGTGTTGCGGCTAATGTTTTATGTAGCGGAAAACCTGACAAGGGTGAATTACTAAAGAGGCCTGTCATCTTACTCAGTCACCCATTCAATGGTGCAAAGAATAAGACCAGCTGCAGGAGCCCACACTGTTCTTGCAGGGCCCTCTGCTACCCTGCTTATATGTCAGCACAAACACCAAGCTAGTGTATACACCTCTGGAGGCAGGAATCACCAGAAAACAAGGCCTTTTCTCCTGCTTCATATGAATGGTGGTCGCTAGTATTGTGTCCATGAAGGCAAGGTTACCACATTCTTCTGGCCTTGCGAGGACTGGCCTTCCCAGTTGTCTTGGGAAATCCTCTTGGGATTTGAGCATAAAAGTCTAGGTTGAAACTGCAGTGTAGTACTGAGGAGGTGATGCACTGTCGGAGGTGAATGATGCATTAAACTGATTACCTTTCTGCCCTCTCAGGTGGGTGCAAAACATTAGGTGGCTCTATTTGAAGAAGTGGGGCTTGAGTCCACAACAACCGTCTGATTCAGTGTTATGAGTCCTACTAACTAAACCAAGGCTAATGGGTATCATAAAAATATACTGTTACCATCCCCGTAGAAACGAGTGACTTTTAAAATCGATGTGAATCTTCCAGTTACCAACACAAAGTATCATATGTCAAGGTTTCACATTTTAAGAGTTTTCATGTAACAAATAGGCTAAAATCAACATTGATTAAATATTACTTAATAGGTAACTAATACCTTGTGAACACAACCGGAAACCTCATACCACTTTTATACATTATGACGCACTCTTAGCAGAAATATAGGCCTGGATTTTCATCATGGAGGTAGATAGCTGGAGTTGGGAAAATGCCCAGCTTCACACCCACCATGGAAGAAACGGCCCAGAAAAAAGGAATCTTCATTGCCGGAGAGTGGGTGCGAGCTGCAGTCTGGCAGCTGACCCAGGAAAGTGGCCAAAAGAACCACAGGGGCTATCAGGTGCCAAGGTTGGCTGTTTAAAAGGCCCACCTCTGTATTCAAGGACTTCATCCCAGTTATAATGAAAAATGTAAGGCCCTTGAGCCCTCACCCCCACACACTCCCCATGCTACCTCATGTTCCCCAGGCCAGGCTATATTCCTTTTAAAACCCCTCATTCCCACATGCCAAGCCATGCCACCCACCCTGCTTCCCATGCTCTGTATGCCAACCTATGCATCTCCACTCATCCCAATGACAAAGTCCCCTCAATCTTATGAGCATAATTAAATTCCAGTAGCAGTGTACCCTCTAGAATTTCCATGGATTTTAACTTTCCCCAATCCTTGTTTCCTCATCAGGGTTCTGTCCTCACTGTCACTCCTCTTGGTGATTAACCCAAAAGCTTTCTTTTCCTCTGTCAAGCATAGCAGCACCTGGCCTTCTCCCATATATTCCTCAATCTGCCTGCCCCTGAGTTTCTCAGTGCAGCAAGACCAATTGCAGCTTTCTTCATGTCCAGGTGTTAAAGTTTGCACCTTACTTTGAAGTACGGTTTCAATTGAAGTTTCTGCCTCCATAACAATCAAGTCACATGGGTTTGTCTCTGGGCAGACTCCGTATACAACCTCAAGGGCACGTCTCGAGGCACATCCTGTATGAACTCCCAGCCCCTCTCCAAACTGCTCCATTTTAGCTTGAATTAAGGAGAACAGTTTAAAACATAACTATCATAACATCCAGCATTCATATATTTTTATATGCTCAAAAGTTATAAAACTGATTGTTTCAGCACATTATTGGACTGGTGTATATTCTATACATGTGTTTTGTTTTACTCTATGCACTGACAAAGTCACTGAACTCTGTCATATTCCTCGGTACTTCACCCATTTGGTCGGAAATGTGCACTTCCCTTGATCTCTGTAAACCTGATCAGTTGTGGGCTGATGGTAACATCAAATGGATACTTCAAGCACACATGTGGGCATAAACATGCTAAATAGATTTTAGAATCATAGAATCTCTACAGGGCAGAAGGAGGTCATTCGGCTCATCAAGTCTGCACCGGCCCTTGCTCCGATAGAGCACCCTACCTAGGCCCAATACCCCGCCCCTATCCCCGTAACCCCACCTAACCTTTGGGGCAATATTAGCATGGCCAGTTCACCTAACCTGCATAAAAGCAAATTACTGCGGATGCTGGAATCTGAAATGAAAGAAAATGCTGGAAAATCTCAGCAGGTCTGGCAGCATCTGTAGGGAGAGAAAAGAGCTAACGTTTCGAGTCCAATGACTTTTTGTCAAAGCTAACAGACAGAGAAAGTGGGAAATTTTTATACTCTGGAGTGAAAATGAAAGATGAGTCATAGCTACAGAAACCCAGGGAAACGGGGTGCAAATAGCCACAGAAACCAAGGGGAAAGAGTGCTAATGGCAGTCCCCAGAGAGAACAAAAGGTGTGAGAGGCCCAACAGCAGAGAAACTAACATCAGAGGCGAAACTGTGACAGTTGGAGAAGTGGGGGGAGGGGAAGGGGGAAGCAAAGGGGAGAAATGGTAAGGAAAGGAGGATAAGATGGGGGGGGCGGGGGGGGGGGATTAAATATATATTAAGAAAGACAAGAAAAAAAGAAATGGTAAAAGACAGTAAAATGAAATGGGATGAAAACCTAACGTGCACATCTTTGGACTGAGGAAACCGGAGCACCCAGAGGAAACCCACTCAGACACGGGGAGAACGTGCAAGCTCCACACAGCCAATCACCCGATGTCAGAATTCAACCCGGATCCCTGGCGGTGTGAGGCAGCGGTGCTAACCACTGTGCCACCAAAGAAAAATTATGATTAAATCGATGATCAGCTGTGGCCAACTACAATTGATCTTGTTGAAAGTGTGCAACATCAGGTCTGGGAAGGGGTGATTTCGGAGTAAATGTGCAAATTGTGTTTAAGAAAATGAAGAAAAGGGTTATTTAACAATGATGGAAGCAGGTGCATATTGAGATGATTTGGAGGTGCAAAACTGGCGATTTTTAATTTCCTTTCATTGGAGAGCAAGTTCATATTTGCAACTATGAATTCTAATCGCAGTGTCAGTTTCTGAAGAAGTTCCTCCTTTTATTATTGAGGTAAATGAACCATGGTTGACAGGAATAGGGAAACAGACTCTGTCAGTTGATGAACTATGACTTGGTCATGCCAAGCTCAGACGTTTAAAACCCTGAAGATTTTGTTTATTTTTCCCGAATTTTTTCATGGGATGTGGCACCGCTGAAAAGGTCAGAATGTGTTGCTTTTGTAAGGGCCACGAAGAATCCAGCACGAGTTTTAAGGATACAAAGTAATAACATTTATTTACAATAACATATATATATAACAGCAGCAGCAACTTCCCTTGCTGCACACTCCTTCCTGCTGGTTCCAAACTGGCCAGCTTTATTTATACATGGGGTTTACTAATGGTTTCTCTGCCCCCCTCATTGGGGAAGCTCATACTCCCACAGGATTGTGGGATTGTCATCAGTCCCCAGCCAATGGTAAGCAGGCAGGTTATAACATCCCTCTCCCCCCCCCCCCCCCCCCCCCAAAGTCCAAGGAATCCACCGAAGACCCTGGCGAAGGAGGGCGTCGGACTCGTTTTGCTGCAGGCCGGACACCATTTGCACGCGGCGCTGGATCAGGCGGCGTGTAACGAGACGGAGACCAGCGCTTCCGTGATGAACGGCGTAACGGTTGTACATCCACAACCCGTGGACCCGAGGATTCCCCCTCTGATGCGTCCTGTGTCTCCATCTCTGAGTCAGAGTCTGCTGCCTCCATCATGTCAACGTCTCTATCTCCATTCGGTTCTGTACGACCTGCGCAGGCTTTGAGTGAGGCACCCGAGGAAGATTGTGAGGACTACCTTCCATTGTCTCTGGTCTCTGCGGCTGTAGAAATGAGCTCCGGGTGCGGGGAATCTTTGGAGGGGATAGTTCTCTGGACCGAACGTGGTCTACATGTTTGCGCTGGAGACGACCCTGGGCTTTCAGCTAGTAAGATATAGCGCCCGTTTGGTGAAAGATTATGCCAGGAACCCACTGGGCACCACCAGCAAAATTCCGAACGAACGCTGGGTCACCGGGCGCAAACTGCCGAATCGGCCGATGCCGAGAAAATCCCTGTCCCTGCCGTTCTTGTGTGCGGCGTACTTTTGCGCCAATGTCCGGGAAAACCATACTAAGGCGGGTGCGAAGTCTCCGGCCCATTAGGAATTCTGCGGGAGCTACCCCAGTCACCGCATGGGGGGGTGGTCCTATACGTAAACAAAAAGCGAGCCAGTCTCGTGTCCATTGATCCGGAAGACTGCTTCTTTAGGCCTCCTTTGAATGTCTGAACTGCGCGCTCTGCCAACCCATTTGAAGCCGGGTGGTATGGGGCAGTGCGGATATGGCGTATGCCGTTCATCTTTATGAACCTCGCAAACTCCTCACTCGTAAATGGAGTGCCGTTAACCGTGACCAGCACCTCGGGGAGGCCATGCGTACTAAAAGACAAACGCATCTTTTCAATTGTTGCGTAGGACGTTGTCTCCTGCATCTTGTGCACCTCTAGCCATTTAGACTGGGCGTCGATTAATAGAAGGAACATGGATCCTTGAAAAGGGCCTGCAAAATCTGCATGCAAGTGCGCCCAAGGCCGCCCTGGCCATTCCCAGTGATGTAGGGGCATGGCTGGCGGAAGCTTCTGATGCTCCTGGCAAATGGAGCAGTTTTGGGCCACCTTCTCAATGTCGGTGTCGAGGCCTGGCCACCAGACATAACTCCGGGCCAACATTTTCATTTTGGTCACACCTGGATGCCCATTGTGCAGGTCTCTTAGTATCAGCTCCTGGCCTTTTTCCGGGACAATCACACGCGTCCCCCACAAGAGAATGCCGTCTTCCACGCTGAATTCTGACAGCTTGGAGGAAAATGCCCGCATCTCGCTTGGGAGCTGTCTATGCTGCCCACCATACAGGACTATGTGCCGAACCTTTGACAGGACTGGCTCCGTCTGGATCCACTCACGGATCTGTGATGCCATGACAGGCAAGGTGTCCAGAAAATTTAGGGTTGCAACCACCTCACCGGTCGTGGGGGTCGACATGGGGCCGGTCGATAAAGGCAATCGGCTCAGTGCGTCGGCATTTGCTATCTGTGTTCCTGGTTTGTGCTCCAGAGAATACTCGTATGCAGCAAGCAACAAAGCCCAGCGCTGGATCCGTGCGGAAGCAATGGGCGGTATTGGCTTATCCTCTCTGAAAAGTCCCAACAGAGGCTTATGATCAGTCACGAGAGTGAAATGGCAGCCATACACGTACTGGTGGAAGTGTTTCACCGCAAAAGCCACTGCCAGGCCCTCCTTCTCGATCTGCGCGTACTTTTTTTCCACTGCAGTCAATGTGCGGGAGGCGAAAGCTATCAGTTGCTCGGCCCCGTTCTCCATCTTTTGGGACAGGACGGCCCCAATACCATACGGGGGTGCATCACATGTGACGAGCAAAGGCTTTCCAGGATCATAGTGGGTTAGTAACCCAGACGACGACAATTGTTGCTTTACCCGCCGGAAAGCGATTTCCTGCGGCTGACCCCAAACCCAGGTGTGATTTTTCTTTAGCAGAAGGTGCAACAGGGCCAGCGTAGTTGCCAGATTGGGCAGGAACTTCCCGTAATAGTTTACGAGACCGAGAAAAGAACAAAGAGGCGAAGTGTCAGTCAGGGCGGGGGCCTGTTGAATCGCGCGCACCTTCTCTGCGACGGGGTGCAAACCTTCGCGGTCCACCTGATAACCTAGGTAGACTACTTCCTTTGCATGAAATACGCACTTTGTGCAACATAAATGGACTCCAGCCTCCGAAAAGCATCTAAGGACAGCCTCCAGATTTTCCAAATGTTCCTGCTCCGACGTCCCTGTAATCAAAACGTCATCTAAGTAGACAGCGACACGTGGTAAACTTCTCAAAATGCCCTCCATAACACGTTGAAAAATAGCGCAGGCAGAGGATACTCCAAAGGGCAACTGTGTATATTCATACAGGCCCCGGTGTGTATTAATCATTACATATGGTCGGGAGGCAAGGTCCAGCTCCAACTGTAGGTAGGCGTGACTCATATCTAATTTTGTGAACGAGAGTCCGCCTGCAAGCTTCGCGTAGAGATCCTCTATGCGAGGCATTGGATATCGGTCGAGTCGGGAAGCCGTATTCACTGTAAGTTTATAGTCACCACACAAGCGAACTGTGGCATCTGGCTTCATTACAGGTACAATTGTTGCTGCCCAGTCAGCAAAACTGACGAGCCTGATAATACCCAAACTCTCCAAACAAGTGAGCTCCCCTTCTACCTTCTCGAGCAAGGCGTAAGGCACCGGGCGAGCCCGGAAATAGCGCGGCGTGGCTCCTGGTTCGACTTGGATATGGGCTATGGCCCCTTTTATTTTCCCCAAACCAGGCTGGAATACATCTGGGTATCATCCTAGCACCTCAGTCAACCCTCCGGAAACTGTTTGGAGGATGTGCTGCCATTGCAACCGCAAATGGCGCAACCAGTCCCGACCCAACAGGCTGGGCCCCTGGCCGCGCACCACAATAAGTGGGAAACGCCCCTCCTGGCGTCCATAAACAACAGGGGTCATCATAGTTCCTGCAATGTCCAGTGGTTCCCCCGTGTAGGTGGCCAACCTGGCCTGTGAGTCGGTTAATGTAAGGGTCTGTATACCCTGCTTGATGCGGTCGAATGTCCTCTGGGCGATCATGGAGACCGCTGCGCCAGTGTCCAATTCCACCTCAAGCGGGTGACCATTGACTCGTACTGTCACCTTAATGGGGGCCACACAGGAAGCTGCCACACAATGCAGCTGCAGGCAATCGTGCTCCGTCTCCACGTCCTCAGGAGTAATTGCCGCAGGTTGATCCACATGGAAGGTACGGCCCCTGGGCTGGTCCCAGTTTCGGTCGGAACGACGGCGCCTCTGGCGCCCCCAGGACCGGCGTCCACGACGGGGTCGGCGCCTACAAGTCTGACACTGACATGGCTCCTCATCCATTGGTTCTGGAGAAGGCTCCCTTCGGGGAGGAATGTCCGACGGCCACTGGCGTCGGTCCGGATGTCGCCTCGCCCAAGGTACCACAGGAGTGCGGGGGGTCGTTTTCGGACAGAAGGGGATGCGCCCCAGGGCATGCACTTCCATTCCCTGTAGCTCCTGCACTCCTTGTTCTGCGCTCTCTCGGGACAATGCTGCGCTCTCTCGGGACAATGCTATTTGAATGGCCTGTTGAAAAGTCAATGTTGGCTCAGCTAACAACTTTCTCTGGGTGGCCGCATTGTTAATACCGCAAACCAAACGGTCGCGTAACATTTCTGACAAGGTCTCACCATAGTCACAGTACTCCGCAATCCTGCGTAGCCTGGATAGAAAGTCGGCAAGGAATTCTCCAGGGGTCCTCTCAGTGGTATTAAACCAGTAACGCTGGACTATCGTGGACGGGGTTGGGTTAAAATGTTGCCCCACTATATTCGCAAGTTCATCAAACGTTTTGGTGTCCGGCGCAGCTGGGTACGTAAGGCTCCTAATCACCCCAAACGTATGCGGGCCGCAGGCGGTGAGCAATATGACCACCTGGCGCTCATTTTCGGTGATATTGTTTGCCCGGAAATAGTAATGCATCCGTTGTCTGTACTGGTTCCAGCTTTCCAGCGCAGCATCAAAAACATCCAAACGTCCGTACAGAGGCATGGTATAATAGAAAACAACTTCCAACCTGTATCCAACAAAAATCCAGGGAGGTGGCTTCAGCAGTGTAGACAGCTATTCACTTTAACCCTCGTCGCCAGTTTTGTAAGGGCCACGAAGAATCCAGCACGAGTTTTAAGGATGCAAAGTAATAACATTTATTTACAATAACATATATATATAACAGCAGCAGCTACTTCCCTTGCTGCACACTCCTTCCTGTTGGTTCCAAACTGGCCAGCTTTATTTATACATGGGGTTTACTAATGGTTTCTCCGCCTCCCTCATTGGGGAAGCTCATACTCCCACAGGATTGTCATTAGTCCCCAGCCAATGGTAAGCAGGCAGGTTATAACAGTTGCCCGCATTAGTGTGGGCCTCTTACTAGTCCTGTAGCATTACTACTACGTCACCATCTCCCCATCCCAGTGTGCCAGATATCACCAGCAGGGCCAGAATCTATCGCCTGTCCCTAATTACCCTCCAACGGTTATGGTGAGCTTCCTCCTTTAACCTCTGCAGCCCCAATGATGAAGGGACTCCCCCAGTGTTGTTGGATTGGGTGTTCCAGGATTTTGAGCCAGCGACGGGTTATCGGAGGAAGGAAATTTGATTGCAATTGTGTTTTAATATTAAATTTTGAAAAATGATTGACGTTCCTCAAGTGTCAAAATGACAGCCACTAAGCACAACAGTTCTACACAAACCTTGTGCGTTCTTTACAATGGCTGGCCGAATATAGGTGATCTCTCCTGTTCGTGAAATAAAGGCAATTTATGTGACAGGAGGGTAGTTGAGCACATGAGATTCAGAAGCACTCGTGATATTAGTGGCTGGGAATCTGCAGAGTAAGTGACAGTCTAGCCCAAGGAAGATCTGGGTCCTCATATCTCCAGTCAGGTTATGGCCTGAATACAAGAAGCTGGCCCTCCACATTGATGCTACAAGCTTCTTTCACAGCCAATCCCCATTGAGATAATATGCCAAATATTAGCAGTGCGGAAGTCTTCCTGGGCAGGAGCAGAAAGATCCTGTACTGTATAAGTGATTTAGGGGCAGCATGGTGGTGCAGTGGTTAGCACTGTTGGCTCACTGTGCCGAGGACCTGGGTTCGACCCTACCTGGAGTCACTTTCTGTGTGGAGTTTGCATATTCTCCACGTGTCTGCGTGGGTCTCAGCCACACAACTCAGCCACAAAGATGTGCCGAGTGGGTGAATCGGCCACATTAAATTGACCCTCAATTGGAAAAAAATTGGGAACTCTAATTTTTTTAAAAACTGTAGCAGCGATTTAAGATGAAACCCTAGTTAGCTCCCAGAATAACCCTAGTCAGCAGAATTATGAAGAGAAGATCTTGTTAGAATAGAAATGAATTAGAGGTTAACTCTACTGTTGTACAGGTATTTAATAAGGTACCATCAGGTTCCAGCAAATGGCAGTAAGGAGCCCTTGGTATTTGTCATAAGATTATTGCAGATTTGACCCGAGAGCTGATTTAAGAAGGCGCATTATTATTCTTTTAATGCCTCTTAACCTCCTTCAAACTTCGCTCCCTCCTGCCTCTAACAATCTGCAGTCATTAAAAAATTTTAAACATCACCTAAGCACCATAACATTATGGAATTTTATAGTGCAGGAGCAGGCCATTCAGCCCATCATGCCAGTGCTGGTTGTCTGTATGCGCTTTCCAAAGCATCTCATTACTCTGCTCTCCCTGTTGTACATCTGCCTACTCTTCCCTTAAAGGACGCAGCAATCTTGGCCTTAACTTCTCCCCGTGGCAAAGCATCCCATGTTCCAACAACCCTGTGCTGAAAGAAATTATTTCCTGAGCTGCATCACTGTCTCCCTTCAATCTTGGTGGTGTTCTGCACTGTGGGCCTTGACCCTTCAATGAGGATTCACAATTAAAGCAAAATACAATACCTTGCTTCTTGTAACAGCCATCAATCTTGGCCAGCATTGCAGAATCATTTCCTTTAGTATGGCCCATGATTGGCAGGCTTCTGTTTCACTGCGTTTGGACTGCTGTGCTCTGCGGAGGATTCGTTGCTCGTTTGAGATTGGGAGGGTGAAATTACTGGTTATTTATGTTCTATCAGGGAAAATGATGATCAGAGGGGAAAATCCGTCGTCTCTGGCAACACTAGACTTTGTTGTACAGTAGTTTTATTTTTCCTGTTCTCTCAGAATTGTTTCAGAATGCATCCCCCCCCCCCCCCCCCCCCCCCATCCCCCCTCCCTCCCCAGTTGGTCTCACCATGCTTGGGTCAAGAATTACTTAGAAGAGGGATCTGGCTCCTAATCGCTGTCCTTCAACCTCTGCTGGTAAAGGGAGCAACAGGATAAGATAGTACTGTGATGTTCATCACGGTTGATGATCTGCCAACCCTCACTGCCTAAAGTTTGTTGTGAATGCTAGCCACTTCAGCAAACCCCTTGTGCCTATGGAGGGATATCCCAACAATGGGTCAGTTTCTTTAGGAATTGAGGCAAAGGAGCTAAACCTGGTGTGTGGGGGGGTTTTGCGGAGCTGGGGGAAACAAACACCTAGCAGCTCAGGAATGAAATCTGTGTCGTGGGGAGAGGATATCTTGAGCTGTGTAATCAAATTATCAGATACAACCTGGGTGACATATTGATGACCGCATCTCTGTCCAGTTGTGGAAGGCATGAGGCAATGAGTTTGGAGTTTTAAACAAAAATCGGGGGCACAAGTGTACTGAAGGAGGTCCAATTTTCCCCATGGTACCAATATAGCTAATTAGCTTTGTGATGAGACTGGTTTAGTTTAAACCACCTCACACTCCGAGAGACCACTGTTTTGTTATCCCCTGGAGGACCCTATAAGCTACCGGCTGTTTCGCTACTTTCTAATTTCTGTTGCTCAATTTCACAGCAATTTAACCTCAACAACAAGGTCAATTGTAGCTTTGTTACAGGCAACTGAGGGATGGAAGAGAAAACCCAGGGGGTGACGGACGGGCAGATAAAATTGAGGACATTGGAAAAGTGATTTAACTGTTTGGTCCTTCAAAGGATATTTTCGCAGAGGCCCCAGGCAAGTGTTCAAAAATACAATAGAGTGCATTTGTATCGTAATGTTAAAGACTACTGGATGTAACAACGGATAATCAGGATGATTGATCTATAAACTACTCAAGGTTGTGATCTAACAGTTACGGTGTGATTGCTCTTTTCCCTTATAAAATTGATGTCTGTTGCTTGGATGGAAGGCACCTAAGAGGCCCACAAGCTGCCTGTCCAACTATCCATTCGTTGCTTATAAACCTCGACGACGGGGGACGGGGGGACGACGAAAATATGTAGTTGGGGGTGGTGGGGGAGTGGGTGGCAGGGTGCGTAATTTCTACTCGAGACAGATCACCTACTCCTAAAGGAAACTGCCTGTCTGGATGTTGTCAGTGATGGTGGGGGAACCATCCCAGCTGCTTTACCACCAGTTGCTGGAACAGCACTGCTCTCCCTGCGCAGCTTGCATTACTGGGGAGCCATGGCTGCTGAGACTGATTCTCTTGTCACCCATCCATGTTTCCATTGCGAATCAACAACTAATGATTTGAGAGCCTTGGCTGCATGACCAGATTGCGCATCGACAGTTGTATTGGAGCTCCCAACTGAGTCAATATCTGCTCACCAAGCGGCAACAATGACCTACTCCAGGATTATCCTATGTCGCAGAACCAGACCATGCATATTTACCCATTTCAGCATGGAATTTATTAGCCTTCCATTTATAGAATCATAAGCACAGTAGATATTCGATCAGTCCTTCGTAATTGTGCCTGCTCGATGAAAAGACTTTTCGGCCAGAATTCCCCGGGACCTCGCCCGTGGCTGGGATCCCGCTGCAGTGAATGTAGTTTTGGCTGGGTGTCCAATTCTCCATTCTTGCTGGCAGCTATTACAATTCCAGACCAGACCCCAACAGTGACTAGGATACTGGACAGAAACCACAATATTTGATCTAAATTTTGTAAGACTGTGAGGAAAGAATATGTCGCTTCAGGGGTGATTACACAAAGAAATAGGACTATGGTATATTAAAAAAACTTTATTACTAACACAGTATTAAAATGTCTTTAATATCACACCAGAAAATTGCTTATAATTACCCCTTGAAAAATACTACTCAATGCAGTGAATACAATATCCTTTACTGCTATCTTTACTCCCACTCGAATAACGAAAAAGAAAATCATCTCGGCTTTCAACCCATTAAATGCCATGGTCATTCAGGAGTATTTGCTTTACAGTCTGTCCTTTGAGAAAAAGAGATCTCTTGAAACTGCTTGAAAGAAAAGATCTGACTCCTGTTAGACCCATGCAGAAACTCTGGCTGTATCTCTTCAGAAGCTGTTCCAGCTGGCTTCTTCACTTTTCCAACCACACTATTCTTCTGACTGTAGACTTATCTTTTAACTAAGCTGCAGAGAGCAAACCGCTTGACTTGTGGTCACAGCTTTTCAGCTAGAGCTCCACT
Organism: Scyliorhinus torazame; assembly: GCF_047496885.1. Taxonomy (NCBI): domain Eukaryota; kingdom Metazoa; phylum Chordata; class Chondrichthyes; order Carcharhiniformes; family Scyliorhinidae; genus Scyliorhinus; species Scyliorhinus torazame. The sequence continues at coordinate 189,034,111 of NC_092713.1, forward strand.
GACCTGCTTTCCCTGCAAAATGCCTGAAATGCGATCATTTACCAAACTGAAATCTAATTAACTCCACAGGAAAACCCCTTAATCCAAACAAAATTCCATTGGCCCAAGCTTTTTACGATCATTTAATTGCACCCCTGGCTCCCAACCTTTCAAACCAAGATTAAGGGCAGCACAGTGGCCTAGTGGTTAGCACAGCTGCCTCACGGCGCTGAGGTCCCAGGTTCGATCCCGGCTCTGGGTCACTCGTGTGGAGTTTGCACATTCTCCCTGTGTCTGTGTGGGTTTCGTCCCCACAACCCAAAAATGTGCAGAGTAGGTGAATTGCCCACACTAAATTGCCCCTTAATTGGAAAAATGAATTGGGTAATCTAAATTTATTTTAAAAAAACAAGATTATTTTATACCATGAATGCAGCAGTCACGCATTAACCCAGGTGTTTAACCCTTACTTCACCAAATAACTATAATACAATACACCTGAAATTCCTGCATTCATCACACAATGGTGGCGGGGTGAACAAGACCTGGAGAATTCCGCCATTCAAATAGCCTCATTCTCCTGCATTTTCCCAGTAGCTTTGCATCTTTTGGGCTGAATTCTCCGATTGCCGAAATTGCACTCGGCGATTGGCCAGAGAATCCGTTTTGATGCCGAAATCAGGGGCGGTGCTGCTTTTCGGATGCTCCGTCTCCCAAAAATGACGTCATCGCTGAGTACGCCGCGCGCCATTGGGACTGCCTCAGGACGTCAACTGGGGCTCTCCCCCAATGCTCCGCCCCCGATGGGCCGACTTCCCGACGGCGTGGGACACGTGTGCTCACAGTTTTCGGGGACCTCGGGTGGTGGCTGCGGACTGTCCCAACGCCACCACAGTCAGAAGGGGGGAGCCACTTCGCTGGTCGGGGGGGCTTCGGCGGGGGCTGGGGGGCTGGTGGGGTTGGTCCGGGAGTGGCGAGAGTGTTACAGGGGGACACTATCTGTGCGGCTGGTGCCATGTTGTACGGCGCGACTGCTGCAGGTCGCCGCGGTGCGCATACGCGGCCACAGACCCGGCAATTCGCTGTCCGTATTTGCAGGCAAAGCCGGGGGTTCTATGTGGTATGGCTGCTAGCCCCCCACCGGGTGGAGCACCGGTGCGGGGGCGGCAGTGACGTTTTGGCCGTAAGACTAGGCACATAGCCTCAAAATCGGAGAATCCAGCCCTTTGTCTTTATCCAATTCCTTTTGAAAACTATTATTGAACCTGCTTCCATCATATTCCTGTTGAAAAGAAATGTTCATCAAATTTTTCATCCCTGGCCCCGTTTGGCTAAATTTCCTCTACGTTTCTTGCAGTTTCTCACCTCTCTGCTCTGAGAGATCCACAGTTCATCATCAGCACCACTTTTTTTAAAAAATTTAATGTACCCAATTCATTTTTTTCCAATTAAGGGGCAATTTAGTGTGGCCAATCCACCTATCCTGCACATCTTTTGGGTTGTGGGGGCGAAACCCACGCAAACACGGGGTGAATATGCAAACTCCACACGGACAGTGACCCAGAGCCGGGATCGAACCTGGGACCTCAGCGCCGTGAGGCAGCAATGCCAATCATTGTGCCACCGTGCAGTCCTCTCAGTGCCACTTCTTGCTTGTCACTCCTCAAATTTGTGGTAATATAATTTGGCACTGGTGAAAGATTACAGTGTTTGATGATGGAAACTACTAATAAAGCCTGAGAAAGAGTGACAACCTCATACACGTAACTTCAGGGAATCCCAGGAGTAAGGACAACCACGTGACCTGAACTGACTGCTGCCCCCACTGCATCAGCAAATTAAAAGTATGTGAATAAAATGCTTGGTGCTCGAGATCAATTAACGAGAAGACCTGCAGGGCAAGCAGAAACGGCTGTGGTACATTAATATTCTCAATCAATACCTAAAAGCTGCAGCGTTCAACAAATTCTAACTTGAGCTACACAAATCAAAATAGGAAATTCAGGACAACTGTCTTTAGTCAGAGAGTGGTAAGAATGTGGAGCTGACAGCCACTAAAGGGAGGATGAGAGATGTAAAGGGGAGTTGGATGGTGCAGTGGGTTTGCCATTGGCCTTTCCCCTCTGGATCCAGATTCACGTGCAGCCTGAACTGATTTTGTTTATTGTCACGTGTACCGAGGTACACGGAAAACTATTTTTCTGCGAGCAGCTCAACAGATCATTAAGTACCTGAAAAGTACATGAAAAGAAAATAACATAAAAGAAAATAATAGGGCAACACAAAGTACACAATGTAACTGCATAAACACCGGCATCGGGTGAAGCATACAGGGGTGTTAGTGTTAATCAGGTCAGTCCATAAGAGGGTCATTTAGGAGTCTGGTGACAGTGGGGAAGAAGCTGTTTTTGAGTCTGTTCGTGTGTTCTCAGACTTTTGTATCTCCTGCCCGATGGAAGAAGTTGGAAGAGCGAGTAAGCCGGGTGGGAGGGATCTTTGATTATGCTGCCCACTTTCCCCAGGCAGTGGGAGGTGTAGATGGAGGCAGTTGATGCGAGGCAGGTTTGTATGATGGACTAGGCAGTGTTCATGACTCTCTGAAGTTTCTTGCGGTCTTGGGCCGAGCAGTTGCCATGCCAGGCTGTGATGCAGCCAGATAGGATGCTTTCTATGGTGCATCTGTAAAAGTTGGTAAGAGTTAATGTGAACATACCAAATTTCCTTAGTTTCCTGAGGACGTATAGGCGCTGTTGTGCTTTCTTGGTGGTAGCGTCGATGTGGGTGGACCAGTACAGATTTTTGGAGATGTGTACCCCTAGGAATTTGATGCTGCTCACCATCTCCACCTCGGCCCCGTTGATGCTGACAGGGGTGTGTACAGTACTTTGCTCCTGAAGTCAATGACCAGCTCTTTAGTTTTGCTGGCATTGAGGGATAGATTGTTGTCACTGCACCACTTTACTAGGTTCTCTATCTCCCTCCTGTATTCTGACTCACCGTTATTCGAGATAGGATGACGTTCTTCCGTGCCTTCTTACTGTAAGGGCCCAAGGCACCTAGGGGGGAAACCCAATCCAGTTCCTACTGGTTATCAGCCAACTGCACCGAACCATCCTTTTGTCAACAGAGAGTGTGTCATCACACAGATATCCATTAGTGGCCTTACTGTGAGGGTGGCTGGTTTGGGACCTGGATGTATCGTTGCAAATGCATAAAATGAGGTGCCTTTCAGCACCTGGGGGCCTGTGTCATGATGGAACAGTTGAGAGGGAGCAGCTGGTTAATGCTCTAAGTGATCTGGAGCCCCTTGACGCTGATGCTGAGTAGGTGAAATGAGAGGAGTTTCAGAAAGTCTTCTTCACCCTCATGTGAACGCTCGAAGTAAATAATGACCCCCATCAATTTTCTTTGCTGCCCACTTTTCCATGCTAGGAATGCAGTTGAATTGATGCAGATTCCCATCCAGTCATTTTACCATCTTCCTCCCCATGGCCAATATTGTGCCCCACCATCACACCAGATAACTAAACACAGATTTGATGATCAAATCTGTTACCTATCTGACCTCTTTGGCTCATTGGAATCATTAGATAAATGAGGCTGCCATTGCTTACCTGGATTAAATTTTATTGTACAAAGAAAACATTTGCATTTATTTAGACCCAAATACAACCTCAGGCTGACCCAAAGACCTTCTCACCCAATTATGTACTTTTGAAGTAATCACTACTGTAGTGCGGCAGACAATTTGGTGGCATTAAAGCAGCAGCGACTGTTTGTGTAATTTAGAATACAGCTTGGGTGGTGCTCTTATGGTGAGCATAAGTTACGAGGATAAACTGAAGAGCATTACCTTTTATGCACAAAATACACAGGCCGATATGATTTTTTGCAGAGTGGGAAGGCTCACAGACATTTCAATCTAGTAGAACCAGATTCGGAATTTCCACCTCCATTTCTGCCATCCAATTTTTGTCAACAAAGGGTGTGTCATCACACAGGTGAGAAACACGCACTCAGCAAAGCCATTTGAACTTAATGCTGAGCTAAAACAGACCTCATTTTGGCTGTTACAAAGGCCTTTATCTGCAGTGTGGGTGTCATGAATTGATGGAGTAGATGTAAACGCCCTTGAAAGGGGTGGGGGTGGGGGGGATAAGGTCTGTTTAAGTGCCATAATCTAAATGTTTGAAAATCCTATGCTTTTTAAAAATGAAAAATAAAACTGACTGATGCTGTTAGTGAGTTTTAAAAAAACAACAACTCTTGACTGCTTTGATTGACAGGGCATCTGGTATGGTTTAGGGAAAAAACATTGGCCATGCACTTTAAATTGAGATATTTTTGACGTCCCCGTAAGGGCTATTATTTTGTTATGAATCCTTGGCTGAGTTTCAAAAGCTTCCTAAGTTACCAATTTGATTGACAGTTTAAATAGGTTATAAAAGAATTAGCTGTCTCAGAATAGGGTCTGAATAGGTGTATTTTTATTAACCACTTTATTTTGATTAACCACTTGAGATTTTAAAGCTTTACACGGGTTCCTTGATTGGGAGTTTTTTCTCCAATCATGACCTGGATTCCCCGCCCTGCGACGGCAGAAACATGGATCGCGATTGGTCGGAGAATTGGGAGTCTGGCCGAAATCAAGGTTCATACCAGGAACCGAACTGACCGTTGTGCTCCGGCCCCTCGCTGGTGGCAGGACCGGGGTTCTCGCCACGCACCAACATGAGAATGCTAATGGCTGCAAATAGTCCGAATGATTCTTTTGCATCCACTTACTGGGCCTTGCACCAGGGACTCCGGGAGGTCCCAGTGATTCTCTGGTCCTCTGTGCCAGGAATCAAGTGGGATGGATTCACTACAGGTATCACCAAAAGTGAACCCAAGATGGTGGACCTTGCAGTGGGCCAACTCCCTTAAGGAGTTGCTCCCAAAGTCCATCTGAGGGCCCCACCCCTCTTCACACATTGCACTATCTGCCTATTCCTCCTCTACCAGACCCCACTGCCACACCCAGAGACGCCAAAAATGGGAGAGCCCTCCCAGGGTTAATCTCTAAATGGCCTAAAGGAGTAATGTCATTGTCCAATATCGTAGAATTCATTTGTAGAAGAGCCCTGCTTTGATTGTGATGCTTCAGTCAATCTCAGCGAAGGCCAGCAGCTGAGGAGTCTGTGTAACACTGGGATAGTGAAGACCATAAAATAAAGGAGGAGAATCAGACCATTTGTCCCATCGAGTCTGCTCCGCCATTCGATCATGGCTGATATGTTCCTCAGGCCCATTCTCCTGCCTTTTCCCCATAACCCCGATCCCCTTATTTAAAATTTTTTTTTAAGAGTACCTAATTCATTTTTTTCCAATTAATGGGCAATTTACCGTGTCCAATCCACCTACTCTGGACATCTTTGGGTTGTGGGGGCGAAACCCACGCAAACATGGGGAGAATGTGCAAACTCCACACAGACAGTGACCCAGAGCCGGGATCGAACCTGGGACCTCGGCGCCGTGAGGCAGCAGGGCTAACCCACTGCGCCACCGTGCTGCCCTCCGATCCCCTTATTAATCAAGAAATCCCCTTATTAATCAAGAACACCAGAATTATGCTTAATGTGCTGTTATCTGAGCTGTAACATGGAATAGTTATTTCTTGGAACATAAGAACTGGCAGCCTCTCGAGCCAGCTCCACTGTTCAATACGATCAAAGCTGATCTCATCATGGGGAGTCCACCCTCCTACCCGTTCTCCAAGACTCTTCTTTTAAAAAAAATATATATATTTATTCAAATTTTTCAACAAATTTTCAACAAACCCCCCCCCAACAAGAACAAAGAAACAAAGACACAACAATCAAAAATTATACATTGGTTTCCCCCATATACAATAACCCCCCATATAACATTTAAAAGCACAAAGAGGGGAAAAACCCCACCTTCACCCAAACGCCACCCCAAAAGAACCCCCCCCCCCCCCCCCCCCGCCCCACGGCTGCTGATGCTGCTGACCTCCTAACGCTCCACGAGATAGTCTGGGAACGGTTGCCACCGCCTGAGGAACCCTTGCACAGACCCTCGCAAGGCAAACTTTATCCTCTCCAGCTTGATGAACCCTGCCATGTCATTGATCCAAGCTTCCACACTAGGGGGCTTCGCATCTTTTCATCGTAGCAAAATCCTCCGCCGGGCTACCAGGGACGCAAAGGCCAGAATACCGGGCTCTTTCGCCTCCTGCACTCCCGGCTCGTCCAATACCCAAATAATGCCGATCCCCAGCTCGGCTTGACCTGGGCGTTCACCACCTTGGACATAGTCCTCGCAAAACCCCTCCAAAACCCATCCAGCACCGGGCACGACCAGAACTTATGGGTGTGATTTGCCGGGCTCCCGGAGCACCTCCCACATCTGTCCTCCACCCCAAAGAACCTACTCAATCTCGCCCCTGTCATATGCGCTCTGTGAGTAACTTTGAACTGTATTAGGCTGAACCTCGCGCAAGAGGAGGAAGAATTAACCCTACTCAGGACATTAGCCCACAGACACTCATCTATCTCCTCCCCAAGCTCCTCCTCCCTCTTGCCCTTTAACTCCTCCATCGAGGCCTCCTCCTCTTCCTTCAGCTTCTGGTAAATCGCCGAAACCTTGCCTTCTCCAACCCATACACCCGAAATCACCCTGTCCTGAATCCCACGTGCCGGAAGCAGCAGGAATTCCCTTACCTGCCGCCTCACAAACGCCCTCACTTGCATGTACCTGAAAGCGTTTCCCGGGGGTAGCCCAAACTTCTCCTCCAGCGCCGCTAGGCTCGCAAACGTCCCATCGATGAACAGGTCCCCCATTTTTCTAATCCCTGCCCGATGCCAGCTACGAAACCCCCCATCCATCCTTCCCGGGACGAACCGATGATTCTCCCGTATCGGTGACCAAACGGAGGCTCCCACCTCGCCCCTGTGTTGCCTCCACTGCCCCCAGATCTTCAGCGTCGCCGCCACCACCGGACTTGTGGTGTACCTTGTCGGCGAGAGCGGCAGCGGTGCCGTCACCAGTGCCCTCAGGCTGGTGCCCACATAGGGCGCCATCTCTAGCCTCTTCCACGCCACCCCCTCTCCCTCCATTACCCACTTACGGATCATCGCCACATTGGCAGCCCAATAATAGCCACACAAATTTGGCAGCGCCAGCCCCCCCCCCTGTCCCTGCTACACTCCAGAAACACACTCTTCACCCTCGGGGTCTTATTCGCTCACACAAATCCCATGATGCTCCTGCTTACCCGTTTGAAAAAGGCCTTGGGGATCAAAATGGGAAGGCACTGGAACACAAAGAGAAACCTCGGGAGGACCGTCATTTTGACCGACTGCACCCTACCCGGTAGTGAGAGTGGCAGCATATCCCATCTTTTAAAATCCTCCTCCATCTGCTCCACCAACCGCGTCAAATTGAGCTTGTGCAGGGCCCCACAACTCCTAGCTACTTGGATCCCCAGGTACCGAAAGCTCCTTTCCACCCTCTTCAGCGGTAGCTCATCTATCCCCCTTCCCTGGTCTCCTGAATGCGCCACAAAGAGCTCACTCTTCCCTACATTGAGTTTATACCCCGAAAAGTCCCCAAACTCCTTAAGGATCCGCATGACCTCCGCCATCCCCTCCACTGTATCCACAACATACAACAACAGGTCATCGGCATACAACGATACCCGGTGTTCCTCTCCTGCCCGGACCAATCCCCTCCATTTCCTGGACTCCCTCAGTGCCATGGCCAGCGGCTCAATTGCCAGTGCAAACAATGAGGGGGATAAGGGGCATCCCTGCCTCGTCCCCCGGTACAGCCAAAAGTACTCCGACCTCCGCCGGTTCGTAGCCACACTCGCCACCAGCGCTCTATATAGCAGCCTGACCCAACTTATGAACCCCTCCCTGAACCCAAACCTCCGCAACACTTCTCAAAGATACTCCCACTCCACCCGATCAAAGGCCTTCTCCCCGTCCATAGCTGCCACTATCTCCGCTGCCCCCTCCACCGAGGGCATCATAATTACATTGAGGAGCCTCCGCTCATTTGTATTTAGCTGCCTACCCTTCACAAATCCTGTCTGGTCCTCATGAATCACCCCCGGGACACAGTCCTCAATTCTCGTAGCCAGCACCTTCGTCAGCAACTTTAAAAAAAATATATATATTTTTATTGAAATTTTTCGATCACAATTTTTTCCCTTTACAAATCAAACATAAAAACAAAAAGAAAAATTTAACAGTACATGTAACATGTTAACCATAGTCTAATAAAAAGTAACTAACCAACATGATAAACTAATCAATTAACATAAAATGAAACTTCCCCTCCCCCTGGGTTGCTGCTGCTGGTCATCTATCTTCCCTCTAACGTTCCGCTAGGTAGTCGAGGAATGGCTGCCACCGCCTGGTGAACCCTTGAGCCGATCCTCTCAGCGCAAACTTCATCTGCTCCAGTTTTATGAACCCCGCTATATCGTTTATCCAGGCCTCCAGTCCGGGGGGTTTCGCCTCCTTCCACATGAGTAAAATCCTACGCCGGGCTACTAGGGACCCAAAGGCCACAACGTCGGCCTCTCTCGCCTCCTGCACTCCCGGCTCATCCGCTACTCCAAATATAGCTAACCCCCAGCCTGGTTTGACCCGGACCTTCACCACCTTCGAAATCACTCCCGTCACTCCCCTCCAATACCCCTCCAGTGCCGGACACAACCAAAACATATGTGTGTGGATTGCCGGGCTTCCGCCGCACCTCCCACACTTGTCCTCCACGCCGAAGAACCTGCTCAACCTTTCTCCCGTTATGTGTGCTCTATGTAGCACCTTAAATTGAATCAGGCTAAGCCTGGCGCACGAGGAAGAGGAATTTACCCTGCTTAGGGCATCAGCCCACAGACCCTCCTCTATCTCCTCCCCGAGCTCTTCTTCCCACTTTCCTTTTAGTTCGCCCACCAGCTCCTCCCCCTCTTCTCTCATCTCTCTGTATATCTCTGACACCTTGCCCTCCCCGACCCACACCCCCAAGAGCATTCTATCCTGGATCCCCTGTGTCGGGAGCAATGGAAATTCCCTCACCTGTTGTCTTGTGAACGCCCTCACCTGCATATACCTAAAGAAAGTTCCCCGGGGCAGCTTATACTTTTCCTCCAACGTTCCCAAGCTCGCAAACGTCCCATCTATAAATAAATCTCCCACCCTCCTAATTCCCAACTGGTGCCAGCTCTGGAATCCTCCATCTATCCTCCCTGGGGCAAACCCATGGTTGTTCCTGATTGGGGACCCCACCAGGGCTCCCAGCACACCTCTCTGTCGCCTCCATTGTCCCCAGATATTTAATGTTGCCGCCACCACTGGGTTTGTGGTAAATTCTTTTGGTGAGAGCGGTAGTGGCGCCGTCACCAGCGCCTCTAGACTCGTCCCTTTACAGGACTTTCTCTCCAGTCTTTTCCACGCCGCTCCCTCTCCCTCTATCATCCATTTACGGATCATCGCCACATTGGCGGCCCAATAGTAGTCGCCCAAATTCGGCAGCGCCAGTCCCCCTCTGTCTCTGCTACGTTGTAAGAACCCCCTCCTTACCCTCGGGACTTTCCCTGCCCACACGAAGCTCGTGATGCTCCTGTCTATTTTTTTAAAGAAGGCCTTGGTGATCAGTATAGGGAGACATTGGAATACAAATAGGAACCTCGGGAGGACCATCATCTTAATTGCCTGCACTCTGCCCGCCAGTGACAGTGGCTGCATGTCCCACCTCTTGAAGTCCTCTTCCATTTGTTCTACCAGTCGTGTCAGATTAAGTCTGTGCAAGGTTCCCCAGCTCCTAGCTATCTGAATCCCCAGGTATCGGAAGTTTCTTTCCACTTTCCTTAGAGGCAGGCCATCTATCCCTCTACTCTGGTCCCCCGGGTGTATCACGAAAAGTTCACTCTTCCCCATGTTAAGCCTATATCCCGAGAAATCTCCAAACTCCCTCAATATCTGCATGACCTCTGTCATCCCCCCCCACTGGGTCCATCACATACAACAGTAGGTCATCCGCGTAGAGTGACACTCGGTGTTCTTCTCCCCCTCTAATCACCCCCCTCCATTTCCTGGAGTCTCTCAACGCCATGGCCAGTGGTTCAATTGCCAACGCGAACAGTAATGGAGATAGCGGGCATCCCTGTCTTGTTCCCCTGTATAGTCGGAAATACTCCGATCTTTGCCGACCCGTGACCACACTTGCCGTTGGGGCCCCATAAAGGAGTTTGACCCAGCTAATAAACCCGTTCCCGAACCCGAACCTCCTTAGCACCTCCCATAGGTACTCCCACTCCACCGTGTCAAATGCCTTCTCTGCATCCATTGCCGCCACTATCTCTGCCTCCCCCTCTACTGGGGGCATCATTATCACCCCTAATAGCTGTCGCACGTTGACATTTAGTTGTCTCCCCTTTACGAATCCTGTCTGGCCTTTGTGCACCACCCCCGGGACACAGTCCTCTATCCTCGATGCCAGCACCTTTGCTAGCAATTTGGCGTCCACATTTAATAGTGAAATAGGCCTATAGGACCCGCACTGCAGCGGATCTTTATCCCGCTTCAAAATTAGCGATATCGTCGCCTCCGACATTGTCGGGGGTAGAGTCCCTCCTTCCCTGGCCTCGTTAAAAGTCCTCACCAACAGCGGGGCCAGCAGGTCCACATATTTTCTATAAAATTCCACCGGGAACCCATCTGGTCCCGGAGCCTTCCCTGCCTGCATATTCCCCAGCCCCTTAATAACCTCGTCCACCCCAATTGGTGCCCCCAGGCCTTCCATCTCCTGCTCCTCCACCCTCGGGAACCTCAATTGGTCCAGGAACTGCCGCATCTCCTCTTTTCCCTCCGGGGGTTGGGACCTATAAAGTCTTTCGTAAAAGGTCTTAAACACCCCGTTTATCTTCCCTGCTCTCCGCACCGTAGCTCCCTTTTCGTCTCTAATTCCCCCTATCTCCCTCGCCGCTGTCCTCTTTCGCAGCTGATGGGCCAACAGGCGACTAGCCTTTTCCCCATATTCATATCTCATCCCCTGTGCCTTCCTCCACTGTGCCTCCGCCCTCCTTGTGGTCAACAGGTCGAACTCCGTCTGGAGTCGTCGTCTCTCCCTGTACAGTCCCTCCTCCGGGGTCTCCGCAAATTCCCTGTCCACCCTTAAGATCTCCCCCAGTAGTCTTTCCCTTTCCTTGGCCTCTGTTTTCCCTTTGTGGGCCCTGATGGAGATCAGCTCTCCTCTGACCACCGCCTTTAGTGCTTCCCATACCACTCCCACTCGGACCTCCCCGTCGTCATTGGCCTCCAGGTACCTCTCGATACATCCCCGCACTCTTCCACAGACTCCCTCATCCGCCAACAATCCCACATCTAATCGCCAGAGTGCTCGCTGCTCCCTCTCCTCTCCTAGTTCCAGGTCCACCCAATGTGGGGCATGATCCGAGATAGCTATGGCTGAATACTCAGTTTCTTCCACCCTCGAGATCAACGACCTTCCCAAAACAAAAAAATCTATCCGGGAGTACACCTTATGAACATTGGAGAAGAGGGAGAACTCCCTGGCCCTTGGTCTAAGAAATCGCCATGGATCCACTCCCCCCATTTGGTCATTAAACCCCTTAAGCACCTTGGCCGCTGCCGGCCTTCTTCCGGTCTTAGATCTGGATCTATCTAACCCTGGGTCCAGCACGGTATTGAAGTCTCCCCCCATCATCAAGTTTCCTACCTCCAGGTCCGGTATACGTCCCAGCATCCGCCTCATAAATCCCGCATCGTCCCAATTCGGGGCATATACATTAACCAACACAACCTCCATTCCCTCCAGCCTGCCACTCACCATTACATATCTGCCTCCACTATATGCTACAGTGCTCCTTGCTTCGAATGATACCCGTTTCCCCACCAGTATGGCCACCCCTCTATTCTTTGCATCTAGCCCCGAATGGAACACCTGCCCCACCCAACCTTTCCTTAACCTAACTTGGTCCGCCACCTTCAGGTGCGTCTCCTGGCGCATCGCCACATCTGCCCTCAGTCCTTTCAAGTGCGCGAGCACTCGGGCCCTTTTAATCGGTCCATTTAGGCCTCTCACGTTCCACGTGATCAGCCTCACTAGGGGGCTACCTGCCCCCTTCCCGTGTCGACTAGCCATCACCCTCTCTAGGCCAGTCCCACATCCCGATTCCGCGCTCCCACTCGTTCCTCAGGTGCCGCATTCCAGCCCCGACCACCCTTTCTTTAGCCAGTTCCTCTTTGATTTCTGCAGCAGCAACCCAGTTATCCTCCCCCCTCCCCCGCTAGATCCCCCTCTAGCGTGATTGCTCCCCCCATATTACTTCCGCAAGTCAGCTGACTTCAACTGACCCCGGCTTCTCCTGCTCACTCCTTGACCCCCCCGTGTGGGGAACTCCCATCCGCCTTGCGCCTATCTTCCCGCCATTATCTTTCTGGCGCGGGAACATCTCTGTAGCTGACCCGCCTCTTGTGGCGCAGCTCCCTCTCCCACCCCACTCCCATTCTTCATCCTCCGCCTATGTCTCTTCTTTCCCCCCCCCCCCCCCCCCCCCCGCCGCCGGCGCCCACATTTCTTAGTGTCTCCCCCCCTTCCCAATTTACATCTCTATATACATCGACAGTGACATTTCCCTGTAATATCAGTCCCTCAGTTCCGATCCAATTTCTCATCTTTAATAAAGGTCCATGCTTCTTCCGCCGTTTCGAAGTAGTGATGTCTCTCCTGGTACGTAACCCATAGTCGCGCCGGCTGCAGCATCCCGAACTTCACCTTCTTCTTGTGTAACACCTCCTTGGCTCGATTAAAACTCGCCCTCCTTCTCGCCACCTCCGCACTCCAATCCTGGTACACCCGTACCACTGCATTCTCCCATCTACTACTCCGTACCTTTTTGGCCCATCTCAGAACCACTTCTCTATCATTAAAGCGGTGAAATCGCACGATTGTCGCCCTAGGTGGTTCTCCCGCCTTTGGTCTCCTCGCCGGGACCCGATGAGCCCCCTCCACTTCTAAGGGGCCCGCAGGGGCCTCAGCTCCCATCAGCGAGCTTAGCATCGTGCTCATGTGAGCCCCGCAGTTCGCTCCTTCCACTCCCTCAGGGAGACCCAGGATCCGAACGTTCTTCCTTCGTGCTCTGTTTTCTAGGGCCTCAATCCTTTCAATGCACTTTTTGTGGAGCGCCTCGTGCGTCTGTGTTTTGACCGCCAGGCCCAGGATCTCGTCCTCATTATCCGTCACCTTCTGCTCCACCACGCGGAGCTCTGTCTCCTGGGTCCTTTGTGCCTCCTTAAGCCCCTCAATTGCCTGTAGCATCGGGGTCAGCACCTCCTTCTTTAGTAGCTCCACACACCGTCTTAAAAATTCGTCTTGATCGGGCCCCCATGTCGCCTGGGCTTTCTCCGCCGCCATCATGCTTCTTTTTCCTTTCAGTCCCTATCGTCGAGGATTCCTCGCGATGTAGCCGCCGCCACCGATCTGTTCCTCTTTCGCTGGGGGGGACTCCCTATTAACTCAACCCACACCGGGTTTTGTTGTGTGAAAATTTCCCGTTGGGGCTCTTAAAAGAGCCCGCAGGTCCGTTGGAGCTGGAGCCCCCGAAATGTGCGGCTTAGCTGGTCATCGCCGCAACCGGAAGTCTCCTTCGCCAGCAACTTAGCGTCAACATTGAGGAGCGAGATCGGTCTATCCAACCCACATTGCAATGGATCCTTGTCCCGCCTCAAGATCAAAGAAATCAGCGCCCTGGGCATTGTTGGGGGCAAGGTCCCCCCCTCCCTCGCCTTATTAAAAGTCCTCACTAGCAACGGGCCCAACAGGTCCACGTATTTCCTGTAAAATTCAACCGGGAACCCATCCGGCCCCGGGGCCTTCCCTGCCTGCATGCTCCCCAATCCTTTAACCAGCTCCTCCAGCCCAATCGGCGCCCCCAAACCAGCCACCCCCTCCTCCACCCTCGGGAACCTCAGCTGATCCAGGAATCGTCGCATCCCCTCCTCCCCCGCTGGGGGCTCAGACCTGTACAGATCCCCATATAAGTCCCTAAATACCTCATTTATTCTCACCGCACTCCGCACCGTATTCCCCTCTCTATCCTTGACTCGACCAATCTCCCTCGCTGCCTCCCTCTTACGAAGCTGATGTGCCAGCATCTGACTCGCCTTCTCCCCATACTCATACGCCACCCCCTGCGCTTTCCTCCAGTGTGCCTCTGCTTTCCCTGTGGTCAACAGGTCGAATTCCGTCTGGAGGTTCCATCGCTCCCTAAGTAGCCCCTCCTCGGGGGCCTCTGCATACCTCCTGTCCACCCTTAAAATCTCCCCCACCAACCTCTCCCTCTCCCTCCCCTCTCTCTTCTCCCTGTGGGCCCTAATGGAGATTAGCTCTCCCCTGACCACCACCTTCAACAGACTATCCCCACCTGCACTTTCCCGTTGTCGTTGGCCTCCAAGTATCTTTCAATACACCCCCGCACCCGCCCGCACACCCCCTCATCCGCCAACAGTCCCACAGTGGGCGCTGGTCCCTCTCCTCCCCCAACTCCAGCTCCACCCAATCCGGCATCATCCAAATTCGGGGCATATACATTCACCAGTACCACCTGCACCCCCTGCAACCTACCGCTCACCATCACATATCGACCTCCATTATCCGCTACAATATTCAGTGTCTCGAACGACACCCGCTTCCCCACCAGTATTGCAACCCCTCTATTCTTCGCATCCAACCCTGAATGAAAGACCTGCCCTACCCATCCCTTTCTCAGCCTAACCTGATCTGCCACCTTCAGATGTGTCTCCTGGAGCATAACCACGTCTGCCTTCAGTCCCTTTAAGTGCGCGAACACCCGGGCCCTCTTGACCGGCCCGTTCAGGCCCCTCACATTCCAGGTTATCAGCTGGATCAGGTGGGTACTCGTTCCCCCCCCCCCCCCCCCCCCCCCCCCTGCCGACTAGCCATCTCCTTTTCTAGGCCAGCCACGTGCCCGCGCCGCCCGCACCCTCCAGTCCCCCAGGCGGAGGACACCCGCCCCGACTACCTCTCCTACTTCCAGCTCCCCTTTGGCCAATGCAGCAGCAACCTAGTTCTCCCCCCCCCCCCCCCACCTCGTGCTAGATCCTCATTTAGCCATTTTGCTCCCCCCATGACACTCCCATAAGTCAGCTGACTCCTGCTGACCCCAGCCTCTCCCGCCATTCCATCGACCCCCCCCAATGTGAGAATCCCCCCACCCCTTGGCAGTCAGTGTGCGCTCCTCTCCAGCACCGCCCTTCCCCCCGGCCCCTCCCCCATCTTTCCCTAACGCGGGGGATGGGAGCCGGCCCCGCCCCCTCTGGCGCAGCTCCTTTTTGTGGCCTTACCCTAACTCCCCATCCCCGGGCCTCCACCCTCCCTCTTCGTCCGCGTGGCCCTGCCCCTCCAACACCAACGCCCACACTCTCCCACAGCACCCGCATCAAATCCATTCACCCATCCCCACCCAGCACCAAAACAAAAAGAACATTCCCCAAACGCAGTAAACATCCCCCCACAATAAACCCTCAGTTTGAGTCCAACTTTTCAATCTGGATAAAGTTCCATGCCTCATCAGGCGTTTCAAAATAGTGGTGCCGATCTTGGAATGTGACCCACAATCGCGCTGGCTGCAGCATCCCGAACTTCACCCCCTTCCGATGGAGCACCGCAGAAGCCAGGTTAAAACCAGCCCTCTTCTTAGCCACCTCCGCACTCCAGTCCTGGTAAATTCGGATCTCCGTGTTCTCCCATCTGCTGCTCCGCTCTTTTTTGGCCCATCTCAGGACACACTCTCTGTCCTTAAAGCGGTGGAACCTCACCACTACAGCCCTTGGCGGCTCGTTGGCTTTGGGTCTCCTTGCCACGACCCGATGAGCCCCATCCATCTCCAGGGGCCTCAGGAAAGCTCCCGCGCCCATCAGCTAGTTGAGCATCGTGCTCATATATGCCCCGGCAACGGGGCCCCTCCACTCCTTCAGGGAGACCCAGAATCCGAAGATTCTTCCTCCTCGACTTATTCTCCAGGTCCTCAAATTTTTCCGCCCACCTCTTATGCTGCGCCTCCACCTTCACCGCCAGGCCCAAGATTTTGTCCTCGGTCTCTGAGGCTTTTTGCCGCACCGCCCGGATCGGCGCCCCTTGGGCCTTCTGGGTCTCCATAAGCTTCTCAATTGCCGCCTTCATTGGCGCCAGTATTTCTGTCCTCAGCTCCTCAAAGCAGCGTTTAAGAAACTCCTGCTGCTCCTGCGCCCACTGTGCTCACGCTGCTTGGCCTCCACCCGCCGCCATCTTGCTTTTCCTCCCTCGTACTTTCCTCTGCACCAGGATCACTTTTTTAACCGCTCCACTCCTGGTCCAATCCATATAATTTCGGGGGGACCTTGCTGTCACTTTCTCACACTGGAAGCTGTCGAACAATTGCCATTGGGGCCTCTCTGAAGGGCCCAAAAGTCAGTTCCCGGCAGGAGCTGCCGAACGTGCGACCTGCCTAGGCTTAGCAGCAACCGGAAGTCCTCCAAGACTCTTCAACCCATTACTAATACAACATCTGGGCAGCACGGTGGTGCAGTGCTACCTCATGGCGCCGAGGATCCGGGTCGATCCTGACCCTTGGTCACTGACGGTGTGGAGTTTTCACATTCTCCCCGTGTCTGCGTGGGTCTTACCCCAAACCCGAAGATGTGCAGGGTATGTGGATTGGCCACGCTAAATTACCCCTTAATTGGAAAGAATATTTGGGTACTCTAAACTTTTTTTTTAAAAAAGGAAAAGAAACAAATAAAAAATCTGTCTTAATCCTCCTTACCCAGCTTCCATCAGACTCTGGGGTAGCAAATTCCACAGATTCATGACCCTTTGGGCGAAGTAGTTTCTCCTTGTCTCTGTTTTAAACTTGCTACCCCTTATCCTAAGCCTAAGACCTCTCGTTCTAGAATGCCCGAGAAGAAGAAGCATCCACTCCACGTGTACTTTAGCCATACCTTTTAGCATCTTGTATATGTCAATTTGATCTCCCCTCATTCTTTTAAACTCTAGACCCTATAGGCCTAAACTGTTCAATCTCTTTTCATAAGACAAACCCCTCATCTCTGGAATCAATCTAGTGAAGCTCCTCTGAACTGCCTCGAATGCCACTACATCTTTCCTCAAATAACGGGACCAAAACTGTGCATAATGCTCCAGTTGTGGTCTCATCAGTGCCTTGTACAGTTGCAACAACACTTTCTTAGCTTTGTACTCTATTCCTTTAGCTATAAATGCCAACATTCCATTCATTTTTTTTTATTACCTGCATGCTAGTTTTCTGTGATTCATGCACGAGGACACCCAGATCCCTATGCAATGGAGCACCTTGAAGTCTCTCCTCATTTAGATAATAAGTTGCCTTCCCATTTTCCTACCAAAATGGATGACCTCACACGTGTCCACTTTAAACTCCATCTGCCACATTTTGGCCCGCTCCCCTCACCAATCTACCTCCATTTGTAAGGTTCTTCTTCCTCATTGCAACTTACTGTCCTACCTAGTTTAGTGTCATCTGCAAATTTGGCTACAGAGTCTTCTATCCCTGTGTCCAAGTCGTTAATATAGATTGGGGCCCAAGGACCGAACCCTGTGGAACCCCACTTGTTACATCTTGCCATCCAGAAAAAGACCCAATTATCCCGACTCTCTCTCTTCTGTCTGTCAGCCAGTCTTCTATCCAAGTTAATAAATTACCCCATGTGATCTAACCATATGTATTTAACCTTCTGTGTGGTACCTTATTAAACGCCTTCCAGAAATCCAGATAAACTACATCTACAAGGATCCCCAGTATCCATTTGGCTTGTTACATCTTCAGAGAAATCTAGAAAATTAGTAAAACATGATTTAACATTCATAAAACCATGAAGGGTAAATGTCAGCTACAGCTCCTGTTTTCTGCCTGTAGACTGACCAAACGGACATGTGTAGATGTCAAGTGAGGGTAAGGCTGCCCTTGAATCTTTCCATAACTGAACAGGCTGCTGACTTGCATGTGAAGAATGGGAGACCAGCACCTTTGAAACTGCTCCGAACAAAAATGTACTGCTTTCAGGTGGGCAGGGCAGAAATCTGAAAATTGGACTGTTTAATAGATTGAGCACAGCAGATTCTACTTAATTCCTGACAAGTAGAATTGATATGTAATAAATCTTCGGCTGTAACCTCGCTGTCTTCATTTTTGGAGCCTCTGCATTCCACATATAGCTGCAGACAGCTGATTGTATAAGTGATGTAGATACACCTTCTGTACAGTAACTACCGCTGCTACCAGCGGAATGGAGACATCAGTTATACAGACAGCAGTCTGTGACACAGGATAATATATAGTCTTGAAAAGGCACGACAATGGGGTTAACTCTGCTGATTTATTGGATGAATCAAAGCAGTGACTGTCGCCTACAGTCAGTGTGAAGCTCATTAAAGTGGAGGTCAAAGTCCTCCCAATCCACCAACCAGTCACGGACACACCCAGGTCACATCTTGTTTTACCTCACCTTTTCAGTCAGTTGTGACCAATCCTTTACTGAAGATGTTCAATTATCACTAGCGCAAAATACTATGGGAGCCAGTCCTCCCCACCCCATCCAGTACCTCACCCCATCCAGTACCTCACCCAAGGAGTCATTCTTCATGTGTATGCCAAGACAGTTGATGGGTGTGTAGGGCTATTCAACTATGCAGGACGCTGCATACAAATCTGATGGGGCCCTCATCCAAAATCCATATTGGCACTTTCCAGCAGGAATTGAGCAGTCTGGTACCAGTTCACGCACAGCGACTGATAACAACTTGGGCTCATGACCCATCTTCTCACCTTGGAGTTTCTCTTACTGTTTATGTTGGACACAAATTTTGTGTGGACATTTACACTGTTTTCTTTTCAATTATTTTGCATGTTTCAAACATTTTTACCTTAAACAAATACAATTAATATTCTCCCTCCATTTACCAAATTTTAAACTTAGCACATTGTACAAAACCAGCCCATGGTTAAAAAATAAAAATGGAAAATGATGGAAATACTCAGTAAGCCAGACAGCATCTGTGGAGCGAAGCAGAGTTGTTGATGACCCTTCATCTCTGTTTAAAATAAGCTGCTCTTAGCTGCTCCTTCACTCTCTCTGCTGAGCCATGACAGTGATCACTGACAGAAATGAAAGATTCTGGGATCACCACGTCACCTTTATGAGAAATTGTTTGCAGTCAACATCCAATGTGGCAGGTTTACAGCAACATAGTTTATATTGTATATACTGTTCAAGACAATGGGATGCATCAAGAAATTGAGATTGTGGCATATCTGTGCCCTCTTTGTTTTAGTAAATTCTATTTCCATCAAGGTGAAGGAAATTGGTTCTGTGAAAAGTAATACTTCCCATTTTAGCAGCCCAGTGTTAGCATTGGGAATTCCTGGGTCCAGTAAACCACGATTAGGAACACTGTAATCTAATAAATAGCTTCAACTTCAACCACTAAAGGACATTCAGTTTTGGATAGTGTGGAATTTCCCAAACTATCCATCCTTGTGACACCCCAGGAACGCCAAAATAAGATCAGTTTTGTCCTTGGGTCCCATTCTCCAGGAGCTGACTTGATATCGCCCAAGTAATCTCACATCTGGCACAGCCAGAAAATGGAGGAGGCTTCCATCCTACAGCCTGGGTAGAGGATTCAAGAGATTAATGGATTGTGTGCTTTCCAATGTATCATCCTGCTGCCTATGAATTGGTGTGTCACTGCCTGGAAACATTTTCCAAATATTCCAAAATAATATATACCATTGTACGGTGGCATGTTCACTATGATATATCATTGTAAGCATTAGTGCCCATATTAGGCACCACTGCAAGAATTGATGAGCTTGCTATTATGTACAGCATGGTATATATTAGTATAATATACACTATTGTGTGGATTAGCAGACTCCCTCTAGTTTACAAGATGGTGTGGATTAGTGTGTTTTTTATAATAAGCACGATTAAAATGGGCTCGCAGTAGTTATGTTCTAGTGCATAGATTAGTTCATGCACTATAATATGTCACATTGTAAAAATCACTGTTTTTGGTATAACATACACCTTTGTAAATATTAGTGTACTTGCTATAATATGCATATTGTTGTGCACCCTGGAAAGTACCAATGTAAGGAATAGTGTGCCTGGTCTGGTTATATAGCGCATCATTTTTTGATATGCTTTTCATTTCACTCTCTTTTGTCTGTGGGTGCATATGTGAAAGGATTCAGCGAATGAACCTCAGGATTTAATGTAAAGAAATACTCAGGATTATTTTACTAACACACAGGAATATCTCATCCATTTTCTATTTTGCGATGTAATTCAGTCACTCTGGCGATTTCTTGGATTTTCAGATGCTAATGAAGAAATTTTATCAGAGGATGTACATCATTCTGTAACAATCACTTATGAAATCAGTTTGAACAGTTTCAATCCAACTTGTATCAGTCCAGATTTACAGCTATTAAACAGCGCTGAAGTGTGCAGCAAATGATCAACACTCAGAAGGACCACAGGATGGCTGGTGTAAATGGAGAAATGGAATATAATAGGCTTCTGAGAACGAACCTGAGGCGCAATTGTCCAAGAAAGCAACAAGAGACCTTGCTTGGTTCTGCTGTGCCAGGTAGTCCCTTGTGATGATATGAGGTGCTAAAGGTAGAATTAAACATTCCAGTTTTCCTACACTCATGAAGACGGATTTAACGGACATGAGAGAAAAACAAGCCTGATAGATACAAGAGCTTTGAGTGAAGCTCCACAGTGTAACATTCATTTCACCGAGTCAGCAGTGTTGGGCCTCTGACAGGAAGAGTAATTCTTCAGGCATATGAAAAAGGTTTTCCAAATTTCATCCAGTTATGAAGTGGCTGCAGGATCCATCCCATAGTAGACAGTTGATATGTATCAAAATATTTTTTTAAAATCAGATTGTTAATATTAAATTTAAAAAAAAGACACAAGGGTCAGAATGCAGCCTGACTTAATTAAAAAATATTCTGTTGTTGAAAGAGCTTCTTCATGGTCCCCTGCAATGGCGTGAAATACCCAACTCCATTACTCATGGAATCATTTCCTGGCTACTCCATCAAACTGAGTTATCGCTGATGTAGCAATTTTTCTCATTTAATTAAATTACTACAGGCGAGTCCTTGAGTCCTTGCTTAGAAGTCAATAATGTGCAGCTGGCTCTAGGCTTTTATTTTTCTCCCAATATGTTCTTTTGTCCACCCCTCTCGTCTTGGAGTTGCCGTCTCCTGAAAGATTACAGTTCCACAGGAACTGCCAGTTCTCTGTTACCTCGCCCAAGTGACCCTCATCGCCTGTTTTTAAAAATTATTACACTGGATGTGGATGTCACTGGATATGCCAACATGTATTGCCCATGGCTAATTGCCTTAAGAAGGTGGTGGGAAGCTGCCTTCTTGAACCGCTGCAATCCCTGTGAGGTACACTCACAGTGATGTTAGGGAGGGAGTTCCAGGTATTTGACCAGTGATCAATGTAGAAATTGTTATATATTATATTTTATATCTGTTGCAGTTATGCTTTTGAAAGACCTGGGTTAACACAAATATTTGTTGCAGTAATATTATTTAAAACATGCGGTTAATGTACCCAGACTCTGTCAACTAAAGCTGTAATTAAGGAGTCATAAAAGAGTGAGGTAATTATTAATTTGAACCACTTACTTGGTTACTGATAAAGGGCTAATGAAATTGTGTTTTAATTGCTGGCGATTCCCTGGAGTGTAGATAATCTATGTGGGAGTGGTGTTTAGTCCTAGCTAGGCAGGTCATGGAACTTGGTGGGATACAGATAGTGTAATTGATGGGAGGGGCCAGGTTTGTCTGTAGTTTTTCCATCTGTTATAGGATTTAAAGTTGACTAGCAGTTTTGCCAAAAGCTGTTAGGTTGAGCAGAGGTGTACTGGATCTGCTATTGAAAGGAACTCTCTGTCCAGAAGTCTCTACACAACTAAGCAAGTAAACCTGTTTTGTTTATTTTATTCCTAAGTGGCATTTGAACTGTATAGGGTTGCTTAATTGGAGTTAGTAACTGGTATACATAGTTACTTTACCTTTTTCCTTGTGTCTAACTGATAATTGTAAAGCTATTTCTTTGATATTGATCTAGTTCATTCTGTTCAAATTAAAGTTTGTTTCAACATAAAAGATACCTAAGATCTGCAGGTTAGGGCGGCACAGTGGTTAGCACTGGGACTGCGGCGCTGAGGTCCCGGGTTCGAATCCCGGCCCTGGGTCACTGCCCGTGTGGAATTTGCACATTCTCCCTGTGTCTGTGTGGGTTTCACCCCCACAACCCAAAGATGTGTAGGTTAGTTCGATTGACCACGCAAAATTGCCCCTTAATTGGAAAAAGAATAATTGGGTACTCTAAATTTTAAAAGAAAAGACGTGTAGGTTAGATCGATTGGCCGTGATAAATTGCCTCTTAATGTCTAGGGATGAGCAGATTAGGTTATGGGAGCGGCACAGTGGTTAGCACTGCTGCCTCGCGCCGAGGACCTGGGTTCCATCCCGGCCCTGGGTCACTGTCCATGTGGAGTTTGAATGTTCTCCCCATGGCTGCGTTGGTCTCGCCCCGACAACCCAAAGATATGCAGGGTAGGTCGATTGGCCACGCTAAATTGCCCCTTAATTGGGAAAAAAATAAATTGGTACTTTAAATTTATTTTTTAAAACGTTAGGTTATGGAGTTACGGGGTCAGGGTGGGGTTTACAGGGGAGTGGACATGGGTAGAGTGCTCATTCGAAGGGTCGGTGCAGACTCGATAGGCCGAATGGCCTCCCCCTGCACTGTAGGGATTTTATGATTCTTTTGGTCAGAAACGCTGAAATCATCAGTGAACATTCCCACTTCTGACTTTATGAGGGAGGGACGGTAATTGATGAAGCAGCTGACGGTGGTTGGGCTTAGGACACCACCCTGAGAAACTCCTGCAGTGATGTCCTGGGACTGAGATAGAATGATTGGCCTCCGGCAACCACAACCATCTTCTTTTGTGCCAGGTATGATTCCATCCAGTGAAGAGTTTTCCCCAATTCCCATTGACTTAAAATTTTTGCTCAGGCTCCTTGATGCCACAGTCAAATCTGCCTTGATATCAAGGGCAGTCACCCTCGCGTCACCTCTTGAGTTCAGCTCTTTTGTCCATGTTTGGACAAAAGAGCAGTCTTTGTAATGAAGTCAAGAACTGAGTGGCTTTGATAGAACCCAAACAGAGCATCAGTGAGCAGCTTATTGCTGTGCAAGTGCCGCTTGAAAGTACTGTCAACATCTTTCATCACTTCGCTGATGAAGAGTACACTAATGAGGCAGCAATTGGCCAGATTGGATTTTTCCTGGATTTTGTTTGCAGAGCATACCTGGGCAATTTTTGGAATTGTACGGAACAACCCGGTTAGAGGCGCAGCTAATTCTGAAGCACATGTCTTCATCAGTGCTGTCGAGATTTTATCAGGCCCTCTTTGGCGTATCTATTGCGTTTAGCTGTTTCCCGATACCATGTGTAGTGAACCAAATTGGTTGTCATCTGTGATGCTAGGGCCCTCAGGAAAAGGGAAGATGGGCCATCGACTCTGCACTTCTGTCTGAAGATAGTTTTAAATGCTTCAACCTTGTATTTTGCGCTGATTCGCTGGGCTCCCTGTCATTGAGGATGAGTTCATTATCCATCACCATTCAGGACTGGTCTGTTGGTTGTGAGATCACTTAGCTTTGTCTATTGCATGCTGCCTCCATTTCCTCACATGAATGTAGTCCTGCGTTCTAGTTTTGCCAGGTTAGACCTTGTTGTTGGGTAAGCCTGGTGCTGCACCTGGCATGTCGTCCTACACTCCTCATTGAGTCTGGATGGCATGACCAGCTTCTCAACCAGCAGCAGGTTTCAAGCTGAGTCTGTTTCTATCTTTAACCAGGCGCTGTGCTTGGCTCAGGTACCTCTTTGCCAGATGGCCTTAGACTCAAGTTCCAATCCTGAGAACTGAGCACAAAATCTTGTCTGACACACAATGTTGAACCAAAGAAGTGAGCACTGTCGGAGGTGAAGTTTTTCAGATGGGCATTTAACTGAGGCATCAATTCCCTCCTCAGGTGAAACATCTCACAACACTATTCGAAGAAAAGCAGACGATGGCCTGACTAATATTTATCCTTCAATCAGCATCACAAAAACAAATTATCTGGTCATTATGACACTGTTGTTTGACAAATCTTGCTGTGTATCAATTGGCTGCTATGTTTCCTACATTCTACAGTGACTGCATTTCCACAAAATTCTCATGGAGTTGAGGGGGTGAAGAGTGTGTTAAGCTCTTCATGAGTTTGTGAAAAGTGCCATATAAATTCAAGTCAGTCTTGATCCATGCATGAACTGCATAGTAATCTGGAACTGAATATCTGCTCCAAGTCACTGTCACAGACGATCTGAATTCTGACTAACATTTTCCACTAGACTTGGGAAATGGGGGAGGCATCATCACTTGCAGAGTCAGTTTTACATTAAGTTGTTGAGATAACATACAATGCTTTCTCTTCTTCCTGGAATATTTCCATCAACTCAGGAAATTGGTATGAAAGCTGCCTGTGCAAATGCAGCTGCCTCCTCCTGGAACCTCTCCACCCCTCCCACCAGCTGATGACCAGTCTTACTGCTCCTGGTAGCTGGATAGCCTGTATGCATCCCCCTCCCCATCTTCCCCGAACAGCTCTGGGCTGGAGGGTGGCTACCGAATGACTATAACCCGTAACAAGCTGTGACCTTCACAGCACAGTTTTCAAAAGCAAACCTATTGAAAGAGGAAAGCTTTCTGCTCATTACTAAAGCAATGGCATGGTCAGTGGAAAAGCACAGCAATGAAATGTGTGCTCTCCTTACTTCATTTTGTTAATGATTATACGACAAACAGTGGACAGTTTCCACCTCTGCTGCTGGCCCCGTGGAAACTGGTGGTTGGTTTCAAAACACATTGTTAGTTTCTCCTAATAGAAATACACTTCAGAAGAAGAGTTGTACCATAGACTAGCACACCACAGAAAGAGGCCACTCAACCCATTGTGCTTGCGCTGCCTTCCCCAAAGAGCAATTTAGTTAGTCCCACTCCAATGTTCTCCATTATGTGCAAATTATTCGTCCTTAGGTTATGATGCTCTTTGAAAGTTACTATGGAATCTGCTTCCACCAACCTTTCAAGCAGTGGATTCCAGACCATAACAACTCACTGTGTAAAAATAAAAAACTGTAATCTCTCCCTGGCTCTTTTGACAATTATTTGGAATCCATCTCCTCTGGTTACTGACCCTCCTGCCAGTGGAAACAGTTCTCCTCCACCTACTCTGTCAAAGCCCTTCAAAGGTTTGATCATCTCTAAATGCTTTTTAGCATTCCCTTCTCGAAGGAAAACAGTCTCAGTTTCTCTCGTCTCTTTGAATAACTCAAACAATGATCACAAATACCATTCTGAATCTCCCACACGGCCTCTCCAAGGTCTTGATGTCCTTTCTAGAGTTTGGACCTTATAACTGGGCACTTTAGCCTGAGGTCTAACCAGTGACTTATAAAGATTTGCATTTGCCTTCCCAATTGCCAACTGAAGTTAACGTGCAGGCCTAGTCGGCAGTTCAGAAGGCAATGTTGGCATTCATGTCGAGAGGGCCAGAATATAAGAGCAGGGATGTACTGTTGAGGCAGTAGAAGGCTCTGATCAGAACCCATTTGGAATATTTTGAGCAGTTTTGGACCCTGTATCAAAGGAAGGATGTGCTGGCATTGGAAAGGGGCCCACAAGAAGAGGAGGTTCACAAGAATGATCCCTGGAATGAAGGATTTGTCATATGAGCGGTTGACGACTCTGGGTCTGTACTCGATGGAGTTTCGAAGGATGAGGGGGGATCCCATTGAAACTTACAGAATACGGAGAGGCCTAGATAGAGTGAACGTGGAGCGGATGTTTCCAGCAGTAGGAGAAACTAGAACCCGAGGGCACAGCCTCAGACTAAAGCTGTGAAGATCCTTTAAAACAGAGATGAGGAGGAATTTCTTCAGCCAGAGGGTGATGAATCTGCGAAACTCATTGCCGCAGAAGGCTTTGGAGGCCAAGTCACTGGGTGTCTTTAAGACAGAAATAGATAGTTTCCTGATTAATAAGGGTATCAGGGTCTATAGGGAGAAGGCAGGAGATTGCATCAGCCATGATTGTATAGTGGAGCAGACTCGATGGGCCGAATGGCCTAACTCTGCTCCCTTGTGATATGGTCTTATGGCTAACTTCCTTGTTTTAGTACTATCTGTCTGTATGTGTTTGATTTCTTGCTTAAATATGCATTTTTCCATGAGCTTAAACGATTGCAGACAGCTGCCCTCCAACCATTGTCACAGTGAATATTCTCTTTGCAGATGCTTTATCCCTTTCTTTCAGGGTTAATACAGAACCAAGAGTCCAATTTTCCTTTGAATGAACTTAGTGGAGGCAAGGAACTTCATGGTGCAGGGAAGCGAATCTCAAATGACATGAATTCCTGTTCTGGAGCTGGTTGTCAAATTGCTTTTTTACACTAATTTTAAAAAGGCTTGTGGCAAAAGGGTTTGGAGGACTTGTATGAAATTTGTCCAGTGCATTCATATTGACGTGATCAATATACAATCTACTGGAGCTGGCTTAGTAAGCATGCCTCAATTGACCTTGTACCAGCAGGTGTCTGCAACACCCCGGCATCCTAATAACTGCAGAAGTTATTGTGTCGACTGCCTGGTTTGCTGAATTATGGTCTGCTTTTGAAATGTTATTTATAGTGTCTGTATCTGAAAATGCAGTCGCTGTCTGAGCTGAATAGATGGCATTTGCCAATAATTTGAATTATGCAGGGTAAATAACACAAAGTAGGAATTTAGTGCTAAAAGTTAAAAATTGAATTATCAGATGTTTTGTTTTAAAACATTTTGAATGAAGAGAAATAGACTCATTGAAGCACAACAATGTTTTCTTAATAAATAGCAAGTCAAAGTAATTCATCGTTAGGTGAAATCTTAAATTGTTGACATTGGTGGATAGATATAATACAAAGGCATAAAGGCCCTGGATTCTTCAGATAATGAAGTGCAAGCAATAACTTTGTTTGTGATTAAATCAATCTGATATACGCCTACTTCAGATTTTTGATTTTCAGAGAAACTATGTGCAGTGCACATTAATGTCAGAAGCTGAGGTACATGATTTTCCAGTTGTATCATTTTTTTAAAAAAGAATTAAAAGACCAAGACTCACAACAGCAGGAAAGCTGGGTAAATAAGGTTGGAGTGATTGGACAATGCCAAGCTAGATTTATAAAACCGAGGAGATGTTACGATGAGGGGAAGACAGAGTGAGGAAAATAAAAGCTCTACAGTTTTGCGGCTCAGGAGGGAATGAGTTAAAAAGTAGGACAAGGTGCAAATCAGACTAGATTTCAACAAAGTGAGGTTGCATGGCGAGGAAGTAGCAGTTATATATGTTGCTGAAAATAGGTGCTCATTAATAATAAAATGAAAAGGTCTCGTGGGAAGCAAATCCAAAAAGAAAATGTGCAAAAGTTATGCAACTTAATTCCATATTGTCTGCAGTGAAGAAAAGGGGACTCAATAAAAGCCACTGGTGAATCTCTTGGCAATTGCCTCGTACACAAGCTGCTTACCTGGGGGCTGGAAGAATAATCAGGTCTCGCTGCGCTCCATTCTCAGCAGTGTTTAATTTTTTTTGTAACACTCCATGAGAAGTGATGTGCTTTCAGGTCACAAATGAGTTGATGTGAAGAGTGGAGATCTGACAGAATAAGCAGCAGATGTTCTGCAGAATTGGACTGAAGTAGCTTAATTGGTGATGAGATCTAAAGGGGCTAATATCAGCAGGGCACAGTGATGGAGTTCATGATTATACATAATGAAATTGAGAAGGGAAGTGATTGTTACAGAGCAGTGTGGTTAATGGAGCCTGAGCTACAGAACTCCTTAAAATGTACAGAACTCCTGAGAGCGGTGCTGGATTCAGTTTTCACTCAGCAAGTTCCCACAAGCAGTGCCATGATAATTGCGGGATAATGTTTAGTGACATTGGTTGAAAGATAAATATTAGCCAGGAAAAGAGAGCACATGTTTCTACTTTGAGTAGCACCATGGGATCTTTACATCCATCTGAGAGGGCAAACGAGGCCTCAGTTTTAACACCTCATCTGGAATTGACACCTCTGACAATGCAGCACTCCTTCAGTACTGCACTCAGGCCAGATTTTATTTTACGATTTGGGCTTGGGGCCTGAATGCAAAACCAGCTGATCCGTGGCTGATGTGTATGTTCATGTGAATATGAGAAAATAGGAGATATTTTCCTTATCAGGAAGATAGATGTAGGAACTTTCTTTAATTTGGGCATTTTGTGGGTTATCACTGCAGAGGGTCGAATACTGGGAAACCACGTAGAGTAATTTTTCAAAATGTATAATTTTCCCATCTCTAGAAGGCATTGAATCTTTTTTTAAATAAATTTAGCGTACCCAATTCGTTTTTTTCCAATTAAGGTACTATTTAGCATGGCCAGTTCACCTACCAAACACATCTTTGGGTTGTGGGGGTGAGACCCACACAGACACTGGGAGAATGTACAAACACCACACGGACAGTAACCCAGGACCGGGATCGAACCTGGGTAGAAGGCATTGAATCCTGCTGGTTCTGTGGGAACCAGGTGCCCTGTCTTTTCTTTTGCTGTTTACCATCTTTTCAACTGTGTGCCATCCCAAGTCTCCGAAATGACAGGGAAGAAGAGCGCATTCATTAAAAGACTGAAATGCACCAGCCGCTATATTGGTAAAGATTGGATGTTAGTGCCTGGAGCAGGCATTATCCCCATTGTATATAACTATTGAAAGCACTGCAAAGTTTTAGCTGCCCTGAGGCAACTAGTGCCATTGCAACTCAGGAAACCAGGTTTACATGTAGTTTAGGGACTGGATTACCTGCTGAACCATGACCAACAAGATCAGATGTTACAACATAGTTGCCTGAATGTGGAACTGGGAGAAGCAGGAGTTCTCCTAACCCAGATTAAAAGAATGCTAATCTACCGCCTTCATTTCTTCTCTTGCTGATGAACGCCCTCCCTCCTGATCCAGCCTCCCATCTATTTCCTTGTCATTATAAACCTGGGTGAGGCTTTGATGCCAGCAATAACCCGTTCGTCAATCGCCTCTCATCTCGGAGTTGCCTGCCAATGTCACCAAGCCCCTCGGCCTAAAATGGGAAAGGGGCATTCTGGAGGTCTCTCCATTCAGGCGGGCAGGGATCATTCAGAATTGGGCCACACAAATTTCTAGGCCTAGATGATTCATTCCCCAGTGCAGAAATCAGTAACACGAGGAGACGCTGGAAATGCTCAGCAACCCTCAGGATTGGCCTGGGGTCTCCAGGAATTGGAGAACAATGTCCAGGACAGTGCTGTATAGGACCCTGGAGAAAAAACATTAGGACATTAAAGAAGGATTGTTTTTTAAATCTTTTTTTAAAATATTTCTCTTTGCCAGATATAAAAATATTAAGAATGATGGGAGAAAGGCTGTTTGCCTGACAGTCAAGCATCATCCAATTGGGCAATGAGTCTTTTTGCTTTCCGATTGATGTAGGAAGGCCGTGCGTTACAAGGATGGATGTGTTGGCCGACTAATGGCTGGAACAAATCATGTGATGAAGCCTTCAGGAATACATTTAATCACAGTTGGCAACCCTAGTCGTCCCTCTGGAGGGCAGAAACAAGTTAATAGTACAAGGCATTGTTCATTATCTAATTTGGTTTAAGGTTTCCAATTCCTGCGGGATTTTTGTTTTCTTTCACAAATCGCCCGCTTTAGTGAGCACAAAAAAAACCCGACAACACTATTTGCATTTGATTAGCACCTTTAACACAGGAGCAAGGTCAAGAAAAAGCGACCCCAAGTCACATAAGGAGATCTCACAGTACTGTTCAAAGAAGAGCAGGAAAGTCTTCCTCTGTATCCTGGCCAACATTTATCCCTCAACCAACATCACTAAACCTATGCACAAATTGGCTTTCCTATATTTTACAGTAGAGATTAGAACTCCTGATCTTGCTGCTTTTGAGAAGGCAGTTCACCAAAACTGTTTCAAGGGCAATTAGGGATGGGCAGTAAATGCTGGCCTAGCCATTGAAGCCCACATACCATGAATGAATTCGCTCGAAGGCTTATTGTGTTCAGCTACAAACAAATCCATTCCCATATAGTCAGGTTTAATCATGAGGCCTCCCCCGGAGTCTGGTCCCCCCACCCCACCCCCACCCCACCAGGACGGCCATCGCGGCCGCGAGTCCGATCTCCCGCCGGGTGGAACCATGTTAGTACCACACCGGCGGGTACTCGGTCGGTCGACGGCGCCGCGTCAACCGCACATGCGCGGCGATTCTCTGGTTGCCGGAGAATCGCGTCCCGGGCGTCGGATCTGATCATGGGTCTGAGGCCCCATTTTGGTGCGGAGGCTCTGAAAATCCCAGCCCATTTTCCCAGCTTGAGGGGCCTGTATCACCAGGAGAGCATCAGGCGAGAGAAAAGAAAGTAACTCATTCAAAGTAGGAACAGACAATGTCCATCTAAAGCAGAGGCGAAAACAACAGGACAAATGATTTAAAAGACACTCCAATGCATTAAATTGTGGTAAGAAGCAGATAGTGAAAGGGTGATAAATCTCACGAGAGGGTGGGAGGGAATGCTTACTGAGAATCGAGTCGCATTTTTAATAGTTTTGGCTCTTCCTCTTTGAGGGATTCATTGAGTGGCCCTGTACTGTTAGCCATTCTCCAGCTGCTAATTGTGGTGGGTAACACATCATCTGTTCTGCCTCTCTTGGCACTCTCGCTATAGGCTCTAATTGCTTATTGTGTTCTGCTACGAACAAATCCATTAATCACCAGAAAATGGACGGCACCTGTGCTCCCACTTTCCGGAAAGCGCACGATTCCCATTTTCAGCTTTGTACTTTTACTGTTGTCAGGTAGCAATGAATGCTGACTGCAGAAGCATAATGTGGTTTAAAGCACATTCACATGGCAGGCAAAGAACTGGGAGGCCGTTGCACTGATCTTCCCTCATTGATTGCAATGTGGCCCCTCCTGCTTATCCTCCGTTACCCTAATTATGATACAAGCATTCCGCTAAATTCAATTAGGTGCTCCAATATTAATTGAACTGTAAAAGGAACACAAAGGATCTTAATTGTTTGGAATGGCTGTACTGTCTTTGAAATATTGCTATTAACTAAGTGCAGTGTTATTAGTAAACCAATCCTCCCCCCACTCCCGTGGGTTTCCCGGCAGTGTGGGGTAGCCTCAATGGGTAATCCCATTGACAAGCAATGGGAGCATAGAATCTCCCCTGCCAGGGAGTGGCACATCGTCAAGAAACACGCGACCGAGGGACCGGAGAATCCAGCCCACTGTATTCTACTTTTCCAGCCCTCCCAGAGCACATTACAGCCAATTAAGTGCTTCTGAATAGTGGTCATTATTCTGATGTAGGATGCATAGTAGCCACTTTGCGCATGGCAAGGTCACACGAAAAGGTGAATTCCTATTTTGATGGTAATTAATGGCCTTAACTTTTTGAAAAAAACCTTGGGATGGATTCTCCGGTCGCCGACGCCAAAATCCAAGGAGAATCCAAGTTTTCGGCCAAATCCGGAGAGGCGCCGCTTTCTAGATGCTCCGCCCCCACCACACCATGTATCGACGGCCTCAGGACATTGCTTGACGCCCGCACCCCCGATGCTCCGCCCCCGACCGGCCGAGTCCCCGACTGCGTGGAGCACGTGTGGTCTCATCCGTCGGGAACTCGCCGTGGCGCTTGCGGACTCAGTCCAGCACCGCCACAGTTGGAGAAGGGCCGATCCCAGCAAAATGGGGAATCGGTGGCCGTTTTGCACCAGTTTTCCTGGCGTAAAATGCCACCGTTCCCACGCCAGCATGGGGACCTAGTCCCAGAATGGGAGAATCCAGCCCCTTATGTTGACATTACAATTCTGAGAAAGTATTAAATCAACAATTTTTTCTTATAAACGTATAAAATGTTAATAATAGAACGCCCTATTTCATTGATATTATGATTGACATTTGAGTCATTTGTTTGGAGTCGGGGTGAAATCCGCTGAAAAAGTGATGTGAGGGACCGAAAACGCCGGCAATCTTGACTTCAGAAAGATTGGGGAACCCTTTAAAAATGGCATCCTAGGGCAGCACGGTGGCGTAGTGGTAGCACTGCAGTCTCACGGCGCCAAGGTCCCAGGTTCGATCCCGGCTCTGTGTCACTGTCTGTGTGGAGTTTGCACATTCCCCCGTGTTTGCGTGGGGTTCGCCCCCACAACCCAAAGATGTGCAAGGTAAGTGGATTGAACACGCTAAATTGCCCCTTAATTGGAAAAAAAAATAATTGGGTACCCTAAATTTATTTTTAAAAATTTTTTAAATGGCATCCTCAGGGCAGAACGGTGGTGCAGCGGTTAGCACTGCTGCCTCACGGTGCCGAGGACCCAGGTTCGATTCCGGCCCCGGGTCACTGTCCACGTGGAGTTTGCACATTCTCCCCGTGTATGTGAGGGTCTCACCCCCACAACCCAAAAAGATGTGCAGGGTAGGTGGATTGGTCACATTAAATTGCCCCTTCATTGGGAAGAAAAAGGAATTGGTACTCTAAATTTATTTTTAAAATTGCATCCTGATCTCAAAGTGAGAGTGCAGCAACCCCTCCCCCCTCTCTAGGATCATTGACAATGGGGCATCAGGTTTCTCCCAACGGGTCTCCCTTCAGGCCCTGCCCCCTTCCTGCTGGCAAAGACCCACCCACCTTTTGACCAGGATCATGCCCCTCACCCCAATTGTTGGTACCAGCGGCCCCACTCCAGGTGAGCAGCACCTGGCTATGGGGTTCCCCTTCCCTTCATGAACCTCCCCGCCCCCATTCATGCCCTTCTCCCTTCACGGTCCTACCCCCCCTCTCACTCTCACCTCATGGCCCTGCCTCTTTGCTGGCTGCACCCTTTTTCAGGCCCCACCCCTTGGGAGTGTCAACCTGGCACTGTTAGGGGACCAGGGGACAGTGCCAGACCACTGCTCCACCATATCCCTGACAACCCGGTGGCTCCAATTCTCTCTGAGTACCCTGATGTGGTCATCACGTCTGCTCTCCGGTGATGGAGATAATAAGGATAATCTTTTATTGTCTCACTGCAATGAAGTTATTGCGAAAAGCCCTTAGTTGCCACATTCCAGCACCTGCTGTCCAATGTCAAATTGCCTAACAGCACACCTTTAGGGATTTGTGGGAGGAAAGAGGAAACCGGAGCACCCGGAGGAAACCCACGCAGACATGGGGAGAACGTGCAGATTCCACACAGACAGTGACCCAAGCTGGGAATCGAACCTTGGACTCTGGTGCTGTGAAGCAACAGTGCTAACCACTGTGCTGTGTGCCACCCAGAAAGTGATTCCCGCAGACCTTATCCTGCACAGACATGGGGGTAGAATACGGGAGCCAGGGGAATCTGGTTTTAAACGGAGGCAGCGTATTTAAATGATCCCAGTGAGGGCGTGAGCCAGATTTCATCATCTGCAGTGGGTTGGGCATCGTGCTCTGTTGGGGATCTGATGCAAAGCCCATTTAGGGGCTCTCCTGCTATTCTCCCAGCATGGTGGGATGTGCACCAGGTGCAACGCACGGAGAATCGTCCCATTGTGTTTTTTTTAAATTTAGAGTACCCAATTAATTTTTCCAATTAAGGGGCAATTTCGCATGGCCAATCCACCTACCTTGCACATCTTTGGATTGTGGGGGCGAAACCCACGCAAACACGGGGAGAATGTGCAAACTCCACACGGACAGTGACCCAGAGCTGGGATCGAACCTGGGACCTTGGTGCCGTGAGGCAGCAGGGCTAACCCACTGCGCCACCGTGCTGCCCTGTCCCCATTGTGTTTTTAACTAAATTTTCAAAAATGGCTTTTCTTATCATTAAGGTTGCTGACCCCGATCCAGAATAACACCCCTATGTTGGAATTCAGGAGGGGAGGACTGAACCTAGCAAAGAGCAGAGAGAACGTGTGTTAAAAGCTGCAGGAAAATAGTGGCTATATGGTGTTTCAGTATAAAATTGACATATGCAAATGAGTACGATAGAGATGAACACCTCAGTTAAAGTATTATTAAAAGTTAAGGCCCTAACAGCTTTAATGCAATAATATTGCATTTCGCTATTTAAAAGTTATAAATCACTCCAAGCTATTTTGACTATCTTTCAGCCGTGAGGCCTATAATATCCACAAGCTGCAAAGCCATATTGATTTAAAAAAT
The DNA here is from genome assembly GCF_047496885.1 of Scyliorhinus torazame. Classification (NCBI taxonomy): domain Eukaryota; kingdom Metazoa; phylum Chordata; class Chondrichthyes; order Carcharhiniformes; family Scyliorhinidae; genus Scyliorhinus; species Scyliorhinus torazame. The sequence continues at coordinate 189,068,589 of NC_092713.1, forward strand.
CTCTTGTAATTAGATTTTAATGAACTGAGCCAAGCTGCTAAAACACTATTAATATTTAATGAAAAATAATCTGAGTTTGATACAACAGTAATATTGGTCATAATGAGACACAGAGTTGCCATTTTGAATGTGTGATACTGCGTGTTGCAATTATCCCCACTTATTTTCTTCCCCTATTTTCACTGCCCATGCCCTTCCAAATAGTGCCACTAGATCTTGCACACCAGCCTGAATGTCAAGCTTTTGAGGGAAATGGTGTGGCTTGGGATTGAGTAATAAGTTCTTTCAGTACTGTTCTGAACAGCCAGCCTAGATTATGGGCCGAATTTGTACTACCAAGGCGAGTAGCTCAAAGTGGGAAATTACCCGACTTGACAGACCCACTTTGATATAAAGGGACCCATCACACACAATTCTGGCTCTGGGGATGGGGGGTGTGGTGTATGGGCGGTGGTGGTGGTGTACTGAGGAAGGTTTGGGTAATAAGGCCTAACTCTGTTCTCTCCGACTTCAGCCCAGCTTTATTAAAGCTATTAGATCTTTTAGCCCTCACCCCCATACCCATGCACCATGCCCGTTCCACGCCATCTCGATAGCCACTCACCCTATATCCATAATGGACAGACCTCAGGAAACATGTGGAGATGGGGGGGGAAAAGGTACATTTCTTTTTTTTTGAGAAAATATTTTATTGAAGCATTTGTAATTTTCACAATTTAACATATTGACATTTCTAAAACAACCGCCCGGGTCGACGTACAAAATACCCCTTAAAATAACAACAAACAATAGACCACGTACCCGACTTCTCCCGCCCTATCCCCAATTACCCGTATACTAAATTCTCTGTCCTTATTTAACATTACCATGCCTCCTATTTTCCTCCACCTCCCCCCCCCCCCTTTTTTCCCTCCCTCTTTACTGCTGAATTTCAGTTTTTGTTAAAGAAATCGATGAACGGCCGCCAAATCCGGGCGAATCCCTGTACTGATTCTCTTAGAGCGAACTTGATTTTTTTCCACACTGAGAAACTCTACCATATCGCTGACCCACACTCCTGATTTCGGGGGCTCCGAGTCCCTCCATCTCAGCAAGATCCGTCTCCGGGCCACCAGGGAGGAGAAAGCCATTAATATAGGCCCCCCCCCCCCCCCCCCCCCCCACACTTTGTCCCCGGATCTTCCGACACCCCAAATATTGCTAATTCTGGACTCTGAGTTACCCTACCTTCCAGGACTTCCGACATAACATCTGCAAACCCCTGCCAGAATCCCCTCAGTTTCGGACATGCCCAAAACATATGAACATGGTTGGCCGGGCTACCCCCACACCGCCTACATCTGTCCTCCACCTCCTCGAAGAACCTACTATTCCGAGCTACCGTCATGTGGGTCCTGTGGACTACCTTGAACTGAATCAAGCTAAGTCTAGCACAGTACGAGGATGCATTTACCCTTTTCAAGGCTTTTTCCCACAGTTCAGTTTCCAGCTCCCCTCCAAGCTCCTCTTCCCACTTCCTCTTCATCTCTCTGATAGGGGCCCTTTCCCACTCTAACAATTCCCTGTATAGGTCCAAAACCTTCCCACCTCCAACCCCCTGTTTTTGACAGCACTTTATCCTGTAGCCCCCTCAGGGGGAGGCGAGGAAAGCTTGGGACCTGTTTCTGTACAAAGTCCCGCACTTGAAGGTACCGGAACCCGTTCCCACCCGGTAAATCAAACTCCTCCTCGAATGTCTCCAAGGTCAGGGAGTCCTCCTGGATATACAGATCCCCAAACCTCTCAATCCCTGCCCGCTGCCATACCTTAAAGCCCCCATCCAGCCCCGCCGGGACAAACCGGTGATTGTCACAGATCAGTGACCACACTGACTCATATGCTGCCTCCATTGCCCCCACACCCTCAGGGCTGCCACCACCACAGGACTTGTGGAGTATCGAGCTGGCGAGAACAGCAGGGGTGCCATCAGTAAAGCCTCCAGACTCGTACCTTTGCAGGATGCTGCCTCCATCCTCTCCCAGACCATCCTCTCCCAGACCGACCCCTCCCCAACTATCCACTTTCTGACCATCGATATGTTGGCAGCCCAGTAATAATTAATAAAGCTCGGGAAAGCCAATCCCCCTTCCCCGCGGGCCCGTTCCAGGAGTGTCCTCTTTGCTCTTGGGGTTTTACCCACCCATATAAACCTCGATATTGCCACATTCATACTTCTGAAAAAAGCCTTTGGGACAAAAATCGGGAGAAAAAGAAAAGCAGTCTCGGAAGGACAGTCATCTTCACCATCTGAACCCTCCCCGCCAGCGTCAGTGGGAGCATATCCCATCTACAAAAATCCCTTCTCATTTGATCAACTGCTTTGCCCAAATTTAACTTGAGAAGCTGCCCCCAATCCTTGGCCACTTGAATCCCCAGATACCTAAAACTCTTCCCAACCACTTTAAAAGGTAGCTCCTTCAACCTCCTTTCCTGCCCCCATGCCTGAATCATGAACATCTCGCTTTTTCCCATATTTAACTTACAGCCTGAAAATCGCCCATATTCTCCTAATACCTCCCTGATTCCGGTCATCCCCCCCACCGGGTCCGTGATATAAAGCAACAAATCGTCCGCATAGAGAGAGACCCTGTGCTCCACCCCCCCTCACTATACCCCTCCATATATTCGCTGCTCTCAGGGCCATTGCTGAAGGTTCTATGGCCATGGCAAACAGTAATGTGGAGAGCGGGCATCTCTGCCTTGTCCCCCGACAAACTCGGTTAGTTCTTACATTTGCCACCGGGGCCTGGTACAGTAGCCGGACCCACTCCACAAAGCCCTGCCCAAACCTGCCTAAAATATCCCATAGATACTTCCACTCCACTCGGTCGAAAGCCTTCTCCGCGTCCATGGCAACTACCACCTCAGCCTCGCGCCCCTCCGCTGGCATTATAATTACATTAAGAAGCCGTCTAATGTTGGATGTCAGGTGCCTGCCCTTTACAAATCCCGTCTGATCATCCCCAATTATCTCCGGGACACAATCCTCAATTCGAGTGGCCAGGATCTTTGCCAATAATTTGGCATCTACATTCAAGAGGGAGATTGGCCTGTATGATCCACAGCTCTCCGGATCCTTGTCACGCTTCAGGATGAGAGAAATTGATGCCTGTGATAATGTTGGGGGAAGTACATAGAACAGTACAGCACTACTCCCAGCTCCTTGCACTTGTTGAAAGCCTTAACCAGGAGCGGCCCCAGTAACCCAGAGAACTTCTTATAAAATTCCACTGGGAACCCATCAGGTCCCGGGGCATTGCCCGATTGCATCGCCCCCAGTCCCTCTATCACCTCCCCAAGCCCAATCGGGCCCCCCAGGGCCTCCACCAGCTCCTCATTTACCTTTGGGAACTCTAACCTCCCCAGGAATTGATTAATGCCCTCCTCCTCAACCGGGGGTTCCAACTCGTACAGCTGGCTATAAAATTCCCGGAACACTTCATTCACCATCCCCGGGTCCGTACCGTCTTCCCCCTCAAATCCTTTATTTTCTCTATTTCTAAAAAGGTACATTTCTAACAACCTCATTGAGCTCTCACTCATACATACTAGATACAGGGGGGGAAACTTTTTTGCGGGCATCGCTGGATAGGCCAGCATTTATTGTCCATCCCTAATTGTTCTTGAACTGAGTGGCTTGCAAGGCCATTTCAGAGGGCATGTAAGAGTCAACCACATTGCAGTGGCTCTGGAGTCACATGTAGGCCCTGGCCATCTAAGGACAGGAAATTTCCTTCTCTAAAGGTCAGTAGTGAACCAGATAGGTTTTTGCAATAATCGACAATGGTTTCACGGTCTTCGTTAGACTTCAATTCCAGATCGTTATTGAATTCAAATTTCACGATTTGCCGTGGTGGAATTCGAACCCTGGTCCCCAGAGCATTGCCCTGGGTCTCTGGATTACTAGTCCTGTGACAATACCATTACTACAGTGGTTAGGACTGCTGTCCCAGTGCCAGGGGCTAGGGTTCAATTCCCGCCCTGGGTCGCTGTCTGTGTGGAGTTTGTACGTTCTCCCTGTGTTGCGTGGGTTTCAGAGGCTTTTCCCCGGGGTAGAGGGGTCAATTACTAGGGGGCATAGGTTTAAGGTGAGAGGGGCAAGGTTTAGAGTAGATGTACGAGGCAAGTTTTTTACGCAGAGGGTAGTGGGTGCCTGGAACTCGCTACCGGAGGAGGTGGTGGAAGCAGGGACGATAGTGACATTTAAGGGGCATCTTGACAAATACATGAATAGGATGAGAATAGAGGGATACGGACCCAGGAAGTGTAGAAGATTGTAGTTTAGTCGGGCAGCATGGTCGGCACGGGCTTGGAGGGCCGAAGGGCCTGTTCCTGTGCTGTACATTTCTTTGTTCTTTGTTCCTCCGGGTGCTCCGGTTTCCTCCTACAGTCCAAAGATGTGCAGGTTAGGTAGATTGGCCATGACAAATGACCCCTTTGTGTTCAAAGGATTAGGTGGGGTTATTGGGTTACGGGGGTAGGGGGGTTTGTGGGCTTAGGTAGGGTGTTCTTTGAGAGGGTGGGTGCACACTTGACAGGCGGAATGGCCTTCTTCTGCACTGTAGTAATTCTAGAGATACCCCACCACCTCCACCTAAGTGACTTCATTCATACAACCCATTCAGTCTGTTATAAAATCAAATAAACGTCTATTCAGTAACCAAAATATAACCTTTTAATAGCCCTTAAAACTGTCAATTAAAATGGGAATTACGCATCTCCACTGAGATAAGTCCATTTGTACAAATGAAACTCAGCCAAGCATTTCCTTTTTTTAATTTTTAGAAGGCCGAATTTTTAAGCATCTTCAGGTCATGATACAAAAACAGGTCTTAGCCACCTTGGAAGAGCATTTATTTCTCCTCTATAAATTTGTGCCTCCCAAACTGCGGATTAAGGTCCTTGGACTAGTGAAAATGGGATCTGTTTAAATCCAGCACTATTTTTTTAATTTAAAATAACCAATTCATTTTTTTCCAATTAAGGGGTAATTTAGCGTGGCCAATCCACCTACCCTGCACATTTTTGGGTTGTGGGGATGCGACCCACACAGACATGGGGAGAATGTGCAAACTCCACACGGACAGTGACCCGGAGCCGGGATCAAACCCGGGGCCTCGGCGCTGTGAGGCAGCAGTGCTAACCACTGCGCCACCATGTCACCACAATTCAGCACTATTTATAAATGGCCCATCAGATTTTTATTTCCCACTTGTGCAATTTCGCACTCTGTTTTCACTACTGTGAAGTCGGGCCAGGACTTCTGCGTCCATAGCCCACTTGCCATTTTTAAAGGTTTCCAGAGTGGTCCAAAATCTGCAAAAGGCTGGCCCCATGTCTCTGTGGTGATGCCCAACTTGATAGCTGAGATTGACAAAGGCAGTTTTTTTTACTGGGTTTAGGTCACATACACTAATTTCACATTGGATAGCGGTAAGTGTGAGAGCAGTCATCCCATCTATATAGACTAGATGTATTTTTCAGTTACAGTGGTTAGAAACTGGTGCATTAACAGATTGCACCGTCTAGTCTTTGAGCATGCACATTCTCTCAGCATAACATCAAAACCTGATGCCATTGGGGTTGAACCCTCTTGTATCCCATTTATCATAATATTTAATGGAAACAACAAAATCGACTCAAGAGATTGTTCTGAATCGCTTCCAATATATACTCATGTATACTCAAGAACATACAGTTTGTTATTTGTGTGGCAGGAGCAATATTCCTGAGCTGAGATGAGGGAGTAGTATTTCTGACATGAGCTGTATATGTGACAAATCTGCCATTTTGTTGCTTGCTGAATGTGAGTAGCTATCAGACCCCCTGCTGTGATTTAAAGGAAGAGGGAATTAAGGAAGTGGAATAGTTTACAGCATTGATGTGATTCAGCTATTGGAGAATTGAATCCTTTATCTGGAAAACAGCACATGGCCATAAATTTGCTGCTGAAAAACGAGCAACCAAATCCAAAAGTATTGATGCAAGATAAAAATAAACAAAATTCAGCTGAGCAGTGTATTAATGACCCTCCTTTGCAGTGTTGCTGAGCTTGTAGTGCTAAAGGGTGTCACACTAGAAGTTCAAAATCCATTTGTGTAAATGCAGTTTTTAGATCCCAGTTGATGTTTCTTTGAAAGCACAGCGCTGTGACGTCATCTCGCTGTCATCAAATGGAGCAGCAAAAGTTTTTCCTGGTTGCAGCCTGATAACCAGCTTGGTGTCAGGACAAGCGGGCTCTCCATCTTGCACTTAATTCCAGAGAGAATTGCCTTTATCCCTCGGCGCACTGTTAAGGTGCTCAAAAAGGCCATTCCGGATAAAACTGTGTCTACAGGCTGACGATAACAGATCCAGTGTTTTGATCAAGGGATTCTTGCTTGCAATTCTGATGGTTTGAAACCTGTTATCTCAGCCTATAAATAGATAATTGAACCATTATCTCTAACATTTATACAGCCAGTCTGCGGTGCTGGAGCTATAAACTGTAGAAGCTGTGAAGCTTTATTAGAATTGTCTTCCTCCTCTGACTGGGCCACATTATCAGAAGCCATCTACTGCTGCTCCTCAATGAGGCAAGCAAATAAAATTAATGGGCCTTAATAAAATAAGTCTTCGCCTCCTCGTTATCTTCGTTTCCCTAATCGCGCTTTGGCTTTACAAATGTAACGTTGCAGGAGTGAGCTCAGGCCATTTTCTTATTATAACTGTCTTTTAATTTTGTTTGCTTCAGTAATGCCGAGTTGCCAGCAATTGCCATAGACAATAGAAAATGAATAATTTAACAGGACCACGGAGTTGGGCTGCCACTTTGCATGAAGGCAAATGGCCTTTGGCGAGCAATAGAATGTAATAACAAAACTTAAAAATGAAGCTCGGCTCTCTATTTCTAGTCGGATTTATTGTGATTAAATAATTGAGGAATATGGGGGTAACACCACTATTAGTAATATAGAATCTAAAATCAATGACCACCAATCTACGACATTGTGATGGTCAATGAAAACAAGAATTCTGCTAGTAAACTTCCTGCATTCAGCTCCCCATGGCAGTCCTGACTCTACTAAGAAATAATGATGGTCTCCACATCTGCAATCCAACAAAACTCTTCAATTTGTTATGGCCCCTTCAAAATTCATTTCAGTCTACTTGGGGTTACTTTTCTTTCCCTAACATAAGAACTAGGAGCAGGAGTAGGCCATCTGGCCCCTCGAGCCTGCTCTGCCATTCATTGAGAACATGGCTGAACGTTTTTGGACTCAGCTCCACTTTCCGGCCCGAACACCATAACCCTTAATCCCTTTATTCTTCAAAAAATTATCTCTCTTTATCTTAAAAACATTTAATGAACGAGCCTCAACTGCTTCACTGGGCAAGGAATTCCATAGATTCACAACCCTTTGGGTGAAGAAGTTCCTCCTAAGCTCAGTCCTAAATCTGCTTCCCCTTATTTTGAGGCTATGCCCCCTAGTTCTGCTTTCACCCGCCAGTGGAAACAACCTGCCTGCATCTATCCTATTTCCTTCATAATTTTATACGTTTCTATAAGATTCCCCCTCATCCTTCTAAATTCCAACGAGTACAGTCCCAGTCTACTCAACCTCTCCTCGTAATCCAACCCCTTCAACTCTGGTATTAACCTAGTGAATCTCCTCTGCACACCCTCCAGCACCAGTACGTCCTTTCTCAGGTCAGGAGACCAAAACTGAACAAAATACTCCAGATGTGGCCTCACTAACACCTTATACAATTGCAGCATAGTCTTAAACTCCATCCCTCTAGCAATGAAGGACAAAATTCCATTTGCCTTCTTAATCACCTGTTGCACCTGTAAACCAACTTTTTGCGACTTATACAGTAGCACACCCAGGTCTCTCTGCTCAGTGACATGTTTTAATATTTTATCATTTCAATAATAATCCCGTTTGGTATTATTCCTACCAAAATGGATAACCTCACATTTGTCAACATTGTGTTCCATCTGCCAGACCCTATCCCATTCACATAACCTAGCCAAATCCCTCTGCAGACTTCCGGTATCCTCTGCACTTTTTGCTTTAACACTCATCTTAGTGTCGTCTAAAAAATTGGACACATTGCACTTGGTCCCCAACTCCAAATCATCTATGTAAATTGTGAACAATTGTGGGCCCAACACTGAACCCTGAGGGACACCACTAGCTACTGATTGACAACCAGAGAAACACCCATTAATCCCCACATTTGCTTTTTATTAATTAGCCAATCCTCTATCCATGCTACTACTTTACCCTTAATGCCATGCATCTTTATCTTATGCAGCAACCTTTTGTGTGGCACCTTGTCAAAGGCTTTCTGGAAATCCAGATATACCACATCCATTGGCTCCCCGTTTTATACCGCACTGGTAATGTCCTCAAAAAAGTCCAATAAATTAGTTAGGCACGACCTGCCCTTTATGAACCCATACTGCGTCTGCCCAATGGGACCATTTCCATCCAAATGCCTCGCTATTTCTTCCTTGATGATAGATTCCAGCATCTTCCCTACTACTGAAATTAAGCTCACTGGCCTATAATTATCCGCTTTCTGCCTACCTTCTTTTTTAAACAGTGGTGTCACGTTTGCTAATTTCCAATCCGCCGTTATCTACCGCACAGGTAATGCCCTCAAAAAATTCCACTAAATTTACCTTGCTAAATTATTACCTTTTGTTTCAAGAAGAATCGGTCTGGAATGTTTTTCTGATTTGAACTATCATTCAAGCACGGCCATGGTCCTGTACAATATGATTTTTAAAAGTTATTTCATGGGATGTGGGTGTCACTGGCAAGGCACAATTTCCCTTGAACTGAGAGGCTTGCGAGTCAACCACATTGCTGTGGATCTGGAGTCACAGGTAGACCAGAGCAGGTAAGGACAACAGATTTCTTTCCCTAAAGGACATTACTGAACCAGATGGTTTTTTTTACAACAGTTGGTGATAGTTTCACTGTCGCCATTACTGAGACTAAACATCCAATTCCAGATTTTGTTTTAATTAATTGAATTTAAATTCCACCAGATGCTGTGGTAGGATTTGAACCCATGACTCTAACACATTAGCATGTCCCTAAAGCATTAGCCTGGGCATCTGGATTACCAATCTAGCGACATTACCACTACGCCACTGTCTCTCACAGAACAGATGATGAATTCCCCTTTGCCCTGCCCCAGCCATGCAGCCCAGCTTCAACTTCAGAAGAACAACAGCATAACTCATAATGACGTCTTTTCGGACCTCCCCATTGCAGCGAGAGATCAAGGTACCGTTTTTAAATGGCATCCCGATCGCTGAGGCCCCGAAAAGAATCCCCGACCTCCTGCCCCCCAGCCCGAACGCAATATGGGAGGGTTTCCCGGCCCCGCGCATCCCTAACACCCATGCCAGGCAACCCTGGCCCGACAGCACGCGTGCACAAAATGCCAGCGTGGCACCTTGGCAGTGCCCCTGCCAGTTGGCAGTGCTACCTGGCCACCTTGGCAGTGCCAGGCTGGCACTCAGGTGGCACCGCCAGGGTACCCAGGTGGCACCAACAATGCCAGGGCACCACCCCGCCCAACGCGCATGCAGCTGGGGAACACCACTCCCCTTGGGTACCCTCCTTGTGTGCCGTTTCGTCTGGTCCCCATTTGTGTACCAAACGGCGTTTGCCCGAAGTAAAGGGATTTAATCCCAAAGCCTCGGGTATCTCGGGAATCTGCACATTAGAGGAAGGCCTCGCTCTAATATGCAGATTTGACAAAAAGTGATCCCGCCCATTGTGGGCGGAATTCATCTGGCAACATCTTGCGAGATTGCTTTGAATCTCGCAAGGCGTTGGGAACCGAGTAGATCCGGGAGCGGGATCTCTCGGCTTTCAACGGCCACACCACACTGCGCAGCTGTGAGCTGCTTTTCCAGCGCAGCGTGGCCGGAGATCGCGTCCATGGTATGTTGTTAATCGGAATATTGAGCTACTAACAGGTGTGAAATAGATTCCTTCTCCTTTTTAGTATTACAGTTTTATTTCCTAACAGCCTTGGAAAGTGTTATGAGGAGATTCAATATCTTTATTATTGTCACAAGAAGGCTTACATTAACACCGCAAGACGTTACTGTGAAAATCCCCTAGTCGCCACACTCGGCCGCCTGTTCGGGTACACAGAGGGAGAATTCAGAATGTCCAGTTCAACTAACAGCACGTCTTTCGGGACTTGTGGGAGGAAACCGGAGCACGGGGAGGAAACCCACAGGGAGAACGTGCAGATTCCGCACAGACGGTGACCCAGGCGGGAATTGAACCTGTGACCCTGGAGCTGTGAACCAACAGAGCTAACCACTGTGCTGCCGTGCCATCCATGATTTACTAAAATGGTAATTGGATAAGGGAATAGTGTGTGGAGATGAGAGAGTCTGGAGTTGTTCTCCTTGGGGCAATGAGGGCTAGCGAAGATTTAGCAGAAGTTTAAAGAATTTTGAGGGGTTTTGAGGATAGAGTGAATGAAGAGGAAATTGTTTCCACTGGTATGAGGTCTGTAAACCAGAGGACACAGAGTTACAATAATTGGCAGAAGAACCAGAGATAATGAGAAATCTTTCACGCAGTGAGTTCGGATGATCTGGAGTTCACTGCCTGACAATGTGATAGAAGTAGATTTAATAATGATTTCCAAAAAGGAAATTGGACTTCTATTTGAAAGTGAAATATTTGCAAGGTTATTATGAAAAAAATGGGAGTGAGACTAATTGAATAGCTCTTACAAAGCACTAGCATTGGCATAAAGGGCCAAATAGCCTTCTGTGCTGTATAATTCTACAGTTCTAGATAAAGCTCCTTAGAAATAAGTAACGCTCATTGTTTGCCAAACCTGTAAAGTATTTGATGACAATTTCCAACTGGCCTTCATCAGGTCACAAGAATCAGGAGTAGGCCATTCGGCCCCTTGAACCTGATCTGCCATTCAATAAGATCATAATCTGATTGTGACCTTAACTACATTCTCTTGCTTGTCCTTCATAACCTGTGACTTCCTTGTCGATTATAAATCTGTGCAACTCGGCCTTGAATGTATCCAGTGACCCAGCCTTCACTATTCTCTATGGAAGAGAAGAAATAACGACCGTCAGAAAAGAAATTTCTCCTCATCTCCAGCTTAAACCCAGTTATTTTTAAACTGTGTCTGCATCATCTAGCCAGTGTAACCAATCTCGTGATGCCCTATTCCTTTCAAGTGTACATTTTCTTCAGATACCAAGAACCAACTAGCGGGAATAAAATCTGAAGGCTGATTGTGGACCTGGAATAAGCACCGCGTGGGTATATTGTGATCTCCAAAGCTTTTCAGAAAAGCTGGCTTTTGTTGTGCAGAGAAGTAGCATAATAAAGGTGGAAATGTTTATGCCTGTTGTACAAACCAAAAAAAATCAATTGCATTTCGGAATTTAGCAGCATTTGATCCATTATGCCTATGTTGATTCTCTGAACGAGCAAAGCACTTAGTCACATTTCCCTATCCATTCAAATTGTCATTCTTCATCACTTATCCACTTTTGAAAGCTTTTCTGGATTCCGCTTCCACAATTGTTTCTGATGGGATCGCACTGACCCTCTGTTACAAAACGCATCCCAACCTCGCCCGGAAAAAAATAACTTGCCTTTCACTTCCTCAGAATATCCCAAAGCACTACACAATCAATGAACGACTTTCAAAGTGCAGTGACTGTTGTAATGTAGAAAACTGGCAGCCAAATAGCTCATAGTTAGCTCCCACAAAGAGCAGTGATAACCAGATAACCTGTTTTAATCATGCTGGTCAGGGATAAATGTTGGCCAGAACACTAGAAGAACTGGTGACATGACCACGATGCCACTATCTCCCCTAAGGGAAGGACAAGGAAAGGGTAGAGAATCTTGATTTAAGTAGCTATCTGTTTCAGATTGCCAGTAACCAAATGGCATCTTCCACGTTGTAAAATGATTTAGTTCTGCTATAGGAGGACCCCTGTAGCTCTTCAAATACTGCCAGTGGATCTCTTTTCGGTCTGCTTGAGAGAGCAGACAGCATGTCACTTTAACGTCTCACTCAAAAGATGACACCTCCAACAAAGCAGCTATCCTTCAGTACTGCACTGTGAATGTCAGCCGAGATTATGCACTCAAATTTCTAGATTGAAGCGAGAATTAGCCTCCTGAATCAGATGTGAGGCTGATGGCACAATAGAAGTAAATCTAATCACGAACCCACTCTTTGCGTCATGCTGAGATTCTCAAATGTCTCCCCGTGGAGGTTACGCTCCTCGGGATCCATTCCCTTATCTTCTGAAAGACAGTGCCAGTATCCCAGGGGAAAGCACTGCTATTGTTGCAGATTTTATTAGTGTAAAGCAATAGCATGCTGGAAAGTCGGCACAAATCTAACTGACAGGAAGCTGATAACTTGGGAACCTCCTGGGAATTCACAAACATTCCCCCGCCCCCAGCTGCCAGAATAATAAATACAAGTTGTTTTACCCCCGTGTGAAAAGCAGTGCTGTTTCGGGGACTCTGCACCACATCTCAGTGGCAAATATTTATTTCACCTCCACAACATATGGGCTTTCAGTGTTTAGTCATGGCGAGCGAAGATGTTTTTTTATTTGAAAAGTAACAATTAACATGATTTTCTTTTAAACTTTTATACATTCAGACGAATTTTGCTCTTGTAGAGGGCCGCTTTAGCCTTATTAAACATAGTGCGCCTTCTTGCCAACTGCCCCGATATCCTACTATATTCTGATTGCATGGCCCTCCCCATACAATCTTGATTGTCCTTCCCCCATTTCAGTACCCACACCTTATCCAGGTACCTATGGAACTGGATTATGATCGCCCTTGGTGGCTCTACCGATCTGGGCTTCTGTCTCAGCTGTCAATGCGCCGGCCCAACTTCGGAGAGATAACGCAAGACCCCCTTCCCCACCAACTTTCCAAACATCTTAGAATCAGTGGCGCTTGTACCTTCTGTCGTGATATGCATCACTGTATATACACAAGAGGTTAATATAAATACACTACAACTAAGTAACCGCTAGAGGGAGCACCAGAGATGGCGTGATATGCAGACATGCAACCAATGGGTCATTAGAACAGGACACAACCAATGGGTAATCAGGACACCCAGAGGTGGAATTACCACAAGGGGGTACTACACAACCCATATAAAAAGGACAAGGCACACAGGCTCTGCCTCTTCCACCAGCAGAAACCAAGACAGCAGGACAGGGTTGATTATCAGCAACATCACACCCCAGCACATGGTCGAGAGCAAGCTTGTATAGTTAGCAGAGTAGACTGAGTTACTAGAGGCAGATTAGTAGGGTATCGAACTCATTTAAGAGCACTGTTAATCGTTCAATAAATACGTTAAACTTATCTCCGAGTCTGGAGCATCTTTCAGCAGAGCCTACATCAAGGAGCAGCTTCGAGGTAACATAACACAACACCTTCCAGGCCCTCTGGCAGTCCAACAATTCGTAAATTCGATAGAATTTAAACCTGGAGAGGTTTTCCAGATCCTCAACCTTGGCCTTTATGCCTTCCGCTCCTCCGCCAGCAACTCTATCTCTGCCTCCAAAGAGACAATCCAATTATTGTGTTTATTGAGCCTCTCCTCCACCTTCTTAATCATCGTTCCCTGTACCTCCACCCACTGGTCCAACATGTCCAAGGTCACATGAATAGGTACCATGGGTCCCTCAATCATCTTCCTGAAATCATCAACAACCGCTTGTTGCTGTTTCCTAAATTCAATGGACGCATATCCCCTTGCCCGACTTATGCCCTGTATTATACTCCTCCCAGCCACCCCACCTTCCCAGACATATTCGCCAGAGGGGATCTAATTCTGCCGAACTGTACCAATTTCTTCCCAAAAATCACCCATTAGTTGGGCAGAAAAGGCCAAGAAACCAAATCACCAGGCGGAGTCACCTCGTGTGCGACTGCTCACCTCATAGCCGCCACCGGAAGGCCCCATTCCAATGTTTTTGAGGCGAGCGCATTGACTTTAGTCACTTCTCTCACTGTTGCATTCATAGATTTCATAGAATTTACAGTGCCGAAGGAGGCCATTCGGCCCATCGAGTCTGCACTGGCCCTTGAAAAGAGCACCCTACCTAAGCCCATACCTCCACCCTATCCCCACACCTCCACCCTATTCCCGTAACCCCACCTATCCTTTTTTGGACACTAAGGGCAATTTAGCATAACCAATCCACCTAACCTGTACATCTTTGGACAAGGACATGGTCATCTAATTGAGGGATCTCTCTACTTTATAGACATTTTTATGGTCCTGCTGAGACACTGGTATGATGATAATATACTGAAGATATGCTGGAGGTAAAGGATACCGATACATATTTCCTGCGCCCTTTGTACTGGACATGCGCTACCTGTTGGGCAGAGGTTGGGGAAGGGGAATGACGATGTAAGGTGGGATTATGTATGTAGTCTTCGAGCATGGTCCTACACAGGCCGCATCAAACAAAGGCATGCTCTTGATCAACTTCTTTTTGCCACTCTGGGTGAAATTCTCCACCTCACACTGCCGGTAGCAGAGTTCCCGATGAGGTGGAGAATCCAGCGTTGTTTCCAATGCTCTGGCCCCCACTGGAGCAGGATCAAGGTTCACGTCCTGCAGCAACAGGAGGATGCAAACAGGACATTAAGACTCATTGGCATCCACATAGCGGGCCGGGCACCATATTCTCCGGGCCCACATGATTCTCCATTCCTCTGGGCCAGGGATCACATGGTGAGAATTACTACCGGTCCTGACAAACTTGACCATGACACGGTGCACCTTGTGGTTGGCCAAGGGGGGAATTCTTGAAGGGAGTTGCTCCCAAAGTCCATCCAAGGGCCACTCTCCTTCCCCACCCCCACAATGCAAGATCTGCCCACCGCCACCAGATGCCCCCCCCCACACCAGAGACCCACTAAATAAAGAGACACCACCCCCTAAATAAGGAGACCACCTCCACAGACCCCTCCCCCCCCCCCCCCCCAAGAAAACAGACCCCTGTCAGGAACCCCCAGAAGAGAGACCCCTATCTGGAAGCTAGAGAGCAGTCCAGACAGACTCGGTGAAAAAAGATCACTGCTTTAACACTCACTTAGGCAATACACCTGCTGGCTCAAACACACAAAGTAGGACCTGTCAATTCCTGGACAGAGAAAACCAGGCAACTTGGTTTAAACCCCCTCAGATCCTTTATCTCCAAGCTGGCGGGGGCACGCTGCGCTGGAAAACGGGGTTAGTGGGACAGAGAATCCCGTCCAATGTCCCCCAAATAGAGAATTATGCTGATATCTGTCTGGTCCTGGTCTTGGGTGGTGCCCCCAACCTTGTATGGTTCCAGAAACACATTCGGCATCCAGTTGGCTGGGTGGAAGCACCTGTTCACATCACATCAGCCAGAAAGTTTAAGCTGTGGGATGTAAATTGAGTGTCAAGGCCAAATCTGACTCCAGAGTAAAATGAGGTGTAATACCTCCTTGTGAGAGACAAACTCCTCCTCACTCTGGTTTCCTGTCAAGCCTGTATCTACATTCCTAGTGCAGTCACACTGCAGTTACGATGTGAAGCAAAACGCATTGCACCAGCCATATAATTCAAGAGTGAAAGCGTCCTTATACACACAAAGTTTGGTGGATTAATGACAAGTTGGCCATTAATACAACAAAGAACAAAGAAAAGTACAGCACAAGAACAGGCCCTTCGGCCCTCCAAGTCTGCGCCGACCATGCTGCCAGTCTAAACTAACGTCTTCTACACTTCCGGGGTCCATATCATTCTATTCCCATCCTATTCATGTATTTGTCAAGATGCCCCTTAAATGTCCCTGCTTGCACCACCTCCTCTGGCAGCGAGTTCCAGGCATCCACTACCCTCTGTGTAAAAAACCTGCCTCGTACATCTCCTCTAAACCTTGCCCCTCGCACCTTAAACCTATGCCCCCTAGTAATTGAACCCTCTACCCTGGGGAAAAGCCTCTGACTATCCACTCTGTCTATGCCCCTCATAATTTTGCAGACCTATCATAGAATTCATATTCAGTGCAGAATACCTGAAATACACTTAAGGTGTATTTCTGTCTCTCAGCGTCAGGAATTCTTGCCTCAGAAAACTCCCAGTCAAACAAAGGCCAGCAGCTTTCCAGTACCAGCAGCACCACTGAGAATGGTGACAACAGCCAGTCCTGCACTCTGGGCTTGCAGAGGCGAGCTGTATTGTACTGGGATTAGGTACGTGGTTGGGGGTCTCACTGAACCCCAGTGCTGGGGTTGGGGGAAGGGTTTGAGAGGCCAGAGGGGAGTGGGACCTGTGGGTCATGAGAGGTAAGGCAGAAGCTTTCCAATGAGCCCAGGGACCCATTTAGGAGAGTCCTCCCCTCCTTATCCGTAGAGACCTGCTGGGCTGGGTTCTTGACGTGGGCCCGTTAAATCCCAGCAGCTGTGGGCAGGCCAACCATGCTGATCAAAATTAATGGCTGAACAGGCCCAAAGGGCTGAATTGCATACTGCTGTTCCAGTGCTCCAACACTTAACAAGTGACGTCCGAACTTTGTGATCGGATTGTGCTGGGCTTATTACTAGTTGGATTTGTTGCCATTTATAGTGTTTGCAGTTTGATTGGATCACACCAGGGATTATTATTCAAATCACATTAATGCTGGGATTTATTTGCTATTTACTCTGCGCATGGTTTTCGCTGCATACAGGAATCCCTTTGGTCACCTCAGCATTGCGATGATGATAATGATTAGCCATAGTGACATTCCTCGATAAATGATGGGTCATGTTGTGACAGTCCAGCCCAGTATATATTGTATTTTAACCTTCTGGTGATACAGAGCTGGTTTGGAGGAGCTTTTCATCAGCTGGCTTTTCCTCTTTCCCTTCCTTCAAAAGACATCTAAAGTCTTTGATAAGCCTTCTCCCTCCCCCATCTCCCTTTCAGACTTTGTGGCTTTTTCTCCCACTGAGTGTTTTCTCTTGCGACAAACTCCAGATAAATGTCAGGCGCTTGACCTTCTCTGCATTTCATAGACCAAGTATCCAGTCTCTAAAGACTCCTCTCCTGTGCTTTATATCCTCTGTTCAGTGACTCCTGTTAACATGGAGCTGATTCAAGAAGTTTTTGATGTTTCCTTTCAAGGGAAGTTTAGTATTTAGAACCCAAAAAAATAATTTTTTTAAATTCTCTTTTCGATCCAAATCTTTGCTGAGATTTAAATGGATATAATTTGATTGCTTTCCAGCATGCATTAAATGGTTAATGTATGCATATATTAATGTCGAAAAATTAGTGAAGTAGCGACTCTTTATAATCACCCCTAGTCCCCTGGGCACGGGTCTTATGATTTGTGACCTGTACAGAGTCTCATTTCCCCCGGGCATTAATCCATGGAGATGAGGTTAATTAACATTAACATCCTAGTTATGTAAAAGAAGTAAAGTGAATAGAAGCAATAAAATGCACTTTTTTAATGTTGTTCTATAAAGACTGGGTTTACAGAAACCTTCAACATGTCAGCTGCATTCCCCTTCCAGCAGCAGGTTTTTATGTTTTTACACCCCTCCCACATATAAAAAAAGACAAGAGTAAAGATTGGAAAATGCTCATTAGGTTGTTAAGATTAGCCTTGGGGGAAGAGGCTCCTCATAGACCCAACAGCTTTTCCTCAAACTATTGTAGGCCGATTCTCTGCTGCTCCACAGCACCAGTGATTTTTCTCTAAGGTTTATTCTGTCAATTTACCTGCCTTCTCTCTTGTGAAGGACTCGTGGGCACCCTGCAGTGATCAACAGGTACCCTCCAGTTCCTCACCCTCATTTCTGAACCGAGACAATTAGCGTCGCTAGACAGTTCAACCATGGAGGTCGTCACAGCTGAATTTACTCTCACTTCAGGGGAGATGGATTAGGGGCTGGTTTAGCATAGCGGGCTAAATAGCTGGCTTGTAATGCAGAACAATGCCAGCAGCGCGGGTTCAATTCCCGTACCGGCCTCCCTGAACAGACGCCGGAATATGGCGACTAGGGGCTTTTCACAGTAATTTCATTGAAGCCTACTTGTGACAATAAGCGATTATTATTATTAGATGGTGGGGTCATGGTAATGCCACTGAACTAACAATCCAGGGGCACAGGTTGATGTCCTGGGGACGCGGGTTCAAATCCCACCACAGCAACTGTGAACTTTAAATTGAATTAATAAAATCTGGAATATGAAGCTAATGTCAGTAATGTCTACCTTCACAACTATTATTGATTGTTGTGAAAATCCATCTGATTCATTAATGTCTTTTAGGGAAGAAAATCAGTCATCCTTACCCAGTCTGGCCTACATGTGACTCCCACAGTCATCTAATCGACTTTTAATTGCCCTCTGAATGGCTAAGCAAGCCATTTATGTTCAAGGGCAATTAGGGATGGACAACAAATGCTGGTCTTGCCAGCAATGCCCACATCCCATGAAAGAATTAGAACATTTTTAAAACCTTGTTGAGGATTTTCCAATGTGTGTGCATTAGGTGATGATCAGAAGCATGTGTCCCCACCCCGCTTTTTTTTCTTTTTGGAGCCCAAAAGAGTAGTTGGAATGAATTGTAACTTTGCAGCCTAGACTGAAATTAGCCACCTCCATCCAGACGTACACCTTTCACCGGGGAGTAGCTGGCTGATGTGAGTGAAGACAGGCACCTATCAGTGAGTATTGTTGAAGCAGCAGCACGGTGGCGCAGTGGGTTAGCCCTGCAGCCTCACGGCGCCGAGGTCCCAGGTTCGATCCCAGCTCTAACTCACTGTCTGTGTTTGCGTGGGTTTCGCCCCCACAACCCAAAGATGTGCAGGATAGGTGGATTGGCCATGTTAAATTGGCCCTTAATTGGAAAAAATGAATTGGGTACTCTAAATTTATTTTTTTAATTTAAAAAATATTGTTGAAGCACAGAGGCTCAATGTAACCTGGGTAGTGGGTCGTGGCTAGCTCATATTATACCTGGAGTAATGAATTTCACTCTGCATTGGAGTTTAGGAACCATTGGTGCTACTTCAGAGATTGTATTCCAATAGAGTAAGAACATACAAATTAGGTGCAGGAATTGGTCACTTGGTCACTCAAGCCTGTTCCGCCATTCTATAGAATAGAATTCCTACAATGCTGAAGGAGGGTATTCAGCCCATCGGGTTTGCATCGACCCTCTCTTGGAAAGAGCACCTGACCTAAGCCCATTACCCCACCCTATCCCCGTAACCTGTTAATCCCACCTAACCTGCAGCTCTTTGGACACTAAGGGGCAATTTATCATGGCCAATCCACCTAACCTGCACTTCTTTGGACCATGGGAGGAAACCGGAGCACCCGGAGGAAACCCAAGTAGACACGGGGAGAAAGTGCAAACTCCACACAGACAGTCACCCGAGGCCGGAATTGAACACAGTGCCACTGTGCCACCCCATTCAATAAGATCATGGCTGCAACCATAACTCCACATCCTCACATATCCCTGATAACTTTTCACCCCCTTGTAAGAATCTGTCTAGCTTTGCCTTAAAAATATTCAAAACTTTGCTCCTTCTGCCTTTTGAGGAAGAGATTCACGTGGACTCACGACCCTTCCACAGAAAAAGGTTCTCCTCACCTCTGTCCTGAATGGGCGACCACTATATTTTTTAAACAGTGACCTCCCTAGTTCGAGATTCTCCCTCAACAGGCAAGAAAGAATGAAAGAAAAACACTGCCTAATTAGCTAATCAGCTAGTGTGCCATTAAAGCACCCTTCAAAAACCTCAGGATATCCCAATGCGCTTTACAGCCAACAAAACACTTTTTGAAGTGCGGTCCATGAAATGTGACCATTTGGCCCTTTGAGTTGTCAAGTCATGAAGACCATGAACTCAGCCAGGGCAGTGAGTCAGCACTCCCTGGAGTAGAGAGGAGGAAATTGTGGATTATTATCCACAGAGCCTCATGTGCAGATGCATGTGTGGATTGGAGATGAGGATAGATCAGACTCCAGCTGTATTACACCACCCACAGCGGCTTAGCAGCCAGCTAGCTCACACAGAAATCTTGACCACTTGGACAAGGTGCTGGCTGCAGCACTGGAGGGAAGTAAACTTTTGAGGACAAATGAAACAGACCTTTATTCAATAGCTATTATCACAGTGAAAGACTATTTTTGTAGTAATTGCACGCAATTTGAGAAGAGCCCCAGGCGATTCATTGCCATCATTTCTGCAAAGAATGCATTTCAGTTCAGAAAATACTATCAATAATAAAAGAGCGAGCAGATTAATTTTCTATCGAGTGTCACACAATACGCTATGTGATTTTGTTCAACGTGACAGGCTTTGCTCCGCAGAATGTTTAATGAATCATCAATTTGGTTCGTTCTTAGGATTTAATAAGAGGAAAAGGAAACTTATTTTGGATCCCCCCAACATTGCAAAACTACCCCTCTGCGGCACGTTCAGCAGTAGCTGGCAGCAGGATCTTCTGGTCCCACTGATGTCAACAGGTTTTCCAATTGAACCCACCCCTCGCCACACAAAACCCTTGGTGGGGATGCACTGTCAATGGGAACATAAATTCCCACGAGTGTGAATGGCCAGAAAATCCCACCCATAATCTCAGCTGGAAAGCCAGAGTAATAAATGAAAATGTCAGCACATTGTCCCATGGTTACAGGCTGTACTGTTATTTTGAAAAATACATTCTCGTGTGCGTCTTTGTGCTCTTGCGTGGGTGTGTTTTTGTCTTTACTTCAGTTCCCTTTTGAATGATTTTATTTGCTGCTTATTGCTCTTTAAATTAAAACAATAAAAAAATGACTTACATTTATATATTCACAATCAGTGGACATCTCAAAGTGTTTTATTGTCAATGAAGTACTCTTTGAAGTGCAGGGACTGTTGTTACGCAGGAAACACAGCAGCCAATATGCTCATAGCAAATTCCCACAATGATGTGTTAATAACGCAGATATTCTGTTTTAAGAACATAATAACTAGGAGCAGGGGTAGGCCATCTGGCCCCTCGAGCCTGCTCCGCCATTCAATGAGATCATGGCTGATCTTTGGCGAACTCAGCTCCACTCTCCGGCCCGTACACCATATCCCCAAATCCCTTTATTCTTCAAAAAACTATCTATTTTTATCTTAAAAACATTTAATGAAGGAGCCTCAACTGCTTCACTGGGCAAGGAATTCCATAGATTCACAACCCTTTGGGTGAAGAAGTTCCTCCTAAACTCAGTCCTAAATCTACTTCCCCTTATTTTGAGGCTATGCTCCCTAGTTCTGCTTTCACCCGCCAGTGGAAACAACCTGCCCGCATCTATCCTATCTATTCCTTTCATAATTTTATATGTTTCTATAAGATACCCCCTCATCCTTTTAAAATCCAACGAGTACAGTCCTAGTCTACTCAACCTCTCCTCGTAATCCAACCCCTTCAACTCTGGGATTAACCTAGTGAATCTCCTCTGCACACCCTCCAGCGCCAGTACGACCTTTCTCAGGTAAGGAGACCAAAACTGAACACAATACTCCAGGTGTGGCCTCACTAACACCTGAGACAATTGCAGCATAACCTTCCCAGTCTTAAACTCCATCCCTCTAGCAATGAAGGACAAAATTCCATTTGCCTTCTTAATCACCTGTTGCACCTGTAAACCAACTTTTTGTGACTCATGCACTATCACACCCAGGTCTCTCTGCACAGCAGCATGTTTTAATATTTTATCATTTAAATAATAATCCCTTTTGCTGTTATTCCTACCAAAATTGGAAGGAATAACAGGATGACTGAGTACTGGGCTAATGGTAAGATTCTTGGCAGTGTGGATGAGCAGAGAGATCTCGGTGTCCATGTACATAGATCCCTGAAAGTTGCCACCCAGGTTGAGAGGGTTGTTCAGAAGGCGTACGGTGTGTTAGCTTTTATTAGTAGAGGGATTGAGTTTAGGAGCCATGAGGTCATGTTGCAGCTATACAACACTCTGGTGCGGCCGCATTTGGAGTATTGCGTGCAATTCTGGCCGCCGCATTATAGGAAGGATGTGGAAGCATTGGAAAGGGTGCAGAGGAGATTTACCAGAATGTTGCCTGGTATGAAGGGAAGATCTTATGAGGAAAGGCTGAGGGACTTGAGGCTGTTTTTGTTAGAGAGAAGAAGGTTAAGAGGTGACTTAATTGAGGCATACAAGATGATCAGAGGATTGGATAGGGTGGTCAGTGAGAGCCCTTTTCCTTGGATGGTGATGTCCAGCACGAGGGGACATACCTTTAAATTGAGGTGAGATAGATATAAGACAGATGTCAGAGGTAGGTTCTTTACTCAGAGAGTAGTAAGGGCGTAGAATGCCCTGCCTGCAACAGTATTCAAATGGTCATTGGATAGACATATGGACAATAAGGGAAGAGTGTAGATGCGCTTTAGAGTGGTTTCACAGGTCGGCGCAACATCGAGGGCCGAAGGGCCTGTACTGCGCTGTAATGTTCTATGTTCTAAAATGGATAATCTCACATTTGACAACATTGTATTCCATCTAGACTCTGATGGAGACCCTAGCCCATTCACTTAACCGATCCAAATCCCTCTGCAGACTTCCAGTATCCTCTGCACTTTTTGCTTTCCCACTCATCCTTGTGTCATCTGCAAACTTGGACACATTGCCCTTGGTCCCCAACTCCAAATCATCTATGTAAATTGTGAACAGTTGTGGGCCCAACACTGATCCCTAAGGGACACCACTAGCTACTGATTGACAACCAGAGAAACACCCATTAATCCCCACATTTGCTTTCTATTAATTAACCAATCCTCTATACATGCTACTACTTTACCCTTAATGCCATGCATCTTTATCTTATGCAGCAACCTTTTGTGTGGCACCTTGTCAAAGGCTTTCTGGAAATCCAGATATACCACATCCATTGGCTCCCTGTTTTCTACTGCACTGGTAATGTCCTCAAAAAATTCCAATAAATTAGTTAGGCACGACCTGCCCTTTATGATCCCATACTGCGTCTGCCCAATGGGACAATTTCCATCCAGATGCCTCGCTATTTCTTCCTTGATGATAGATTCCAGCATATTCCCTACTACCGAAGTTAAGCTCACTGGCCTATAATTATCCGCTTTCTGCCTACCTCCTTTTTTAAACATTGGTGTCACGTTTGCTAATTTCCAATCCGCCGGGGCCACCCCAGAGTCTAGTGAATTTTGGTAAATTATCACTAGTGCATTTGCAATTTCCCTAGCCATCTCTTTTAGCACTCTGGGATACATTCCATCAGTACCAGGTGACTTGTCTACCTTTAGCAATAGGATATTGCAACACTCCCTCAGTACTGCACTGGAGTTTTGGCCTTGGAATTAGCTTGCCCATCACTGCCTCCTTGGTGATAACAATCCTCTCAAGGTCCTCATCTGTCATAGCCTCATTTCCATCAGTCACTGGCATGTTATTTGGCTGGCTGTTCACCCACCCCCTCCCCCCTCCAGAATATCCTGCAGCCGCTCCGAGACATCCTTGACCCTTGCACCAGGGAGGCAACATACCATCCTGGAGTCTTGATTGCGTCCGCAGAACCGCCTGTCTATTCCCCTTACGATTGAGTCCCCTATCACTTTAGCCCTGCCATTCTTCTTCCTGCCCTGCTGCGCGGCAGAGCCAGCCACGGTGCCATGAACCTGGCTGCTGCTGCCTTCCCCATTTTCTGAGATGTTGATAGAGGGATAAATATTGACAAGGACACCCTGGAGCTACCTCCCCTGCTCTTCTGCAAATAGATAGTGTAATGGATTTTTTTCTTTTCATCTGAAGAGACAGATAGGGCCTTGGTTAAACAGTTCATCCGAAAACTGGCACCTCTGATATTGCAACACTCCCTCAGTACTGCACTGGAGTTTTGGCCTTGGAATTTTGTGCTGAAGCTCTGATTGGGTGGGGTGGGGGGCAGGGGTGGGGGCTAGCGGTGAGATTAAGGTTCCGGGCATGTGAGAAGAAAGGAGGTATTCTATCTTGAGGAAATGCCCCCGATTGGTGAAGGGCCGTCCTCCAAATGTGGAATCACCACAATGATCTATGCTAGGACCCCAACTGTTCACATCATGTATTAATGATTTGAACGGACTTCCGGTTGCGGCTATGCGGAGCTAAGCCGCACGAATCGACAGCTCCCACGAAGACGGACCTTCGGGCTCGATAGAAGAGCCCCAACGGGACTTTTCACACAGTCAACCCGTGGGGAAGAGAGGAGAGGGGTCCCCCACTAACCTGTATGGACCGGACCCGCAGCGAAACGGCAAAAAAAACGGCACTGGAGCAGCGGGGGAAGGAAGGGTAAAATAAACAAAATGGCGGCGGCCGGGGACAAAGAAGTTTTGCAAGAATTCATCAAGCGCTGATTCGAGGAGCTGCACAAGGAGATGATGGCGCCGATGCTGGAAATACCTGAAGGACTTGGGGCAACCCAGAAAGCCCACGAGGTGAAGATCCAGGAGATCCAGGACAAAGTGAGTGAGAATGAGGACGAGCTCTTGGGCCTGGCGGTGAAAGTGGAGTGGCACGAGGCGCTACACAAGACGTGGGCGGGAAGACTTGAAGACCTGGAGAACAGGTCGAGGAGAAACAATTTGAGGATCCTGGGTCTCCCAGAAGGAGTGGAGGGGGCCGACGCCGCGGCATATGCGGGCACAATGATCGGGCACGGAGGCCCCCCCGGGGTTGCTGGAGCTGGAAGGGGCGCACCGGGTGCTGGCGAGGAAGCCCAAAGCAAACGAGCCGCCAAGGGCGATGGTGGTGAGATTTCAACGGTTCACAGATAGAGAGAGGGTCCTGAAATGGGCCAAGAAGGAGCGGAGCAGCAAGTGGGACAATGCTGAGATTAGAATATACCCGGACTGGAGCACGGAGGTCGCTAAGCGGAGAGCGGGTTTCAACCGGGCCAAAGCGGTGCTGCATCGGAAAGGAGTGAAATTTGGAATGTTGCAGCCAGCGCGACTGTGGGTCACATATAACGGCCAACACCACTACTTCGAAACGCCCGAAGAGGCGTGGCCTTTATATTAATTGAAAAGTTGGACTCTAATTGAGGGTTTGTGAGGGTGGGGGGTATTTGAGGGTTGAAGTATGATGGCGGTTGTATATAGGGGGGCAAGCACGCGCAGGGAATGTTATATGGGCTGGGGACGAGAGACAAGGCCGCAACAGAAGCTGCGTCGGGGGGGGGGGGGGGGGGGAAGGCTCTGGAAAGCGCGGGGTTTTTCTCCCGCACGCGGGAAGAAAGGTGGGAGGGGGAGCGTAGGAACGTTTACTGATGGGGGGATTCCCACACGGGGGGGGGGGGTCAAAGGGATGGCGGGGGAAGCCGGGGTCAGCAGGCATCAGCTGACTTACGGGAGTGATATGGGGGAGCATAAAAGCTAGACTGGGGTCTAGCGGGGGGGAGGGAAGGGGTTGGAGCGGGGGAAACAGGGTTGCTGCTGAACTGGCCGAAAGGGAATGGGACACAGAAGAGGTGGCCGGGATGGAGGTGAGGGAGACGTGGACACGGGACTGGCCAGAAAAGGTGGGGGGGGTGAGAGCCCCTCCAATCTGGCTGATAACGTGGACCGTGAGGGGCCTGGTCGGACCGGTGAAGAGGGCTCGAGTGTTCGCGCACTTGAACGGACCGGTGAAGCGGGCTCGAGTGTTCACGCACTTGAAGGGACTGAAGGCAGATGTGGCAATGCTCCAAGAGACACACCTGAAGGTGGCGGACCAGGTTAGGTTAAGAAGGGGATGGGTAGGCAGGTATTTCACTCGGGACTGGACGCAAAAAACAGAGGGGTGGCAATTCTGGTGGGAAAAGATGTGTCATTTGAGGCCAAGACTATTGTAGCGGACAATGGAGGGAGATACGTGATGGTGAGTGGTAGGTTGCAAGGGACGTGGGTGGTGTTGGTAAATGTATACGCCCCGAACTGGGATGATGCTGGATTTATGAAGCACATGTTGGGGCGCATCCCGGACCTGGAGGTAGGAGGACTGATAATGGGAGGGAACTTGAACACCGTGCTGGACCCAGCACTAGACCGCTCCAGATCAAGGACGGGAAAGAGGCCGGCGGCGGCCAGGGTGCTCGGGGTTTATGGACCAGATGGGGGGAATGGACCCATGGAGGTTTGCAAGACCGCAGGCCAGGGAATTTTCTTTCTTCTCCCACGTGCACAAGGCATATTCCCGGATAGACTTCTTTGTGCTGGGCAGGACGCTCATCCCGAGGGTGGAGGGGACGGAGTATTCGGCCATAGCCGTTTCGGACCATGCCCCGCACTGGGTGGAAGTGGGGCTGGGAGAGGAGAGGGACCAACGCCCGCTGTGGCGGTTGGATGTGGGATTGTTGGCAGATGAGGTAGTGTGTGGTAAGGTAAGGGGGTGTATTGAAAGGTACTTGGAGGCCAACGACAACGGGAAGGTGAGAGTGGGGGTGGTATGGGAGGCGGTGATCAGGGGAGAGCTAATCGCCATCAGGGCTCATAGGGAGGGCAGGGAGAGGTTAGTGGGGGAGATTTTGCGAGTGGACAGGAGATACGCAGAGGCCCCGGAGGAAAGATTACTTGGGGAGAGGCGACGGCCCCAGATGGAGTTTGGCCTGTTGACCACGGGGAAGGCGGAGGCACAGTGGAGGAAGGCGCAGGGGGCGACCTACGAGTACGGGGAAAAGGCCAGTCGGATGCTGGCACACCAGCTCCGTAAGTGGGGGCAGTGAGGGAAATAGGGGGAGTCAAAGATGGTGGGGGAGCCATGGCCCAGAGTGCAACGGAAATAAACAAGGTATTCAAGGCCTTCTATGAAGAGCTGTACAGATCCCAGCCCCCAGGGGGAGAAGAGGGGATGGGAAGATTCCTGGACCAACTGCGGTTCCCGAGGGTGGAGGGAGCAAGTTGTGGCTGGTTTGGGGGCACTAATCGGGTTGGAGGAGCTGAGTTAGGGTTTGGGGAGCATGCAGGCGGGGAACGCCCCGGGGCCGGACGGGTTCCTGGTGGAGTTATATAGAAAGTATGCGATCCTGTTGGCCCCGCTACTAGTGAGGACCTTTAACGAGGCAAGAGAGGAGGGGTCCCTGCTCCCGACAATGTCAGAGGCAACAATTTCCTTGATTCTGAAGCGAGACAAGGACCCACTGCAATGTGGATCGTACAGGCCGATTTCGCTCCTTAATGTGGATGCTAAGCTATTGGCAAAAGTGCTGGCCACGAGGATTGAGGACTGTGTCCCGGGGGTGATACATGAGGACCAGACGGGATTTGTAAAGGGCAGGCAATTAAATACGAATGTGCGGCGGCTCTTAAACATGATAATGATGCCATCGGAGGAGGGAGAGGTGGAGATAGTGGCAGCCATGGACGCAGAAAAGGTCTTTGACCGAGTTGAGTGGGAGTACCTCTGGGAGGTGTTGCATAGGTTTGGGTTCGGGGGAGGGTTTATTAGCTGGGTTAAGCTCCTTTACAGCGCCCAGGTGGCAAGTGTGGTGACGAACCGGCGGAGGTCGGAGTACTTTCGGCTGTACCGAGGAACGAGGCAGGGCTGCCCTCTGTCCCCCCTGTTGTTTGCATTGGCGATCAAACCCTTGGCCATATCACTGAGGGAGTCTAATAAATGGAGGGGGGTGGTCCGCGGGTGGGAAGAGCATCGGGTGTCGCTATACGCGGACGACCTGCTGCTGGTCGTGGCAGACCCAATGGAGGGGATGGTGGAGGTCATGCAGACTCTGAGGGAGTTTGGGGAGTTCTCGGGCTATAAGCGCAATGTAGGGAAGAGGGGCTTTTTGTACTACAGGCAGGGGACCAAGAAAGAGGGATAGGGGACCTACCGCTGAGGAGGGCGGATGGGAGTTTTCGGTATCTAGGGATCCAGATAGCCAGGAACTGGGGGGGCCCTACACAAACTGAATCTGACGAGGTTGGTGGACCAAATGGAGGTGGACTTCAAAAGATGGGACATGTTGCCTCTCTCGTTGGCGGGTAGAGTGCAGTCGGTAAAAATGGTGGTCCTTCCGAGGTTTTTGGTTGTGTTCCAGTGCCTCCCCATCGTGATCACCAAAGGCCTTTTCAAGAGAGTAGGTAGAAGTATTATGGGGTTTGTGTGGGCGAACAAAACCCCGAGGGTAAGGAGAGGGTTCCTGGAGCGCAGTAGGGACCGAGGAGGGCTGGCGCTGCCAAACCTAGGGAGCTACTACTGGGCAGCAAACGTGGCGCTGATCCGTAAGTGGGTTATGGAGGGAGAGGGGGCGGCATGGAAGAGGATGGAGATGGCGTCCTGCAAAGGAACGAGCTTGGGGGCGCTGGTGACGGCACCGTTGCCGCTCTCGCCATCAAAGTACACCACGAGCCCGGTGGTGGCGACAACGTTAAGGATCTGGGGCCAGTGGACACGGCACAGGGGTGCAGTGGGAGCCTCGGTGTGGTCCCCGATCAGGGGTAACTACCGGTTTGTCCCGGGGAAGATGGACGGGGGGTTCCAGGGCTGGCACTGGGCGGGGATTAGAAGAATGGGGGACCTGTTCATCGACGGGACATTTGCGAGCCTAGGGGCACTGGAGGAGAAGTTTGAGCTACCCCCGGGAAATGCATTCAGATATATGCATGTGAGGGCTTTTGTGAGGCGACCAGTCAGGGAATTCCCGCTGCTCCCGACACAGGAAATTCATGACAGGGTAATCTCGGGTGTATGGATCGGGGAGGACAAGGTTTCGGCAATACACCAAGAGATGAAAGAAGAGGGGGAAGAGGACAGATGTGGAAGGTGTTCAGGGAGTCCGGCGAACCATGTCCATATGTTTTGGTCATGCCCGGCACTGGAGGGGTTCTGGAGAGGAGTGGCGGGAGCAATATCTCAGGTGGTGAAAGTCCGGGTCAAGCCAAGCTTGGGGCTAGCAATATTTGGAATAGTGGACGAGCCGGGAGTGCAGGAGGCGAAAGAGGCCGCATTCTGGCCTTTGCGTTCCTGGTAGCCCGGCGAAGGATCTTGCTAATGTGGAAGGAGGCGAAGCCCCCTAGCGTGGAGGCCTGGACAAACGACACTGGGTTCATAAAGTTGGAAAGGATTAAGTTTGCCTTAAGGGGGTCTGCGCAGGGGTTCTACAGGCGGTGGCAACCGTTCCTAGACTACCTCGCGGAGCGTTAGAGGAAGGTCGGTCAGCAGCAGCAGCAACCCGGGGGGGGGGGTGCGGGGGGGAATGAGAGATTGCTTGAGGGGGGGGGGGGGGGATAACATGGAGGGTGGGGGAAACTGGCACGAACGGGCGAGAGCCAGTGTATAAAGCTCTGTAAATATACCATCTTGCCATGTATATATCTTGCTCAGGGTGATTTTGTGTTATTTTGTTACGGGGGGGGGGTTTATTGTTTGTAAGGGGAAAAAATTGTTTTGTTTTGTTAAAAAACTTTAATAAATATATATATTTTTAAAAAATGATTTGAACGAGGGAACTAAATGTATTATCTCCAAATTTACAGATGATATGAAATTAGGTGAGAGGGTGAACTAAGGAGGATGCAGAGATGCTTCAGCAGGATTTGGACAGGCTGAGTGAGTGAGCACATGAATGGCAGATGCAGTATGATGTGGATAATTGTGAGTTTATCTCGGTCGCAAAAATAGGAAGGCAGATTATTATTTGAATGGGTGTAAATTGAGAGAGGTGGATTCTCAGTGAGACTTTGGGCTCCTTGTGCCTCAGTCACTGAAAGTAAGCATGCAGATACAACAGGCAGTGAAGCAGGCAAATGGTATGTTGATCTTCATAGCGAGAGGACTTGCGTATAAGGATAGAGGTACTTTACTGCAATTATATAGGGCATTGGTGAGGGCACACCCGGAGTATTGTGCGCAGTTTTGGTCTGAGGAAGGATGTTCTTGCTATGGAGGGAGTGCAGCGAAGGTTTACCAGGCTGATTCCTGGGATGGCGGGACTGTCATATGACGAGAGAGTAAATCGGTAAGGATTATATTCAATGTGCTGCCTCACAGCGTCGAGGACCCGGGTTTGGTCCCGGTCCCGGGTCACTGTCCATGTGGAGTTTGCACATTTTCCCCGTGTCTGCGTGGGTCTCAGTCCCACAGCCCAAAGATGTGCAGGGTAGGTAGATTGGCCATGCTAAATTGCCCCTGAATTGGAAAAAAGAATTGGTTACTCTAAATTTATTTTAAAAAAGGATTATATTCTTGGAGTTTAGAAGAGTGAGAGGGGACCTCATAGAAACGTACAAAATTCTAACAGTATTAGACAGGTAGATTCAGAAAGAATGTTCTTGATGGTGGAATGTCCTGAACGAGGGTCATAGTTTGAGGATAAGGTGTAAACCTTTTAGGACTGAGGTGAGGAGAAATTTCTTCACCCAGAGAATGGTGAATCTGTGGAATTCGCTTAAGCAGAAGGTTGTTGGGAACAAAACGGTGTGTAATTTCAAGAAGGAATTAGATATAGCTCTTGGGGCAAAGGGATTATGGGGGAAGGCAGGATCACAGTATTGCATTTGATGATCAGCCATGATCATAATGAATGGCGGAGCAGGCCCGAAGGGACGAATGGCCTCCTCCTGCTTCTATTTTCTATGTTTCTTCCTTCCCACCCACTGAAGAGATTATTTTTTAAAACCTGGCTGCCTCCTCCTGTCTAAATGTCCACGCGAAATGTTTTATGGCAGTGTATTTGCGGGGTCAATTGGCTTGATAAGAAGTCCAACTGACCCTTGATATCAATTTAAATACAGTGGGGGGAGGGGGGCTGCCCATTTCAGCACCCTCTTACCCCACCACTACCAAAAACACACCCGGTTAGGGGGTGTAAAATGCAGCTCTATGTATTCGGTTGATGACCTTTCATTAGAACTGGGAACATTTGAAATGTAATTGGTTTTTATTACGTGAAAGGAGGGGAGGATAGAAAAAGAGCAAAAAATTTGGAAGGCATCGACCTGAAACGTTAACTCCATCTCTACACCAATGCCCCTCGGGCTGCTGAGTATTTCCAGCATGTTCCGTTTTGATTGTGAATTTCTCTTTTTTTTTGGTTAAGGCCAGACACATGCTTCTGCAGGTGAGATTGTATTTGCAGGAGTGCATATTGATGTCCTGAGTAACTTGCCTTTGTTTGTATTGGGAAAGCGATAAAACAACAGCATCTGCTTGACTGCTTCAGCGCAGAAAGGGAGTTTGCCCGAGGTTGGAATTCATTTTGTGGAGTGATTTCCGGCAGCAAGCAATGTTAGAACGCTGCGTGATCTGTGTGCTAAGGTGGTATTTGGTACAAGGTCAATGGTGGCAGTGCACTCCTCCCATCTCCAGAGCTCTCCAATATTATGGTCGATGTACAGATTGTTCCCCAAGGAAGATGCAATCTGCATAATCCAAGTGCCATTAGCTGATATATTGATCAATCCGCTCTCGGGCACTAGTTGAAAATGTCAATCAAACCATCCTTCTCCCTCCCCCTCCCCCAAACTAGAGTAGCCACACAATCCTTCCAGCAGTCATATTGATTGTACCATTTTTAAAAGCCTGTCACATATCCTAGCTTGCTGACTGATTAAAGTAGAGTTGGGTGTTGCTAGACCCAATGGAACATTCTGGCCTGCAATTGACCTGACATTGCTGTGATATTTGACTTGCACAGAAACTGTTGTACTCTTAATAATATTCTGCTATTTTGTCGTCCTTTGAGTCCATCCTTCATTTGTTCCCTATTCCCAAGCCTCTACACCTGCACATTCAAGCCCGAGTCAGTGCAGTGCCTGGAATACACAGCAGGCATCTAGAGAAAAACAGGGCTGCCATGAGAGGAAGAATTGCTGAAGAGGCAATCTCCACTAATCGAAGAGATTAAGAATGTGTACATTACAGTAAAAACATTATTGAATTGCCCGGGAGTTGGGGGGGGGGGGGGGGGGGGCTCCGCAGGTACAACATTTCTAGTTTGGTGGGGAGAGTGAAAGCTGATCTGGCAAGGTGGGATGATCTCCCTCTGTCACTGGCGGGTCGGGTACAGGCGGTTAAAATGAACGTGTTGCTGCGATTTCTGTTTATTTTTCAATGCCTACCGATTTTCCTGCCAAAGGCTTTTTTCAGAGAGATTGAGGGAAGGATTACTTTGTTCATATGGGGAGGGAAGGTGGCCAGAGTGAGAGAGGTGCTACTACAGAGGGGAAGGCAGGCAGGGGGTTTGGGTCTTCCGAACCTGGGGCGGAATTCTCCGGAAACGGCGTGATGTCCCCCGACTGGCGCCCAAAACGGCGCAAATCAGTCGGGCATCGCGCCGCCCCAAAGGTGCGGAATGCTCCGCATCTTTGGGGGCCGAGCCCCAACCTTAAGGGGCTAGGCCGGCGGCGGACGAATTTTCGCTCCGCCAGCTGGCGGAAATGGCCTTTGGTGCCCCGACAGCTGGCGCGGAAATGACATCTCTGGGCGGCGCATGCGCGGGAGCATTAGTAGCTGCTGACGGCATTCCTGCGCATGCGCAGTGGAGAGAGTCTCTTCCGCCTCCGCCATGGTGGAGACCGTGGCGAAGGCGGAAGGGAAAGAGTGCCCCGACGGCACAGGCCCGCCCGCGGATCGGTGGGCCCCGATCGCGGCCAGGCCACCGTGGGGGCACCCCCCGGGGCCATATCGCACCGCGTCCCCCCCCCCCCAGGACCCCGGAGCCCAACCGCGCCGCCTTGTCCCGCCGGTAAGGTAGGTGGTTTAATCTACGCCGGCGGGACAGGCATTTTAGCGGCGGGACTTCGGCCCATCCGTGCCGGAGAATCGCGGGGGGCCTGCCAACCAGCGCGGCGCGATTCCCGCCCCCGCCGAATATCCGGTGGTGGAGAATTCGGCAACCGGCGGGGTGGGGGGGGTCGGAGAATCTCGCCCCTGATGTATTACTATTGGGCGGCGAATGTGGAGAAGGGTCAGAGGGGTTGATTCCCAGTGTATCAGAATGGAGGAGAGTTTGTGCAGTGG
Source organism: Scyliorhinus torazame (assembly GCF_047496885.1). Lineage (NCBI taxonomy): Eukaryota > Metazoa > Chordata > Chondrichthyes > Carcharhiniformes > Scyliorhinidae > Scyliorhinus > Scyliorhinus torazame. The sequence goes on from NC_092713.1 coordinate 189,101,671, forward strand.
GTCGGGATTGAAAGCACTAGCAACAGCGCCGCTCCCGATGGCCCTGGGGAAATACTCAGGGAGTCAAGTAATAATAGCTTCATTGAGAATTTGGAGGCAGTTTTGCCAACACTTCGGGTTGGGGACAGGGTCAACGGAAATGCCGATTCGGGGGAACCACCGATTTGAGCCAGGGAAGTGGGATGGAAATTTTCGGAAATGGGAGGAGAAAGGGATTAAGACACTAAAAGATTTGTTTCTTAGGGGTCGGTTTGCAGGATTGAAGGAGCTGGGAGCAAAGTATGGGCTGGAGCAGGGGGAAATATTTAGATACATGCAGGTTCGAGATTTTGCCAGAAAGGAGATACAGAGCTTCCCGGTGGAGCCGGCCTCCACATTGCTGGAGGAAGTGCTGACGACAGGGGGACTGGAGAAGGGGGTAGTGTCGGCGGTTTACAGAGCTATTTTGGAAGAGAAGGCACCACTGGAAGGGATCAAAGCAAAGTGGGAGGAAGAGTTGGGAGAGGATATGGAGGAGGGGTTCTGGTGAGAGGTGCTCCGGAGAGTGAATGCCTCCACTTTGTGCGCGAGGTTGGGGATGATACAGCTGAAGGTGGTATAGAGAGCACACCTCACGAGGGTGACGATGAGACGATTCTTTGAAGGAGTAGAAGATGTGTGTGAACGTTGCGGGGGGGGGGGGGGGGGGGGTCTAATCACATTCATATGTTCTGGTCCTGTCCAAAGCTAGAGGATTACTGGAAGGAGGTTTTTAGGTAATCTCTAAAGTGGTGCACGTGAAACTGGACCCGGGCCCTCAGGAGGCCACATTCAGTGTGTCGGACCAGCCAGGGTTGGCAACGGGTGCGGAGGCAGATGTTGTAGCCTTCGCCTCGTTGATCGCCCGAAGGCGGACCCTGATAGGTTGGAGAGCACCCTCTCCACCCTGTGCCCTGGCGTGGCGGGGGGACCTGTTGGAATTCTTGACTCTTGAGAAGGTTAAGTTTGAACTGAGGGGAAGGATGGAGGGGTTCTACAATTCATAGGCATTATTCATTGTGCACTTTCAAGAACTGAATTACATCGAACATTAGTTGGGGCGGGTTGGGGGGAGGGGGGTTTGTGTGTGTTAATGGTGACTATGGGTGATCCCTAATTCCTTTTTGTCATCTGTTTGTGTGAACATGCGGGCTGATGTTTGGGGTTTGGTGGGAGGATGGGACAGGGTGGATTGCAACAAGCTTTTTCCAAGAGTGGGGGTGTCAATTACAAGGTGTCACGATTTCAAGGTGAGAGGGGGAAAGTTTAAGGGAGATGTGCGTAGAAAGTTTTTTACGCAGAGGGTGGTGGGTACCTGGAACGCTTTGCCAGCGGAGGTGGTAGAGGCAGGCACGATAGCATCATTTAAGATGCATCTAGACAGATATATGAACGGGCGGGGAACAGAGGGAAGTAGATCCTTGCAAAATAGGCGACATGTTTATATAAAGGACCTGGATCGGCGCAGGCTGGGAGGGAAAGGCCTGTTCCTGTGCTGTAATTGTCTTTGTTCTTTGAATCAGCATTGAGTTTGTTGAGGGCACCTTTGTGATTGCATTTATGGAAGTAGATGAGAGCTTGTCAAGAGGTAAGGATGGAATTAAAACTCAGGGGTAATCTTAATGGATGGATCAACTAAACACACTATTTCTTAATGAGATTGTGCATGTTTTGGGGAAGCCAGTGAAACAAAAGTGTTCGCATGTATCATCCATTTAAACATGAAAGTCAATTGACTGGTTTCTCCAGGAAGCTTTGGATGTCAGCTCAGAAAGCTCAAAAGTACACGTTTATAGAACAATCCAGCAAGGTTGTGAATGTGTCAAATTGCTTCTCTAAATTAAATACTGGCAGATCCATCCACGATGGCTCAAGGCTCTGCCAATAATGTTTCAGAGGGAAGTAGCTCAATTTAATTTTGAACCTTCATTGAAGTAATCACAGTTTAATGGGAATTCAACAGAAAGGGAAACACCTTTGCAGAGACAAAAGCATGACTGTCAACAAAGCTAGAAATACCATATTCAGAGGGAGAAGGACTTGCTTTTATACAGCTCCTTAGCTATAAAAAAAAACTTAACTCCGTATAGGGGCTTGTTACACAGGCATATGTCCAGTCTTCTTTTGTACAGCTCAGCTATCATTAAAAAGGCCTGACTCGATGTAGTATAAGGGTTTGTTACATGGGCATGTGTCGAGTGTTTTGTGTCAGTCTATCAGCAATACAGTCGAAAAGGGGTTTGTTGCAACAGGTGAAATGTTCATTTATATGCTGTGAATTCTATAAATGTGGAATATGCTATTTCTCTGTAACCAGTCATGGATTAGTCCGCTGTCTCTGATGCAGCTGTCTGATTCTTGGTTACCACAGAAGCAAATCATGAAGACTCGGGCACTGGGACTGCAGTGTAAACTACATTATATCAATGCTTCTTTGCCCTTGTGGTTTATTGCAGCATTTGAAGCCCTTGATCCGATTACACACTTGTAATAACTCTTTTATCCATTGTTCTTCATTGTTCCACACAGTTGGAAGTGGATTTGGCAATTTTCCTCTCCTCTCACTTGAGTTTAAATGACCGTGAGTGCGAGAGAAGTGACACCATTCCTCATTTTACACCGAGTCAGACTCAAATGTGCTGAAGTACAGCTTGAATTCCCAGCCCTACCATTAATCTTGTGTCACTCACAATGAGTGCTGTTTCATGAGTTAGTTACCGAAATACTCGGAGCTCGATGCAATCAAAGAGAATTGTATTATTTTTTAAAGATATTCACAGATATGGAACTCCATTCAGCCCATCTTAATGCATCTATTCAGGGTGAATCCTGGTTCTCTCCATTGCAGTATTTACATGTTTCTTAAAATGATTGTGGGTTGTTGCCTCCATTCCATCTGGAGATTTATTTCACACATTGGTCACTAATACTGTGAAGAAGAATTTCCTGATGTCAGTCCTCAGATTACCAAGTACTAATTTAACCCACATCCCTAGTCATACTCCTGGAGTTTAATTTCAAATAATAAACCAGGTTAACTTTCGACAGACTCTCAACAACTTCATACTCACTTATAAGATCATTTCTTACATATATCCTCTCCAAGCTGTGAAGTTCAGGGGCGGATTCTCCGCTATCCAGCGGGGCGGGACATACCGGTGCCGAGGCGAGGCGTGAACCACTCCGGCATCGGGCCGCCCGGAAGGTGCGGAACCCCCCGCGTGGCCATTCCACCTAGCCTGCACATCCTTGGGTTGTGGGGGTGAAACCCACGCAGACACAGGGAGAATGTGCAAATTCCATACGGACAGTGACTCAGGGCCAGGATTCGAACCCGGGTCCTCAGCGCTGTAGGCAACAGTGTTAACCACTGCACCACGTGCCGCCCCTAGGCGTCGATTATAAAGGTATTGTGGGCAGCACGGTGGTGCAGTGGTTAACACTGCTGCCTCACAGCGCCGGGGTCCCAGGTTCAAGCCCGACTCTGAATCACTGTCCGTGTGGAGTTTGCACATTCTCCCGGTGTCTGCGTGGGTTTCACCCCCACAACCCAAAGATGTGCAGGGTCGGTGGAATGGCCACGCTAAATTGCCCCGAATTGGAAAAAATGAATTGGGCACTTGAAGTTTTTTTTAAATTGTAAAGGTGCAAAGTGTGATGGTCTATATAGTCCTTTTACGCAGCCCGCCACCTTCTGTCACATCTGTCTTGCATTTCTCCTCTTTGCCTGTTTGTGCATTCATTTCATTGTCCAGGGCAGAGGGAGGACAGTGCTTCATTCATTTAATCTCAATCCCAAAATCCATATTCCCTGCTGTACTTGTGATATTCCTGTTCCCCTGGTTTGCCAACACCAGTTCAGTTCCAGTTGATACCCTGGGGACAGGACTCCGATTACTTGATCTGTGCTCTGCCCATATATGGAGAGTGCACAGACTAATCCTGTAAAATCACATCTCGTGGGCTGAATGCTGCCGCTCAGTTGGTGACATTTAATGCCTTTCGATGAATTTCCTTGCATGGCTGTCACTTTTTCCAGACAAACTGAGAACGGACTAAAACAAAACCCTGATTTAACATGCTAAAACATCATTACTTACAAACATTTCCCACTGTATATTATTAGCAACAGCCGACAGTGACTCCATAGCTGTAATATAAAATCAGCTGAGAAACCTAAGCAGAATTAATTTGCTCTTGGGCTTTGACATTACCTCCGCATACAGTCTTGTACTACTTTCTCTATCTATTGTCCTTTATTCCTTCAGTAACAGTCAGCAGTTTCAGCTGAAATAAGATAAACAGTCAAGAACGAGAAAGGACAATGTGAATCAATTGAAGCTTGCCCTCCCACTAGCTGTCACTCCTAGGCAAGCATCCAATTCCATTTTCAGCCCCTTTGTTCCTGATACCTTGGAAATTATTGGAGAGACTGGAGAAGCTGGGATTTTACTGCTTATTGCAGAAGAGGTCAAGGGGAAATTTAACAGAGGTGTTCAAAATCATGAAAGGTTTTGAAAGAGTTGCCAAGGAGAAACTTATTTCCATTGGCAGATGGCAGGACACAGATTTTAGACAATTGGTAAAAGAGCCAGATGCCAGTTGAGGACAACTTATTTTACTCAGCGATTAATTGTGATCTAGAATTTACTGCCGGAAATAGTGGTGGAAGCAGATCCAATAATAACTTTCAACGGGAATTGAATAAATACTTGAAGGGGATGTATTAACAGGGAAAAAATGAATTGAGTACTCTAAATTTATTTTTAAAAACATTGTTCCATGTGGTAATCTTTGGATTTGCAGCTTATTTTGCATCTGTATCAAGACACGCTAAGGTTGGAAGAAGGCAGATCAGGATATTGGGTGGGCTATAGTTCCTGCTTTGGCCGGAATAAGGTGTCTAAGATTGGAATTCCCCTACCTCCCGCAGGCTAATGAACATGTGGAACGCTCCCAGAGAAGATAATTTAATTCAAGCTCAGCAGAAATATGAATTGGGAGCAGGATTGAAATGTGTTAAGAAGTGGGTTTGAGGGTTATCTATGTAATAGAATTAAGTTCTTCCTCCAGAGCTGACAGGACAGGATTCAGGGGATCCATGGTTGGGGCAGGTTTACAACAGAATAATGAGTCTGGTTGGAGGTGGTTAAATGAACCAAAGCTCTAATTTTGGTTCATATTTTTGGGACACTATCTATCTCCAGGATATGTGGGGGTTCAATTTCCGTGGGGTCTGTACCCCATTTATGCAGGAACTTTGATGGAAATGATGCCGAGTGACATTTCTCCGGAGTCTTCACAGATCTTCTGAGATCACGGGAGGTGAAGGATTGTGGAAGTTCTAATCCACCATATCCAAGAGCGGATTTGGTTTTTTTTGATAAACAATTTTCTTAAGACATTTTGGCACAATAAACAACAACAGTGTGAAACAATGTGCAAAAAACAATCATTATAGTGCAAGAAAACCAGCTCTCCTCCAACAAGGACCAATCTAACTACCTCCCTAACCTATGTTACCCTAGCCCCCCCCCCCCCCCCCCCCCGCTGACAATTAATTTTCCGCGAAGAAGTCGATAAATGGTTGCCACCTCCGGGCGAACCCTGACAGTGACCCTCTCAAAGCGAACTTAATTTTCTCCAGACCGAGGAAGCTCGCCATATCCGAAAACCAGGCCTCCGACTTCGGGGACTTTGAGTCCCTCCATGCCAGCAGAATTCCGCGCCGGGCTACCAGGGAAGCAAAGGCCAAAACGTCAGCTTCTCTCTCCTCCTGGACTCCCGGGTCCTCCGAGACCCCAAAAATAGGCACCTCTGGACTCATCACCAACCCTGTTTTCAGTACCCGGGACATAACATCCGCGAACCCCTGCCAGTACCCCCTGAGTTTTGGACATGCCCAAAACATGTGGACAGGGTTCGCCGGCCCTCCTGAACATCTGGCGCACCTATCCTCCAATCCGAAAAATTTACTCATCCGGGCCACTGTCATGTGGGTCCGGTGGACGACCTTGAATTGAATCAGGCTGAGCCTGGCGCTTGTTGCGGTCGCGTTTACCCTGTTCAACGCCTCCGCCCATAAGCCTTCTTCCATATCACCCTCGAGCTCCTCTTCCCACTTAAGCTTCAGCTCCTCGGTCTGTATCTCCTCTGCTCCCATAAGTTCTTTATATATATCCGAGACCCTCCCCTCCCCCACCCATCCACTGGACACTACCCTGTCCTGGATCCCTCTGAGTGGCAGGCATGGGAAGGATGGAATCTGTCTGCGTAGAAAGTCCCGCACCTGCAAGTACCTGAACTCATTCCCCCTCGCCAATCCAAATTTCTCCTCTAATGCCCTCATGCTCGGGAAGCTCCCTTCCAAGAGCAAATCCCCCATCCTCTCAATCCCAGCCCTCCGTCATGCTCGGAACCCACCATCCATATTCCCTGGGGTGAACAGGTGATTGTCGCAAATTGGGGACCAAACCGATGCTCCCATTCCCCCCAGGTGCCTTCTCCATTGGCTCCAGATTCGCAAAGTCGCCACCACTACAGGGCTGGTGGAGTACCGTGCCGGCAGGAGCGGCAGGGGTGCCGTAACCAGGGCTGCCAAACTGGTCCCCCTGCACGAAGCAGCCTACATTCGCCCCCAAACCGACCCCACGCCCACCATCCACTTCCTTATCATAGCTATGTTGGCCGCCCAGTAGTAATTACTGAAGTTTGGCAGCGCCAGCCCCCCTTCCCCTCGGTTCCTCTCGAGCGTCACCCGCGGGGACTTTCCCGCCCACACAAATCCCATAATCATTTTATTAACCTTCTTGAAAAAAGACCGCGGAATGAAAATGTGGAGACACTGGAAAATGAACAGGAAACTCGGGAGCCCCTTCCAGTGGGGAGAGGGGACACCCCTGCCTTGTCCCATGGTACAGTCTGAAATAGTCAGATGTCGTCCTGTTCATCCTCACACTCTCCTCCAGAGCCTGGTACAACAGTCTGACCCAGTCGATAAAGCCCTCCCCGAACCCAAATCGTCCCAGCACCTCCCATAGATAGTCCCACTCAACCTGGTCGAAAGCCTTCTCGGCATCCATTGCCACAACTGCCTCTACCTCCCTACTCTCCGGGGGCATCATGATCACATTCAGCAGCCTTCTTAGGTTGGCCACCAGCTGCTGCCCTTGACGAACCCGGTTTGATCTTCCATATTGACGTCTGGCACACAGTCCTCAATCCTAGCCGCCAAGAGCTTGGCCAGAATTTTAGCATCTACGTTGAGCAGAGAGATCAGCCTATAGGACCCACATGCCTCTGGCTCTTTGTCCCGTTTCAATATCAGGGAGATGGTGGCCTGTGACATCGTCGGGGGTAACACCCCTCTGTCTCTTGCCTCATTAAAAACCCTAACCAGCACCGGCCCCACTATCTCAAAGAACTTTTTGTATAACCACCGGATACCCATCCAGCCCCGGGGCTTTACCCGATTGCATGGCCCTCAAGCCCATCAATATTTCTTCAGTCCTGATCGGGGCCCCCAACCCATCTACCAATCCCCTGCCCACTTTTGGGAAGATAAGTCCATCCAGAAAGCACCTCATCCCCTCCCGCTCCGGTGGGGGGGGGGGGTTCCGAGGTGTAAAACTTGCTATAGAAGTCCCTGAACACCTTGTTCAGCCCCGCCGGATCCTCTACCAAGTTTCCCCCCCTGTCGACTACCTTCCCTATTACCCTGGCCGCTTCCTCTTCCTCAGTTGCTGTGCCAGCATTCTACTGACTTTCTCCCCGTGCCCGTAAATCGCACCCCTCACCTTCCTAAGCTGCTCCACAGCCTTACCTGTGGACAGTGTTGTGTTATGCTTCTTCATGTAGCATAAGCTGCTTCCTTGATGTATACTCTGACAAAGGAAGGTTCAACCTTGGAGATAGATTTAACACATTTATTGAACAGTTAACAATTGTCCTACTTGGGTTCGACTCTCCTGCTAATCTTACTATAGTAACTCGATCTAACTAACCAGTCTGCTCTAATCCATGTGGTGGGTGTGATGCTTCCCTAATCTGCCCCTGTGTCTCTGAGTGTCGCCTATGGAAAGAGAAAGAGCATGTGTGCCCTGTCCTTTTATATGGGTAGCCCCCTTGTGGTAGTGTCACCTCCGGGTGTGTCTTGACTGCCCATTGGTCGTGTCCTATCTTACTGACCTATTGGTTGAATGTCTGTGTGTCATGATGTCTCTGGTGCTCCCTCTAGTGTTTATTTAGTTCTAGTGTATTTACATTAACCCCTTGTGTATTTACAGTGCCCTAGTGTATCTACATTAACCCCTTGTGTATTTACATTCCCTAGTGTATCTAGATTAACCCCTTGTGTATTTACAGTGCCTAGTGTACTTACATTAACCCCTTGTGTATTTACAGTGCCCTAGTGTATCTACATTAACCCCTTGTGTATTTACAGTGCCCTAGTGTATCTACATTAACCCCTTGTGTATTTACAGTGCCCTAGTGTATCTACATTAACCCCTTGTGTATTTACATTCCCTAGTGTATCTACATTAACCCCTTGTGTATTTACAGTGCCCTAGTGTATCTACATTAACACCTTGTGTATTTACAGTGCCCTAGTGTATCTACATTAACCCCTTGTGTATTTACAGTGCCCTAGTGTATCTACATTAACCCCTTGTGTATTTACAGTGCCCTAGTGCATCTACATTAACCCCTTGTGTATTTACAGTGCCCTAGTGTATCTACATTAACCCCTTGTGTATTTACAGTGCCCTAGTGTATCTACATTAACCCCTTGTGTATTTACAGTGACGTATATCACCACCGACAACTCCCCAAACTCAGTCTGTTGCCTTCATTGTTCCCTTAATAGCTCTGCCCTCGGGGTCTCCGCGTATCTCCTGTCTATCTGTAAGATCTCCCTTACCAGTCGAGTCATTTCTGCCCTGTCTGTCCTGTCCCTATGTGCTCTGATCAAAATCAGCTCCCCTCTCACCACTGCCTTCAGCGCTTCCCAGAGCACTGCAGCTGAGACTTCCCCTGTGTCATTGACCTGCAGGCAGTTTTGCATACATTTGCTCACCCTCTCCCACACCGCCTCGTCCGCCAACAAGCCGACCTCCAGCCTCCATTGAGGACGCTGAAAACTTTCCTTGCAGACCTGCAGATCAACCCAGTGCGGGTCATGGTCCGAAATAGCGATCACCAAATATTCTACGTCCGTCACCCCGCTAGCAAATCCCTGCTCATGATGAAAAAATCAATTCGGGAATACGCCTTATGGACATGTGATAGAACGAAAACTCCCTCCCCGTCGGCCGACTAGCCCTCCATGGATCAGCCCCCCCCCCCCATTTGCTCCATGAACCCCCTCAGTTCTTTCGCCATTGCCTGCATCCTACCCGTTCTTGAACACGACCGGTCTAGGCCGGGGTCAAGGACTGTATTAAAATCCCCTCCCATAATCAGCCTGTGCGAGTCCAGGTCAGGTATCTTCCCCAGCAGTCTCTTGATAAACTCCACATCATCCCAATTTGGGGCATATACATTGACCAAGACTACCCTCATCCCCTCAAGCTTCCACTCACCATGACAAATCTGCCTCCCCCATCCGAGATTGTGCTGCCCGCCTCAAATTGCACCTGTTTGTTGACCAAAATCGCAACCCCTCTGGTTTTAGTGTCCAGCCCCGAATGGAAGACCTGGCTGATCCAGCTCTTCCCCAAATTGACCTGGTCAGCTACTTTGAGGTGAGTCTCCTGAAGCATTATCACGTCCGCTTTCAGCGCCCTCAGATGCGCGAACACATGGGCCCTCTTTACCGGCCCATTTAACCCTCTAACGTTCCAGGTGACCAGCCTGGTTGAGGGGCCCCGTGCCCCCCCCCGCCGATCAGCCATCCCCTTTCTTGGGGCCGCCCCCAGCCCCTGTGTCGCGCTTCCCCCGGCCCGCCTTCTGGCAGCCCCCACCTTCGACCTCCTCCATGATCTCGCACCTAAGTCCCTCGCTCGACAGCAGAACAGCTCCCCCGCCCCCCCAAGCTACAACACCCTGTAACCTAACCACTGCCATAAACTAACTAAATACACCCCCCCACCTGGCTTCCATAGACCAGCTCACCCAGCTAGCCTGGTGACTCTCGACTCCGGCGCCAACACCTATTGTTCCCACCTATTGACCTCTGACCCATGCACCCCGCCAATCAACACCACCTCCCCCAAACCAGCCATCCTTGAGCAATTGCTCTGAAAAGGAACAAACAAAACGAGAAACAAAGAGAACCCCAACGCTAGTGCAAATCAAATAAAACAGAATAAGTAATTGGCATTTCCAACCCCCCCCCCCCCCCCCCGATCCGAACACAAAGAGCCCCCAGCACCACATACCTTAACTTCCACCTTTTATCCCAACAAAAATTCAAGTACAGGAGGGAAACAGAAAAACCAGGAAGAGAAAAAGAAAAACACAAGGCACCAGAAAAATGTGGAAACATCGCCCAGTGTCTTTTTAACACGAGTCCAAAAAGTCCTCAGTTCGGCACCAGCCCTTCTCTCTTGGCGAAGTCCATCGCATCCTCGGGCTCCTCAAAGTAATGTTGCCATCCCTCATGTGTGACCCACAGGCGCGCCGGCCCAAACTTCACCTGCTTCTTAAACAGAATCTCTTTGACTTGCCTGTAGCCTGCCCTTCTTCTGGCCACCTCCACGCTCGGGTCCTGGTAGATGCGCAAGACAGGGTTACTCCAATGGCAGCTCTGCGTGCGCTTGGCCCACTGTAGCACCCGCCCCTTGTCCAGGAACCTGTGAAACCGGACCACCATCGCTCGGGGGGGTGCCCCCGCTCGCGGCTGCCTCGCCAGCACTCTCTACGCCCTGTCCACCTCCACCGGGCGTGGGAAGAAATCATCTCCCAACAGCTTCTGGAACATGCCCGCCACATACGCTGCAGCAACCTCTCCCTCAGCCCCCTCCGGGAGACCAACGATCCTCAAATTCTGCCGACGAGACCTATTTTCCAGGTCCTCCACCTTTTCCAGGAGCCTTTTTTGCTGATCCTTCAGCCTCTCCACCTCCGCCTCCACCACTGTTTGGTGATCCTCCTGCTCCTCCAGCGCCTTTTCCAGCTTCTGGATCGTACGATCCTGGGCATCCAGCCTATGCTCAAGGCGCTCGATAGACTTCTGAATCTGGTCTAAACTGTCCCGCTTCAAAGTGGTAAAGCCCTCTTGGATGACCTTCAACAGATGCTCCGTTGTTGGCTGGGCTGTCTGCACTGGGGTCCGGACATCGGCCATATTGTCCTCAGCAGCAGCCTCCACACTGCCCTTGTTTGCCCACTTCTTCAACTGTTTGCGATTCTTTCTGCGTCTTAATTCCATACACCTGTGTCTGGAGTCAGTGCCTGAGTGCTTATGCCTTCCGAACTAGCACTCAAAAGTACAAAAACGTCAGAGAAAAAGGTTCAAAAGTCCGACCGGATCAAGAGCCACCAAATGTGCGACTTACTCCTCCATAGCCGCCACCGGAAGTCCAAGAGCGGATTTGTTGATGGGTCTGCTGTCATTTCATACAATCTTACAGCTGAGAAGAAATCCACTCGGCTCAGTGTGCCTGAACTGGCTCTTTGATAGAGCTATCAAGTTAGCCCTACTCGAGGGGTAGCACGATGGCACAGTGGTTAGCACTGGAACTGCGGCGCTGAGGACCCGGGTTCGAATCCCGGCCCTGGGTCACTATCCGTGTGGAGTTAGCACATTCTCCCCGTGTCTGTGTGGGTTTCACCCCCACAACCCCAAAAAAAAGATGTGCAGTTTAGGTAGATTGGCCACACTAAATTGCCCCTTAATTGGAAAAAAAATAATTGGTACTCTAAATTTTTTTTTTTTAAAGTTAGCCCCACACCCTCTGCTCTTTCCTCATAATCCTGTAAATTTCTCCTTTTCAAGTATTCATCCAGTTCTCTTCTGAGGGTTAAACCAGGTCATAGGATAACAGGAGTAGGCCATTCGACCCTGCGAGCCCGCTTCGCCATTCAATAAGACCATGACTGATCTGGTTGTGGTCTCAACTCTGCCCCCCCCCCCCTCCAATAACCCTCAACTCCCTTGTCTATCAAAACTCTTTCTAACTCAGCCTTGAATAAATTCAATGGCCCAGCTCCCACTGCTTTCTGGACAAGAGAATTCCACAGACTAACCTCCAAGAGAAAAATAATTCTCATCTCTATCTTAAAAGGGAGACCTCTTATTTTTAAACTGTGTTTCCCAGTTCTTGCCTCCCTCACAAGTGGAAACATCATCCTTTCAGCATCCACCCTGTCAAATCTTCCCAGATTAGTTTCAATATGTTTCAATAAGATCATCTCTCATTCTTCTAAATTCCAATGGGTATTGGGCCAACCTGTTCCACCTTTCTTGGTAGGATAAGCCCTTCTTCCCAAGAATGAGTAGTAGAGTGAACGTCCTCTGAACTGCTTCTAATGCAATTACATCCTTTTTCAAATAAGAAGACCAAAACTTTACATGGTACTCATGAGGTGATCTCAACAAGACTGTCGAGCTGCAGTAAAACCTCCCCACTTTTATATCCCATTCCCCTAGCAGTAAACAATAACATTCCATTTGCCCTCCAAATCACTTTCTTTATCTGTATATTAACCTTTTGTTTGACCACCTACTTCAACCTCCATAGCATTGCCTGTCTCAGCTCCGTCCCAGGTTCGATCCCGGCTCTGGTCACTGTCCGTGTGGAGTTTGCATATTCTCCCCGTGTTTGCGTGGGTTTCGCTCCCATATCCCAAAGATGTTCAGGCTAGGTGAATTGGCCACGCTAAGTTGCCCCTTATTTGGAACAAATGAATTGGGTACTCTAAATTTATATATTAAAAAAATGAATGGTGCTATATACATATAAGTTGTTAAAAGAGGTAAGACACAAGTAGAGCAAATTCCAGTGATGGAGTGATGACAATAGGGGATGTAGAAGTGGCCTAATTGGAGGAACAGAGTCATAAGAGCATAAGAAATGGGAGCTGGAGTAGGACATTTGACCTTGCAAACTTGCTCTGCAATTCAACATGATCCTGGCTGATCATCTACCTCAACTCCACCTTCCCGAACAATCCCCATAACCCTTAATTCCCTGGGTTGGCAGAGGTTACAGAGATAAGAGGGTTCAATCACGAGGAGAATTTTAAATTCAAGGCGTTCCCAGGCCAGGAGACGTTGTAGGTCAGTGTGAAGCAGATTGCTAGTCTGTACGGTCCTGGAACTTGAAATGTTTTTATCCCTCAGGAAAGTTGTTGGTAGAAAAAAGGAATCAATAATTTTGAAGCTTTCTGAATGTGTTTCGTTGAAACCTCAGGGTAGTGCTGAATACAGTGTTGTAGCTGCAGTATATAAATTGGTTTCAGCTTTAATGTATCTGCCATCTAATTTCTTAGAGGATGACTGCACCGGAGTGTGTAGATGTAATTACGACAGCTAACTCGCGTGAGTGATGATATCCCGCTTCATATGTTCTAACGGGAGGTGACTGTCTCTTATCAGGACCCAGCACATTTGAACGCAAAGAAGGGATTTGACCTCTGGCATCTGTCAAAAGCACTGGAAACAAATCACATTTGCATTTAAATGTCCAGCCTGTTGCTCAATTCAGTATGTATTGGAATCTGAACCTCTACTGCAGCCCAAGAGCTGGTCTGATTTCAAGCAGGTGCAAAAACTACTTTGGCCAACCTGTGGCTTCCGTCCTTTTGCTACTTTCCACCCCCCTCCATCTCACCCACATTCTGGAAGTGTTGAGTCCCTCATGTCGCCATTGCTCATGCATGAATCCGTGCATTATCCCACCCTAAATGAGATTGGCTAACTCACTCAGAATGGCCACCAAACCTGAGACCTGCAATTAGGCATTGCAGCATTTTGTTTGATAGTCTGAATAAAACAGGCCATAATACAGAGACACATCCTGCAGCAACTCACTGGACAATTTGAAAACTTATTTCAGGGTTCCCGGTACGAGTTAGCCAGTCTCATTTAGGGTGGGATAATGCAATTGGCCTCAGTGCCTTGGAGGGTAACCCCTCAGCTGTCAAATATAACGTACTAACAATGCATTTGGGAAAGTTGGTGGAGTCATGTGGAATGATGCAAAGTCAATGGGGTATACAGTGCATACAAAAACAATTCTGGACATCTGAAACAAGAGAAGAAAATGTAGGAAGTGCTCAATACGTCTGGCAGCATTTGCAGAGTGAGAAACCGAGTTAAGGGCCGGAAATATCCGGCCATTCACGCCGGTGGGCCCGCGAATGGCGCAGCCCCGACGTGGGTTTCCCGGTGGCGTGGGGTGGATCCAATGGGAAATCCCATTGAAGTGTTCATCAGGTTTGTGCTTATCTTTTTGGTCTTGTTGATCTTGCAGCACCAGTCCTGACAAAGCGTCCGAATTCGCTTGCTGTTCAGACGTACTAAATGTGATGACATAATCATGTACCGATAAGATTAATACCCAACTCGACTAGCATCAAGTGGAGGGATCCCCTTATGTGGCCCAAACATTGTTGTTAAGGAACAATGGTTGCCCAATAGAATAAATTGTCAACCAAATAAATAATGGCGGAACCTTTGAATACCAGACAAACTGCTGAGAACTTCTTTCTCAAAATGAATATATTTGGACTCTGCGCTAGTCAATGTCCTGGAAGCAAATGTTATTGGTCGCTCTTCACCTGAAGGTATTATATGCAAGACAAATGCTGCAACCCCATAGGGTGATGTATCGCAAGCATGCTGCTGCTTCAGCTTTGAGTTGTAATGGACCAATAACTCCAATTCCTGTAATTGTTTTTGACATTTTGGTAAGCATCATCTTAATCTTTCACCGAGAGCCAAGCTTGTTCGGTCCAAAACAAACGTGTGCAAAGGCTTCAGCCTTGCTGCTAAGTGTGGTACAAGCTTCCCAAAGTAATTCAATAATCCTAAAAAATGACTTTTACTAAGTCACGTTCTGTGGCCGTGGAGCATTCAGGATCTCCAACATCTTATTATGTTCTTCGTGAAGACCGTCTTGGCAGATGAAGTGTCCAAGGTAGTGAATAGAAGATTTTAAAAACGTATTCTTCTCTTTCTTGACCCTGAGATTATGTAAGAAGTCTTACAACACCAGGTTAAAGTCCAACAGGTTTGATCCGAACACTAGCTGTCGGAGCACTGCTCCTTCCTCAGGTGAATGAATAGGTATGTTCCAGAAACATATATAAAGACAAAGTCAAAGATGCAAGACAATGCTTTAACCTGGTGTTGTAAGACTTCTTACTGTGCTCACCTCAGTCCAACACCGGCATCTCCACATCTGAGATTATGTAGTTGCCTTCTTGCAAGAGTAGCTTCTAGGTTCTTCACATGCTCTACACTGTTCGAAGCCGCAATCAAAATGTGCCCAGTTGGCACAGCACACCCAATAGCACACTCAAGATCTGATCCATAGACTGTTGGAAGACATGTCAGTGCTGACGTTATCTCAAATGGAAGCCTCCAATACTGAAGCCAATCCTTGTGTGTTACTATCGTCAGTAAGGGTTGAGACTCAATAGCTGTATTCATTTCCAGATACGCTTGGAAGAGACTTTTGGCCGCCTGAGAGGCCTTCAAAAGGATCTTCGATATGTGGTAGAGAGTACTGATCAGCACATAATACGGGGTTGATAGGAGTTTTGAAATCCCTGCACATTCATACTGAATCATCCTTCTTTAAGACTGGGGCGATTGGGGTCGCCCAATCGCTGGTCGTTAACAGGCTCAATGACTCCTGTCTTCAGTAACCTATCGAGTTTTTCTTCCACTTTAGATCAAATAGGATAGGGTATGGTACGGAATACTCTGATACACTGAGGCATCCTGTCTGTTTCACTTGGACCCCAGTCATGGATCAGGCTAGGGTCATGGGCCAAGGTAGCGTGCTCTTTTGGAGGGTTGGTGCAACTCTATGGGCTAAATGGGCTCCTTCTGCACTGCAGGAATTGTCTGATTCTTTGATGCCTTCTGCCATTTTTGGTTTGCAGCTCCCTGATACTCAGCGTTCAGCCTGACTTCTTCCCTGCTTTTTATTTTCTCTCTGTTTATAGCAGACAGACTCACAGCGCACAATCTTGTGCCCGATTACCGATTTCTGGACAGTAGTTTGCAGTCAGCAGTCCCGTAGGTTTGCGTTCCCAGACCGTTTCAGTGCCTTGTGCGGTCTCCGCAGCTCTACCCGCTGCAACATAGGAGAGCCGAGGAAAGATACAAAGAAATATTTTAGACAGTGGGCCGTTCTGATCTGCCATGCACTGCCTGAAAGGATGGTGGAGGCAGATTCAGTGGTAGCTTGTAAAGGGGAATTGGACCTATATTTAAAAAGGAAAAGATTGCAGGGACGTGGGACAAATTGGACAGCTCTTTGATAAAACCAGCATAAGCACGATGCACATAATGGCCTCCTTTGCTGTGTCATTCTGTGATTCTATAACCAAGTTGATTTGAAACCTCTCTGTAGCTCAATCCCATCAAACCAGTCAAGTTGAAGTAAGCTCAACATTTTGCCTAATACACGACTCTCACTTACCATCTGCTGTTTCCACTGTTAGAACAAAGAAATTATTTTCTGTTAGTATCGACAAATAGCGTAAACCCATCTGGGTACGGCATTTTATACAGAATTCACTCCCTCCAATCGGAACAGCATAAAATAACCGCTCCAATGACCTCAGAAATAGAGCCAGTTGGCTGTGAACTGTGGGCAGCATTTCCCAATTAAAGTCCCTGGCACAGAACTCTCTCTTGGGTTTGGGGGGTTGGCGAGGCAATGCTGGACACTACATCTGCTTCCAGACTCTCTGGCTGACAAATTTAAAACAGACAAACATACAGAGGAAGCACAAACTGGAAATAGGAGTCAGAACAATGTTCATTTTTACAGGGATGTTTTAATCCACCTGCCGATAATTTTGCATGCACCACTCCATACAGTTCATGTGTGGAGGAAAGGGGCGGAGGCCCATTTTGTTTGTCAGTTGGTTAGTACAATGGCCCCTCGCTAATTCATTTTATTTAAACTGCTCTTAGAGCACTAAAGGCCACTTCGTGATTGAGGTGTGCATAGTCTCTCCTAATCGCACAGCAACATCTCTTAGATGTTAACTGTAACTCAGTCAGAAGGTTATAGGTTCAAGTCCCACTGTTGGAGGTGACGGACTAGCTTTTGGATAAGGTGTTAAACTGAGGCTCCATCTGTCATGGAGATTTGATGGTACTATTCTGAAGAAAAACAGTAGTGTTCTCCCTGGCACCCTAACCGATATTTATCCCTGAACCAATACCACTAAAACAGATTATCTGGTCATCAACACATTGCTGTTTATGTAGCCTTCCTCTGGACAAACTGCTACATTTCCAACATTGAGTACTTTATTGTCTGTAAAACACTTTATGACATCCTGTAGAAGGTTCAATATAAATTCTTTCTTTGATCATTGTGCATTTGTTAATTACAGGCTTCACTCCCTGCTTTTGTAATCTATTAAATTGGCCTATAAAACAATAACAGTTATAAGTTTAGTATCCGGCTTTCACTCAAGTACATTCCATCACCATCCCAGCACCATCACTGGTCAAGTGTTAACAAGATCATTTGGCTCGTCGTGCCTGTGCTGGCTCTCTGAAAGAGCAATTCAATTAGTCCCATTCCTCTGCTTTTTCCCCATTACTCTGCAATGCTTTTTTCTCCTTCAAGTATTGATCGAATTCCCATTTGAAAGTAATTGTTGAATCTGCTTCCACCATTCTTTCGGGTGGTGCATTTCATAACAGTTATTAATCATCATAACAATCTGAGACTTTGAATTTTTTATTTACAATCGTTCGCAGGCTGTGGGTGTCGCTGGCAAGGCCGGTATTGATTGTCCTAGCCTGCTTGCCCTTGATATTGCGCTGGGGACCTCAGTACCTTGGGTCTGCTTTAAATGCACTGTTGGATGCTGTCTTGTAGCTGGCAGTAGTCGGAGGCCAGGAAAATGAGGCGTTGATTGATTTTCTTCACAAATCCATTTTGCCAGATTTCACATAGCAACAATTAAGCACGTGTCACACAAATGTCACCTGATCGTGGCTGATAATTTCACGTCACTCCGAAAGCAAAGCCCATTGCAGTCACAGTTTGTCGATGCCGACACCCAACTTCCGAAAACAGATGTCACCTCACTCCAAATCTCCATGATCAATCTGTCGGGGGCTCTGATTGCTTTCTCCTGCAAAGTGCGATAACTCTCATTTATGAGACACTGCAAAGCAGCTGTTAATTCTCTCCAAAATTAGAAATGATTGTTCACGGCAGTCAGGAAAAGTCCCCCTCCTCCATCCTCTCCCTAAGCCTCCAACCAGTCGACTTGAAGGCTGCTCGCTGCTCCAGGTGGGGCTGCCTCTCCTTAATGGCTTGGCTGTCTGCTCACAGCCTGTTCTCTTTTCGCTCGTCATTAATTCCAAACCTAATGAGTTGTTGAAAGATTACGAGAATGCACTGTATACATGTTCCAATCCATATACAAGATGGCTATAATTGTCCTCATGGCACTAAGTATTGGCAATTGTAACATTTGTAATGTACATAAGTATGTGTTGCTTTTGCACTCGGGTAAAGGTGTTCATCAAAGGCACTGTAGCACAGTGGTTAGCACTGTTGCTTCACAGCACCAGGGACCCGGGGTCGATTCCCGGCTTGGTTCACTGTGCGGAGTCTGCGTGGGTTTTGTCCGGGTGCTCCAGTTTCCTCCCACAAGTCCCGAAAGGTGTGCTTGTTAGGTCAATTGGATATTCTGAATTCTCCCTCAAGTGTATCCGAATCGGGGCCGTAATGTAATGATTAGGGGATTTTCACAGTAACTTCGTTGCAATGTTAATGTAAGCCTCCTTGTGACACTAATAACGATTATTATTAATCAATCGAGTGATATTTTATGAAGCATAAAACTTAGCAAGGGACAAGACAGTTGGGGAGAGTGAATGGAGCTCAGAATCATCTTTCTGAGTGATAACAATTTCTCAAAGATCTCTAATTATTGAATCTGCTTCCAGGGCAGCACGGTGACGCAGTGGTTAACATTGCTGCCTCAGCGCCGAGATCCCACGTTCGATCCCGGCTCTGGGTCACTGTCCGTGTGGAGTTGGCACATTCTCCCTTTGTTTGCGTGGATTTCGTCCCCACAACCCAAAGATGTGTAGAGTTGGTGGATTGGCCACACTAAATTGCCCCTTAATTGGAAAAAATGAATTGGGTACTCTAAAATTAAAAATATTTATATTAAATGCCTACATTATAATGTGCAGAAGTGAGTGAGGATGATTTTCACTGTTGACATTTCATTTTTTTTTAATTTAGAGTGCCAAATAAATTTTTCCCAATTAAGGGGCAATTTAGCGTGGCCAATCCACCTACCCTGCACATCTTTGGGTTGTGGAGGCGAAACCCACGCAAACACGGAGAATGTGCAAACTCCACAAAGCCAGTGACCCAGAGCCAGGATCGAACCTGGGACCTCAGCGCCGTGAGACAGCAGTGCTAATCGCTGCGTCACCATGCAGCCCTACTTTTGACATTTCTTGACTCGGCCGTTCAAAATGTGGATCGTCTGGCCTCCAAATGGTGCTTTGTCTTTACATCATTTTGAAAAAAGCTGGGGTGTACAAAGGGAAGTGAGGGTGGAAATTGCAGAGGCACTTGCCATAATTTTTCCATCTTTCTTAGGCCCAGATGGTGCCAAAAGGCTGTAGAGTTGCAAGCGTTACACCCTTTATGAAAGAAGGGTTCAAAGATAAGCCCAGCAACTCGGGCGGCACAGTACCACAGTGGTTAGCACTGTTGCTTCATAGTGCCAGAGTCCCGGGTTCGATTCCCACTTGGGTCACTGTTTGTGCGGAGTCTGCATGTTCTCCCCGTGTCTGCGTGGGTTACCTGTGGGTGCACCGATTTCCTCCTACAAGTCCCGAAAAACGTGCTTGTTAGGTGAATTGGACATTCTGAATTCTCCCTCAGTGTACCCGAATAGATGCCAGAGTGTGGCAACTCGGAGATTTTCACAGTAACTTCATGCAGTGTTAATGTAAGCCTACTTGTGACAATAATAAAGATTATTATTATTATATTACAGGAAAGTCAGTTTAACCTCAGTGGTGGGGAAACTTCGAGAAACAATCATTTGGGACACATTAATGGTCACGTGGCCAAAAGCAAGTTAATCAGGGAAAGCCAGAAGGGATTTGTTAAGGGAAAATTTTGTTTAACTAACTTGCTGGCGTATTTTTAACGAGGTCACAGAGAGGGTAATGCTGCTGGTGTGGTATCCATGGACTTCCAAAAGGCATTTGATATCGTGCCACACAACAGACTGGCCTGATAATCCTCAACTCCACGTTCCTGCTTTATCCCTATGAACCTTGATTCCCTGACTGATTAAAAAATCTCAGCTTTGACACAAAAAAACCATACTTAACGACCCAGCTGCTACAGCTCTCTGCAGTAAAGAATTCCACAGATTCACTACCTTCTGAGAGAAGAATTTCCTCCTCATCTCTTTTAAATGAGCAGCCCCTGACTCTGAGGTTGTGCTCTCTCTGGCCATAGGCAAGTTAGTGGAATGGATGGAAAATGGTAGATGAAGTTCAATGTGGAGAAATATAACGTGATTCCTTTGGTAGGGAGATCATGGAGACACAATATAAAATAAAGGGTACAACTCTTAAAGAGGTTGCAGGAGCAGAGGGACCTGGGTATATATATGCAGAAGTCATTGAAGGTGGTAAGATGGGCTGAGAGGGGGATGTATACAAGTGGCTGGTGGAGCAGAGAGGTGAGCTGGTGGTGAAAATCAAGGAGAAATGGGAAGCGGAGTTTGGAGGGAAGATCAATTGGGGAGCATGGAGTGAGGCACTGCGAAGGGTAAACAGGACCTCTTGTGCAAGGATGAAACCAGGAAGAGAGAGCTTTGTATGAATCAGGTCTGGAGCAGACTTGGAGGTGGGTTTCAGCAACAAATAGAGCTGTGTGATGGGTTCAACTTAGGGTGGAATACGATACCAAGTTTGCCAGCAGTTTGGTTTCACCTGGCGGTAACCCAGGGAGAGGCATGGAATTGATGGCAAGGGTATGGAGTTGTATGGCAGGGGCCAGGTCTTGTCAAGTGTTCAACTGAAGGAAAGCGCAGCTCATTCCTGGCTGATGTTGGACAAACAATCTGACAAGGCAGATGCAGTGAAGAGATGGAACGATGTGGGGGTGCAGTAGAACTGGATGTTGTCAGAAACATGCAAAACTTGCTGCTATGACATTGCATGATTATCATCAAGAGACAGCATTTAGCTGAGCAGAAGGAGAGATTGTCAGCGTTCTCCAGAGCTAACCGGGCTGGATGAGAAGCTGGAGATGCTCCAGCTACAATTGAATAATTGAGAGTGGAGCAAAGTGAGGGCAATCAGTAAAATGGACAATGGGGAAGAGACATTGGAGGAAGTGGAGTAAGGATAATGTACCAGTCAGAGAGGATGTCATTTGTGATTTTGAGTACGATTGACCCAGTGCTGTTACCGGAACAGAAACCTGCCTGCAGAGGTTAACCATTTTTAACCATGTTTAACTTCGCGTTTGATAAATATCTAAGCTCAATTATTTTGCAGCAAAATCACAAGAGGGTGGGCCTCTTGTTTCGAGTTCCTAATTTCAGTAAAGTATCAATTGCATTTGTAGCATTTGTCTGGTTCTGGATGACGTTGGTTTGATCCAGAGTTTGCCATCCCTGGTGTCGCAACAGAGTAAAAAACAAAACAATCCGCTATCGATCCAGCTCTTGATCACTGTTCAGATGATTACAGATTTGATTTGATGCTGCCCATAGTTAAATAGCATGCTGGCAGTCACTATCTAAGCTCATGTACAAAGACTGACACCTCAAGGTGAGGCTGATACCCAGACTTAGGAAGAAGGAGGGGATGGGAAAAAACATTTAGGAAAAATGGATTGTGTTACGTCTGACTCTCAAAAGTGTGTGCTGGTGCTCAGAGCATCACTTAAACAAAAACCACAAAGCACTATAATATGTTTCCATGGAAACCAGATCCTTGAATCTGTTGAGCACAGGCATTAAAAGTAGATCCTTAAAGATTGAGCTTAAAAAACATCTAATAGCTTTCTGTTTTGGTTGCAGATATTTAAATCCTGGAATCTCAAGGCACTCAATGAATTTTTTGATTAACATCTTTTAGCTTTGTCAGTTAATGAACAAATAAGAACAAATCCTTGAACAAGATTGAATATTCAGTGTGGTAGGGTCAGAAATAGCTGCACTGCATTGCACTGTCCCTATAACATTAGCTGATTGTGCAAGTGCTAAAAATGGAATATCCTTCTAATGAAGGACATCATGGGCACGATCTACCAGCCACGTCCCGCCCGAACCGGCATGCGGTACACCCGGGTGAAACCTCTTCCGGGATTTTCCCGGCTCACCACGCCTTGCAAGATCTAACGGGATCTCGCGAGATGTCGTGATCTGGATCTCGCCCATTGTTGGTGGATCAGTATTTCGCAAATCTGTAACTTAGAGTGATCAGCTAGTTTCACTCTAATATTCGCTTGCCTGATCTACCCAAGGCTTTGGAATCTAACCCCCTCCCCTTGGAGACCTTAGGTGAGCGCCACTCGGTACTGGCCCCCACAAACACGGACCAGGTGGGACGGCACTTGGGGGGGGGGGGGGGGGGGGGGGTGGGGGGGGGGGCTCCCAGGGGATCGGAGACGCCCGGGTGGTTAGTCTCTAGGAAGGATGGCGCCCTGGCAGTGCCACCCAGGTACACTGGCAGGGCCACCTGGGCGCCAGCCTAGCAGTGGCTGGGTGCCCAGGTGGCACTGCCAAGCTGGCAGTGCCAAAGTGTCAGACTGACATTTTGCCTGTGTCAGGAATCCGGCCCCAGGGGTGCCCTGCCCGTGTGAGGTGAGGTGGAAGGGGGCCTGAGGATTTATCAGCAGTGCCATCATTTGCATGAGACATTAAACCAAGTCTGCTCTCACGAGTATACATTAAAGATCCCATGACAACACTCGTGGGGGTTCTCCCAATATCCAGGCCAATATTATCGCCAAACCAACTGGTCATTCTCTCGTTGCCTTTATGGGAGCTTACTGAGCTCAAAATGGTTGTTGCATTTACCTAAATTTTGGTGTGGCCATATTTCAAAGGTTTTTCATCGGCTGTAAAGCACTTTGGAATGTCATAAGTTTGTAAAAGTAAATTCATTTGTTTTTTATTTCCCATATCAGTCATGTCTGCCAGGAATTGGCAAGTTGGTGGGCAGTTTTGGCCTGAGGTTCCATAGTGCTGTGATGTAGGTTGCGACTTCCCAAACTCATTTTACATATGGACGCAGAACAACTGTTTGAAGCAGACCATCTAGCTAGTCCCAAACTAATAGATGTGAGAGAGCAGCTTTAATCAGGGTGTGAGACTCCCTGCCCTGGCCACTGTATCACTAGGTTCCCGATTGCTGTATCATTTTGACTGACATCATTACTTTCCCTGTCATTGATAATATGGGGAGGTGATGGTGTAGTGGTAGTGCCGCTGGACTAGTCATCCAGGCACCAAGGTTTATGCTCTGGGGACCTGAATTCAATAATAATAAATCTAATGATGACATGAAAACATTGTTGATTGCCCTTCTGAAATGGCCTAGCAAGTCACTCAGTTGTCTACCAGGTCTACAAAAGGTCTACAAAAAGGAATGACTGCCTGCAAAATACTCCTTACCAACCTCTGGGGGATTGTCCCAAAATTGGGAGAGCTGTTTCACGGACTAGTCAAACATAGTCAAACTGTCGGAATCATACCTTACAGAGATACAGCTATCACCATTGCAACAGAGGTGATGGCACAATGGCATACAGTTGGGAGGGGGCTGCCCTGGGACCCCATGAAGTCTCATGGCATCAGGTCAGGTATGGGCCAGGAAACCTCTTGCTGATGACCACAAATCTCCCGCCTCAGCTCCGACACGTTGAACACCACTTGGAGGAAGCACTGAGATTGGTGAGAGCACAGAATATACTCGGGATGGGGGACTTTAATGTCCATCCGCAAGAGTGGCTTGGTAGTACCACCACAGACCGAGCTGCGTCGAGTCCTAAAGGACATGGCTGCTTGACTGGGTCTGCGGCAGGAAGTGAGGGAACCAACAAGTGGGAAATACATACTTGACCTCATGTGTCCATGACAATGTTGGTAGGTGTCCACAGCATAGTCCTTTTGGAGATGTCACTTGTCTTCCCTTTGCGGATACACCCCATCATGTGTGGCACTACCATTGTGCTGAATGGGGTAGATTCAGAACAGATCTAGCAACGCAACACTGAGCATCCATGAGGTGTTGTGGGCCATCAGCAACAGCAGAATTGTACTCGACCACAATCGGTAATATAATGGCCCGGAATATCCCCCACTTTACCATTACCACTAAGCCAGGGGATCAACTCTGATTCAATGAAGAGTACAGGAGAGCATGCCAGGAGCAGCACCAGACATAACTAAAACTTATGTGCCCACCAGTATTAGCAGAAAGTGAGAGACAGAACTAAGTGATCTCAAAACCAATGGATTAGAACTAAGTTTGGGCAGTACGGTGGCGCAGTGGGTTAGCCCTGCTGCCTCACTGCGCTGAGGTCCCACGTTCGATCCCAGCTCTGGGTCACTGTCTGTGTGAAGTTTGCACATTCTCCCCGTGTTTGCGTGGGTTTCGCCCCCACAACCCAAAGATGTGCAGGCTAGGTGGATTGGCAACACTAAATTGCCGCTTAATTGGAAAAAATGAATTGGGTACTCTAAATTTATGTTTAAAAAAAAAGAACTAAGTTCTGCAGTCTTGCCACATCCAACCGTGAATGGTGGTGGACATTTAATAAACTCATTAGGGGAGGAGGCTCCACAAATATCCCCATTCTTAAAAATGGACGAACCTTGCATATCAGTGCAAAAGGGAAGGCTGAAGCATTCGCAATAATCTTCAGCCAGAAGTACAGAATGGATGATCCATCTCTGCCTCCTCCGGAGGACCCCAGCATTACAGATGGTCATCTTCAGCCAATTCGAATCACTCCACGTGATATTAAGAAATGGCTTAAGACACTGGATACTGCAAAGACTATAATCCCTGACAATATCCGGCAATAATACTGAAGACTTATGCTCCAGAACAAGCTGCGCCCCGAGCTAAGCTGTTCCAGTACAGCTACAACATTGGCATTTACCCAACAATGTGGAAAATTGCCCAAGTATGTCCTGTACACAAAAAGCAGGACAACGCCAACCTGGCCAATTATCGCCCCCTCGGTCTACTCCATTATCAGAAAAGTGATGGAAGGAGTTATTAACAGTGCTATCAAACAGCACTTGCTCATCAATAACCTGCTTACTGATGCTCAGTTTGGGTTCCACTAGGGCCACTCAGCTCCTGACCTCACTACAGCCTTAGTTCAAACATGGACTAAAGAGCTGAATGCCAGAGGTGAGGTGAGAGTGACTGCCCTTGACATCAAGGCAACATTTGACTGACTGTCGCATCAAGGAGCTCCAGCAAAACGGCAGTCAATGAGAATCAGTGGGAAAACCCTCTGCTAGTTTGTCCTGCTGCGGCCTGGCTTCATTAAAGGACAGGTTGTGAATGGGGCTGGACACTAGAATCGGCAGGAAATACCCTCGGAGAGGAAGTGCATTGATTAAGCATTGACTACGTTTAGGAAAAACCTTCCTTTGTCTACTGTGGACACTGAATTTTAGCAAATGAATCACCATCAGGGTTACAAAAAGAAAACAAGTTTTCTTTCTTTGGTAGCTCATTGAATTGACAAGCTGTGAATAGCCCAGATGGTAAAAGATGAAATGAATAATAAAATGCACACATTCTATTTATATCCAGAAGAAACAAACACCCACACATGGTTCTGCAGTAACCATTGCGGTTCTACTTAACGGTGACGTTTTTCTGGGCTGAATTGCAGAAATAATTTAGTTGCTCCATAACTCTTGTGTGCAGAATGCGTTTCGGTAAATGTGTTGTAGCCCTTCAGTCAAGCTGTGCAGGTAAGGCTGGCAATAGGTATATGAGAAACACCGGAATAGGCTTTATTTTCAAACTATAGAACAGGACAAAGATTCCCATGGGTAAGGGAAAGAATCAGATTAAGCAGGAAGTGGTGATGAGTTAATGAGTTGACGATTTTTAGAAGAATGGTAAATAGAGAGATCCTGGAAAATGGCTTTAAAAAATGTATTCATTTATGGAATGTGGGTGTAGCTGGTTAGGCCACCATTTATTGCCCTTCAGAAAGTGACGGTGAGCTGCCTTCTTGAACCACTGCAGTCCCTAAGGTGTAGGTGATGTGTTAGGCAGGTTGGTTCGATGTGGACTGCACTCGATGAAGGGAAGTTAGAAATAGACGTCTATCACAGGAGAAGATCCAACACTGTTTTATTCAACTAGATGAACTGCCGTACATATTCAGCTGTTGGTCGACACTGTACTGATCTGACTAGTGACCTTGTACTAGCCTGACCAGACTCACTAGCTACCGCATGGTGTTTGCACTGTGCTAGCTCGTGGACTCTGACTGTCTCAGTGGCTGGGTCCTGAGAGAGCGGGAAACCTAGTGCCCTCTGGCTTTATAGTGGTAGTGTCCTGCCTGGTGATTGGCTGTGCTGTGTTGTATGCTTACTGGTCAGCCTACGTGTCAATCACTGCCTGTCTGCATCTCATTATATACATGAGTGGATATTATGACAGTAGGTACACCCACAGTGCTGTTAGGGAGGGAGTTCCAGGATTTTTGACCCAGATTTTGAATCAAAGTGAAGGAGGGTGATTTCAGTGTGGGGAGAATGTAGGGGTATATTATACAAGATGGTGTGTACACAGATTACAGATGTTTTAAAGGGAAGAAGAGAAAAAAAGTTCAGATCAGTTGAAGACTGATGTTACTGCTCATTAATGTGAATGATAGGGCAGCACGGTAGTGCAGTGGTTAGCACTGCTGCCTCATGGCGCCGAGGTCCCAGGTTCAATCCCGGCCGCGGGTCACCGTCTGTGTGGAGTTTGCACATTCTCCCGGTGTCTGCGTGGGTTTCGCCCCCACAACCCAAAGATGTGCAGGGTAGGTGGATTGGCCACGCTAAATTGCCCCTTAATTAGAAAAAATGAATTGGGTACTCTAAATTTATTTTTTAAAAATAAAAAAATTAATGGGAATGATTTAACATAATGAATTATTCAGACTTTTATGGTCTGCTGATGTTCCAGGTATCAACGATGAGGATGTAATTTGTTACTTAACGTAATTGACTGTCCATTTCACAAGTCATTGAGTCTGTCTGAATTTGTAACCTGTGAGGTATGCTGCAGAGCTCAATTTAGTACCACCTACTGTGGTACCTGTCATGATATGCAAACATGCAACCAATGAACACACAGAATAGGACGCAACCAATGGGCAGTCAGAACACTCCGAGATGGCATCACCACAAGGGGGCATGACATAAACACTATAAAAGGGATGAGGCACTCACACCCTTCCTCTTTCCACAGACAGACATCTAGAGAGTTAGACAGGGTTGATCAGCAGCATCACACCCCAGCACGTGGATTAGAGCAAGCTGGTACAGTTAGACTGAGTTTACTACAGTTAGATTAGCAGACAGTCAAACTCATTTGAGAACGGTGTTCATAGTTCAATAAACACGTTGAACTCATTTCAGAGTCTGGAGCATCCTTTAGTTAAGACTGCATCAAGTAGCTTGTGTTATCCGAAGCAGCATAACACAACAGTACCCCTTTGAGCACACTACTGGAGACAGGTCACCAGTGGGCACTGGATCATGGCACTGCCTTGCACATGCCCTTGGCATTGCCCTTGATTTATCGAATGTGACTACCAAATGGAACGTTCCTGGGCAGCACATCGGCAACACAGACCGATGCTGACCCCCACAACTTTGCTGCTCAATGCTGTTCTGAGCTGAAAATGTGGATGCATTAATCCATGGCTGCTGTGTCCACTTGAGTGGCAAGGCTGTGACACCAACTCATTCTTTGAACAGGACAATCTGTTGTTTTGGAGGGTGTTTGCCCAGCTATTTTTGATGAAGAGGCACAGGAAAGCTCTTGAGTCTGAATTACATCGGGTAATTCACGTTTTCGAAAAATACAATGCGTCTATTTGTTTTTGCATTTCATGCTTTGCAAGTAAAGTTATGTCTAGTGTTGCTTTGTTGTGTGTGGTCTATATAGTACACGACACGATGCATTCAGGATTGACGCGTAACTATGTGCATGCACCTTATAAGGAGTGCATGACCTGTTCATTGCATTATGCGGTACGTTCCCAATTGTACCGCTTTGCATGCAAGTATCTATTTTTTTATGCCACCCCTGCTACATCCAGGGCAAGAAATAACAGGCTGAGAGGAGAAGGCATATCAGCATAGCCTGTGGGAATTTGTACTTCATGAACTCTAAAGGACCGCTCCCGGGTCCGGCTACCTCTTCCATCTGCAGCTGAGGTTACATGACATAAAGGAATGGGTGAATTATGGGATGTGATGAGATGTTTAAGATAATTAAAGGATTTGAAAGGGCAGATAGAGAGAAGGTATTTTTTCTCTTGAGGTAGTCCAGAACAAAGAAGCGCCTTGGTGTCCAAAGAAAAGGGTAGGTGGGGTTACTGGGTTACGGGGATGGGGTGGCCGGTGCCGACCCGATGGGCCGAATGGCCTCCTTCTGCACTGTAAATTCTATGATTGTGTAACGTTCAAATATAAGCGTGGATGTTTATGGGTGATTTGAGGAAGTTTGTTTCCACACAAAGTAGACTGGAAATATGAAACTCTCTCGAGCTGGCAATGCTTTGGGCAAATTGAAAATTTCAAAACTGAGATTGAAAGATTTTTAACTTGGGTAAGAATGTTAATGGTTATGAACCAAGATGGGTCAGTGATACAGGTCAGGTCTGAGCTAATAGAATATCAGAACAGGCTTGATGGGCTGAATGGCCTTCTGTTCTGATGTTCCTGGAAAACTACAGTTTCTTTTGGAGTGGACAAAATTGCTGCTTTTGGGCTGGGAAATATTGACATCTTCAATATCAGAACCTATACCCTGCTGTAAATCTGCTGGACAGCAGAATGCTCGCTAATCAGTTTTGTTGATAAAAATCATAAGCAATGAAAATGGCTGTTTAAGACAGTTACCGTCCAGGAATAAAACCATTTTCATGTCCCAAAGAGCCTGATGGCTGGGAATCAACTGAAAAATCATAGAATCATAGAATTTACAGTGCAGAAGGAGATTATTCAGCCCATCGAGTCTGCACCGGCCCTTGGAAAGAACATCCCACTTAAGCCCACACCTCCACCCTACCCTCGTAACTCAGTAACTCCACCCAACCTTTTTGGACACAAAGGGCAATTTACCATGGCCAATCCACCTAACCTGCACATCTTTGGACTGTGGGAGGAAACCGGAGCAAACCCATGCAATCACAGGGAGAAAGTGCAAACTCCACACACAGCGACCCAAGCCGGGAATCGAACCTGGGCCCCTGGAGCTGTGAAGCAACTGTGCTACCATGTTGCCCGCGATAAATGAAAGGATTCCTCTGAAAACTACAATTGAAAGCCCTGAATGAAGAGCTGAAACCAACTCCGGTTTGTTAGGTGAATTGGACATTCTGAATTCCCCCTCAGTGGACCCGAACAGGCGCCAGAGTGTGGCGACTAGGGGATTTTCACAGTAACTTCATTGCTAATGTCAGCCTACTTGTGACACTAATAAAGATTATTAGATCTATTGGATCCTTCATTTTTACCAAAATGGCATGGGTTCCCTTTCCCTTCTCCCCTTTGTAAAGCGTTCTCACACCATACAGCTGTTTTCGGGGCCCCTGCTGAATGATCAGTTGCTGGGAAGTGTGCTAGGACAGTAGCCGTGGGTAGGAAAAGACCTAGCATGGAGCATTGAGGAAGTGAGCCAAACCTGACATTTAACTGTGATTTGTGTGGAAGGGTGAAACGTACTGGTTTATTTGTTAAATACAAACAAATTCTTTAACTTACAATGTGCCCCTCTGCTTTTGTTTTCCAGCCGACATAATTTCTACAGTAGAATTCAACAACACTGGAGAATTGTTAGCGACAGGGGACAAGGGGGGTCGAGTTGTCATATTTCAGAGAGAGCAGGAGGTGAGTTACACTGAAGAGCATGCTAGCATGTCTGCTTTGTTCCTATTAACCAGGATCCTGCTGATTCACAAGCCACAGTGTTATCAAGCTTTAAAGCTTCCCAAAGAGTGATTTGGAAAATGTATTCCCCTATCTGACGAGCTACCTTTTTTCCTCAGGCTTTTATGAGGCTGCATCTTAATATTCTTTTCAACACTGACAGATCTGTTCCAGCTGTCAAACTGTGCTTGCCTTTCCTTCATAATGTATGGAAATGATTGCCACTTATTGCACTTCTCTTTTTTCCATTTCAGCCTCCACCCACCAGGGGCGGGATTAGGAAATCAATGTCTAATTTGGGTCAGAAGGTTGTGGATTCGATTTGCACTCCAGGCCTTGAGCACAATAATCTAGACTGATAGCTCACAGCAGTACTTGAGGGAGTGCTATGTTTTTGGAGGTGCCGTTCTTTCAGATGAGCTGTTAAACCAGAGCCCCGCCTGCCCCCTCAGGTGGATTTCAAGGAAGAGCACGGGTGTTGCCCCACTCTCCTGGCTAATATTTAACCCTGAACCAACACCTAACAACAGATTATCTGGTCATTATCATAATGCTAGTTGTGAGACCGTGTTCTAGGCAATTTGGCTGACTGTTACCAATTCCAAATAACCTCCCTTGTCTTACCATCCCCCTACAAGCACCAGGACAAATGCCCCCCCCCCCCCCAAGGAAATATGGAACAACCCCCACTTCCCCTCCCACCCCAACAAGCACCAGTGGAACATTCTGAAATTGTGAAAATAAATATAAAAATGTTTTAAAAGATTTTCTTATAGTTGGCCCATAAACAGTTGACCTAGATTGGCCTTGTTCACTTGACTGTTGAGTTAGTGCAGTAGTGTTAGACCAAGCAACTGACCTATTTGATCTTTGGATATGTGTTGAGTTCAGGGAAGTCGTCCAGGCCTGCAATAATGATGCTGAGATTGGAGGCCAAAACTCAGGGTCATAAACATAAGGGGCGTGATTCTCCGCTCCCGCGCCGGTTGGGAGAATCGCCTTGCATGCCAATTTTCCCCGCGACGCCGGTCCGACGCCCTCCCGCGATTCACCCAAGCAGCGAGAACGGTCTCGTCGAGTTCTGCGCGGTGCAGGCCGGAGAATCACCCGGGACACCCAAAATGGTGATTCTTCACTACACCCGCTATTCTCTGGCCCGGATGGGCCAAGTGTCCTGCCCAAAACGACGGCTTCCCACCGGAACCATCCACACCTGGTTGCTGCCAACGGGAACAGCGCAGGAACGCTGGGGGGGGGGGGGGGGCGGCCTGTGGGGGGGCGAGGGGGGTTCTTTCACCGGGCAGGGCTCAAAAGGGGTCCACCGATCGGCGCGCCGACCTCTCTGAAGAGGGCCTCCTTTCCTCCGCTGCCCCGCAAGATCGATCCGCCATCGTCTTGTGGGGCGGCCGAGGAAAGGATGGCAACCGCGCAGGCGCAGATTGCCGCCGGTCAACCCGCGCATGCGCGGATGACGTCATTTACGCGGCGCTGGCCCTGTCATTTACGCGGCGCCGCTTTTACGCGGCGCCAAGGCCTGGCGCGCTTAAATGACGTGGCGCCGCTCCTAGCCCCCCCCCCCCCGGGGGCGGGAGAATCGGGGTCTTGGAACGGCCTCCGACGCCGGAGTAAAACACTCCGGTTTTCACTCCGGCGTCGGCACTTAGTCTCCAGATGGGAGAATTGCGCCCAAGGTAGTCCAATAGGGAATTCAGGCAAAACTTCTTCAAACAGAAAGTAGTTGGAATGACAAACTCACGACCATAAGGAACAATTTAGGTGAAGAGTAAGCATACATTTAAGGGGAAGTAGGATAAAGACAGGGAGGGAGAAAGGAATGGATGGAAAGGATAGAGTTAAAAAGGAAAACAATATAAAGTGTCAAGGAAGTCAAAGGGCCGATTGGAAAGTGCATTTGAGGCCACAGTCAAATCAGCCATGATGTTATTGAATGGTGGAGCAGCTTTGAGGGGCCTATTCCCGCTCCTAATCCTTAAAGAGTTCCAATGTTTGCCACCACAGACCATTGCAGCTGGAACAGGATTGTGGACACAATTAACATCGAAAACCCCATTAGGATTGTATGGAAAAGAGGGACAAGCAAAGGCCTACTATCAAAAACAGCTTCTTCCCCATTGTCACCAGACTCCTAAATGACCCTCTTATGGACTGATGTCATTAACACTACACCCTGTATGCTTTATCCGATGCCAGTGCTTATGTAGTTACATTGTATATGTTGTGTTGCCCTATTATGTATTTTCTTTTATTCCCTTTTCTTCTTATGTACTTAATGATCTGTTGAGCTGCTCGCAGAAAAATACTTTTCACTGTACCTCGGTACACGTGACAATAAACAAATCCAATCCAATCCAATCCCATGCAGACATGTCCACTTGTTATCAACCCAACCTTCAATAATGCAATTTACTGGGATGGGCACAAAAATGACAACCAAGACCAATTTAGGAAGAACTTGTCTTAATTTTTCTCCACTCCCTGTAATCAATTCAGCAAACTCTAAGAGACTACCACATCTGATGAATTTAGCACTGCTAGTCCCATTGCCCTTAAATACACCAAGATATCTGCCAATGGAAATCACCCAATTCACTTTGAAGGCCCCTGGCATACCAATTTTAATAATCCCTGGGAATCAAAAGTATGGACCATGTATATAAGATAAAGCTGATTGGAATTCGGGAGAAGCTTCTTAATCCAGAAAGTGTAGAGCTTGCTACCACATGAAATAGCTGAGGTGAATATATATTAAAAATGCTATAGTATTGATGCCCGTAAAGAGAAGCTAGATAAGCACACAAGGAATAGAAGGATATATATTGTTACGGTGTGATATAAAGCGGTAGGATTTCGCTAATGTGAAGACCAGTTGGGCTCAGTGACATGTTTTCAGTTCTGAAAATCCGATGTAAAATGTAAGACAATTTCTGTAAATGGCAGATTTTAAAAATGCTTAATGTAGTTCAAACCCTCACTCAAAATCGTGAGCCCAGTGATGTTACCTACCAGCATCATTGGCCATGTTTGCCCTCAATACACATTACATTACAAGTTAAAATGAATTGTCCAAGATTGTGTCTATTGTGCCATGAAACACAGTAACAGGCCTTGATTTCTGCCTTCTGTACTGATTTGAATTAGAGGACTGAAACCCCGATGTCCACCCTTTGCCTGTCATGGAAGATTCAGAGCAAACTGCTGCCCTTTTATTTTTCATATTCATTCTTAAGATATGGCTGTCGCTACCAAAGCTATTCTTCACCCCTAGTTGCCCTTGAGATGGTGGCGGTGCTACGGAGTTTGGTGGTTAAGTTTCCAGACTCAGACACCCATCCTGGAGCAGTGATGGGCAACTTGTGGCCCGGCGACCTCGTGCAGCCTACCTGGATTCTGAGTGCAGCCCATGAGACATTTTGTGACCGCTGCCCACATGCAGAGTTGCCACTTTCCACTGGTTTCCATTTGCATAGCTTTTTTCCGACAAGGATAACTGAAGTGATACATTCGCAAAACACGGGCAAGTGAAGCAAGCTGTATGCTGATTGCACACAACATTGATTACAACAGCTGCATGCTCCCTCTATGTCCAATCAAGTGGAAATATTTATTTTGTTTTTAACCACTTGAAGTCGATGACAGTCCTAAAATTTGAATGATTAAGCATTTTCTATAATTTACAAAATATTTGGCGCGCATTAAATGTATTCAAACATATTCAAGGGTCATAGTTAGCTGACATGCCTGATTTCAATCTTGCAGCCCACTGAGATGAAGGAGGGCCATTCATGCGGCCCACTTACTAGCCTAGGTTGCCCGTCACTGCACTAGAATATAGAATCATAGAATTTACAGTGCAGAAGGAGACCATTCAGCCCACCGAGTCTGCACTGGCCCCTGGAAAGAGCACCCTGTTTAAGCCCACACCTCCACCCTATCCCAGTAACGCCTCCCAAACATTTTGGAAACTAAGGGCAATTTAACATGACCAATCCAGCTAACCTGCACATCTTTGAACTGTGGGAGGAAACCGCAGCACCCAGAGCAAACCCATGCAGTCTCCGCATAGACAGTGACCCAAGCCGGGAATCGAACCTGGGACCCTGGAGCTGTGAAACAACAGTGCTAACCACTGTGCTACTGTACCATGCCACTAGAGGTATCATTCATCAGCTTTAGCCACTGAGAGAAAATGAAATGTGCTCCAAATGCCCATGGAGATGTTTAAGTGCAGTTTTTCTCAGTGCTGATTTTAAAAACTGCAAATTACTATTTTTACCCTCAACAAGTGTCAGTCATGACTCACTTGGTCGCACTCTCACTCTGAGTCGCAGGGACTTGGGTTTGAAACCAAATTTCAAGGCTGACACTGTGGCACTGAGGGGGGAGTGCTGCACTATTGTAGGCTTTTTTGGATGAGAGGCTAAACCAAGGTCTCATCTGTTCAGTCGGATTGTAAAACATCCACAGCTCTATTCCGAAGAAGAACAGGAGAGTTATCCCTGGTGTCCTGGCCAATATCTGTCCCTTAACCAGCGTCACAAAAAACAGATTATCTGGTCATTATCGCATTACTGTTAGTGGGAGTTTTCTAATTGAAAATTGGCT
Organism: Scyliorhinus torazame; assembly: GCF_047496885.1. Taxonomy (NCBI): domain Eukaryota; kingdom Metazoa; phylum Chordata; class Chondrichthyes; order Carcharhiniformes; family Scyliorhinidae; genus Scyliorhinus; species Scyliorhinus torazame. Next base: position 189,136,648 of record NC_092713.1, read on the forward strand.
ATGCTTCCTACATTACAACAGTGACTGCACTTCAAAAAGTACTTTATTTGTTGTGAAGCACCGTGAGACATCGAGTAGTTGTGAAATTTGCCATTTTAATTTTCTCCTCATGCCTCTTGTTTCATGAGGGCTGTGAGTCCTGTTGGGTCCCACATGTGCTGGCATAGGGTTGCCAACCCCCCAGGATTGGCCTGGAGCCTCCAGGAATTGAAGATCAGTCTCCAGGATACTGCAGTGTGCAACCCTGAAGATTTTCCTGTCATTTCATCAGGACATTTTAAAAATTGTCTATTTTCCTTGTCTTTTTCTTTACCAGGTATCAAAATAATGAAAAAGGGATTTTTAAAAAGCTGCTCAGCTGACAAACTAGGATCATCCAGTAGGGTAATGAGTCTTTTTGCTTTCCAATTGGCGTAGGAAGGCCGTACATCACAAGGATGGACATGTTGGCCGACTAGTGTGGGAGAAAATCAGGTGATGAAACACCAGGAATACATTTATTCAGTCGACAACCCTATGCCATCAGCCCTCTGCTCACCCTTTATAAATGAGCTTAGGCGGAGAGGTTCAGCAGCTTATTTAGACAGTGGATGGACAATCGTGTTAGAGCTCTCTCTTCACATCTGCTAACGAACTTCCAGTGTAGAACACTGGATAATAATAATCAGGAGTAGGAACCTTTTTAAAAAGAAATGTTTTGTTGAAGCTTTTCCAACCAACGTTTTTACATAACAAAGATAGGACAAATAATAATAAAAATAAAAATAAACTAGAATTATTAAACAGAACAAGGTGGGTGTTGTCTTCATACCAAACTTACATTATATCAACAGTCCCGTCCCCCTCCCCCCAGGATGCTGCTGCTGACAACTACTGCTCCCCTAGAAAGTCAAGGAAAGTTTGCCACCGCCAGGAGAACGCCACCAAGGACCCTCTCAAAGCAAAGTTTATTCGCTTCAGGCTGAGGAACCCCGCCATATCGCTAACCCAGGTCTCCACACTCGGGGGTTTCGAGTCCCTCCACATTAACAAGATCAGTCTCCAGGCTACCAGGGAGGCAAAGGCCAGTACCTCGGCCTCTTTCGCTTCCTGCACTCCCGGATCCTCCGACACCCCAAATATCGCTACTGTTGGACTCGCCTTCACCCGAGTGTCTAAAATCCTAGACATCACCCTCACAAACCCCTGCAAGAATTCTTTAAGCGCCGGGCACCTGTCCTCCACCCCAAAAATCTTACTCATTCTTGCCGCCATTATATGCGCCCGATGCACCATCTTAAACTGAATTAAGCTGAGCCTGGCACATGATGAGGAGAAGTTCACCCTGCCCAGGGCGTCGGCCCACAGGCCCTCATCCAGCTCCTCACCCAGCTCCTCCTCCCACTTGCCCTTCAACTCCTCCACTGAGGCTTCCTCCACCTCCTGCAGCTCCTGATATATGTCCGACACCTTCCCCTCCCCTACCCAGATGCCAGATACCACCCTGTCCTGGATCCTACGCGGGGGCAGCAGCGGAAATGTCCCCACCTGTTTTCTAAGAAAGTCCCGAACCTGGAGGTACCTGAACGCATTCCCCGGGGGCAGGCCGAACCTCTCCTCCAGCGCCTGCATGCTGGGGAAAGTCCCGTCTATAAACAGGTCCCCCATCCTCCTAATACCTGCCCTTTACCAGCCTTGGAACCCCCTATCCATCCTATCTATTCCGTATCGAGATCCACACACAGGCCCCCACCTCCTGCCTGTGTCTCCTTCACCGCCTCCAAATCCTCAGTGCCGCCATCACCACCAGACCTGTGGTGTATCGCGCCGGTGAGAACGGCAGCGGAGCCGTGACTAGTGCCCCTAGGCTGGTGCCTTTGCATGACGCCGCCTCCAGCTGCCCCCTCCTCCATCATCCACTTCCTAATCATGGCCACATTGGCCGCCCAATAAAAGCTGCAGAAGTTCGGCAGAGCCAGTCCCCCCCCACCAAGAATGCCCTTTTAACTCGCGGGGTTTTATTCGCCCATACAAATCCTGTAACAATCCTATTCACCCGCTTAAAAAAGCACTTGGGGCTGAAAATGGGGAGGCACTGAAAGACGAAGAGGAACCTGGGGAGAGCCGTCATCTTCACAGTCTGCACCCGTCCCGCCAGGGAAAGCTGGAGCATATCCCACCTTTTAAACTCTTCCTCCATCTGCTCCACGAGCCAGGATAAGTTGAGCCTGTGCAGGGCATCCCAGTTCCTGGCCACTTGTATTCCCAAGTACCGAACGCTCCTCTCCACTATCTTGAGCGGGAGCTCACTCAGTCTCTCCTCCTGGCCCCTAGCGTGGACCACGAACAGCTCACTCTTTCCCACGTTCAATTTATACCCCGAGAAACTCCCAAAGTCCCTCAGGATCCGCATGACCTCCCCCATCCCCTCTAACGGGTCTGAAATGTACAACAACAGGTCATCCGCGTAGAGGGAGACCCGGTGTTCCTCCCCCCTGCGCACCAGCCCCCTCCAATCCCTTGAAGTCCTGAGCGCAATGGCCAACGGCTCAATTGCTAGGGCAAACAGCAACGGGGACAGGGGACACCCCTGCCTCGTCCCCCGGTGCAGCCTGAAATACTCCGACCTTGGCCGGTTTGTGGACACACTCGCTACAGGGGCCTGATACAGCAGCTTGACCCACACTATAAATCCCTCCCCAAATCCAAACCTGCCTAGCGCCTCCCACAGATACTCCCACTCCACCCTGTCAAAGGCCTTCTCCGTGTCCATTGCAGCCACCACCTCCACCTCCCCCCCCCTCCGAGGGCATCATGATAATATTCAGAAGCCTCCTCACATTTGTGTTCAGCTGCCTGCCCTTAACGAACCCGTCTGGTCCTACCCAATCACTCCCGGGACACAGTCCTCTATTCTGGTGGCCAGAATTTTTGCCAACAGTTTGGCGTCTACATTCAGGAGCGATATCGGCCTGTAGGACCCACACTGAAGCGGATCCTTCTCCTTCAAGATAAGCGAAATCAATGCCTGCGACATCGTCGGAGGGAGGGTCCCTCTCTGCTTTGCCTCATTGAAGGTTCTTAGCAGGAGCGGGCTCAGTAGCTCCAAGAACTTCTAATGAAATTCTACAGGGAAGCCGTCCGGACCCGGGGCCTTGCCCGACTGCATGCTTGCCAGCCCCCTGACTACCGCCTCCAACTCAAGTGGGGCCCCCAATCCCTACACCCGCTCCACTTCCACCCTTGGGAACCTCAACCGGTCCATAAACTGCCTCATCTCTTCCCCCTTCCCAGGGGGTTCCGACTCATAACTTCACGTAGAACTCCCTGAAGACTTCATTGACCCTCTCTGGGCTCAACACCATGTTGCCTTCCTTATCTCGCACTCCCCCAATCTCTCTAGCCGCCTCCCTCTTGCACAGCTGGTGCGCCAGCATCCTACTCGCCTTCTCCCCAGACTCGTAGACTGCCCCTTTCACTTTCCTTAACTGCACCTCCGCCTTCCCCGTGGTCAGCAAGTCGAACTCCGCCTGCAGTTTCCGGCGTTCGTTCAGCATATCTCCTGTCTACCCCTTAGTATCTCTCCCACCAGTCTCTCCCTCTCTGTCCTCTCCTTCTCTCTATGGGACCTGATGGAGATTAACTCTCCCCTAATGACCTCCTTCAAAGCCTCCCAAACCAGTGCCACATAGTCCTCAATGCTCCTCCCTATCCACCCACACACCTCTTCATTCGCCAGCAGCCCCACATCCAGTCTCCAGAGTGGGCGCTGACCTCCGCCCCCAGCCACAGGTCCACCCAGTGCGGGGCATGGTCCGAGACCGCAATGGCCGAATGTTCGACCCCCTCCACCCTCGGGATCAGCGCCCTACTCAACACAAAGACGTCTATCCGTGAATAGACTTTATGGACGTGGGAGAAAAAGAAGAACTCCTTTGCCCTTGGCCGCGCAAACCTCAAGGGGTCCACACACCCCATATCGCCCATGAACTCCCACCGGGCCCTGGCCGCCGCCGGCCTCTTTCCCGACCTGGACTTGGAACCAAGATTGGATCCAAGACCGTGTTAAAGTCCCCTCCCATAATCAGGTTACTTGACTCCAAGTCCGGGATCCTACCCAACACGCGCCTCATGAAGTCCGCATCATCCCAGTTTGGGGCATACACATTCACTAGCACCACCCGGGCCCCCTGCAGCTTGCCACTCACCATTATGTACGTGCCCCCCTTGTCCGCCACGATGCTCCCCGCCTCAAATGCCACTCGTTTACTAACCAAAATTGCCACCCCTCTGGTCTTTGAGTCTAACCCCGAGTGAAACACCTGTCCCACCCATCCTTTCCTTAGCCTCATCTGGTCCGCGAGCTTTAAGTACGTCCCTTGCAACATGGGCACGTCCGCCTTCAACCCCTTTAAATGCGAGAACACGCGGGACCTCTTGACCGGCCCATTCAGGCCCCTCACGTTCCACGTGATCAGCCTGGTCGGGGGGTTGGCCACCCCCCCCCATCCTGCCGACTAACCATCTCCCTTTTTTGGCCAGCCATGTGCCCTCCCCCTCCCGTTTACAGCCCTCCCCTCGGTGGCCCCCCAGCCCGACTCTCCATCCATTCCCCTCACCTGGCTCTCTTTCAGTCAGCACAGCAGCACTCCTCCCCACCCCCTCTCCCCTGCCTAGCATCCGCTTAGCTCTGATTTAAACCCCCCCCCCCCCCCAACCCCACTGGGCTTCCGTGAGTCAGCTCACCCATGCTGACCCTGGCCGCTCCCACCTCTATATGCGGACCCTAAACTTGTTGCCTCCTTCGGGCCATCCAACCCCCCCCCCCCTCCCCCACAGGGTAGAGGGGCAAGCGCCAACCGGGACCTTCCCGTGCGCCGGACAACCCGTCACGGGTGTTTCCCGCCCCCTAAAACCAACCCCCTGGAAAACAAAACAAACAACAAAACCACCAACCAAACTGGAGCAGACAAGCAAATAATCTTATACTTTACCCGCCATCCTACCCCCGGTCTACCCCCACCCGCACATTTCACCCCCATACAACTGTCCCTTAGTTCAGGTCCAGCTTCTCGTGCCTGATGACCGACCACGCCTCATCCAGCGTATCAAAGTAATGGTGCCTGTCCTGGTATGTTACCCAGAGTCTCGCCAGATGAAGGAGCCCAAACTTCACCCCTTTGCTGTGGAGGACTGCCTTACCCCGGTTGAACCCTGCACGTCTCCCCGCCAACTCAGCTCCCAAGTCCTGGTAGATGCGGTTCTCGCCGTTCTCCCACTTACTGCTCCGCTCCTTCTTCGCCCACCGCAGGACTCGCTCCCGGTCTGTCAAACGATGAAACCGTATCACCATCGCCCTCGGTGGCTCATTCACCCTCGGCTTTCTGGCGAGGACCCTGTGCGCCCCATCCAGCTCCAAGGGCCGCAGGAAGGCCCCCGCGCCCATCAGCATCCCCAACATCGTGGTCACGTACGTGTTCGCGTCCGCCCCCTCCGCTCCTTCGGGAAGGCCCAGGATCCGCAGATTATGGCTCCGAGACCTGTACTCAAGGTCAGCTAGCCTCTCTTGCCATCTCTTATGTAGCATCCCGTGTGCCTCCACCTTCACCGCCAGGCCCAGGATCTCGTCCTCATTCTCCGCCACCTTCCTCCTCACCTCCTTGATCTCCTTCTCCTGCGCCTTCTGGGCCACCACAATCTTCTCCATGGAGGTCAACATCTCCGTTTTAAGCTCCATAAAGCAGTTTTTAAGGAATTCTTGTTGTTCTTTGGCCCACACCTCCCGATCTTTTCCGGCCGCCATTTTGTCTTCCCGGATTTTCTCTGCCTTTTTCCCCACGTTTACGCATCTGCCGGCCCCACTCCTAGTTCTCTCCATGCAGCACCGGGGGGAACCTCTCCAGCGTCTGTTCCCACACCGGTCTCAGCCTCCAAGTGCCGCCGCCGTCCTGTTCAGCGGCCCGAAATACCGATCTCGGCGGGAGCTGCCGTGAACGCGCGACCTAGCTGGTCATGGCCGCCCCCCCGGAAGTCCGGAGTAGGAACCTTGCGCTTTTCCCTGTCCAAGCCCAGAAATGCCAAACTCATTTGAACTATGACCCAGCTGGGATCACAGATTGGGACCTTCTCCTTCAGTTTGAATGAACATTACAGTGGGGCATGCAATTATCTGGTGAGCCACAGGGAGCTGAGGGGCCAATTTGGAGGCACAATTGACCACAGTGAGACCTGAACGTAAAGGGACTAAGGAAAAGAGTGATCGCTATTGGCTGGAACAAGATATTGCTGCCTCTTCATTATTTGCGTTGTGAAGTCTGACTGTATCATCCCTTGGTCTTTGACTTGTATTCACTGACTTCCCAGCTGCCAACAGTCGAATCAGAAAAAAAGCCCTCGGCTCTTGTGTTACAATCAATCAGCTCACAACACACACTAATCCCTGTCCTAGAGTTCCATTCTCCATGCTAGAAAGCAGCGGTGTCAATGTCAGTATCTAAAAAATCGAAACTGAATCACACAACACTGCTCTCGTATAGAGAGGAACTAATGGTGTGTTTCTGCAAGCTTTCAATTTGGGGTATTGTCAAGAGAGTTCAGCAGGCTAATAAAGGGAGGAAGCTCGTTACCATTCCCATTATTAACCACATCTACTTGTACAAATTTAATCTTGTTTGTCCCTCCACCCTGCAATGATTCATGCTGAACTAAAAGTTCCTGAAGCACCAGCAGCTCAAGTGACCCTTCTCAAAAGGAGGGCAGCACAGTGGTTAGGACTGGTGTCTCACAGAGCCAGGGACTGGGTTCGATTCTGGCCTTGGGTGACTGTCTGTGTGGAGTTTGCACATTCTCCCCGTGTCTGCGTGGATTTCCTCTGGTTCTCCAGTTGCCTTCCACAGACCAAAGATGTGCAGGTTAGGTGGATTGGCCATGCTTGCCCAATAGTATTCAGAAGGTTAGGTAGGGTTACGGGTACAGGGTGGGGTGTAGGTCTAGGTAGGGTGCTCCTTCGGAGGGCTGGTGGAGACTAGATGGACCAAATGGCCTTCTTCGGCACTGTAGGATTTTATGATTCCATGAACTTTGAAAGAGCTTGCATTCTATTATTTCATAGGAAGTTCAACATCCTTAATTGGATTGGATTGGATTTGTTTATTGACACGTGTACCAAGGTACAGTGAAAAGTATTTTTCTGCGAGCAGCTCAAACAGATCATTAAGTACATGAAAAGAAAAGAAAAGAAAAAGAAAATACGTAATAGAGCAACACCAGGTACACAATGTAAATAGATAGACGCCGGCATCAGATGAAGCATACAGGAGTGTAGTATTAATCAGGTCAGTCCATAAGTGGGTTGTTTAGGAGTCTGGTAACAGCGGGAAGAAGCTGTTTTTGAATCTGTTCATGCGTGTTCTCAGACTTTTGTATCTCCTGTCCGATGGAAGAAGCTGGAAGAGTGAGTAAGCCGGGTGGGAGGGGTCTTTGATTATGCTGCTCACTTTCCCCAGGCAGCAGGAGGTGTATATGGAGTCAATGGATGGGAGGCAAGTTTGTGTGATGGACTGCCCTTAAATTGCACTTAAACAGAGTGGCTTGCTTGGCCATTTCAGAGGGCAGTTAAGAGTTGATCTGGAGTCGTAGCCCAGACCAGCTAACGATGGCAGATTTTCTTCCCTAAAGGGCATTAATGAACCAGGTAGGTTTTACAACAATCAATGATAATTCCATCGTCACTATTACTGAGGCTATCTTTTAATTCCAGATTTATTAATTGAATTTAAATTTCACCAGCTGCCATGGTGGGATTTGAACCTGTGTCATCAGAGCTTCCGCTTCGGCCTCTGGGTTGCTTGTCAAGAGACATTACCACTACACTACCATCTCCCTGCTTTTGTGTTGCACTAGCACAACCTCAGAAAATTTCAGTGTGCTTGACAGTCAATGGCATTCTTTTAAAGTGTAAGCCACTGTTGCAATGTCGGGAATGCAGCAGCCAACCTGCGGGGCACAGCAAGATCCCACAAACAGTAATGTGATAATGACCAAACAATCTGTTGTAGTGTTGTTGGTTGAGGGATTAATATTGTCTAGGATATCTGGCTGAATTCCCCTGCTGCTAAATTTAACGTCGCACCTGCAAAGCACCACCTCCAACTATGCAGCCTACATTTTGCGCTACAGTCTCTAGACTAGGACTTGAATCCACAACCTTACGACTTGGATGTGATGGTGCTACCCACTGAGCTAGACAGTGAATGTCAATTGGCTGTGAAATCAATCATTACAGCGCAGCCCATCCCAGGCCACAATTGCAGGGCAAGTCCTCAAACACTGAACATGACCTGGGAATCCTGCCAGCTAAGACACAACACCCACCGCAGCTCACATTGTACCAAAGAAGATTGGGTTTGACAAAGATATGAAAATATGTGCCGCCTCATAGCTAATAAAGGAATTGACTTGAGATGAGAGCTGTCAGAAGGCATTAGCTACTCTGGGGTACGGGAATATTTGTTTGTGCATCCAGAATTCAGTGCTTACCACAGCTGGGCTGCTGCTGAAGTTCTGCAACCAAAAACCTTCGATGGGGAATCTTTGGTTGAAAAGATGGTGATAATATAATTACACAGGAATAGGAAGAGACATTCAGCTCCTTGAACCTGTGCTGCCATTCAATTCAATCATTGTTGATGTTGCCTCTACTGCATTCCAACCTTCTATCCATATACCCTGATACTGTTACAATGAGGTGAGGAGGGGTAGGATGGCTTCCTTCTTTTTCCACTCTTTGTTGATTGCTACTATTTTATGATAAAAGTGATGCTTGCAAATTCATTGAATGTTTAGCCATTGCCTGAGGCCCGCCCCGCTATTCTACGTCCCAGACCGGCCGAATTCCTCACAGCGTGGTTCTAATCTGGTCCTGCTGTTCAGGAACCTCGCGTGGCGGCTGTGGACTCAGTCCAGGGCCGCCACAGTCGGGGGAGGACCGATCAGAGGGCCGGGGGTGTGGGCCTCATTCGGGACCGGGGGTTATGTGTGCGGGCGGTCCGGGTCGGGCGAGCAGCCGATGCGGACACTATTTTGGCGGAACAATGCGCGGCTGCTGGAGGCCGCCGCCACGCGCATGTGCGACCTCTGACCCGGAAGTCCGGGGGCGGTATCGGCAGCTGGAACGGCGAGCTCTGCAACAGCTGTCTACTAGCCCCCTGCAAGACGGTGAATCTGTGGCCTTTTATCGCCAGTTTTCCTGGTGTTAAAGACCACAGTTTTCACGACGGCGTGGGGACATAGTCCCGAAAATGGAGAATCCAGCCCTCTGACTAACACACACATGCTCACACACACACTTCCCCCTCTGTTTCTCTCACATGCACATACAATCTCATATTTTTTTTTAAATAAATATTTTATTGAAAATTTTTGGTCAACCAACACAGTACATTGTGCATCCTTTACACAATATTATAACAACACAAATAACAATGACCTATTTTATAAACAAAAAATGAATAAATAATAAATAACAAAAATGAAAACTAACCCTAATTGGCAACTGCCTTATCACAAGTAACACTCTCCAAAAATGTAATTTAACAGTCCAATATATAATTATCTGTCGCAACGACCTATACATATTATACAGTATATATTAACAACCCTGAGAGTCCTTCTGGTTCCTCCTCTCCCCCCCCCCCCCCCCCCCCCCCCCCCCCCCCCCGATCCTGGGCTGCTGCTGCTGCCTTCTTTTTTCCATTCCATCTATCTTTCTGCGAGGTATTCGACGAACGGTTGCCACCGCCTGGTGAACCCTTGAGCCGACCCCCTTAGAACGAACTTAATCCGCTCTAGCTTTATAAACCCTGCCATGTCATTTATCCAGGTCTCCACCCCCGGGGGCTTGGCTTCTTTCCACATTAACAATATCCTGCGCCGGGCTACTAGGGACGCAAAGGCCAAAACATCGGCCTCTCTCGCCTCCTGCACTCCCGGCTCTTGTGCAACCCCAAATATAGCCAACCCCCAGCTTGGTTCGACCCGGACCCCCACTACTTTTGAAAGCACCTTTGTCACCCCCATCCAAAACCCCTGTAGTGCCGGGCATGACCAAAACATATGGGTATGATTCGCTGGGCTTCTCGAGCACCTCGCATACCTATCCTCCACCCCAAAAAATTTACTGAGCCGTGCTCCAGTCATATGCGCCCTGTGTAATACCTTAAACTGAATCAGGCTTAGCCTGGCACACGAGGACGACGAGTTTACCCTGCTTAGGGCATCTGCCCACAGCCCCTCCTTGATCTCCTCCCCCAGCTCTTCTTCCCATTTCCCTTTTAGTTCATCTACCATAGTCTCCCCTTCGTCCCTCATTTTCCTATATATATCTGACACCTTACCATCCCCCACCCATGTCTTTGAGATCACTCTGTCCTGCACCTCTTGTGTCGGGAGCTGCGGGAATTCCCTCACCTGTTGCCTCGCAAAAGCCCTCAGTTGCATATACCTGAATGCATTCCCTTGGGGCAACCCATATTTCTCGGTCAGCGCTCCCAGACTCGCGAACTTCCCATCCACAAACAGATCTTTCAGTTGCGTTATTCCTGCTCTTTGCCACATTCCATATCCCCCATCCATTCCCCCCGGGGCAAACCTATGGTTGTTTCTTATCGGGGACCCCCCCAAGGCTCCAGTCTTTCCCCTATGCCGTCTCCACTGTCCCCAAATCTTCAGTGTAGCCACCACCACCGGGCTTGTGGTGTAGTTCCTCGGTGAGAACGGCAATGGGGCTGTCACCATAGCCTGTAGGCTAGTCCCCCTACAGGACGCCCTCTCTAATCTCTTCCACGCCGCTCCCTCCTCCTCTCCCATCCACTTACTCACCATTGAAATATTAGCGGCCCAATAATACTCACTTAGGCTCGGTAGTGCCACCCCCCCCCCTATCCCTGCTACGCTGTAAGAATCCCTTCCTCACTCTCGGGGTCTTCCCGGCCCACACAAAACCCATGATGCTCTTTTCAATCCTTTTAAAAAAAGCCTTCGTGATCACCACCGGGAGGCACTGAAACACAAAGAGGAATCTCGGGAGGACCACCTTCTTAACCACCTGCACCCTCCCTGCCAGTGACAGGGATACCATATCCCATCTCTTAAAATCCTCCTCCATTTGTTCCACCAACCGCGTTAAATTTAACCTATGCAATGTGCCCCAATTCTTGGCTATCTGGATCCGCAGGTAACGAAAGTCCCCTGTTACCTTCCTCAACGGTAGGTCCTCTATTTCTCTACTCTGCTCCTCTGGATGCACCACAAACAACTCACTTTTCCCCATGTTCAATTTATACCCTGAAAAATCCCCAAACTCCCCAAGTATCCGCATTATTTCTGGCATCCCCTCCGCCGGGTCTGCCACGTATAGTAGCAAATCGTCCGCATACAAAGATACCCGGTGTTCTTCTCCTCCTCTAAGTACTCCCCTCCACTTCTTGGAACCCCTCAACGCTATCACCAGGGGCTCAATCGCCAGTGCAAACAATAATGGGGACAGAGGGCATCCCTGCCTTGTCCCTCTATGGAGCCGAAAATATGCAGATCCCCGTCCATTCGTGACCACGCTCGCCATCGGGGCCCTATACAACAGCTGCACCCATCTAACATACCCCTCTCCAAAACCAAATCTCCTCAACACCTCCCACAAATAATCCCACTCCACTCTATCAAATGCTTTCTCGGCATCCATCGCCACTACTATCTCCGTTTCCCCCTCTGGTGGGGCCATCATCATTACCCATAACAGCCTCCGTATATTCGTGTTCAGCTGTCTCCCCTTCACAAACCCAGTTTGGTCCTCGTGGACCACCCCCGGGACACATTCCTCTATTCTCATTGCCATTACCTTGGCCAGGATCTTGGCATCTACATTTAGGAGGGAAATAGGTCTATAGGACCCGCATTGTAGCGGGTCCTTTTCCTTCTTTAAGAGAAGCGATATCGTTGCTTCAGACATAGTCTGGGGCAGTTGTCCCCTTTCCTTTGCCTCATTAAAGGTCCTCGTCAATACCGGGGCGAGCAAGTCCACATATTTTCGAAGAATTCGACTGGGAATCCATCCGGTCCCGGGGCCTTTCCCGCCTGCATGCTCCTAATTCCTTTCACCACTTCTTCTACCTCGATCTGTGCTCCCAGTCCCACCCTTTCCTGCTCTTCCACCTTGGGAAATTCCAGCCGATCCAAGAAGCCCATCATTCTCTCCCTCCCATCCGGGGGTTGAGCTTCATATAATTTTTTATAAAATGTCTTGAACACTCCATTCACTCTCCCCGCTCCCCGCTCCATCTCTCCTTCCTCATCCCTCACTCCCCCTATTTCCCTCGCTGCTCCCCTTTTCCTCAATTGGTGTGCCAGCAACCTGCTCGCCTTCTCCCCATATTCGTACTGTACACCCTGTGCCTTCCTCCATTGTGCCTCTGCAGTGCCCGTAGTCAGCAAGTCAAATTCTACATGTAGCCTTTGCCTTTCCCTGTACAGTCCCTCCTCCGGTGCTTCCGCATATTGTCTGTCCACCCTCAAAAGTTCTTGCAGCAACCGCTCCCGTTCCTTACTCTCCTGCTTCCCTTTATGTGCCCTTATTGATATCAGCTCCCCTCTAACCACCGCCTTCGACGCCTCCCAGACCACTCCAACCTGGACCTCCCCATTATCATTGAGTTCCAAGTACTTTTCAATGCACCCCCTCACCCTTAGACACACCCCCTCATCTGCCATTAGTCCCATGTCCATTCTCCAGGGTGGGCGCCCTCCTGTTTCCTCCCCTATCTCCAAGTCTACCCAGTGTGGAGCGTGATCCGAAATGGCTACAGCCGTATACTCCGTTCTCCTCACCTTCGGGATCAACGCCCTTCCCAGCACAAAAAAGTCTATTCGCGAGTAGACTTTATGGACATAGGAGAAAAACGAGAACTCCTTACTCCTAGGTCTGCTAAATCTCCACGGGTCTACACCTCCCATCTGCTCCATAAAATCTTTAAGTACCTTGGTTGCTGCCGGCCTCCTTCCAGTCCTGGACTTCAACCTATCCAGCCCTGGTTCCAACACCGTATTAAAATCTCCCCCCATTATCAGCTTTCCCATCTCTAGGTCCGGAATGCCTAACCTGGTCTATCAGTTTCAGGTGCGTTTCCTGTAACATAACCACATCTGCCTTAAGTTTCTTAAGGTGTGCGAGTACCCGTGCCCTCTTTGTCGGCCCGTTCAGCCCTCTCACGTTCCACGTGATCAGCCGGGTTGGGGGGCTTCCTACCCCCCCCCCCCTTGTCGATTAGCCATCCCCTTTTTCCAGCTCCTCACCCGGTTCCCACGCAGCTGTATCTCCCCCAGGCGGTGCCCCCCCGCCCATCCCCTCCCATACCAGCTCCCCCCTCTCCCCAGCAGCAGCAACCCAGTAATTCCCCCCTCCCACCCCCCCCCCCCGCTAGATCCCGCGCTAGCGTAATTACTCCCCCCATGTTGCTCCCAGAAGTCAGCAAACTCTGGCCGACCTCGGCTTCCCCCCGTGACCTCGGCTCGCACCGTGCGACGCCCCCTCCTTCCTGCTTCTCTATTCCCGCCATGATTATCATAGCGCGGGAACCAAGCCCGCGCTTCTCCCTTGGCCCCGCCCCCAATGGCCAACGCCCCATCTCCTCCACCTCCCCTCCTCCCCCCATCACCACCTGTGGAAGAGAGAAAAGTTACCACATCGCAGGATTAGTACATAAAACTCCTCTTTCCCCCCTTTTTAACCCCCCTCTTTGCCCCCCACATTCGCCCCACCACTTTGTTCAAACGTTCTTTTTAATAACCCGCTCATTCCAGTTTTTCTTCCACAATAAAAGTCCACGCTTCATCCGCCGTCTCAAAGTAGTGGTGCCTCCCTCGATATGTGACCCATAGTCTTGCCGGTTGCAGCATTCCAAATTTTATCTTCTTTTTATGAAGCACCGCCTTGGCCCGATTAAAGCTCGCCCTCCTTCTCGCCACCTCCGCACTCTAGTCTTGATAAACGCGGATCACCGCGTTCTCCCATTTACTGCTCCGAGTTTTCTTTGCCCATCTAAGGACCATTTCTCTATCCTTAAAACGGAGGAATCTCACCACTATGGCTCTGGGAATTTCTCCTGCTCTCGGCCCTCGCGCCATCACTCGGTATGCTCCCTCCACCTCCAACGGACCCGCCGGGGCCTCCGCTCCCATTAACGAGTGCAGCATCGTGCTCACATATGCCCCGACGTCCGCTCCCTCCACACCTTCAGGAAGACCAAGAATCCTCAGGTTGTTCCTCCTTGCGTTGTTCTCCAGTGCCTCCAACCTTTCCACACATCGTTTCTGATGTGCCTCATGCGTCTCCGTCTTCATCACCAGGCCCTGTATGTCGTCCTCATTCTCGGCTGCCTTTGCCTTCACGACCCGAAGCTCCCGCTCCTGGGTCTTTTGTTCCTCCTTTAGCCCTTCGATCGCCTGTAGTATCGGGGCCAACAGCTCTTTCTTCATTTCCTTTTTGAGCTCTTCCACACAGCATTTCAAGAACTCTTGTTGTTCAGGGCCCCATGTTAAACTGCCACCTTCCGACGCCATCTTGGTTTTTGCTTGCCTTCCTTGCCGCTGTTCTAAAGGATCCACTGCAATCCGGCCACTTTCTCCTCCTTTTTTCATCCGTATCCAGGGGGGATTCCCTTCTGGTTTACCGCACAGTGTTTTTAGCCGTCAAAATTGCCGTTGGGGCTCCTATCAAGAGCCCAAAAGTCTGTTTCACCGGGAGCTGCCGAAACGTGCGACTCAGCTGGTCATCGCCGCACCCGGAAGTCTCACAATCTCATATATTAACACACAGTCAGGTGCAGACACAAACAGTCGAGGTGAGGTTGAGCAGACTGGGACTGTACTCGTTAGAATTTAGAAGGATGAGGGGGGATCGAATAGAAACATATAAAATTATGAAGGGAATAGATAGGATAGATGCGGGCAGGTTGTTTCCACTGGCGGGTGAAAGCAGAACTAGGGGGCATAGCCTCAAAATAAGGGGAAGTAGATTTAGGACTGAGTCTAGGAGGAACTTCTTCACCCAAAGGGTTGTGAATCTATGGAATTCCTTGCCCAGTGAAGCAGTTGAGGCTCCTTCATTAAATGTTTTTAAAATAAAGATAGATAGTTTTTTGAAGAATATAGGGATGAAGGGTTATGGTGTTCAGGCTGGAAAGTGGAGCTGATTCCACAAAAGATCAGCCATGATCTCATTGAATGGCGGAGCAGGCTCGAGGGGCCAGATGGCCTGCTCCTAGTTCTTATGTTCTTATGTCTCTCACACAGACACACAATCTCTCCCACACACACATACATAGACACACAATCTCATGCACACTCTCACACATACTCACATGGGCAAACACACACACTCAGATATATTCACACATTCTCGCACACACACATGGTGCTGTATTTCAGGGGACCCCACCGGGTGTGTTTTTTTGATAGGGGATGTGGAGTGCGCATAAAATAGGACGGGTGCCCATCCCACCACCTTGCTGCGCACGCCATTAACCCTGATGATACACTGTCCACACCATAAATATTTTGATGTTGAGATGCCGGCGTTGAACTGGGGTGAGCACAGTACGAAGTCTTACAACACCAGGTTAAAGTCCAACAGGTTTGTTTCGATGTCACTTGCTTTCGGAGCGCTGCTCCTTCCTCAGGTGAATGAAGAGGTATGTTCCAGAAACATATATATAGACAAATTCAAAGATGCCAAACAATGCTAGGAATGCGACCATTAGCAGGTGATTAAATCTTTACAGATCCAGAGATGGGGTAACCCCAGGTTAAAGAGGTGTGAATTGTATCAAGCCAGGACAGTTGGTAGGATTTTGCAGGCCAGATGGTGGGGGATGAATGTAATGCGACATGAATCCCAGGTCCCGGTTGAGGCCGCACTCATGTGTGCGGAACTTGGCTATAAGTTTCTGCTCGGCGATTCTGCGTTGTCGCGCGTCCTGAAGGCCGCCTTGGAGAACGCTTACCCGGAGATCCAAGATTTAATCACCTGCTGATGGTCGCATTCCTAGCATTGTTTGGCATCTTTGAATTTGTCTATATATATGTTTCTGGAACATACCTCTTCATTCACCTGAGGAAGGAGCAGCGCTCCGAAAGCTAGTGACATCGAAACAAACCTGTTAGACTTTAACCTGGTGTTGTAAAACTTTGTACCATAAATATTTTGGCATGGGCAGTTGGGCAGGAGTGAGCAGCCTGATTTTAAAAAAAAAAAATTATTTCTTAAAAGGCTGGGTTTGTTCCCTTTGTCCTCCTTCCTCCCTGCCTGCAAAATCCTCCCATTCCTCCCCCCCCCCCCCCCCCTTTTCTGACCTGCCCAAACGCCCATGCCCAAGATCCCAGACTTGCCTGCTCCAGAGATCCATGGGCTCTCTACCTTCTTCTCCATCAGTGCCGGCAGCTGCCATTGATGTGCTCTTCATGCTGTCAGGACTGATGAAGCTTCCAGAGCGGGGCGGCGGTGGGTTTGGGGGTTGCAATCCACCCCCCTGAATTATTCAGCCCACATTCCCTCACCCACAAAAACACTTCTTGCACTCACACACACATTCACACATACACACACAGTCCCAAAAAAGTTAGTTGTATACATATCTTGTAGATTGATACTTGGTTTCAGGCTGACTTTGTTGGTCCCTCTGGATTAGATGTCGAAATTATTCAAATACGTTGGACAGATCATTTATCTTACAGAGTCAGTAGCTGCTGGTTCTTTTTTAAAATTTGAAGTGCCCAATTCTATTTTCTTCCAACTAAGGGGCAATTTAGCATGGCCAATCCACCTACCTGCACATCTTTGGGTTGTAGGGGTGAAACCCAAGCAGACAAGGGGAGAATGCGCAAACTCCACATGGACAGTGACCCTGGACCAGGATCAAACCCAGTCCTCGGCGCTGTGACGCAGCAATGCTAACCACAGAAAATCCCATCGTGCCACCCTGCTGGTCCTATTTTTAAAGCACTTCCTGCAATCTGCCAATGATCAAACAGCAGACAGGACTCTGGCTTGCAGGATAGATGGTGAGAGAACCCCATTCAGGGTCTTACTTTTTTGGCATCTCCTGTGTTTCATTTCTGTACCTCGAGAAACGCAGTTTCTTAAACACAAAAGAGGGAAAAGAAAGAGGTTTAGTTTTTTTTAAAAATTTAGAGTGCCCAATTCATTTTTTCCAATTAAGGGGCAATTTAGCGTGACCAATCCATCTAGGCTGCACATCTTTGGGTTGTGGGGGCGAAATCCATGCAGAATGTGCAAACTCCACATGGACAGTGACCCAGAGCTGGGATCGAACCTGGCATGTGAAAAGAGGGTTATTTGGCTCATCACATGATCCTTTCTCAACCCCTGACCAGTTACCCAAATATGACCATAAGGCTTATTGATTTCAGGTTCATGATTTATGTGTTTGCGTTATGGCTGGGCGAGTTCCTATCTCAGCCAGAGTTTATTGTCCAAAGTGATTATGTCTAATGCTTGATTCCTGCTCAGTTGAGTACATAGGTGATAGTCTGGATGCTTGAGAATGGGTCAAAGATTAGCCTGATTCACACAGGTGATTGTCACTGATGGGGTTTTCTAGACAGACTGACTCCAGTTTAATGGCTTTAGAACTTATGAGATGCACCGTACAAATATCGGGCCATCTTAGAAGCTGTTGTTTTAAGTTACTGGCATGCTGTTTCAGTCTTTTAAAACTCAACCAGTGGTTTTCAGCTCAATAAATACATAAAGGGCTGGATTCACTGCTCCCCGACGGCGAAATCGCATTCGGCGAGGCGGTTGAGAATCCATGATGATGGCAATATCGAGGACGCGGCTGCTTCCGCTATACTCCACCCTGTGAAAAGCGAAACCCGCGTATCCATTGCCTGAGGCCCGCCCCGCGATGCTCCATCCCCAACCTGCCGAGTTCCCGACGGCGAAGGACTCTCATGGCTTCGCCCGTCGTGAATTTAGCGTGGCGGTTGCGGACTCAGCCCAGCGCTGCCACAGTCGGGGGAAGGCCGATCCGCGGGCAGGGGGAGGCTTCATTCGGGGCTGGGGGCATTGTGAGTGGGCAGTCCGGGGCGCGCAAATGGCCGAATGGGGTACTATTTTTGCGGTTGGAGTCCGTGGGCTGAGTCCGCCATGGAGTACGGCGCGGCCGCTGCTGGCCGCCACCGTACGCATGCGTGGCCACAGACCCGGAAATGCTGCAGGCCGTATATTGGCAGCTAGGCTAGGAGTTCTACGCTGTTTCCCTGCTAGCCCCCAGCAAAACGATGAATCGGTCGCCGTTTTGTACTAGTTTTCCTGCCGTAAATCACTACCATTTTCATGCCGGTGTGGGGACCAAACAGAGAATCCAGCCCAAAGTCATTTTTAAGACAGCTTTGTTTTACAACCTTAAGAATCTCAATCTTGAAAACTTCGATTCTCCCCCAGAATCCACAGTCTCAACAGCAAGAGAAGGTCCACATTTCCATTGTGTGAAAAGTGCTTCCTGATTTCACCCTGAACAACCTTACCTGATGTAGTCCTGAGGTTAGGAACGGCGCTATATAATTGCAGGACTTCCTTTAAATCTATTGTCTTTTCTCCTTTGCCCCTACATCCATTTTATAACATGGAGATCAGAATTGTTCACCGTGATGGGCAGCACGGTAGCATAGTGGCTAGCACAATTGCTTCACAGCTCCAGGGTTCCAGGTTCGATTCTCGGCTTGGGTCACTGTCTGTGTGGAGTCTGCACGTTCTCCCCGGGTGCTCCGGTTTCCTCCCACAGTCCAAAGATGTGCAGGTTAGGTGGACTGGCCATGCTAAATTGCCCTTAGTGTCCAAAATTGCCCTTAGTGTCGGGTGGGGTTACTGGATTATGGGGATAGGGTGGAGGTGTGGCTTTGGGTAGGGTGCTCTTTCCAAGAGCCGGTACAGACTCGATGGGCCGAATGGCCTCCTTCTGCACTGTAACTTCTATGATATGATCCCAAGAGTAACAAAAGATATGTAGAAGCCGATCATAACTTCTCTGCTTTTCAATTCCATCCCTCTAAAAATGTTCCTTACTGCCTTTTTGGCTCTTTTATGAATCTAGTAACTTACATCAATATTTTGTGATTCACGTATCTGTGCCCCCAGATCTTTCTGCTCTTCTACCCCATATTCTTCCACCAACATGTACCACTCTCCCTCGTCCATATTAAAGATAATTTGCCAATTCATATCCTAGAAACATAGAAAATAGGAGCAGGGGGAGGCCCTTCGAGCCTGCTCCGCCATTTATCATGGTCATGACTTTTCATCTAACTCAATAGCCTAATCCCGTTTTCCCCCATTTCGTTTGATCCCCCTCGCCCTCGGTGCTATATCTAATTGCTTCTTGAAAACATACAATGTTTTGGCTTCAGTTAATTCCACAGGCTCACCACTCTCTGGGTGAAGACATTTCTCCTCATCTCTGTCCTAAATGGCCTACTCTGTATCCTCCAGACTCGACACCCACAATTGGGAACATCCTTCCTGCATCTACCCTGTCTAGTCCTGTCAGAATTTGATAGGTTTTTAAGAGAACCCCCGATTCTTCTGAACTCCAGCGAATACAATCCCAACCAATTCAATCTCTCTTCATACGTCAGTCCCGCCATCCCAGGAATCAATCTGGTAAACCTTCGCTGCACTCCCTCTAGAGCAAGAGCATCCTTCCTCAGATAAGGAGACCAAAACTGCACACACGATTCCAGGTGTGGCCTCACCAAGGCCCTGCAAATTGCAGCAAGCCATCCTTGTCCCTGTACTCTCATCCTCTCGCAATGAAGGCCAGCATACCATTTACCTTCTTTACTGCCTGCTGTACCGGCAGGCTTACCTTCAGTGACTGCTGTATGAGGACACCCAGATCTCGTTGCACCTTCCCCTCTCCTAATTTATGGTCATTCAGATAATTGTCTGCCTTCTCGTTTTTGCTACTATAAACCCGTATTTATCCAAATTATACTGCATTTGCCATCATTTGTCCGCTCACTCAACTTGTCCAAATCCCACTGAAGGATCTCTGCTTCCTCCTCACAGCTCACCTCCCACCCAACTTGGTGTCATCTGCAAATTTGGGGATATTACATTTTGTTTCCTCTCCTAAATCATTGATATATATTGTGAATAGCTGGGGTCCTAGCACCGATCCCTGTGCTACTAGTCACTGCCTGTCAATTTGAAAAAGACACATTAATTCCTATTTTTTGTTTCCTGTCTGCCAACCAGTTTTCTATTCACCTCAATACACAACCCCTAATCCCATGTGCTTTAATTTTACACGCTAATTTCTGATGCGGGACTTTGTCAAATGCCTTCCGTAAATTCAAATATAACACATCCACTGGCTCCCCCTTCTCAACTTTGCCAGTTACATCCTCGAAGAATTCTGTAGATTTGTCAAGCATGATTTCCCCTTGATAAATCCATGCTGGCTCTGTCCAATCCTGCCACTGTTTTCTAAGTGCTCTGCTATGAAATCTTTATAAAAAAAAAAAAATCTTTCCATTAAACATTTTATATATAAAACAAATAAACACACCAAAACAAAAAACACTCCAACCCTTTTCCCCCCACCTCCCCCCACCAACATCTGACGATGACCAGTTCCTTGAAATACATGGCAAATGGCTGCCATCTTGTATGAAACCTCCGAATTGAGCCTCTCAGCTCATACTTAATTTTCTCAAGGTAGAAAAACTCAGATCCCTCAACCAAGATGACTCAACCATGCCGAGGTACTGGGTGGAGAAGCTGACCACTACTCCCAACAGAACCCGCCTGTGAACAATCAGTGAGGCGAAGGCTAAGACATCTGCTCTGTCTGCAGCTCCGGTTGGTCCGTCATCCTGAAAATGGCCTACAGTGGATCAGGCTCTAATTCCATTTGTAAGATCGCCGGCATGGTGCTGAAGGAGGAGCCCCAGAAGTTTGCCCTCTTAGGACAAGCCCAGAACATATGTACGTGATTCGCTGGGCTCCTCCCATGCTGTTCACTGTTATCCTCTCTCCCCTCATCAACCGACTCATCCTAGCCCTAGTTGAGTGTGCCCAATGACCCACTTTTAACTGTATGAGCCTGAGCTGCGCACAGGACGATGTGACATTCACCCTCCGTAGGGCTTCACACTACACCCCTCCTCCACCTCCCCTCCCAACTCCCCCTCCCATTTGACCTTAATCCCTCCGAGCGACGCAACATCCCCTGCCAGAATACTCACAAAAATTCCTGAGGTACTACCCTCCTCCACCTCCTCTCCAAAAACGATGATGGCGGAAAAAACCTCTTAGCAAAATCCCTATACTGCATGTATCTAAACGTTTCGGACTGGGCAAAACCATGCTTATCCGCTAGCTCCTCCAAACTCGTAAATCATCCCTGCAGGAATAAATTCCCCATTACCATCACCCCTTTATCCATCCTCCCAACCTCTAAACCTTTCTTTAAAAATTTAGAGTACCCAATTATTTTTTCCCAATTAAGGGGAAATTTAGCATGGCCAATCTACCTACCCTGCACATCTTTGGGTTGGGGGATGAGACCTACGCAGACATGGAGAAAATGTGCAAACTCCTCACGGACAGTGACTTGGGGCCGGGATCGATCCCGGTGTCTTGGAAGTGTCCTTTTAAGAAATGCTTTTGTCTTATAACATGGCTTCAGTGATGTCTTGTGTGGGTGGAGCTGGGCTGGGCTCTGTGAGGTTTTACTTTCACTTTGGGTTTGGACTGGTTTTGAACTGCACAGGTTGAAAGAAGTATCTCTCTATCTTCATTTGAAAAGCTGTTCCAGATACTTGGCAACGTAAACAAGATACTTTCTTTCTGGAAGGAATTCAAATCTGCTGTTTGAAAAGGGGAACAGAGTATCAATAACAAGTCTTATACCAGTGAGAATGCCATGTGCTGGGCCACACCTTTGAAAAGGGGTTTCTGGTTTTACTTGGATTTTGTTATTGAATTGGAACAGTTAAGGAGGAATTCATTAAGGGTTACACATAGATTACTGTAGCTGCGTGGGGTCTTTATGTTTGAAGTTGATAATAATTCTTGCTGTTAGTGTTTATACAACTGTTACCTAAATTGTTTGAATAAAGCTTGCTTTTTTGATTAAAAGCACCAAAGCAGTCCGTTGAATAACACCTGAAAGGCAGGCTCTTGTGCTCCGAATAATTTCCATCCACTTACAATATCTCATTCACCAGCCGCTTTGCTTCCGTATCCACTTGCTCCTTGTAAGCAATCACTCCCCCCCACCCCCCAACCATTGCTTTCAGAGCCTCCCACTGCACAATGCCCCCACCCCGACCCCCCCCCCCCCCCCCCCCCCAATGGGATCAGCGACTTTGGCCTGGAACAATCCAGTTTGGATCAAAAACCGTGTTCAGGTGGACCCATCACCCCAGGATCACCTGATATGTATCCATGCCCAGAAGAGCCGCCACCATCCTCTTCATAAAATCCATGTCATCCCAATTCAGGACATAAATGCTAGCCAAAGCCACAGATTTACCCTCCAACATCCCCTTCACCATTTAACATACCTCCCTCCCCCAAGTCCGCTACCACCTTCTCCATCTGGAACCGAATTCTCTTATTTATCAAGACTGTCACCCCTGAACATTGCTATCAAAGCTTACCTAACCTTTACGGACCTTACCTGGTTCTTCACTCGCAAATGAGTCTCCTGCAATAGTACCATATCAGCCCTCAAACCCTTTAAGTGTGCAAAAACTCTCGCCCATCCCACCAGACCTCCCAACCCTCGGACATTCCATGTCACCATCCGGATCGGGGGGGGCTCTTACACGTTCCACATCCAGAAGCCCTCCCAGAATCCCAGGATGGTTTCTGGCCGAACCCACCTGGCCGTTCAACCCCTCACCTCCACTCGCCGTCAGCTACCCCAACCCTGTCCCATGCCCCTTCCCAGAAAACCCCCAATCACTTCCTCTTGAAACTGCCTCATTCCCCACTATCCCCCCCCCCCCATTCCAACTACCATTCATACCTCCGAGGCACACCGAAACCCGCCAAAACAGGTTCAGCGTGCTGCAGCCCCACTCCCATCTCACTACCGTTCGCTAGTGAACTGCAGCTTACCTGCGAAGGAGCCCCTCCACCAGACTCCCGTTCCCCCCACTTCCAACAAACAAACAAGGTCAAAACCTCTCCAGCCCACCCAACGTGGGCAGCATGGTAGCACAGTGGTTAGCACAGTTGCTTCACAGCTCCAGAGTCCCAGGTTCGATTACCAGCTTGAGTCACTGTCTGTGCGGAGTCTGCACGTTCTCCTCGTGTCTGCGTGGATTTCCTCCGGGTGCTCCGGTTTCCTCCCACAGTCCAAAGATGTGCAGGTTAGGTGGATTGGCCATGCTAAATTGCCCTTAGGGTCCAAAAAGGGTTAGGTGGAGTTACTGGTTTACGGGGGTAGGATGGCGGCATGGGCTTGGGTGGGGTGCTCTTTCCAAGGGCCGGTGCGGACTCGATGGGCCGAGTGGCCGCCTTCTGCATTGTGAATTCTATGATTCTATAAAGTCCCCTGCCGCATCAAAATTCCCCACCAAATGCCAGATCCCCACACTCTATCACTCCCAACAGCTTCGTACATTAAAAAACATGTAAGGGCACTAAAATGAAAATACCCCTATGAATAGAAACATAAAGCTTTATAATAACATTTGTCCCCAACCAACCGCCAACAGCAACAAGGTCTCTCTTCTACCATGCTCAATCCAGTCTCAGTCCTTCTGCTTCTCCCAACACCTTCGCCGTCTCCAAGAAATAACCCCTCGAATTGTGTGTAGCTCTTAGCTTCGCCAGGTAGATCACCCCAAAACGCACTCCACTCTTGTACAGTGCCATCTTTACCTTGTTAAAGACAGCCCGCCAACTAGCCAAGTCCACCGTGAGATCCTGATATATCCGAATCCCAGCTCCTTCCCACCTCACCTCTTGTGTCTGCTTGGCTATTCTCAGCATCTTCTCCTTCCACTGATAACTATGGAAGCACAAAATTCACTGCTCTCATCGTTAATTTGCCCGCGGGTTTGGCCGGAGCGACTGGTGGGCCCTATCTAACACCACGTGGAAGACGTTGTCTTCCTCCCCCATCAACATCTTCAACATTCAGTGGTTAGCACTATTGCCTCACAGCGCCGAGGTCCCAGGTTCGATCCCGGCTCTGGGTCACTGTCCGTGTGGAGTTTGCACATTCTCCCTGTGTTTGCATGGGTCTCACAACCACAATCCAAAAAGATGTGCAAGTTAGGTGAATTGGCCACACTAAATTGCCCCTTAATTAGAAAAAAAATAAAATTGGGCACTTTAAATTTTTTTTAAAACTGTCAACATCGCCAACACAGGGCAGCACGGTGGTGCAGTCGGTTAGCCCTGCTGCCTCACATCGCCGAGGTCCAGGTTCGATCACGGCTCTAGGTCACTGTCCCTGTGTTTGCGTGGCTTTCGCCCCCACAATCCAAAGATGTGCAGGCTAGGTGGATTGGCCAGGCTTAATTGCCCCTTAATTGTAAAAAATTAATTGGGTACTCTAAATTTATTTTTTAAAAACCATCGCCAACACAAATCGGCCTCGGGCCCTCCATGCCCTCGGGCAGCCCCACGATCCTCAAGTACTGCTGCCGCGATCTATTCTCAATCTCCTCCACCTTGGCTCTCAGGTCCTTATTTCTGTCCTCCTATTGATCCCCAATCGATCAAAGCCAACTCTGGTCCATAAGTTTATTAATGTCTTCTCGTACTTTTTCAAAATATATTCATTAGAATTTTACATTTCAGAAACTGACACAACAAAGTTTACCGTACTCAACAAAAAAAAAAGCGGAATAGAGAATCCAACCCCCAACTGGTTGGGCAGCCTCCCGAGACACATCAACGAGGAGGAAAGCCAGCCGCCATTCAATAAAGGGGGAATCACACCGACCCCAGGGGAAAAAAAGGATACCTACTAAGTACATTGTTCTGCCCATCCCCAAATATCCATGCACCCGGGAACCAAAGCCAGCCTCTCTGGGGACCCCCAAGGCGCCGTCAAAAGGGGACACCTCTGAACTTCGGAGACAGCAGGATACTAGCCATGATGCAAGGCCTGGCCTAGCCCAACACTATCCAAAAAACAAATCAAGAAATTATCTCCCAAGGACCTTCCACACCCCAAAACCCACACCCTGGCGAGCCTGCACCACCCAACCCCACCCAGGGCCATGTACCAGCCTAATTCATAAAAGAAGGCAAAAATCGCTCTAACCCTCGGCCAAGAGAGAATTCCAGTCCAAGAGAGGGGTGGGAGGAAGGGGCAGCCCTCCTCCCCAGGAGCCGATCCAACGGGCCAGACCAGAACCAGAAGCAGCACAATCCTCACCCAGATGAAAAAAGGGGGAGAAAAGAAAACCCAGGGATGGGACACTCAACCAACTCACAGTGATGACTGTCATATAAAGGATATCCAGGGCCACTCTCATCCCCAATCCTCAGCCACGAATACCAATCCCACTTCAACCTACTCTGATAACAGACTAGCTTATATTCAAATCTGAAGGAAAAAAAGAAAAACACGAAACGGATTAGCTCTAACTAGGGGAACTATCCTCAATCACAGCGAGGACAAACTAGCCCTACCGACCTCAACCTTCCGCCCCTCTTCCCACTTCGGCTCCACACTTTGTCCTTTTAAACGAGATGGGGGTGATAATGTAGAACATCCCCTTCCCCCAATTGCAAGGGTTATAAGACACTATACGACATTATTACAAATAGGATCTAAACTGAGCACAAATCCCATTTCTCATTTGCTAAATCAGGATGACCAACACCCAAATTTCACACTTCCCTGTATGAAAAAAGACAGCATCAAGAAACCAACATGATCAACAGGGAGTAAAATTCAGAATAACAGATGAGCTGCAGGGTAATCCTCAGCATAAAGACATCATCCTGGTCACATGAAGAAAGCAAAAGCTGAGGATAAAGCCGGCTCAACGAGCACTCTTCAGGATCTTTCAAGGATTCCAGCGATCAAAGCATGAGTCACTACTTCCGCCATGCCGTCTCACCAACACCCAGTCTAGGCCCCGGCTGGGAGGATGGCTCGATCAGTTTGGCCGCCTCCAACCCCTCATGACGTGCATCAGGAACAGGACAGTACAGGACTATACAGCATCAATGGGTCAGACTGACCCCTGGCCTCGAAGACAGGTTACGATGTGCTCCACCGAATCTGATACACCAAGCCTCCAAATCAAGATTACCAAAACATGGGAGCCAATCCTCAAACTCACTAGAGAACTCCCTCTCTAACCGCACTGTGGATGTATTTACACCACATGGAATGCAGCACTTCAAGAAGGCAGCTCACCACCGCCTTCTCAAGGGCAATTAAGGATGAGGCAATAGTTGTTGACCTTGCCAGTGATGTTGACATTTTGTGAAATAATTTTAAAAAGAGGACATTGGAAAACGGGAAGCTGCAATATAGGTCACTGCGGGGAGCCTCTTTCCAGAAGACATGCCCAGAGATGGAATAACGTTGTGCAGATAGCCCATTGTCTTCATAGGAGAACCACTAACCTATAATTTTCACATCTTTTTGCTTCTTGATGGGTTTACCACCTCCACTTGTTTTTTTTCCTGAAGATGAATTCCAATTGTTGCAATCCAGTTTGATTAAGTGTTTATACCCTTAGGTGCGGATATTACAACTGTCTGAAGCTCTCCACTGAAAATGCCAGTATTTTCCTGGTAAACTAATATATCTCTTTTAATGATTCCCAATTGTTGTTAATTCAAGATTGTAGGCAACAGACCACTAAATCTATACCATCAGAGGTCAGGAGCATATATTGACCAGCCCTCCAGGCATTCCCGATCTGAGATTTGTGTTCAAGGGCAACCTTAATTTTCTTTCCAATTTTGACAGAATGGGTTTATACGAGGATTGAGCACAAATTTAATTAAATGATTTAGCCTCGCCCCAGCATTGTACAGCTCAAAAGTTGCAGCTACAAGGTGGGTGGAGCTGGCTGGGATGGAGAGGAGGTTTGTTAGTGAGAAGAGACGCAAGATACAATGCAGTCCCTAAAACATTAGGGACAGGTGCAGGTGAACATTAGGATTGTCCTGAAAGAAAGCAGCTCTGTGCCATTGCCTCAGACGCAATCTTGTGAAGGCTCTATTGCATTTTCCATTCGGTACTCAGTGGTATAGTCAGCGACATCAGAGGTAGCTATCAAACCGGTAAGTGAGGCATTTGAAGTTCTAAGGCCCTAATCCTCTATACTTTGTCCCTGGGAGCTCGATCAAGTCCTTCCATTGTCAGCATCTTCTCCCTCTCTCAGTTTTGAAGACCATTATTCTAAACTAAGTGTGTACATTAGTGTACCACACATGACATGTCCCCAGGCTTGATCAGAAGAAAACACAGAGGACAATAAACATGAGCAAGTTAGGACTTCAGTGTAGTAAACTGGACCTCTATCTGTGGTTCTGTCACTGCCACCATCCCACAACTCACCCCATGGTGAGTGTAAGAGTCCATCTTGTTTATTTCCTTTGTTCCCATATTTATTTTATTATTTGTGGTCCGTGGACCCAGAATGTGCCTTTAAGCAGAAGATTCAAAGTTGAATCATCCTGTTTGCCTGGACATTGCATTCCCAGACCTGGAGATGCTAGACTTTTTGGCACCGAGTGGATCTTAGAAACCAGCTTTGGAGGAAGTTGGTTCAATTGATGAACTGGCAGCTGATGGGTTGGCCAGGCACAGTGTTCTGCCTGACAACGGTTAGTAATTGGTGCCTGTGTAATGCAATCGAAGAGAACTTAGCAAAAGTGTTTAGATCTTGGAAGCGAAAGGAACTCTGTGTGTCTCTCTCTCTCACTTTGTTCTGCTTTCTGAAGTGAAAGAACTATTCTATTGTTCTGAAAGCAGTGAGTACCTGGCACATCCTTTACTATGAACCTGAAATGCTGCTGAGTCTGCAGAGAAAGTAGACAACCTTGCCAGAGAAAATCATCTCAAGCCTAGAAGGAAGAAGTACCAAATGAAAACCTGACATTGACTGGAAGTCATCCCAGTGCATCAAAGATCCTTATCCATTTATTATTTACATTTTCTTTCCCTTTCCACTACACTTTCTGTGTGTGTGTGTGTGTGTGTGTGTGTGTGTGTATATGTGTGTGTAGAGAGTGGGTCGAGTTCGGAATGGGGTAGTAGATACTTACATTTTCTGTCTGTTTAGTTATAATACTGTACATAATAAAAGGTTATTTGTGTTTTAAAGCTACAAATCTGGTGACTGTAGTTTATTGGGCTCAGCCAAGGACCTTGGCTATTTTAAACTGAATCTAATTTCACCTGTGTTGCGACTCTGGGTCAGGTGGGGCTGGAATTGACTGCACACTAGCCCAGGGTATCATGAGATGTGTTACATAGGGACAGCATTCAGGAAATGGATTGTTCTGACATTTCAAAACTTGTTCAAACAAGGATGTGAATCACATTGTAGAAAATCATTGCATTCCTTGTGAATTGCTTTAATGGTGATGAAGGTAATGGTTACCTTTGACTCTGCACTGCAAAAATGAACTCTTTTGAGTTCGTTGATGTGATGCTGTTATCCTATTAATTGACATGTGGCTCTTTCAACCATAAGTTTGAAAGAAATAGGCGGAGATTCTCCAATTTGAGTTCGGCCTGACACAGCTGCCAGCGAGAATGGAGAATTTGACGCTTAGGCAAAACATTCACTGCAATGGGAGCAGAGAACCCACCGGTGTGAACGGACAGAGAATTCTGGCCTTTATCTCTGGGATTATACCTTAAATCCCCGTGGTATTATGAATGACTTTTTAGTCAAGCCAATAATGGAAATTGATGCCTCTTATTCTTTGGTACTATAGTCACAGACATTCTGCAGGACTTTATATATGTGAATTTGTTTCCTTGTTTATCTCAGAGTAAAAACCAATCTCATCGCAGAGGAGAATATAATGTTTACAGCACTTTCCAGAGCCATGAACCAGAGTTTGACTACCTGAAGAGTCTAGAGATCGAAGAGAAGATAAATAAAATCAGGTGGCTACCCCAGCAGAATGCAGCCTACTTCCTTCTCTCAACGAATGGTAGGTTATAGATGGATGCTGGTGTGGTTTCAATGTAAAATGGTATATCTGCATTGCACCTTTTCCGTCACACTCTTTCTTTAACTGTAACAGATTTGCAATTTACCCCACTTTTTAAAAAAATTTAAAGTGCCCAATTCAGTTTTTCCAATTGAGGGGCAATTTAGCGTGGCCAATCCACCTACCCTGCACATCTTTGGGTTGTGGGGGCAAAACCTACGCGAACAAGGGGAGAATGTACAAACTCCACACGGACAGTGACCCAGAGCCGGGATTGAACCTGGGACCTCGGCGCCATGAGGCAGCAGTGTTAACCACTGCATCATCGGCTGCCTACACCATGTTCACTTAAGGACCCAAGAGTAAAGGCCATTCGAACATCAAACTCATTCCTGCCACAGTCACCAAACATTAGGATCAGGAGTATAGAATAATAAAATCCTTATAAGCTGAAGGAGGCCATTTGGCCCATCGAGTCTGCACTGACCCTCTGAAAGAGCATCCTAATTAGACCCATTCCCTCACCCTACCCCCACAACCCCACCTAACCTTTTTTATGGACACTAAGGGACAATTGAGCATGGCCAATCCACCTAACCTAAACATCTTTAGACTGTAGGAGGAAACCGGAGCACCCGGAGGAAACCCATGCAGACAGGAGGAGAAAGTGCAAACTCCACACACACAGTCACCCAAGGCTGAATTGAACCCTGGTACTGTGAGTCAACAGTGGTAACCACTGTGCCACCGTGCTGCCTGCAGTCCCTCAGGCCAGCTCTGTCTTTCATCGTTGACCTGTACCTTAATTCCATTTACCTGCCATATCTCCATAATAATTTGATATCCTTCACAACTCCGGTTGACCAACAGCATGCGGAGCTTTGTTGAGAAAAGAGTTTCTCAGTTCCGCTGCCCTCTGTGTGATTTTGCTGCTGACTGACCTGGCTCTGATTTGAAGATTACTTCCCCTTTTTTTCCTGATGGAGTAATGGGGCAGAATGCTGGTTTTCTGGTTTCCCCCCTCAGTCTAGGATGGTGATTTGACACACAGGAGTGGGTTGAAAGAGAGGGAACCCTATTATTGTGTGCAATAGAAATTAAGTGCAAGAGCACAGATTGACTATATTGAGGGGAGGGCCAGAGTGGTGGGGAGCTGCAATGAATCAAAGACCTGTTAATATTTAATAAATATTCTAACACAATTGGTTCTCTGATAGCATTTAATTGAGAACTTCCATATTTCAATGAAGGGACATATTTGGAAAATATATATTTTTTAAAATGATTCTAATCATCTTCTATATCATGCACCTGTCCTGTGTGTTGTACAGAGCCTGCAGTTCGAGAAACTCATTATAAGGGTCATTTTTCACAATATTAACAATTCATGGGCTCTCCAATGACTTCTGTTTGATGCAGTATTTCTGGGAACAAAACGGATTAGTCAGCATCACCATTCTTTGATATCAAATGGCTGGGAAAGATTAAGGTCAGCTGAAGCTGGTGTTTGAAACATTTAATATGGTGGGATAGGGAAATTAAAGCAGCTTACCTTTTGTCCCTGTTCTATTGTCAAGTTAGAATCATAGACTCTTATAACACAGGCAGAGGTCACCCGGCCCATCTTGCCCATCGAGGCTGGCACAAGCCAGCCCTTTGAAACAGCTAACCAGTTACTTGCACAACCCTGAAAGTTGTCAGTTTTCAATGCGTCCAATGTAAACACATCTTTTTATCTTATCGCTCAACCCATCTGAAGCAGATGGGAACTTTGTTTAGCAGCCCAATTTCTGAACTGTGCTGATAGCGGGGGGATGGGGAGGTCTGCCAGTGCCAGAGACAGACTTATATGTGGGATTTCCTGATGTTCCAGGTTCATACTATTAGGATGTGCACTATGGAACAGGGACTGAGACAGCGGCATTTGTAACATTAACTTCTCCTCAGTCTATGCCCTTTGAAGTTTAGTGAGGTGGTGTGTTTCAGGGATAAAATAAGCTCAAAGAGGCCATGAGAGAAATTAAAGAGGTTTCCAGGCTAGGTTTGGGGGATCTGGCTAATCTAACCCAAGGCACCTTTGGTTCAGTTATAGCACGGTGAGCCAGAATGTCTGGGGTGATTTGGTGATCCGTTTCTCATTGTGCAGTGGTATTGTAACTGATTGCAGCTCTCTTCTCTGCGGATTCCCAGCAGGCAGTTGAAGTGCTGTCAAAGTAGCCAATCATATTAAAGGATTGCCACAGACACCCAACCAGGAAACATGCACATGGGGTGAAGATGAAAGCTAAAATATTCAGAAAAAATCTTTGGTGGACATCAGAAGGGGAGAAGCAGCTGAGGGGAACTGAATGGATGATAACAATCTCAGTGATATGGTCCATGGAACTCCTTACAAAACCCTCCTTTCCTTCTGCTGTGTCTGCTGTGTTCCTGCCTGTATATCTTTTTTAAACATAAATGTAATGCACCCTAAAATATACCAGGACTCAATCTTAATTTGTGAGCCTTGTAACATCTTTAAAATGAGAAATTGATAGTTCACGTAAGGAATTATTGAAGCGTGGTAATCTGAATTAAATGGTTTCAACTCCTGAATCAGAAAACCAGAATTTCACAGGGGCTATGCAGTAACTCGTTTGTAGGATTAACTGAACTGTTTCATTTATTTGAAAATAGATAAGACGGTTAAACTGTGGAAAATCAGCGAGCGGGACAAAAGGCCGGAAGGATACAACTTGAAGGATGAAGATGGTAGAATCAAAGACCCCTCCACAATCACGTCCCTACGGGTAAGGTCATTCATTGAATGACACATTCCGCCACAGATTACTGAGGAATCGAGCAGAAAGCTTAAATGTGCTTCATTTCTGTCTGCAGGTTGAATAATATTTTTATTGATCCTAGGCTAGCCTCTTACAAGCCATGTCTAATGTCTGGTGTGCTGCATTCAGTGCGAAAATATATGTGCATGAGCATATGTTACAGGTTCTGAGATGAATCCTCTTGAAGCTGGATGTGGCTGCTATAACCATAGGTATCTTCAGTTCAGTCATAACGCAGTGAGTCAGAATAATGTCTTGTGTGACCTAGTGATCTCTCGAGCAAGAATTCCCCCACCACCACCCCACTCAGTCGCTTTGTAACTGATTGCAGGTCTCTTCTGGGGATTCCCAGTAGGGAGGTAAAGTGCTGTCATCAGACTGTCTAAGTAGCCAATCAAGTTATAGGATTTTCACAGCTATCCAACCAGGAAACAAAAGGCAGGAAAATGAAATCACTTATTCAAAAATTAATATACAACAAATTAAATATTGAGACATGCCCATGAGGTGAAGTAGAAAGCTAAAATATTCTGGGGGAAAAAATTTTTATGAAAAAAATTAGATTTAAAGCTCTATTAATTAATTATTTAACAGCACTTTGCAAATATATCTACATTTTTCAGGGCCAGTTCATCAAATTTTCTTGATCACATTGCCATTAAAAGCCTTCTTACACCTGATTTAACGAGGTGTAACTATTTAGAGGGTTTTTAACACTGATGTGGCAGTGGGAAAGTTGAAATTCCTGTTGATTTCAGTGATTGCAGCTTTTTGGGAAGTGGGTGTCCACAGTCGTAGGATCAGTGAGTGACAGATCATAATGTCAAGATTGCTGCACCGATCTGCACATACCTGACATCCTGAAGCTACAGTCTGTTAGAAAGAGTTAATGGTGGTGAATGCAGTTTACTGTCAACATCCCCTCCCTCTGCAAAATACAAGCCAAGATCATGACACTATTTAAAGAAGAGCAGGAGAATTCTCTTGGCTAATATTTATTCCTCAACCAAAACTATCGAGACAGGTTATCCAGTCGTTTATCTCATTGCTGTTTTGGGACTTTGCACACATACACACCACCATATGTAGGCACCTTCATCACGCGTACTGAACTGATTCAAAGCTCCCGAAGGTCATGTAAATTATGGAGCAGAGTCATACTGAGCTAGGAATAAACATGCTGCCACTGCAGCCCAAAAGACTGCTACATCAATATAACAAATGCTGCAAAGATCAGAAAGGTCCCAGGTTCAGCCCCTGGTCTGTGATGAATCAGTGGATCTCAGCCAACACAAGAGTTGCATACCCATGTAATTAACATTCGTGCTTGGACTAGAGCATTTCACCCAGGGCTGCCAGTCCTGTTTGAGATCTGGTGACCACTACTGTCAATTATTCACCTGTGGATGTTTGATGGGAGCCGGATGAGGCAGAGCTGCAGTGCCGTGCACAGCGAAACAGTCTCCTGACACTCACCTGGCAAGCCTTGCCTATGAAAAATGGGTATTTCAACTATGAAATGTATAGATTAGTGCCCCAGCAAGGGGTCAGATGCTTCAAACCAGGAAAAGAAAATAATTGACCAAAAAGATTTGCCTTGTCTTGTCTTCCTGTTTTGTATCAGAAAGTTAGGAAGAGGCCCCACAAGGGCTAAATTTGTTCAAGCTGCAACTCTCGGGGGAGCATTTAATTTATTTCATAGGATGTGGACATCGCTAGAAAGGCCAGCATTTGTAGCCAATTCCTAATTGCCCATGAAACGAGTGACTTTCTCGGCCAATTCAGAGGGAAGTTCAGAGTGAACCACATTGCTGTGTGTCTGAAGTCACATGTAGGCTAGACCGGGTAAGGACCACAAATTTTCTTCCCTGTAGGATATTAGTGAACCAGATGGGTATTTCTGACAATTGATGATAGTTTCATGTCGCTATTACTGAGACTAGCTTTATATTTTAGATATATTAACTGAATTCAAGTTGCACCAGCTGTCATAATAGGTTTGGGTTTGAA
This sequence comes from Scyliorhinus torazame, assembly GCF_047496885.1. Taxonomy (NCBI): domain Eukaryota; kingdom Metazoa; phylum Chordata; class Chondrichthyes; order Carcharhiniformes; family Scyliorhinidae; genus Scyliorhinus; species Scyliorhinus torazame. Next base: position 189,170,695 of record NC_092713.1, read on the forward strand.
CGAATGCCTCCAGAACATGAGCCTGGGTTCCACTACACCACCGTCTCCCTCAAACCTCTCGCATGTGCAGCTGCAGTGCCCGTGTCAGCTGCAGGGCTCGTGTCTTTGTAGTCAGCTGGCTGTTGCCAGCACCAAAGATGGTGCCAATCGTCACAGGGTCTGTGGGTCAAATTATGGACCAGGCCCTACATCTCTCTCCTAGACATCAGCTGTCAATGTTCAACGGACGCATGTTGTATTTTTTTTTTTAAAATTTAGATTACCCAATAATTTTTTCCAATTAAGGGGCAATGTAGTGTGGCCAATCCATCTACCCTGCACATTTTTGCGTTGTGGGGGCGAAACCCACGCAGACACGGGGAGAATGTGCAAATTCCACAAGACAGTGACCCAGAGCCGGGATCGAACCTGGGACCTCAGCGCTGTGAGGCAGCTGTGCTAACCACTAGGCCACCATGCTGCCCGCATGTTGTATTCTTAGGATATGAGCATTGCTGGCAAGGTCAGATTTATTGGGCCTTGAAAAGTCCCAGAGCGAGATTCTCCACTCCCGCGTCGGTTGGGAGAATCGCCTGGGCCGCCAAAATTTCCCGGGACGCCGGTCCGACGCCCTCCCGCGATTCTCCCAATCGGCGGGAACTGCCCCGTCGAGTTCCGAAGGCCGGAGAATCGCCGGAGACACCCAAAATGGCGATTCTCCGGCATCCCCGCTATTCTCAGGCCCGGATGGGCCGAACAGCCAGGCCAAAACGGCGGGTTCCCCCCGGCGCCGTCCACACCTGGTCGCTGCCGTCGTGAACGGTGCATGAACGCTGGGGGGGAGGGGGGATCATGCACCGGGGGGTACCTCAAGTGTGGCATGGCCCCGATCGGTGCCCACCGATCGTCGGCCTATCCTCTCTGAAGGAGGACCTCCTTCCTTCCGCGGCCCCGCAAGATCCGTCCGCCATCTTCTTGCGGGGCAGACTTAGAGCGGACGGCAACCACGCATGCACGGGTTAGCGCCGGCCAACCCACGCATGCGCGGATGACGCCAGTTACGCGGCACCGGCCGCGTCATCTATGCGGCGCCGCCTTTACACGGGCGACAAGGCCTGGCACGTGTAGATGACACGCCCCCAATCCTAGCCCATTGTCAGGGCCTGAATCGGTCGGGATCGGGGCCGTTTCGCGCCATCGTGAATCTAGACGGCGTTCAGGACGGCGCAGCCACTTCGGCGCGGGAGAGGAGAATCCCGCCCCCCGTCTTTGTGCTGATGGTGCTTATCTGACATTTTATTGCTTTGAGAGGCACAAACCTATTTATCCTGACTGGATTAATAAATGGGTGAAATAATAACGGCATGAATTTACACAAACATATATTTTTTAAAGATATTTTATTCCAAACATATTCAATATGATAACGCAACCCTAACATCCGACAGATTATACAGTTTGTACATTTTCCCCCTGTTTACTCCCCCCTCCCCCTCCCTCGCGACAAACAGCTCCTCAAGTATAGGCATGAACGTCCTCCACTGTACTTCAAAGCCCTCCCCCAACCCCCTTAGGGCAAATTTGATTGAGAAACCCGTACAAGTCTCCCAGCCAGGCCGCAACCCCCAGCGGCGTGGCCGATCTCCAATTCAAAAGTATCCTTGCCGGCAATCAGCTCCGGCACCTCCGACACCCCAAAGAACACCACCAGAGTGTCTGCCTTCATCTCAAGTGCTACAATCTCCAATAAGTTCCCCAACACTGCCTCCCAAATGTTCCCCAACTGCTCACACTGCCAGAACATATGGGCATGGTTCGCCAGCCCCCACCCTCACCTCTTGCACCCATCCACTACCTTTGAAAAAACCCCACTCATGTGGACCCTGTGCACCTCCTTAAATTGTATAAGACTCATCCTTGCGCAGGAGGAGATTGAGTTCACTCGGCGCATAACTTCACACCAAGGTCCCCATCCTATCTCCCTCCCCAACTTCTCCCACTTCCGTTTGACCCTTTTCACTAAGACTGTGCCCTGCTCTCCCAGCCACCAATATACAATATATACCCCCAATCCCCCCATCCCACCTCTCTCCCCCCCCCCCCCCCCCCCCCCCCCACCACCACTTGGGAGCAACAGTTTCTCTAGCAGCGTATAGTCCCGCACCTGAGGGAAAGAAGGCAGCTCCTTGCGCACAAAGTCCCGCACCTGCCAATATCTAAACTCACTTCCCCTTGGTAGCTCAAACCTCTCCCCTGATCTGCTCTAGCCCCTCCTCCCTCCATTTCCTACAAATCCCACCCATCCCCCCCGGCATAAACCTATGATTCCCACAGAGTGGAGACATCGCCGACATATGACTCAGTTTAAAGTGCCTCCTCCGCTGGTTCCAAATTTTTATAGATGACTCCACCACCGGACTCGTCGTATACTCCCTCGGGGCGAATGGCAGGAGGGCCGTCACCAGAGTGTTCAGGCTCGTACCCTTGCAAAGACTCCTCCTTTAATCTGATCCGATCTGCCCCTCCCCCTCCCACCATTGCCTCACCTTCTCCACATTCGCTGTCCAATAGGTTTCCTCCGGGTGCTCCCATTTTCCTCCCACAAGTCCCGAAAGATGTGCTTGTTAGATGAAATGGACATTCTGAATTCTCCCTCCATGTACCCGAACAGGTGCCGGAATGTGGCGACTAGGGGATTTTCACAGTAACTTCATTTCAGTGTTAACGTAAGTCTACTTGTGACAATAAAGATTATTATTATTATGCAACAAATTCAGGAGCACCAGCCACCCTTTCCATCTCTGACTTTGCAACGGAGGCCTCTTCACCCTTGGCACCTTCCCTGCCCACACAAATTCCGAGATCAATGGATTTACCTCCTGAAGAAAGGCCTTGGGGAGGAAAATCGGGAGGGACTGAAACAGAATCAGGAAGCTCGGCAGTATGTTCATCATCACCACCTGCACCCTCCCTGCCAATGTCAGGTGCAGCAACGCATCCCATTTTTTAAGGTCCCCCTTAACCTCCTCCACCAACCCCATCAAATTCCACCTACGCATCGTGGCCCACTTCTGCGTTACCTAATCCCCAGGTACCAGAACCGCTCCCTTGCCACCTTGAATGGCAGAGTCCCCAGGTTCGCCTTCCCTCCCCACTGCATTCACCGGGAACACCTCGCTTTTTCCTACATTCAAATTATAGCCCGAAAAGGATCCAAACCTCTCCAATAAGCCATGATTCTGCCTGCTTGTTAATGGGTCCGTCACGAACAGCAACAGGTCATCGATGTACAACGACACCCGTTGCTCCCTGCCCCTCCCCTCAATCCCCTGCCACTGAGCAGAGGCCCGAAGTGCCATTGCCAAGGGCTCAAACGCCAATGTAAACAACAGCGGGGACAGTGGACACCACTGCCTCATACCCCTGTGCAGTCAAAAATACCCTGGATTCGTCTCATTTGTTCACACACTTGCCATGGGGGACGCATACAGCAACCGAACCCACGCCATAAACCTCGGCCTGAACCCAAGGAGTTCAAATACCTCGATGCTACCCGGTCAAAGGCCTTCTCTGCGTTCACTGACACGATCACCTCTAGCACCCGTCCCCACGACGGGGTCAGAATTACGTTTTAACAGCCTCCTAATATTACTAGAGAGCTGCCTCCCCTTCACAAACTCCGTTTGATTCTCCAAGACCACCTCCAGCACACATCCTTCCAACCTTCTCACCAGTACCTTTGCCAGGACTTTCACACCTGTATTCAGCAACGAGATGGGCCTATAGGTCCCACACTCCAATGTATTCTTCCCCTTTTTCGGAATCAGCTAAATCGACACTTGCGCCAGAGTAGCCAGCAACTCCACGGGAGGGTTTAAACTAGTATGGCAGGGGGGTGGGCACGGGAGCAATAGGTCAGAAGGTGAGAGCATTGAGGGAGAACTAGGGAATAGGGACAGTGTGGCTCTGAGGCAGAGCAGACAGGGAGAGGTTGCTGAACACAGCGGGTCTGGTGGACTGAAGTGCATATGTTTTAATGCAAGAAGTATTACGGGTAAGGCAGATGAACTTAGAGCTTGGATTAGTACTTGGAACTATGATGTTGTTGCCATTACAGAGACCTGATTGAGGGAAGGGCAGGATTGGCAGCTAAACGTTCCAGCATTTAGATGTTTCAGGCGGGATAGAGGGGGATGTAAAAGGGGAGGCGGAGTTGCGCTACTGGTTCGGGAGAATATCACAGCTGTACTGCGAGAGGACACCTCAGAGGGCAGTGAGGCTATATGGGTAGAGATCAGGAATAAGAAGGGTGCAGTCACAATGTTGGGGGTATACTACAGGCCTCCCAACAGCCAGCGGGAGATAGAGGAGCAGATAGGTAGACAGATTTTGGAAAAGAGTAAAAACAACAGGGTTGTGGTGATGGGAGACTTCAACTTCCCCAATATTGACTGGGACTCACTTAGTGCCAGGGGCTTAGACGGGGCGGAGTTTGTAAGGAGCATCCAGGAGGGCTTCTTAAAACAATATGTAAACAGTCCAACTAGGGAAGGGGCGGTACTGGACCTGGTATTGGGGAATGAGCCCGGCCAGGTGGTAGATGTTTCAGTAGGGGAGCATTTCGGTAACAGTGACCGCAATTCAGTAAGTTTTAAAGTACTGGTGGACAAGGATAAGAGTGGTCCTAGGATGAATGTGCTAAATTGGGGGAAGGCTAATTATAACAATATTAGGTGGGAACTGAAGAACATAGATTGGGGGCGGATGTTTGAGGGCAAATCAACATCTGACATGTGGGAGGCTTTCAAGTGGCCGTTGAAAGGAATACAGGACCGGCATGTTCCTGTGAGGAAGAAGGATAAATACGGCAATTTTCGGGAACCTTGGATGACGAGTGATATTGTAGGCCTCGTCAAAAAGAAAGAGGAGGCATTTGTCAGGGCTAAAAGGCTGGGAACAGACGAAGCCTGCGTGGAATATAAGGAAAGTAGGAAGGAACTTAAGCAAGGAGTCAGGAGGGCTAGAAGGGGTCACGAAAAGTCATTGGCAAATAGGGTTAAGGAAAATCCCAAGGCTTTTTACACGTACATAAAAAGCAAGAGGGTAGCCAGGGAAAGGGTTGGCCCACTGAAAGATAGGCAAGGGAATCTATGTGTGGAGCCAGAGGAAATGGGTGAGGTACTAAATGAATACTTTGCATCAGTATTCACCAAAGAGAAGGAATTGGTAGATGTTGAGTCTGGAGAAGGGGGTGTAGATAGCCTGGGTCACATTGTGATCCAAAAAGACGAGGTGTTGGGTGCCTTAAAAAATATTAAGGTAGATAAGTCCCCAGGGCCTGATGGGATCTACCCCAGAATACTGAAGGAGGCTGGAGAGGAAATTGCTGGGGCCTTGACAGAAATCTTTGGATCCTCGCTGTCTTCAGGGGATGTCCCGGAGGACTGGAGAATAGCCAATGTTGTTCCTCTGTTTAAGAAGGGTAGCAAGGATAATCCCGGGGACTACAGGCCGGTGAGCCTTACTTCAGTGGTAGGGAAATTACTGGAGAGAATTCTTCGAGACAGGATCTACTCCCATTTGGAAGCAAATGGACGTATTAGTGAGAGGCAGCACGGTTTTGTGAAGGGGAGGTCGTGTCTCACTAACTTGATAGAGTTTTTCGAGGAAGTCACTAAGATGATTGATGTAGGTAGGGCAGTGGATGTTGTCTATATGGACTTCAGTAAGGCCTTTGACAAGGTCCCTCATGGTAGACAAGTACAAAAGGTGAAGTCACACGGGATCAGGGGTGAGCTGGCAAGGTGGATACAGAACTGGCTAGGCCATAGAAGGCAGAGAGTAGCAATGGAAGGATGCTTTTCTCATTGGAGGGCTGTGACCAGTGGTGTTCCACAGGGATCAGTGCTGGGACCTTTGCTCTTTGTAGTATATATAAATGATTTGGAGGAAAATGTAACTGGTCTGATTAGTAAGTTTGCAGACGACACAAAGGTTGGTGGAATTGCGGATAACGATGAGGACTGTCGGAGGATACAGAAGGATTTAGATTGTTTGGAGACTTGGGCGGAGAGATGGCAGATGGTGTTTAATCCGGACAAATGTGAGGTAATGCATTTTGGAAGGTCTAATGCAGGTAGGGAATATACAGTGAATGGTAGAACCCTCAAGAGTATTGAAAGTCAAAGAGATCTAGGAGTACAGGTCCACAGGTCATTGAAAGGGACAACACAGGTGGAGAAGGTAGTCAAGAAGGCATACGGCATGCTTGCCTTCATTGGCCGGGGCATTGAGTATAAGAATTGGCAAGTCATGTTGCAGCTGTATAGAACCTTAGTTAGGCCACACTTGGAGTATAGTGTTCAATTCTGGTCGCCACACTACCAGAAGGATGTGGAGGCTTTAGAAAGGGTGCAGAAGAGATTTACCAGAATGTTGCCTGGTATGGAGGGCATTAGCTATGAGGAGCGGTTGAATAAACTCGGTTTGTTCTCACTGGAACGAAGGAGGTTGAGGGGAGACCTGATAGAGGTATACAAAATTATGAGGGGCATAGACAGAGTGGATAGTCAGAGGCTTTTCCCCAGGGTAGAGGGGTCAATTACTAGGGGGCATAGGTTTAAGGTGAGAGGGGCAAGGTTCAGAGTAGATGTACGAGGCAAATTTTTTACGCAGAGGGTAGTGGGTGCCTGGAACTCGCTGCCGGGGGAGGTGGTGGAAGCAGGGATGATAGTGACATTTAAGGGGCATCTTGACAAATACATGAATAGGATGGGAATAGAAGGATACGGACCCAGGAAGTGTAGAAGATTGTAGTTTAGTCGGGCAGCATGGTCGGCACGGGCTTGGAGGGCCGAAGGGCCTGTTCCTGTGCTGTACATTTCTTTGTTCTTTGTCCACCTTCTTCACCGTTACATTAAACATGCCCAAAAATGCGGGGCCAATTCTGTCGTGAACTGCTTATAAAATTCCACCAGGATGTCATCCCTCTCTGGCTGGGCCCTATACAGCCCCTCATAAAATGCCTTTAACACCTAATTTATCCTCTCCGGATCCGACACGACGTTTTCCCTCTCCGCCGTCACCTGAAGAATTTCCCTCGCCGCTCCCTGTCGTCGCAGCATGGGCCAGCATGTGGCTCGCCTTCTCCCCATACTCATACTGCACCCTCCGCAGCAGACCCACCACCCTGTCGTCAACCGATCAAACTGCCCCTGCAACTTATTTCTTTCCACCAATGACTTCTTTGTGGGTGCCACAGAGTTCCTCTTAGCCACATCAACTATCTTGTCCAACAGTCGCCGATGCTCCTCCCTGCCCATCCCATCTTAAAAGACCTTGAATGAAATAATTTGGCCCCGGACCACTGCCTTCAAGGCCTCCCAAAATCTGGCTGCCGATACCTCCCCGTTCCGATTAAGCTCAACATAATCCTTGATCGCCACCGACACCTTCCCACAGAACGCCTTGTTGGCCAAAAGCCCCGAATCCAATCTCCACCCCGGCCTCTGCGCCTGACCTGAACAAAGTCTCACATCGAGATAGCACGGGCCATGGTCGGAAATCGCTTCCCGTATATTCCTCAACTTCCTCCCCCATCAGCACCGCCCGGCTCACCACTAAAAAGCCAATCCGGGAATATACCTTATACACATACAAGAAGAAGGAATACTCCCTCTCTCCCAGGTGCCCAAACCTCCACGGATCCACCATCCCCATCCTCTCCATAAACCCCCCCAACTCTGGCGCCATTTGCGACTTCACCGTCGACTTAGGGCTCGATCTATTCACCCTTGACTCCAATGCACAATTAAAACCCCCACCATAATCAACTGGTGAGAGTCCAAGTTAGACAAATATGTTTAACTAGTACACTGAAAAATTTGTGTACAGAGATTTAAAGACACTAGTGATTATCTTAAATTAAATTTTATTTTTAACCCTCATTATGAGCACCAGACCTAACTTTTTATTTTGGGGAACCCTCCAAATGTTTATACTTGCTGTTAGGTTCCTGGTTACTCTCTTGTCTCCCTTCCCCATTCTTGTTTGTATTATTAGACCGGCATTTTAAAAGTAGATGTTTTGAAACATTCAATATAAAGGACACAATGTATAAACTCTCCATGAAATAACACAGCTGAAAAATGCCAAAGGCTTGTAGTTGGATCTGTCTGAAATGCATCTGAATGGAGGTGTTGCTACTGGTAACCGCTTAGCTGGTTCCAGACTGTTAACTCACTTCCCTGCTTCCAAAACAAGATGACACAGTCTGTTTAACATACAAATGAGGCCGCGGCTTGCTTACTGCAGCAGACATTTAGAGATTAGGCCTGACTTCTCCGGGGTGTAATGCTGAGAGTCTGGGATTCTCTGTCCGTTCAGTTGTGACAGTCATTTATTTTCCGCTTCTGCCCACAGGCAGCTGACTGAGTCCGCCATGGGTGGGTGTGAGAAAGGCCACTTTACAAATGGTTCATTGACCGTGTAGTTAAATAGCATTGGCTGATAAAAACAGTGGGAGGGATGCATCTCTGAGCACAGAACTTCTGCTCAGACCTGGCCATTTATTTTAAGAGGGAGATCGGTGTTTTAACATAATATCAATGCTGTGTGGTTGGTGGCATTGCTATGCACAGAACCACAATTGACACTTTGGGCTGGATCGTCGCTCCCGAGGCAGACAGCAGGAGTCAGGAGATTTCAACCAAGCAAAGTCAGACCAACTTTTAATTCTAGGGCAAAGGGAACGGATATGGGACGGCTTTGGCAAGCAGACCACAAACGCAGGATGGGACGTGGCCGCCGGGGCAGCCAAATGCTGAGGTGGGCTGTTTAAAAATCCCACTCCAGTTCTCCGGGACTTCAACAGTTCCCAGGTCCTGATGAACTGAATTCTAGAGTCTGAAAAGAAATGGTTGCTGAGTTAGTAGTTGCATCGGTTTGAATTTTCCAAAGCTCCCTCGATTCTGGAAAGGTCTCATCAGATTGAAAAATTGCAAATATATTTCTACCATCCAAGGAAGGAGGCAGATAGAAAGTAGGAAACTCGATCAGTTGGCTTATCATGTGTCAGAGAGAAAATGTTAGAAACTATTATTAAGGAGGTTTTAGCAGGGAACTGAGAAAATCTTCTTTTTTTTCTCTTTTTAAAATAAATTTAGAGTACCCAATTCAGTTTTTCCAATTAAGGGGCAATTTAGCGTGGCCAATCCACCTAACCTGCACATCTTTTGATTATGGAGGCGAAACCCACGCAAACATAGGGAGAATGTGCGAACTCCACACGGACAGTGACCCAGAGCCGGAATCGAACCTGGGACCTCGGTGCCGTGAAGCAGCAGGGCTAACCCACTGCGCCACCGTGCTGCCCAACTTAGAATATCTTAATGCAACCTGACAGTCATCATGGTTTTGTGAAAGGAAAATCATGTTTGACAAATTTATTCGCATTCTTCGAGGAAACAACCAGCATGGTGGATAAAGGGAACCTGTAGATGTGGTGTATCTGGATTTCCAAAAAGCATTTGACAAGGTGCCACATAAAATAATACTACACGATATAAGAGCTCATGATGGAGGGGATAACATAGGGGAAGGTGGTGGTCTTGTTCAGTTTTAAAATTTATTAACCGGCAATGGGGATATCAATATATATTTTATTTTTACTTTTAAAACTTTTTTCAATTAAGGAGCAATTTAGTGTGGCCAATCCACCTACCCTGCACATCTTTGAGTTGTGGGGTTGAGACCCTCGCAGACATGGGGAGAGGTGCAAACTCCACACGGAGAGTTACCCAGGGCCGGGATCGAACCCGGGTCCTTGGCACCGTGAGGCAGCAGTGCTAACCACTGCATCACCGCTAGTTTATAAAAATATACAGGGTGAGGTCTCCTTCCCTCACAACTGGGAAGTTAAAAGGGACAGAAGCAACAGGGAGAATGAGGAGCGATTTTCCCACCCAATCACCTGTCCATCCTGAAATGTGGAGTGGCTGCATTTACAAGTAAATAGTTTCCTTTCAGCATTAACTTTTGTTTTTTTCCTTCACTTTTGGCATTCCACCCTTTACTCCTCCTCTTTGCCACATCTGTGGAGCAAAAGAAAATGAATGTCTTGTGAAAGAAGAGGTAAAGGGGAATGGATGTGAAGGAGGAAAATACTTAAAGGAATAGACAGAGTAGATGCAGGTGAGATATATTTTGGGGAGTCGAGAACCAGGGGGCACAATTTCAAGATAAGGGAGAAGCCACTTAGGACCGAGATGAGGAGAATTTCTTTTTACTCAGAGGGTGGTGAATCTTTGGAATTCTCTATCCCAAAGGCCTGTGGAAGCTCAGTCAATGAGTATGCTTAAAGTAGAAATTGACAGATTTCTAAATACCAGTAATATAAAAAGTTCAGAGATAGTGTGGGGAAAAGGCATCGAAGTGGATGAACAACCATGATTGTATGGAATGGCGGAGCAGACTCGATGGGCTGAATGACATTCTTCTGATCCTATGTTTATATGTAACATGTGAAAAGGAAGGCGGATGTGCATGACATTAATCTGACCAGTAGGAGGGGTTTAGTGGTCATGTGGTATGCCATTGAGTCATACAGCACAGAAGGAGGCCTGTCGGCCTATCGTATCTGTGCCGGCCTTCAATCCTGAACCCATTTTGCAGCACTTGGTCCATAGCCTTGTATGCTATGGGCTTTCAAGCTCTCATCTAGGTGCTTCTTAAATGTTGTGAGGGTTCCTGTTTCTTCCACCCTTTCAGGCAGTGAGTTCCAGATTCCCACCACCCTCTGGGTGAAAAGATTTTTCCTCAAATCCCCTGGAAGTCTCCTGCTCCTTAAGTCCATTCCCCCTGGTTATTGGCCCCTCTGCTAATGGGAAATGGTTCTTCCTATCTATCTATATCCCTCATAATCTTGTACACCTCGATGAATGATAGAATCCCTATCGCACTGAAGGAGGCCATTCGGCCCATCGAGTCTGCACTAACCCTCACAAAGAAAGAGCACTTTACGTAGGTCCACAAATTTGGACCTTGGGAAGAAACCGGAGCACCCAGAGGAAATCCAAGCAGACACAGGGAGAACATGCAAACACCACACAGACGAGGCCGGAAATCAAACCTGGGTCTCTGGCTCTGTGAGGCAGCAGTGTTATCCACCATGCCACCACCCCACCTGAGGTCCCCCTCAGCCTTCTCTGTTCTAAGGAAAACAACCCCAGTCTAACCAGCCTCTCTTCATTGCTGAAATGCTTCAGACCAGGCAACATCCTGGATAATCTCCTCTCTACCGTTTCTAGTGCAATCACATCCTTCCTATATTGTAGTGACCAGAACTGTACACAGTACTCAGAGGCCTATTGAGTACAGTTCTGGTCACGACACTATAGGAAGGATATAATTACACTCGAAAGGCTGCAGAGGTGAATTGTTGAAGATTAAAACATTTACCAAAGAGAGTATAGCAACCGCTGGATGCTAGCTGCCAGTGGGGAGTTTGAGGTCATGTGTTTTTGATTATCAAAATTAATTTTGAATTTAGCTTTGGAGAACTGCTTTGACGATGATTTGTAACAGATGGACATGTGCGAGCAAGGCACAAGGAGACAGCAGGTTTTAAAAGAAATCTAAAAATAAAATATTGTTTTGATCCAGGATTTTACTGCAATTAACTTAACTGCACTTTCCCTGGGGTCAATTTGTAGAATCTTGAGGAAACGTTATTTAGCCCAAGAAACCTATTTGACAGTTCAGCACCCACTCGGGTACTTACCCGCCATATCCCCCCCGAGCCCCTTCTCATGCCAGAATTGCACTTAATTATTTCTTGGAGCTCTTCACACTATCTGCTTCACTCCTGGTAACTTGTCAACTTTGGCTCAGTGGTTAGCACTGCTGCACCTGAGTCAGGAGGTCAGGAATTAAAGCCCGCTCCAGAGATCTGAGCACATAATCCAGTTCAGTGATGTACTGAGGGCGGGCTGTGCTATTGTCTTATTTAGCCTGTCGGCCAGATGTAAGTGAGCCCTAGGCACCACTGAAGTAGAGCAAGGTTTGCCCCTAGTCATTACTTAACTCTCAACTAAGGCTAAAATAGATTATCTGGTCATTTTTATCTCACTTGCTTTTGTGAATGCTTACTGCATGCAAATTGCTTGCCTACACATTAATAGTTCAAAAATAGGTAATTATCAAACACTTCAGGAACTCCAAAGAATATGAATGATTTGGCAGAAATATAACAGTCTGAATTTTGCTTTGCATTTGTTGAACTTGTTGCTACAAAGGCATGCAATTGAGTATTGCTGAAAAAAAAGTCATGTTGTTGAAGCTTTTTGTCTTGCACTCATCAGGACAATCTGCAAGAAAACCAAATGAAAAGGGAACAGCAATTTATATTGCATGAGAAAAGAGGGCAGGTTGGAGCTCTTGCATATTTCCAATATATGGATGATGCATTTGTTATATTTAAATGCACAGCTGCTTGTAAGAATTTCCTTACACACCTCAATGGGCTCCATCCTGTGCTAAAATTTATCTTTAGTAATGGAGCAGTCAAATTCATTCCCCTTCCCTTAACGTCTAGTGGGTTCACTACTACTGTCTACTCCAAGCCTACCTTCACTGGTCAGTGTACATATTGAAATTCCTACTGTTCCACGCACTATAATAGATGTTGACCTTATCGGCAACCTTGTCAATGGGACCTGAGCCATTTGCTCATATATCAGCTTGATGTTGAAATAGGTATATTTATGTTAGCCTGCAGGATCATTTAAAACATTTTTTTTTCAATTAAAATTTAGTGTGGCCAATCCACCTGCCCTGCACATCTTTGGGTTGTGGGGTTGAGGCCCATGCAGGCACAGGGAGAATGTGAAAACTCCACACGGACAGAGACCCCCGCGGGGCCAGGATCGAACCCGGGTCCTCAGTGCCGTGAGGCAGCAGTGCTAACCACTGCACCACTGTGCTGCCAGCCTGCAGGATAATGGCTACCCTTCTATAAAAATGCTTTTATAAAGTTTTCAATTTTACAAAATCTTACAAAACATATACATTTTTTAGAAAACCCTGAAACATCAAACAAGAAAAAAAAATACAAAAGAGAGCACAATCCCATACACCCCAACCCCCCCTCCCAACCCCTCCCCTCCCCCAATCGACGGTGATTAATTCCTTAAAGTAAGTAATAAAAGGGCAGCAGTGGCTCAGTGGTTAGCATCGCTGCCTATGGTGCTGAGGACCTGGGTTCGAATCCCTCAATGTACTTAACAGTCTCTCGGTATGAAATCTCTATTGGATCCCCGACCATAGCAGGGCACTTGGTGGGGCTGGAGACCCCTCCCCCAACAGGACTCATCCCGGGCGATCAATGAGGCGAAGGCAAGGACATGTGCCTCCAGTCTGCAACCTTGGTGAGTCCGACACACCAAATATGGCAACCAAAGGGCAGGGCTCCAGTTTGATATTGGGAATCGCTAAAGAAGGAGACCCAAAGCTCACAAGTTTGGGACAGGACCGGAACATGTGCGTGTGATTGGCCGGGCCATGGAACACCGTTTACACCTATCATCCATCTCTGGGGAAAAAAACTGTTCATCTTCTCCTTGGTTAGATGTGCCCTAAACACTACCTTAAGCTGGATCAAGCCAAGCCTTGCACACAAGGATGTGGAGTTCATCCTGCGAAGGATCTCACTCCACACCTCATCATCTACCACAGCCCCAGCTCCCCCTCCCATTTCACTTTCACTCCATCCACTGAGCTTACTTCTTCTGACAGGATCTGCCCATAGATTCCAGATGTGTTACCCTTCTCCGACACCACAGTTAAAAGGATCCTTTCCATTAGAGATTTCAGCGGCGTCTCTGAGAAAGAATAGAAAGTCTTCTGTAATAAATTCTGAACCTGGAGATACCTAAACGAGTTTGACCCGAGAGCCCACACTTCACTGTTAGTTCCTTGAAGCTGGTGAATCGTCCCTCCAACAAAGACTCCTCTAATCTCTAAGGATTCTCTCTAATCCCCGCCTACTCCACACCTCAAACACGGCGTGTAGTCTTTCTGGCTCAAACAAATGGTTGGTACAAATAGGGGCCAACTTCACCAAAGACCCCAGCCTAAAATGCTGTCTGAACTGCCTCCATATGCTTAAAGTGGACACGACCACTAGACTCTCAGAATACCTTGTTGGCGAAAACGGGAGCGAAGCTGTCACTAGCGCGCCCAACCAAGATCCCTTACATGACCTTGCCTCTTCCTCTACCAAGCGGCTTCTGGGCAACCCAACTTTTGCACTTGCAACCCAACGTTTTGCGATTCATTAACAAGGACACCCAGATACAGCAGCATGCTGCAATTTTTTACCATTTAAATAATAGTCCATTTTGCTATTATCCCTACCAGAATGGATGACCTCACATTTACCAACATTGTACTCCTTCTGCCAGACCCTTGCCCACTCACTTAAACTATCTATGTCCCTCTGCAGACTTTCTGTGTCCTCTGCATACTTTGCTCTACCACTCATCTCAGTGTAATTTGCAAACTTTGACACATTACACTTTGTCCCCAACTCCAGATCATCTATGTAAATTGTAAACAGTTGCGATCCCAACACTAATCCCTGAGGCACACCACTAGCCACTGATCGCCAACCAGAAAAACATCCATTTATCCTCACTCTTTGTTTTTTGCCAATTAACCAATCCTCTATCCATGCTAATACATTACCCGTAATGGCATGCACCGTTATCTTATGCAGCAGCCTTTTGTGCGGCACCTTGTCAAATGCCTTCGGAAGATCCAGATACACCACATCTACCCATTGTTCCCCATTGTCCACCACGCTCGTAATGTCCTCAAGGAATTCCAGTAAATTAGTTAAATATGGCCTGCCTTTCATGAACCCATACACATCTGCCCAATGGGATACGTTCTATGTCTCACCTATTCCTTCCTTGATGATAGATTCAAGCATTTTCTTCACCACAGAAGTTAAGTATAGTTACCCACCTTTTATCTACCTCCTTTTTAAAACAGTGGTGTCATATTTGCTGTTTTCCAAACTGCTGGAACTGCCCCAGAGTCCAGTGAATTTTGGTAAATTACCACGAATGCATTTGCTACTTCCCCCACCATCTCTTTTAGTACCCTGGGTTTCATTCCATCAGGGTCAGGAGACTTGTCTACCTTTAGCCCCATTTAATTTCCCCAGCACTAACTACCTCCTTAGTGATAATGATCGTTTCTAGGTCCTCACCCGCCATAGCCCCCTTGCCATCAATTCTTGGCATGTTATTTGGGTCTTCCACTGTGAAGACTGACACAAAATACCTGTTCAATGCCTCGGCCATTTCCTCATTTCCCATTATTAAATCCCCCTTCTCATCCTCTAAGGGACCATGTTTACCTTAGCCACTCTTTTCCATTTTATATATTTGCAGAAACCTTTGCTATCTGTTTATATATTCTGAGCTAGTTTACTCTCATAATCTATCTTAATCTCTTTATGGCTTTTTTCATGGCTTTCTGTTGACCTTTAAAGATTTCCCAATCCTCTAGTTTCCCACTCACTTTTGCCACTTTGTATGCACTTTCTTTCAATTTGACACCCTCCTTTATTTCCTTAGCTATCCATGGCTGATTATCCCTTTTCCTTCAGTCCTTCTTTTTCACTGATAAATACTTTTACTGAGCACTGTGAAAAATTGCTTTGAAAGTCCTCCACTCTTCCTTAATTGTCCTACCATAAAGTCTTTGCCCCCAGTCTATCTTAGCCAACACTTCCCTCATCCCATTGTAGTCTCCTTTGTTTAAGCACAAGGCAGTGGTATTGGATTTTACCTTCTCACCCTCCATCTGTATTTTAAATTCAACCATACTGTGATCGCCCTTCCGAGAGGATGCCTAACTATGAGATCATTTATTATTCCTGTCTCATTGCACAGGACCGGATCTCGGATAGCTCACTCCCTCGTAGATTCCATTATATACTGTTCGAGGAAACTGTCGTGGATACATTCCATGAACTCCTGCTCAAGGCTGCCTTGACTGACCTGCTTTGACCAATCCCCCACGATCATTTCCGTACCATATTTACATGCGCCAGTTATTTCTTTATTTATTGCCCGCCCCACCATGCTGTTACTATTTGGTGGCCTATAGACTACGCTTATCAGTGACCTTACTATTTCTTCCTTACTATTTCTAATTTCTACCCAAATGGATTCAAACTTTTTCTCCACAAAACGTACATCATCTCTCACTACCACCCTGATATCGTCCTTAAATATCAGAGCTACACTACCTCCCTTACCTTCCTGTCTGTCCTTCCGAATAATTTGATAGCCCTGGATATTTAACTCCCAGTCGTGACCACCCTACAATCATGGCATGGGTTGGGCGCGGGTCGGAGAATCACCGAGGAGGCGAGAAATTGTCCGGCGACCGGAGAATTGGCGCCAATCGCGTCCGCGATGATTCTCCGCGGGCGACGGGCCGAACTCACGCCGAGTTCCACCGGCATGGTTCCAACCTGGTACCACCCGGCGGGAGCTGGGACCCACGGCAGCGGTTAACATCCTGGTGGGGGGGGGGCGGGGGGATCTGACTCCGGGGGGGGGCCTCCTCGGGGTCGAAGCCCACGATCGAGGGCTTCCGATCGACGAGCGGCCGCGATCTGGAGGGGTCCTACCTCCTTCCGCGCGGCCCACTGTAAAGTCTCTGACATGTTGCTCTGCGCCGGGTCGGAGACGGCAACCACGCACATGCGCCGGTGCGGAGATGGCTGTCGCGCGCATTGCGCGGACCCGCGCTGGCCGTCTTTCGGCATCAGAGCAGCGCACAGCACTCCGGCACCATGCTAGCCCCCTGAACACAGGTGAATTGCTCGCCCATGAGGCCCGTTGACGCTGGCGTGCACCACTCCGGTGTTTACGTCGGCATCAACACTTGGTCGGGATTTCGAAGAATCCCGGCCCATGTCTCTGTAATGGCCACTAAATCATACTCATTTGCGATGATTTGTGCTGTCAACTCATTTGCCTTGTTTCAAATGCTACGAGCATTCAAGTAAAATGCCCTTATGCTAATTTTTATACCTTTTTGAATGCTAACACCTCCATTAATAACATCTTCTGAGGTCTTCTTCCCTTCAGCTTTTTTCCTAATTTTCCATATAGCTGATCCCACCTCCCCACGTGCTAACCTGCTTTGCTTCCCATTAACCATTATACTTTCCATAGTTTTACCCTTCCCTTTCCCCCCCCCCCCAGTTGCTTCCCCCCCAGTTGCTAGTTTAAAGTCTGTGTGACCACCCTATTTAGCCTTTCCGCTAGAACACTAGTCCCAGATCGGTTCAGGATAGGTCCCAATGGTACAGATCCCTCCTGTCCCAATACTGATGCCAGTGCCCCATGAAATGGAACCCCTGTTTCCCGCACAACTCCTTTAGCCACGTGTTTACTTCCCTAATTTTATCATCCTTACGCCAAATTGCACATGGCTTGGGTAGTAATCCAGAGATTATAACCCTTGGCGACCTGTTTTTTTAATTTTGTTCCTCGTGATTAATAATCCCCCAACAGGTCCTCTTTCCTAGCCTTACCAATGTTGTTTGTCACAACATGGATCACAACTGGATCCTCCTCCTCCCATTCCAATATCCTTTTGAGACGGTCAGAGAAGTCCCTCACCCTGACACCTGAAAGACAACATACCATGCAGGACTCTCAATCCTGCTTCCAGAGGGTGATATCAATCCCCCTAATTATAGAATCCCACTTGTCTTTTTGCTCCTGTGCAGTGGTCAGCTAGCTCATCCTCCCTACAGGCCTTTTCCTCATCCACACAGGAGCAAGTACCTCATATCTGCCAGACAAGGTCAAGAGCTGAGACTCCTCCGTTCCTGAATTCAGGATCCCGCTCCCTGTCTCACTTGCAGTCACACCCTGCTGTCCCTGACAACTGCCCAAATTTGGGGTACTTAATCTACGGGGTGTGACCGCCTCCTGAAACAAAGCACCCAGGTGACTCTCCCTCTCCCAGATGTGCTGCAGTGTCTGAAGCTCTGACGGAATTCATCAAGCAACTAACACATGCTCCAGATGTGGTCACTGCAGTTCGCAATGGGATCTGCCAGCTCCCACCTCATACAGCTATAGCACATCACCTGCCCAGATATCTCTACTTAGTTAATTAACTTATTCATTTGTTTTACAGTGTATTTTTTAATCAGGTCTCAGCTTTCCTGTGACGTCACATTTTCAGTTTATTTTCAGCTTCAGTGGAATCACCGAGGTAAGTTACTCTATACTCACCGAGTTTGGTGCTCCGCCCTCCGAGGTTCCTCCCTGGAGACTAGGCCGCGAATCCCCGAGATAAGTTACTTTATAGTCACCAAATTCGATACTCCACCCTCCGAGGCTCTCCCTGGAGACTAGACCGCGAATCCTCGAGGTAAGTTACTTTATACTCACCGAGTTCGATACTAAGCCCTCCAAGACTGCTCCCTGGAGACTAGTACCCTGAGCTCAAAGTGTTGGTGTCTATAGTAGATATATAGCAGTATATAGTAGACGTATTCGTGAAACGAACTTTGGTTCAAACCCAAACTTCTCCAAAACTGTAAACACGTACTTCCATTCCACCCTGTCAAATGCCTTCTCTGCACCCAAAGACACAACCACCTCTGGATCCGGCCCTGCAGGCGGGGAGAGAACTATATTTAACAGTCATTGGACATTAGACGACAGTTGCTGGCTCGCAACAAATCCTGTCTGATCTTCACCTATTACTCCAGGAAGACAAGGCTCTAACCTCATCGCTAGCACCTTAGCCAGTACCTAGGCATCTACATTTAACAATGAAATAGGAAGGTATGACCCACATTCCAAAGGGTCTTTTTCTTTTTTCAACAGAAGGGAAATCAATGCCTGCACCAGTGTCACTGGAAGGGCACCCTAAGTCAAAGAGTCCTGTAACATGTCAACCATCAACGGGACCAACTGTCGGGCAAATGTCTTATAAAACTCCACTGGAAATGCACCCGGCCCCGCGGCCTTAAGCGTTTGCATCCATTCTATAGCTGCAAAGACTTCCCCAGGACCTAGCGGTACCTCTAACTCTTCGTGCGCCTCCTCCCCCACTCCAGACCCTCCAATAATCCCAACATCTCCGAAGTCCCCTCTGACGACACTGCCATATATGGCTCAAACACGCCGTTTACTCTATTTGGGGCAGACACCAGCTTACCCCTCGAGTTTCCCGGGAGGCCACCTGCTGCCTCAACTGGTGAGCCAGGAGACGGTTAGCCTTCTCCCCATATTCATAAATGACCCCTCCTTGAACACTGCAGCTGACGCACCGCTTCACCCATACTTACTGCATCTGCAGTTTCATCCTATTTGCAAGGAGCTCCAGGGTAGGGTCACTCGAATACCTGTGGTCCACCTCCAGAATATCATCAACTAGGCTATACATATGCACTTTGTATGATATAATCTCCCCTCTGATAACCGTCTTCAAGGCCTCCCACGACGTGGAAGGAGAGACAGACCCATTCCCATTGAACCCTACATACTCATCTATAGCCTTAGAATTGCGCCCACAAAACCCTACATCCGCCAGTAACACTACATCCAGCCTCCATACCGGACGTTGAATAGGGCCCACCTCTAAAACCAAGTACGGAGCATGGTCCGAAATGACCATAGCCAAATTTCTACTTTCCTCACCCCAGGAAGGAGAGAACTACCCATCAAAAAGAAGTCTATTCTGGCGTATACCTTATAAACTGTAGAAAAGAACGAGAATTCTTTCCCCCCAGATACATTAACCACCATGGGTCTGCCCCCCGCCTCCCCAATCTCTTCCATAAACGTGCCTTTGCTACCGCAGAAGGAACCAATTACTTTTTCCAGAACGGCCTAACTTCTGGTTCAAGTTGCCCCCCAAGATCAGTTGATGTGTGTCCAAATCCGGGATGGAGGCCATTAGCTTCCTTATAAATGTCACATCATCCCAATTTGGGGCATATATATTCATCAATGCTACCAACTTACCAACCAATGCCCCAGTAACAATCACATACCTGCCACCCAAATCTGCCCCAACATTATCCACCAAAAAGCGTATTCACTTATTGATTACAGTTGCTGCCCTCCAGACCCTATTATCAAAGCCTGAGTGAAAATCCTGGCTCACCCACCTCCTCCGGAGTTTGGCCTGGTCCCTCACCCACTGGTGGCTCGCTTGCAGAAGCACTACATTGGTCCTTAAATTCTGCAGGTGAGAGAAAACTCGCCGTCTCTTCACTGCACCCCCCACCCCAACACGTTCCATGTGACCAACCTAATTGGGCTCCTTCAGCCCGTCCCGTCCCCCTCCCCAAAACCTGGAGTCAGCCATACACAACACAAAGGATCATCCAATATCCACACCAAATACCTAGACCCACCTAAGATGGTTTCCAATCCCACCCAAAAAGTGAGACAAAGAAAAAGCCCTAGTCACCATTCGAGAAATACCCCCTCCCCCCAGAACCTGCTGATCATCTCCCAGAGAACAATGCTCCCTCATCGCCAACCCCCACCCTCCTCCCAAACAAAAAAGCTAGGCTCATTGAATCACATCTAAACCGGTCCAGCAGGCCTGCACCACACTCCCGTTCGCTAGCGAAAAAACCTTGCTGCTAGCAAGGTACTCTCCCTCCAAGGTAAATAAAAAGGAACAAAAAGAAAAGAAACTACCTAGCCCGTCCCTGTTACATATATAAGAAAACAAGTGCGGCATGGTTTGCAGTGGCTAGCACTGCTGCCTCACGGTGCTGAGGATCGGGGTTTGATCCCGGCCCCGCATCACTGTCTTTGTGTACCTTTGCACATTCTCGTCGTGTCTGCGTAGGTCTCACCACCACAACCCAAAGATGTGCGGAGTAGGAGGATTGGCCGTGCTAAATTGCCCTTAATTAGGGGGAGAAAATGATTGGGTACTTTAAAAAAAAAAAGAAAACAAAATCCAACACCCCTGCAGTGCTCAAATCCCCTCCAGAGACCATGTATTTCTATTGCTATTACTTTAACTATTCCTACATTGGCCCCACATCCCCCCTACCCGCATATAACATGCAGCCCCAGTATAACAACAAAGACCCCCCCCCCCAACCAGCTTCCCGAACATCTGAGAAAAGTACTCAGTGGGATTTGGGCCCTCTATCCCCTCCGGCATCCTCATGATTCTGACTCCTTGACCTGTTCTCCAAGTCATCCACTTTCACCTTCAGGATCTTGTTTCTCTCCCCCACCAACGCGATCTCAGCCTCCAGTGAGGCGATTTGATCGCTGTGCCTCGACAAGGTTTCCTCCATTTCTTCGCCTTGCTTCTCCACAGCCTCCGAGATTGTCTCCACCTTCTCCCGAATTGTACCAAGTGCCTCTTCAGTCGATTATTTGAGGGTATCCATCATCACCTGCCCTTGTTTAGGAAGAGTTTCCCAAAATGCTTCTGAATCCCGGAAGCGAGTATCTCCGCCTGCAGATCCGCTATAATAGGAGCGGACGACCTGCTGTTATATGTGTCAGAGCCGCTGGAGAGTGGCTGCATCCTCCAAAGTTGATTCCGCCATCTACCCGCAGGTGAGCCACACAAACTCCCCAAATCCATTGAAGCATTTCCACTCGTAACTTTCCTTCCACCAGCCTTTTTTGAAATTTGACAATATTTTGTTAACGGGTTCACTAACCCTTTAAGCTAAGTTTGTTCACAAAAGTTCCCCGGGAACCATGCAAAAGGGCCAGAAAATCAAGTACCTTGGCTGGAACTACCTAGAATGCGACCTTCTCCTACATGCCACTACTGGAAGTTCAGGATAATGGCTACCCTGAACAGATCGTTGCTCGCTGTATATCGCACAAACTCATTAGCAGGCCAAAGGCTCCCACCTTTAGCCCCAAAATGTGCCCCGTCTACCTCAGACTACCCTGGAAGGGTATGGTAAAATTTGAGCAACAGGTGAAGCTAGCTATTTCATGCTGTTACTGTGCGGTAGCAACACAAGTGGTATTTGCCACTAACAGGATGCTGCCATCAAGCCAAAAAGATGTTCTGCCAATCACACAAATGAATAATGTGGTATATGAATTTCAGTGCCGGCGTGATGCCGCGTATGTACCCTGTACATCCCACAGGCTGGCGATGGATTATATCAAGCAGCACGTCCCTTCAGCTGTTCACAACAGACAAGGTACCGACCGTACCTAACCAGCGCACTCCAAACATGCTGTCCGACATTAGATATGATTCTATGATTGGACAACACTTGCTGAACAGTCCTGATTGTGCTGACAATTACTTTTTTTTAAATTTAGAGTACCCAATTCTTTTTTTTCCAATTAAGGGGCAATTTAGCATGGGCAATCGACATACCCTTGGTTGTAGGAGTGAGACCCACGCAGACACAGGGAGAATGTGCAAACTCCACATGGTCCTTGGCACGTGAGGCAGCAGTGCTAACCACTGCGCCACCGTGCTGACAATTACACTGACAACCAGTTTAAGACTATCAGTCAGGCTCACAGTGTGGCTCACTTGCGTGTGCTTAATATACGGACCCCTGGCCTTTGCAGACAAAAAGAACATGTACACACAATGCATCTTTGTAAACTAAGCAAAATAGGCAACAGCCGTTTCTGGTCCATTCCCCAGGGCATTGCATTGATCAATCAGAGTTGATCTGCCTAGTTTGAATTTCAACAAAGCTTGGCACTTAACTGTCAGTCATCAGATAATTGGTGCATTTTCCATGGCAACGCCTCCACCAACCAGAGTCCATTGTGATCCAATTAGCACTTTTTTCTCATGCAATATAAATTGTTGTTCCTTTATATTCGGTATTGCAAATTGCCTTGATGAGTGCAAGATGAAAAGCTTCGATTGCAAGTGCCATTTTTCAGCGATACTCAAGTTCTTACTACCAAGCGTCTATTTGCAGGCAAATGAGTTGAGGTGCAGCTTAGCCACAACCTAGCTGAATGGTGAAGCAGGCCCAAGCGCCCTTTCCTGTTTCTACATCCATACAAAGAATGAATATAAATCAATGTAGGGAGTGTCTGCATGAGCACAATACAGTCCTGGCCACACTGCAAGGCACCAATTCAGCTTCAGTGACACAATCCTATTGGACTACAGACAGCATCTACTGCTGGCAAAGGACAAAATACAGATTTAACTGCATTTATTTCATTGCATGAGGCCTAACACAAAGGCAGATGAACTCTGGGCATGGATAGGTGCATGGGACTGGGATATTATAGCTATTACTGAAACATGGCTAAAGGAGGGGGCAGGACTGGCAGCTCAATGTTCCAGGCTACAGATACTATAGGAAAGATAGAACAGTAGGTAAGAGAGGAGAAGGACAACATCACAGCAGTACAGAGAGAGGAGAAATCCGAGGGTTCGCCACTGAGTCTATATGGATAGAACTGAAAAACAAGAAGGGTGAGATCACTTTAATAGGACTGTACTATTGGCCCCCAAATAGCGGGAAATCAAGAAGCAAATATTAAAGAAATTAGAGAGAACTGCCGGAAAAATAGGGTGGCAATAGTAGGGGATTTTAACTTTCCCAACATTAACTGGGACAACCCTAGCACTAGGGGTTTGGATGGAGAGGAAGATGTCGAGTGTATTCAGGAAGAATTCCTCATTCAGTATGTGGATGGCCGGACTAGAGAGGGGGCAAAACTTGACCTCCTCTTGGGGAATAAGGAAGGGTAGGTGACGGACATGTTAGTGAGGGATCACTTTGGGACCAGTGACCATAATTCCATTAGTTTTAAGATAGCTATGAAGAATGATAGTTCTAGCCCAAAAATTAAAATTCTAAATTGGGGCAAGGCCAATTCCAAGGGTATTAGGCGGGAACTTTCAAAAGTTGATTGGGGGAGCCTGTTTACAGGCAAGGGGACAGCTGGTAAGTGGGAGTCCTTCAAAAGGGTATTAACTAGGGTTCAGGGTGAGCACATTCCTCTTAGAGTGAAGGGTAAGGCTGGTAGAAGGAGGGAACCCTGGATGACTCGGGATATTGAGGCCATGGTCAAAAGGAAGAAGGAGGCAAATGACATGCATAGACAGCTGGTATCAAATGGATCCCTTGACAAGGGGCTGGTTTAGCACAGGGCTAAATCACTGGCTTTGAAAGCAGACCAAGGCAGGCCAGCAGCATGGTTCAATTCCCGTACCAGCCTCCCCGAACAGGCGACGGAATGTGGCGACTAAGGGCTTTTCACAGTAACTTCATTTGAAGCCTACTTGTGACAATAAGCGATTTTCATTTCATTTTTCAGTTCAAGAGTATAGGGCTTGT
Organism: Scyliorhinus torazame; assembly: GCF_047496885.1. NCBI lineage: Eukaryota > Metazoa > Chordata > Chondrichthyes > Carcharhiniformes > Scyliorhinidae > Scyliorhinus > Scyliorhinus torazame. Next base: position 189,195,050 of record NC_092713.1, read on the forward strand.
CAGAGTAAAGAGAGAAATCAGAAGGGCAAAAAGTGGACATGAGTTTGTCTTGGCAGATAAGGCAAAGGCAAATCCAAAGAGCTTTTACAGATACATAAAGGGTAAAAGGGTGTCTAGGGAGAGGGTAGGGCCTCTTAAGGATAAACAAGGTCACCTGTGTGCAGATCCAAGGGATGGGAGAGGTCCTAAATTAATATTTCTCGTCACAATCTACTGTTGAGAAAGGCACGAATGTTAGGGAAATTAGGGAAATAAAAAGTGATGTCTTGAGGCGTGTACATATTTCAGAGAAGGAGGTGCTGGAGGTATTAAAGCGCGTCAAGAAAGCTAAATCCCCGGGACCTAATGAAATGTACCTCAGGATGTTGTGGGAGGCTAGGGAGGAAATTGCCTGCCCCCTAGCTAAGATATTTGAATCATCGACAGCCACAGGAGAGGTGCCTGAAGATTGGAGGGTAGCAAATGTTGTGCCCTTGTTTAAGAAGGGTTGTAGGGATAAGCCTGGGAACTACAGACCGGTTAGCCTTACTTCTGTAGTGGGTAAATTGTTAGAAGGTATTCCGAGGGACAGGATCTACAGGCATTTGGACAGGCAAGGGCTAATTAGGGAAAATCAGCATGGCTTTGTAAGGAGAAAGTCATGTCTCACGAATTTGATTGAGTTTTTTGATGGGGTAACCAAGAAAGAGGGCAGTGCAGTCGACATTGTCTACATGGACTTTAGCAAGGCCTTTGACAAGGTACCGCATGGTAGGCTGTTGCAAAAGGTTAAATCTCACGGAATCCAGGGTGAGGTAGCCAATCGGATACAAAATTGGCTCGGCGAGCGAAGCCAAAGGGTGGTTGTGGAGGGCTGTTTTTCAAACTGGAGGCCTGTGACCAGCGGTGTGCCTCAAGGATCGGTGCTGGGTCCACTGTTGTTTGTTATATATATATTAACGATTTGGATGAGAATGTAGGAGGCATGGTTAGAAAGTTTGCAGATGACACCAAGATTGGTGGCATAGTGAAGAAGATTATATAAGATTGCAGCAGGATCTTGCCCAATTGGGCCAGTGGGCCGATGAATGGCAGATGGAGTTTAATTTGGATAAATGTCAGGTGATGCATTTTGGTAGATCAAATCAGAGCAGGACGTACGCAGTTAGGACGTACGCAGTTAATGGTAGGGAGTTGGGGAGAGTTTCAGAAAAAGAGATCTAGGGGTTCATAGCTCCTTGAAGGTGGAGTCGCAGTGGACAGGGTGGTGAAGAAGGCATTCAGCATGCTCGGTTTTATTGGTCAGAATATTGAATACAGGAATTGGGACATCTTGTTGAAATTGTACAAGACATTGGTAAGACCACACATGGAATACTGTGTTCAGTTCTGGTCACCCGATTATAGGAAGGATATTGTTAAACTAGAAAGAGTGCAGAAATGATTTACGAGGATGTTACCAGGACTTGATGTCTGAGTTATAAAGAGAGGCTGGATAGGCTGAGACTTTTTTCCCTGGAGCGTAGGAAGCTTCGGGGTGATCTTCTAGCGGTCTGTAAAATAATGAGGAGCATAGGTAAGGTCGAGAGTCGGCATCTTTTCCCAAAGGTAGAGGAGTCTAGAACTAGAGGGCATAGGTTTAAGGTGAAAGGGAGAGATACAAAAGAGACCAGAGGGGAAATTTGTTCACACAGAGGGTGGTGAGCATCTGGAACGGGCTGCCAGAGGAAGTGGTAGAGGCGGGTATAATTGTTTCCTTTAAAAAGCGGTTAGACAGTTACATGGGCAGAGTGGGTATAGAGGGATATGGGCCAAATGCGGGCAAGTGGGACTAGCTTAGTGATAGAAACTGGGCGGCATGGACAATCTGGGCTAATGTTTCCATGCTGTAAAAAAAAAAAAATAGACTTTTCAGCTCTGTGGCCACAATAATTTCAGTGCTTTGACCAAAGAAGCTGGTGACACTGAGCTAAAGAGTGGGAAAGTACACATGTGGACCTCTCATAAGATTTGGGTTCTGCATGGTTGATTATCTCTCAATGGCTCACTGCTGAGACTGGTACATTAAGAATGGCTACTTGGGTGAGATAATTGAAGGAATATAGCAACATACGAAAGAGGAGCAGGAGTATGCCATTTGGCCCCTCAAGCCTGCCCGCCATAAAACAAGTTTATTTGCTCCTGTCCTTAAATTCTCTCACAATAAAGCCATAAAGCCTCTATCTCAATCTTATTTTCCTGTACCATCCCATATCCCTGATATCATTAATATCTAGAAAAGAGGGAGAGGTGGGGGTAGAGTCCTCTCTTCGGCAGGAGACATTTAGGGAGCTAGCTGCAGCCATATACTGCTGTACATTTCTTTTTTTCAAATTTTGTTTTCTATAAATTCATAGTACCCAATTATTTTTTTTCCCAATTAAGGGGCAATTTAGCATGGCCAATCCACTTAAACTGCATATCTTTGGGTTGTGGGGGTGAAACCCACGCAGACACGGGGAGAATGTGCAAACTCCACATGGACAGTGACCCAGGGCCGGGATTCAAACCCGGGTCCTCAGCACCGTAGCCACGTGCCGCCCCTTGTACAGTTCTTCTTAATACATCCTCTTGTGTTTCTAGTGAAAGTGCATCATTACACTCTTATTCTGAGATTGTCCCACCTGGTTCTAGACCTCTCTCCCCACCCAACCAGGCAAAGCATCTGTCCTGCATCTATCTGTTGAGTCTTGGAAATAAGGTTGCATGAGATCACCTTTCATTCTTCTTCCCTCTAGAGAATAATAATAATCATCATAATCTTTATTAGTGTCACAAGTAGGCTTACATTAACACTGCAATGAAGTTACTGTGAAAATCCTCTATTCCCCACACTCCGGCGCCAGTTCGGATACACTGAGGGAGAATTCAGAATGTCCAATTCACCTACCAAGCACATCTTTGGGCACTTGTGGGAGGAAACCGGAGCACAAGAAGGAAACCCACACTGACACGGGGAGAACGTGTAGACTCCGCACAGTGACCCAAGCCGGGAATTGAACCTGGGTCCCTAGTGCTGTGAAGCAACAGTGCTAACCACTGTGCTACCATGCCACACTACAGATTATAGGTCCAGTCTCAAACTCTCCTTAGAGGACAATCCCTCCATCCCATAAATCAGTCTGCTGAACCTTTGTAGCATTCCCTCCATGGCAAGTATTTTTCTCCTTGTGTAGGTAACCAAAATTGTATGCAGTACTCCAATTGCGGTCTCACCAAGGCTGCATACAATTGCAGACTTCAATGGACAGCATGGTGGCGCAGTGGTTAACGCTGGTGCCTCACGGCACCGAGGTCCCAGGTTCGATCCCGGTTCTGGGTCACTGTCTGTGTGGGGTTTGCACATTCCGTGTTTGCGTGGGTTTCGCCCCCACAATCCAAAGATGGATTTTGGCCACGCTAAATTGCCCCTTAATTAAAAAAAATTAATTGGGTACTCTACGTTTATTTAAAAAGATCAATTGCAGACTTCTACAGGAGGGCAAACCTCTTTGCTCCTGTACTTAAATTTTCTCACAATAAAGCCAACGTATAACATACTATTTGCCTTCCTAATTGCTTGCTGCACTGGCATGTTAGCTTTCAGCGACTCATAAACAAGGACACCGAGGTCCCTTTTCACAAATGTTCTTACTGTGCCCTTTTCACATCAACACGTACCAATCTGTCACCATTTAAGAAATACTCTACAATCCTGTTTTTCCCATCAAAGATTCACTTCGCTCTCCATCCCTAACAGCACGGTGGGTGTTCCTACAACACATGAACTGCAGCGGTTCAAGAAGGCAACTCACCACCACCTTCTCAAGGGCAGTAAGAGATGGCAAACAAATGCTGGCCTAGCCAGCAATGTCCACATTCTGTGAAATAATTAAAGAAAAGCCAAAGTGGATAACTTCACATTTTTCCACATTATATTGCGACTGCTGTGTTCCTGCCCATTCACTTAGCATATCTGACACTGAAGAAAATGTTATGGCAAGGGAAATGTTGGGAGGTACATGAATCCTACGATTGTGGACTTTGATGTGGTGGGATGTTTATACCTGAACTACCTGTTCGACAGGATGCAAGCGTTAGAAAACCGGGCTAACCACAGTGAAACGTCTCAACTGGCTTTGGTAAACCCATTATCAATCATTCGCCCTCCACCTCCCACCATCCAATCTACACTGGGAATGTTAACTGAAAGAATCTAATTGTAAAGCCTGTTGCTAAGAGGAGAAGCCAATCGAGAAGATAACCAAACCTGACACAAATTGGGCAAAATGAAGTCAAAAAGCTTTTAACAGGTTGACAAAATTTGTTGGCTCTGTTTCTTTAGGTTTACAACAATGTCACTCAATCACTTGGTTCAAGTCCAGTGAATGAATCAATTTCTAATGTTGGGGGTGGGGGGGTCAGTAGCATTATCCGAAAATAAATATATTTCCAGCTGTTTGGTATTTACAGATCCTGGAAACTGTGCCACTAAAGGAACTGATGGCTTTTATCTGTGGCAGATGTCAGGTCATAAATTCTGTGGCTTCATGTGGGAATGAGGTGTTCTGGGCTTGAGTTTCCTCCTAGACACATGGGCCTTAATTTTCAGGCTGTCGGAGGCTTGGCCCCCATTATCCAAAGAGTCAGTGGGGAACACATCTCCGCCGACCTCAGCAGTCCCAATACCATATTACGCTGTAATAAGCATTGATTGGTGTAAGGCGGGACTTCCGGCCCTCACTCGGAAGGAAGTCCTGCCTTGGAGAGCTGCCAGCTAATTGGATTGGCTGACAACTGTCCAGTCCCTCCAGGCACAGTGCTGCAGTGGCCGGAAGAAGCATTGCAGGAAATCAGAGAACCGGAGGAGAAGGCAAGTGACAGGGGTCCAAGGCAGGGAGTCCCGGGAATGCTAGAGGTGGGGTGATCAGGATATCATGGGATAGGCAGGGTTGGGGGGTGTGGGTGAGTGGAGAGGAGATCCGGAGGTCACGGGGCCTTACGGGAGAGGACCTCCAGTCAGAAGATTGGAGATGTTCCCCCACCCACCTTCCTTTCCAAGATCCAACTATCTTTAGTTTGGTGTCCCCCGTCCCCCCCCCCCCCGCTTAAAAATTAAGGCTGGGTGGGGAACCGGCATTTAAGGGCCTTCATTGAGGCAAGAGCGGGGTTCCCATCTGAGGCAGACTGACTTAACACAGTGAGCTTGCATCTATATAGAGTGTCAGGACATCTCAAAACGCTTGGGCTGGAAGGGCTGAGATTTTTTTAAAATTTTGAGTACCAAATTATTTTTTTCCAATTAAGGGGCAATTTAGCGTGGCCAATCCACCTAACATGCACATCTTTGGGTTGTAGGGTGAAACACACGCAGGCACTAGGAAAATGTGCAAACTCCACACAAACCATGACCTGGGGCCAGAGTCGAACCTGGGTCCTCAGAGCCGTAGGCAACAGTGCCAACCACTGCGCCACCATGCCTGGAAGGGCTGAGTTTGACGATTTATGGAGCACTATATAAAAGCAAGCATTTCAGCTGCTGACATTTTCAAATGATTGGCAAATATTACTTCACATAAACGGAGAGCTTAAGGACCTTTATTTACAAATTCAAGATTGCCACTGCCGAAACCAGAGTGTCTCATGAGGAACTCCAGTGCAAACTGTTCAAAACATTGTAGACTCTTCTTAACCAACTATTTTGAAGCCTCAACTGCTTTTATTGGAAGTCAGTGACACATAACCACTGTTCTATTGAAACAGTATGTCTTATAGAACCACTGGATTCAGCACCACTGTATTGACTATCTTTCCTCCTTCACTCCTGATGGGGCTGCTCCTTGTTGGAGTACGAATCCATAGGCACTGGACACTCTGTTGCTTGACCCAAAGTGGCCGATCGTCATTTGGGAGCCTCGAGAGGCAGTGTCAGTAGACTGTTTGCACTGAGATGGTCATTTTAGTCTGTACGGTTTTATACCACTCCATGTAGTGTATGCAGCATTAAGCCACTGAGAAGGCCACTATGCCTGCAGCACAACCCTATATCAATCAAACTATTAGGTTAAGTTGTAAACATTTATGAGGTGTTGTCAAGAGGAAGTATGTGGCAGAAAGTCACCTGTTGAGTTTCACTTTAGGAAGTAATTTGATATTTTGGTTGTTTTCATTATTTTATTGAGTTCCAAATGATTCAAAAGGCACTTTAATCTAAAGTGAATGAGAGTAGCCAATCAGCTCTCTAATGTACAATATCAACATTTATAGAGAGAAAAAAGAATACCAGTTAGGGAAACGTTTTCTCTTATCTGCAAACTGCTTTTGTGTAAGTGCCAATTTAAATCTATATAACATAAAAATATGTTATGTTAAAATTGCACTGTATGACATTCACAACGGTATACACAGTGCATTTGCTTAAAACTTCTTCTGTCTGCAAAAGTTTTAACAAGATGTACAACTTGACTAAGTGGTGGACACGTTAAACAATCAAATGCTAATATACTGTGTAACAGATCAGCTCTCTCCAAATGACATAGTATTATGCACACTGAGATACCTCCCACAGTTGAATAGGTGGCTGACATTAAAGGCATAGCCTCTACTGTTACGAGTCATAAAGATGAGGTTTACTCCAGTAGAACCATAACCCAAAACAAATCTGTGCTTTCAGGAGACAGTGGCAAAATGGTTAGCACTGCTGCATCACAGTGCCAGGGACCCGTGTTCAATTCTGGCCTTGGATGACTGTGTCGAATTTCCAATTTCTCTCGGTGTCTGCATGGGTTTCCTCTGGGTGCTCCGGTTTCCTCCCACAGTTCAAAGATGTGTTGGGTAGGTGGATTGGCCATGCTAAAATTGCCCTTTAGTGTCCAACGGTTAGGTGGGTGTTGAATCTGCAGGAAGCAGAAGGCAACAACGATAGTAGAAATTAACAAACAAGGTTTATTACAATACCATTCCAATACACCTCCACTCCCCTAAGGGTTTCCTTCCCCGACCAATACCCAGGCCAGGGATTTTATACTGCTAGGGCACTCCTTGTTAAGGGGAAGCCCTGCCCCCTTAAAGGGAACGTTCATATTCCGGGGAGGTCATGGGAAACCATATGGTCCTGATCCCGGGACCTCCATTGGGGTTATAGCAGTGGGGTTATGGGGATAGAACAGGGGGAATGGGCCTAGGTAGGGTGCTCTTTTGGAAGGCCGGTGCAGACTCGATGGCTCGAATGGCCTCCTTCACTGTGAGGGTTCTATGAAGAGAAGGAAATTTAAAGCTAGCTGAAACTGGAGGAAGCAGGAAATAACAGGTCACTGGGCTGATCCATATCTCTATATCCTACAGCTCACCAAGATCACTGTGCGTCTCCAACTCTAGCCTCTTGTGTATTCCTGATATTAATCATTCCACCATTGATGGCTGTGCTTTTATTTGCTTAGGAACTAAGCTCTGAAATTCCCTCCATAAACACTTCTATCTTTCTCTCCTCCTTTAAGGTGCTCTTTAAAACCTACTTGGCTTGGTGTCACATGTCTGACAATGATTCTGTGCAGTACCTTGGGATTTCTTTACTCTGTTAAAGGCACTATTAAAAACATGAGGTACTGTTGAAGCAGTGATGGACAAGAGAATAAAATGGAGCCCACGCTGTCTTGCAAGAGCTGAGGGGAGTCTGTCTGACTTTCCGAAAATGAGATATTTTAGTACAACACTGGCATTTTTTTATGGGAGTGATAATACATGCAGGAAGATGACACCGGAATTAAATATGAATATCAGAAGTGCATATGGAAATATTAAACACAGGACACAGAGTATATCAGTAATTTATGTGAGCTGCTTTTAAAGCTGGAATATCATTTTTTTTTGATTCCCACAGTCCCCCTTTAAACCTCATGCCTTCAGTATAAACCCCGTTGTTTTGGATGAGAGTCACGGCTCATCCATAAATCAGACTGTTGCTGGAATAATAATGTCAATGATCCCGAGGAGGGACAATGACTAAATAATTGTGGGCATTGCGTGTAACCCTTCTTACTACATTTCAGCTTCCCCAAACGGAATATACTTCAATTTATGTAATGCCTTGACCAGTTTAAAGCAGATCTAAGGACGTCACTCTTTCAGCACTGCATTGGATTGTTCAATAGGTTATTGTGTTCCAGTCTGTAGAGAGGGATTCAAAGACGCAAACGTCTGACTCAGGGAATACCGTGAATCACACTGCAAATAATGACACCTTTGTACCGTTACACAGCTCAAACAATACAATGTGATGCATCTTCAACAACCTCCTGAGCTACTGGAGCATGCATACTGGAGACCGAAACTATGCACGTGTGATCTCACCAAAACCCTGTACAGTTGTAGCAAGGCCTCCTTATTCCTGTACTCCAATCCCATTGCAATAAAGGCCAACATGCCATTAGCCTTCCTAATTGCTTGCTGTATCTGCATGCTAATTTTGTTTTCCTGGGACCTGTGTGAACAACAGTGTGATTCCTCAGCTAATCAAATTGAAGAATGAATGTAGACAGATTTATAGCAAAGTTTTTTTGTAACGGTTTAATTAAATTTCTTAACCTCCAACAATATTTTAAATTTGAAGGAATGAAATGCTACATTTGGGAAAATAGATTTTCAGTGTTTATCATGTCATTAATAATTCACATACTTAGAACATAGAACATACAGTGCAGAAAGAGGCCATTCGGCCCATTGAGTCTGCACCGACCCATTTAAGCCCTCACTTCCACCCTATCCCCGTAACCCAATAACCCCTCTTCATCGTTTTGGTCACGAAGGGCAATTTATCATGGCCAATCCACCTAACCTGCACGTCTTTGGACTGTGGGAGGAAACCGGAGCACCCGGAGGAAACCCACGCAGCCACGGGGAGAACGTGCAGACTCCGCACAGACAGTGACCCAGCGGGGAATCGAACCTGGGACCCAGGCTGTGAAGCCACAGTGCTATCGACTTGTGCTGCCCAAAATAGATAAGCGCTACCTTTTTCTAGCATCTTTAGTGGGTACATGTATTTCAGTGTCACATCGCTGAATTATTGCTCAGCTTCTGAAGGAGCAGGACAACTTCCTGATTTCTGTGTTTAACTGTGGCTTAAGTGTGGTCGTCGGCTATTGCTGTCCAGTTTATTTCTTTATGTTTGAGAATGCTTGAAGCCTCGCCATTATTCCCAGCTCAAAATTAAGCTACTACTCATGTAGCGGCATGGCGACACGGTGGTTAGCACTGCTGCCTCACAGCGCCAGGGCCCCCTGTTCAATTCCGGCTTTGGGTGACTGTGTGGAGTTTGCACGTTCTCCAGTGCCTGCATGGGTTTCCTTCGGGTGCTCTGATTTTCTCCCACAGTCCAAGGATGTGCAGGTTAGGTCGGGATACGGGGATAGGGCAGGGGAGTGGGCCAAGGGTACTCTTGCAGAGGGTCGGTGCAGACGCAATGGGCTGAATGGCCTCCTTCTGCATGGTAAGGATTCTATGATTCAATGAATACAAAGGACTGGTTGGGCCAAATGGCCTCTTTTCATGTTGCAATGTTTATTTGTTCTATAAAAGATCCAACCTTGCCACATGAACGGTGCTGTTCTTTTATTAATACCTTTCCTCCCACTGCGCAACAACATTTGTTTGAAGGGATTTCCTTTGACTATTTCCCTTGTTGCACCACTGTCTGTCAAGCAAATGGAGGACAAACCATTTTTTTCTCCTTCTGTTATAGCCCCACTGTACCAAGTAATTCCACAGAATAGCAAAAACTTGCCTTTACAGTAGTTTCACGAGCAAAGAGAAATGTCCCCTGGAGCTTCACCCAAACTCTAAGCTACCAAAGGAAAAATTGTGGATCAAATTGCAGCTGGTGGTGTCTGGAATGGGGGTAGAATGTGTGCATCGCTCAGCGAGAGGTTTGTTTGAGAGACACATAGTGCCGTGTGAGATTAATGTGCAACGGTGTGGATTTGTACTACCAGCTAGCAGAATGCCTTGGCACATTGTGCCACATGTTGACAAAGCCAATAAAAAAAGTAAATTGAACACAAGGTTTTATTTCTGGAGGGTAGGAATTTAAAAATAGGGCATTATGCTAAATCTGTATTAACCTTGGTTAAACCACACTTACAGTACTGCTTGCAGTTCTGGCCACCGTATTCTAAAAAGGATATGCAGGTATTGGACTTGTATCCAGCAAGCTCGGGATCGGATACGGGGATTTTCCAGATTTTGGATCTTGTGGTGGAGGGCTGGAGGAAACTCTCACTCATTTTTTCACTGAACTGCCTTTTACTGAGTAGTGTTTAAGTAACTTGACATGTTTACTCCTCTATGGTTGGTGTATCTGTTAGATCTCTCCTCACTGCTCATCCATTTTCCAACTGTGTTAAAATACAAAAGCATGATATTGTAATGTTTTCAGCACAGGACCCAGTTTTCGGGTTCTTCCGGATGGCACAGCCAGCATTTATGCCCATTCTTAATTGCCCTTGACACAGTTGCTAGGCCATATCGAATGGGCAATGAAGAATCAATCACATTGCTTTGGCTGCGGAGTCACTTCAAGGCTAGGTCTGGTAAGGATAGCAGATTTATTTTCCTAAAAGGACATTTGTGAACCAGATTGATTTTTATAACATTTTTTAAAAATAGATTTAGAGTACCCAATCATTTTTTTCTAATTAAGGGACAATTTAGCGTGCCCAATCCACATACCCTGCACATCTTTTTGGGTTGCGGGAGTGGTACCCATGCAGACATGGGGAGAATGTGCAAACTCCACATGGATAGTGACCTTGGGCCGGGATCGAACCCACTGCGCCACCCTGCTGCCATAATTTTTATAACAATTGATGATAGGGAAACAACGGCATAGTGGTATTGTCACTAGACTAGTAATCCAGGATAATGATCTGCGGCCCTGGGTTTAAATCCTACTACAGCAGTTGGTGGAATAAATACCTGGAATTAAAAGTCAAAGGATGAGCAAGAAACGATTGTTGTAAAAACCCATCTGGTTCACTCGTGTCGTTTAGGGAAGGAAATCTGCCAACCTTACGAGGTCTGGCCTAAATGTGACTCCAGACCCACAGCAATGTGGTTAAACTTTAACTACCACTCTGAAATGGCCCAGCAAGCCAGCCAGTTCATCAGAAATTAGGGATGGGTTTTGAATGCTGGCCTGGCCAGCAATGCCCACATCCCAAGAAAGAATATGCATTTAGTAAGACGAACTTTATATTCCAAATATATTGAATTTAAATTCCACCAGCTACCATGGTGGGATTTGAACCCTTGTCCCCTGTGCATTAGCCTGGGCCTCTGGATTGTTAGTTTAGTGACAGTATCACTGTGTCACCATTTTCTCTTGAATTCGGAAGAATCTTTTTCACCCAAAGAGTTGTGAGAATATGGAACTCGCCACCACAGGGGTGGTCAAAGTGAATGGTATGGATGCATTTAAGGGTAGATGCAGGGAAGATGTTACCAATGATAGGTGTATCCAGAACCAGGGGTCACAGCCTGAGGATTCAGGGTAAACCATTTCGGACAGAGATAAGGAGACATTTCTTCACACAAAGAGTGGTGAGCCTGTGGAATTCATTACCACAGGAAGCAGGATTAGGCTATTGAGTTGGAGATCAGCCATGATTGTGATGAATGGCGGAGCAGGCTTGAAGGGCCAAAAGGCTTCCTCCTGCTCCTATCTTCTACGTATCTATGTAAAAGCATACCAGAGAGAAGAGAGTGGGTTACAATTAGACTTAAATGAGAAAAGATGGGAGGCCGCTTGAGTGTAGGATAAAGACTGGCATGGACTGGTATGGCAGTATGGCCTGTTTCTGTGTTGTAAATCCTATGCAAGAAACATTTGAAACCCTCTCCAGTGCAGCAGAGCGGAAAGCTCCATGCAAGCAACAGTTCACTCAAACAAAACGTTAATGTTGCATGTACTCTGCACTTCATGAACTGCAATGATAGGGTTGCCGTGACAACGATTGATGGATCATTTTTGAACAGTACATTGTGCTGTACAATCTCTCCTAATTAACAAATCCTACCTGTTTTTGAAGAATTAAAGGCCTTGTGACCCTAACGCTATCATCTGCTCACCGCAGTAATATGGACCCCTCACCCAGCCCCCGCCCCTCCCCCGAATGAGGTAATGATGTGTGTCGACTTAGCAATGAATCATTCTGACCTGTAGGCTAAGTCTTCATTTCTTTTATGACTCCGTTTGAAAGGATATGGAATCCTTCCCCAACCTCAGCCTCATAAAAAAAACCTGCGATAAAATTCCTTCAACTCAAATCCAGAATTAAATTGGGAGTGGCAGGAAATTGAAAAATTTCAACGACAACAAAAGAAAACTCACAATGTATGAAATCAGATTAATCTCCTGGTATGCTGCTGCCACTGTTTTATAGGCCCTCCAATCGACCTTTCATCCCTTCTGTCTGTTCAAACATTTTCCACTCCAATTAGTCCTTTGTTTCCTCCTGTTTGCTGCTGAAGTGCATCAGTAAGTGCTTTGCATTGCTCGTGTGCTGTACTAGTCAGAGCTGAAATTAAAATTGGTGCCATTAAACTGTCAGAAAATGTCATCTGCTTGTCACTGGGCTGTCTCCGAGTGTCTTAGCCCATCTGAAAGGTTTTTATTTCCTTCTTGTCCAACTTTTCTCCTCTCCTGGAAATGGTGACTTGTTCTGGGGGAGGGGGAGGGTGGGGGTTGCCAGCTCTACCACCCCTCCCTCCATGTGCCTCACATATGTGGCCAATCTTCCTGAGAGAAACTGAACAGGGAATAGTCCCAGGCCATAGTGGAAACATCACAGTCAAGCCCTATCTCGTCCTCAGACATTTCTTTTCAGTCGGTGATCTTATTGAGCAGTGATGAAGAAAATGACAATTATTGGTGACCTTTCCCTTCCTTAACTCAGTGGTTCTGAGGCACAATACACCACCACTGTGTCCTTGACCAGGATAAGCTGGTTCTCACTGACTCAGAATCAACTGCCAACTGTGACCCAGAGTTAACATGCTTGGGAGAAAAGCAGGAGAAACGGAATAGCCAAGACCTCCACCTTGGTGACTGCTTTGTCCTCGGCCACCCTCGTTATCTCTAGGGCCCATATCCTCAAAGGTCATGAGGATTATTATGTCCGACACCCCTCTGCCAATCTGGGCCCTCTCCCGGCGATTGTGGGATAACGTCTCTTGCAAAGACAGAGAGGGCATCATTAGTCGCTAGTGTGGTTCACCGTGATGGTGGTGGGTGGTGTGAGGGAAGGGTTGGGGGGGGGGGGGGCGGTGAAGGGAGGGGGTGTGAGGGGTGCAGGGATTGTTTGGGGGTGACGAACGGAGGGTGGGGGGTGCTGGTCACCTGGGGGTGAGAAGATTTCTGGGTGAGCAGAGTGTCTCAACCCGCGCATGCAACCCGGTGTAGATCATTGACCTTCTTCCAGCACTGGAGGCCAGTCCTCTTGGTCACGCTTCCCAAGCTGCCGGCTGCTGTCACTTCACCCCAGGCAGCGCTGCCTGCTCTGTGGCTCACCCTCCAGGACCCTCGGGGAAATAGGACATGCCTCCTGACCTCGACCGCATTTAGTAGTCTCTCCAGGTCCGGATCCCTGAATCTTGAGGCCAGTCAACCTGGCGCCAATGCTGCGAGCTGAGTGTGGTTGGCGGGGGGCTTTTGAGCGCAGTCCCGGTAAATGGGCTGGCGAGCCTTCATTTGAGGCGTGAAGTCCGTGGGATTTTGTTAAGTGGACAAATAACATTTTGTATTGAGTTTCTAGCCTCGGGTCAGTTCCCGCTCGCTACCATACTTGGAAATCTTTCCGGAGAATCACGCCCTTAATGATAGCCTACGGCCATACTAGTCTGAAAATGCCCAATCCCGTCTTAATGACATGGTTCTAAAGAGCGAGCCAGAACAGAGGGACCTGAGAGCTCATGTGTGTATACCATTTAAAAAAAATATATATATTTATTAAAGTTTATAACACAATTTTTCACCCTTACAAACAATAAACCCCCCCCCCCCCCCCCCCCCCCACCCGCCCCGGTAACAAAATAGCAAGAAATCGCACATAGCAAGGTATATATACATGGTAAAACGATATGTTACATAGCTTTGTACACTGGCTCTCTCCTGTATGTGCCAGTTTCCCAAATCAATGTGTTCTCTTGCTCAACCACCCCCCAGGCAAGCCCCCCCCTCACAGGACGTCCGTCCCCCCCTGGGTTGCTGCTGCTGACCGGCCTCCCTCTAACGCTCCGCGAGATAGTCTAGGAACGGTTGCCACCGCCTGTAGAACCCCTGCGCAGACCCTCTCAAGGCAAACTTTATCCTCTCCAGCTTAATGAACCCAGCCATGTCGTTTATACAGGCCTCCACGCTGGGGGGCTTCGCCTCCTTCCACATTAGCAAGATCCTTCGCCGGGCTCCCAGGGACGCAAAGGCCAGAATACCGGCCTCTTTCACCTCCTGCACTCCCGGCTCGTCCACTACTCAAATATTGCCCCCAGCTTGGCTTGACCCGGACTTTCACCACCTGAGATATTGCTCCCGCCACTCCTCCAGAACCCCTCCAGTGCCGGGCATGACCAAAACATATGGACATGGTTCGCCGGACTCCCTGAGCACCTTCCACATCTGTCCTCTATCCCAAAGAACCTACTCTACCTCGCCCCCGTCAAGTGCGCTCGTGTGAACCACCTTAACTTGTATCAGGCTGAGCCTGGTACACGAGGAGGAGGAATTAACCTCACCTAGGGCATCAGCCCATAACCCCTCCTCAATCTCCTCCCCCAGCTCCTCCTCCCATTTACCCTTCAGCTCCTCTACCAGTGCTTCCCCCTCTTTCATCTCCTGGTATATTGCCGACACCTTACCCTCCCCGACCCATACACCCGAGATCACCCTGTCTTGAATTTCCTGTGCCGGGAGCAACGGGAACTCCCTCACCTGCCGCCTCACAAACGCCCTCACCTGCATGTATCTAAAAGCATTTCCCGGGGGTATCTCAAATTTCTCCTCTAGTGCCCCTAGGCTCGCAAACGTCCCATCAATGAACAGGTCCCCCATTCTTCTAATCCCCGCCCGATGCCAGCTCGAAACCCCCCGTCCATCCTCCCTGGGATAAACCGGTGGTTACCCCTGATTGGCGACCACACCGAAGCTCCCATTGCACCCCTGTGCCGCCTCCACTGGCCCCAGATCCTTAGCGTTGTCGCCACCACCGGGCTCGTAGTATACTTTGACGGCGAGAGCAGCAGCGGTGCCGTCACCAGCGCCCCCAGGCTTGTTCCTTTACAGGACGCCATCTCCACCCTCTTCCATGCCGCCCCCTCTCCCTCCATCTTGCGGAGCATCGCCACATTTGCTGCCCAGTAGTAGCTCCCTAGGTTCGGCGTACATATGTACATCTGTATGTACAAATCACAAATCGTAAACACCGGAGTGTTTCACACCGGCATCAATGGGCCTCTGGGCTGCACGGAGCTCCGGCGCTGATACGCAGCCCTGCACTGACAACGCGGGTCCGCGCATGGGTGCGGAGGTTGTTCCGAGTCCAGAGGAGTTGGTATTTGGCGTGTCGGAAGATCCGGGAGTCCAGGGGGTGAGAGAGGCCATTGTTTTGGCCTTTGCCTCCCTGATAGCC
Source organism: Scyliorhinus torazame (assembly GCF_047496885.1). Lineage (NCBI taxonomy): Eukaryota > Metazoa > Chordata > Chondrichthyes > Carcharhiniformes > Scyliorhinidae > Scyliorhinus > Scyliorhinus torazame. Next base: position 189,210,724 of record NC_092713.1, read on the forward strand.
CAGAGGAAGACTTTGCTAGGGTGGCGGGACTCGGTGCCGCCAAAAGCAGGAGTGTGCGTGAGCATATAGCGGATAGCGTGGGAGGAGACATACTCGGTTGAGGGTGTGAAGGCAAAGTGGGCAGAAGAGCTGGGGCCGACCTTGGAAGAGGAGGTTTGAAGCGAGGCACTGAGGAGGGTGAACGGGACCTCGTCCTGTGCAAGGCAGAGTCTCATCCAGCTAAAGTTAGTGTTTCGAGCACACCTTACGAATGCTAGAATGAATCTTTTTTTCAATGGGGTGAAGGATAGATGCAATCAGTGTTCGAGGGGGCCGGGGCACAACGCTCACTGTTCTGGTTGTGCTCAAAGCTGGTGGCCTTGTCGACAATCCTGAGCATTGGGTTGGAGCCTTGCCCACTGTTGGCAAATTTTGGGGATTCGGATATGCCGTAGGTCCAGATTGGGGGGGGGGGGGGGTGTATATTATTCTCTTAAGTCTGAATAAAGATTGTAGACTTCCAGTTAACACAAATACTTTATTCAGTAGGTTCGTTCTGGTACCAGAGCTTAACTGGATGTAATACAGTCACGAGGTATGACCAGTGAAGCTAAGGTGAGCTGCCAATGCTGAGCTGCCTCTGTCTGCTGCTGCTGCTCCCTAGCCCTGTGCTTCTGAAAGAAACGGATCCTTCCTTGGGCTGGACCCTTTATACCCGTCTCTGATGCCCTCTAGTGATGCTGTGGCTGTTACATCTGTCTGCAGTCCCTGGTGTATGTGCCTGAGTCGTCGTTACAGCAGAAATCCTTCCACATGGGCCATCCTTTGCCCTGCAGAATTTTGCGGATTTCCACTTCCCAAACGGGACACTGTCCCGCTCCTCCGCTGCTGACTGGTGCGACAGCAAAATCTTCGGGGTTCATGAGGCACTGCATCGCTTGCATTGCCTGCATGGCTCTCTCTTATCTGCTCGTTACGTTCGAATTTGGAACAGGGGACTAAGGTGGTGTGGTAGATGCGGGTACAGCTTGTGCTAATTTCCGAAATACCAACTGCCGATAGTTTTGATGCAACAAAAAAATCTATCAGTTTTGCCTTATAACCCTGATAGTTACGCATGCATATACACACTTCCGAATTGTGAATTATTAACCAGAACCGCTTGAACACTTGTGGGGGTTTTTTTTTTTTGTTTCCGATTGGATTCTAATTCAAAATGTTGGGGTTCTCCCGGAGTGGTTTTCCACTTCTAAGTCGGGTCCCGTCAGGATGTCGCCAATTATGTTGCTCTTTTTAACCTTAGTCTATTTGCTCTGATTACGTCACCTTTGCTCATGAGTCGCCAGGTATCTTTATGATACCGCCACATGGTTCAAGTTCAGGTTATGATTAATAATACAGCACACCGCTTAGTAAGGATTGAAACAACGGTCATTTATTATATACAACAAGCAATATTAATACCCTAATACTACTTTCTATATAATAAACCTATCACTACTGGCCAATACTTAACTTAGGAAGAGCCCACCAGGTCAGGGAAACGAATGGCTTGTCCAATCAGATCTGGCCCACGGGATTCAAAAGGCTGCTACAGGTCGGTGGCTAGGTGTCTCTACCGGATAGCGATCGCTGGATTCAAACTTACTGTTGCCGGTTGCTATTCTTGCGAAGGTCTCGAGCAGGCGAAGAGGAGAGAGAGAGAGATCTGAACTTGGACCCCCACTTTTATAGGGCCCAGGGGCTTCCCGCCTCCTGGGGCGGCCCTTGACCCTGAGTCCCAAGTGATTGTATCTGTCCCCAATCTCTGAGGTCGATGTGTCCAATGGTGAGGCGATTCCTCGATCGGGGGGTGGTCGCTCACCTGTCTTTGTTTCGGCCACTGCAGGCGCCGACAGGTCTGGCCCGGTATTCAATTGCTAATATGTTGCAATTGTTCCCGGGGATAGCCGATTTAACTGTGGATGTCTGAATAGATGGGCTACAAACAGTCCTGAATGCAACTGTGAATACCTGGGTTGATGGGCTGTTGATAGCCCTGAGTATCGATCTGGGCTAACTTCCCAGAGCCGAATATGCAATACTGTCTGCAGCTGCCTGCTTGTGTCTTCTTAGCTGCTTTTCCCAGCAGTCTTTCGGGTTAGCCATTTTAAACTGGGTTTTGGCCAGATTAATCGGAACGCAGCCATTTTACGTGGCTACAGTCTTAACGGTGGTAGTAGGGATGATGGTTTGATGTCATCAAGAGTATTGTCTGGCGTTGTGTGGCGAGGAACGTCTTGTGGACATATGGACTCGGTCAAGTCCAGTGTGGGAAATACTGGCGTTGTTGGTCAAATCTCTAATAGATCCCGGCAGTTATGGCGAAAAAGTACTCCCACAGACGATTTGACAATGTAGGACCGCGGTGCCTCCTGCCTGATCACTGTGGCTGATTCGGACCATCCGCCTCCTGGGTCCCTGATTCTGATCGTGTCACCTATTGTCTGTGGCTTGAGTGGGATCGCATGTTGATCGTAGTATAGTTTTTGTTTGGAGCATAGTGCCCGCATGTCGTCGAGAACCGGTGCGTTACCGGGGTCTCGGAATTGCTTTGCCGGTAAGGTTGTCCGGATGTCTCTGCCGAAGAGTATTTGCGCTGGCGACAGTCCTAAGCTCAATGGGGTTGCTCGGTACGATAACAGAGCTAGGTTGATGTCGGAACGTGACTCGGCTGCTTTGCTGATGAGCCGTTTAATGACGTGGACACCTTTTCCCCCTGTTCCATTTGATTGCGGGTAGCGATTCTGTGTCGCACCATTGTCTGACCTCAAACTTTTCTTGTGTTTGTGGTAGTGATTCTGTATGTCATCGTTCGTGAAAGCTGTTTTGCTTGTTTGTTCTGGAGCAGATGTGAATTCGTGGGATTCTTTATCGTGCCATGGCATGTTTACAGTCTTGTCATTGTTTCACAGTGTGCTGTGGCATTGTCCTTCACGTGCAGAGTTGTACCATGTTGTCCAGATCATTGTTTCATTGTTGTCGTTCTTGTTGTCACGCTTATTGATTCTGTTTTCGTTGTTTTCGCTTTTATTCTTGCTCTTTCTCTTGTTGTGCTTGTTGTTTCTAGGGTGCTTCTTGTTGCTTTTGTCGTTCTAGTTGCGCTGCATGTTGCTTTTGTTGTTGCTGTTGTTGTTCTTGTTTCTGATGTGCTTCGTGCGGTTTTTGTTGTTCTTGTTGCGCTCAATGAGTGTGCCATGTGGATGATTTGAGTCATTGTCACAGTTATTGGTGTCCGTGTCCTTTTTGGTCTCTGCTACATTGAGCTTATCTTCTTGAGAATTGTGAGAATGATCTGATGTTGCATTGATGTTGGTGACATCAGTCATTTGTGGTTGAGTTGATTCCTCTTCTTTGCTTACTTGGTACTCCTCATCTAGAGTCATTTCTGGTTCACTTGAATCATCATTGATTTCTAGGTGCTCCTCTTTTGGAGTCATTCAGGGTCACTTGAATTATCATTGATTTATCATTGATTTCTAGGTGCTCTTCTTTTGGAGTCATTTCAGATTCATTTGAATCATCTGTGATCTCTTTGTGCTCCTTTTCTGGAGTCAAAATCTTCAAGATTTCTATTGGCATGGTCTCTCTGGACTCATGGGTGGCCGTCCTCTGATTATTGAGACCTTTTGTGCAGACGAGCTGAGATATGTCAGTCTCGCTGTGATCCTGCACATCCTGTATGGGAATTGTGATTTCTTCGTCACTTGTCTCACATACAGTGGGTAGACATTCAGTGTCTTCTTCTGGTGGCTCAAATAAGCTTGATAGATCTTCATGGTCTTGTACATGCATGGCGTTCGCTATGGAGTGTTTGCTTGCTTCCATTTTTGAATCTGTCACCTAGCTGTCTGTGGAGGCTTGCGTCACTCTCTTTGTGGAGGCTTGCGTCGCTCTCTTTGTGGAGGCTTGTGTCGCTCTCTTTGTGGAGTTCATCATCGCTCTCTCTGAGGAGTCCTCCATCGCTCTCTCTGTGGAGTTTGTCATCGCTCTCTCTGTGGAGTCTGTCATCGCTCTCTTTGTGGAGTCGTGCAGTGTTCTCACGGTAGAGTCGATCTATGCTCTCTCAACGGAGTCGTTCTGTGCTCTCCGTGTGGCGTCGTCTTCATCTTGGGTATTGCTGTCATCCAATGTATCGACGATCTGCCATGGCATCATGGTGTTGGATTCATCTACCATGAGAAGAATCGTATTGAACTGTTCAACTGTGTTGCTGATGTTGTGATCAGGTTCTCCGAATAACTCAGCCATGTCTGAGCAGTATTGTGTGTATTGTTCGATAGACAAATCATCGCTTTCTGTTTCGGAGTTGTGATCATTCTCTTCATGTTCAATGAACAAATCATCTTCCTGCGTGAAGGCTGGGACCCTTCGTGGTGCGTGGACTACTCTCTGTTTCTTGGCATCAGGCCACAGCATAATCCTGCACTCACGAGTCGGGATGTCATATATGCTGGGCTGAAGATTCCCCATTCTGAAGAACTCATCGTCGGGGTCTTCACGGTACAACACCTCTAGTTGCGGTTCGGATTTGGTACTGAGGTAGCCATCTCCCAAGATGAAATCTTCATCTGAGTCGTAGTCTACAAGGACCATATCATCTTCTAGGGCTGTGCTAACTGCTTGTTCCAGGGTGTTGTGAAAGTTATTTTTAACTGATGGTGTAAGTTCGAGCATTGTTCTGTCTTTTGAGGCAAGAAGATTGGGTGCTGCAGCTTTAAATGTATTTTTGTTCATTTTTGTGCATTTCCCTTTTAAGTGGGCATGGTCCTGGTCATCTGACGTCATGATGCTAGTGACGTTATGTGCCAGACTCGATTGCCCATGCACAATTCGAGTTTCCTTTACTGTGCGCTCTTGGCACAACTGCTCATGTGCGGCTCCTTCCTCAAGATGGCTGCCGCTCAGAACTTCCTTCAATCCTGTCTCTGCCTCGAGGTAAGTTTTGGTGCCGTTTTTTCTGATTTTCTTTTCTAGACACTGATTCTGTGTTTGTAAAGACTGACAGTATTGATTTTGTTTTTGTTCATAAGCAAGGCATTTTTGTATCGCGATTTCTAGAATTAGATGCTTATTTTGTAATAATTCTTCCCTCAAATTTTTATCAGATAGTCCAGAAATTAATTCATGCATTATCACAGTGTCTCTGAATTCAGCATACTCACAGCCTTGTGGTATTAACTTGAGATTTGTAATAAAATCAGAGATGGGCCCTCCGTTTCTCTGACAAGTTAAATCTTTCCAGCATCTCACCAGCCTGACTGTTACAGCATTTAGCAAATTTTTTGAGTATGATTTCTACTTTGGATTTGTCTTCATCTTCTAAGTAATTAAAGCAATTATAGATTTCTCTAGCTCCATGTACTCCTGTTAAGAGAAGTAGGGCTATTTTCTTTGCATCAGAGGCATGGCTTAAATCATTAGCTGTGATAAATATTTGGAACATCTGTTCAAACATTTTCCAGTTATAACTCAAATTACCGGTTGTTTCCAGCCGCCATGGAGTTCCAACAAGTTCCATTGAATCAGTTAGTCGTCGAGGATCCATTTGCTGCAAAGTCTTCCACAGTCGAATATCCGGTTTAAGTTTTTCTTCTCTTGCTGATGTCTAGCTAGCTTTCGGAAATCACTCCTGGTATCATATATTATTCTCTAAGTCTGAATAAAGATTGTAGACTTCCAGTTAACACAAATACTTTATTCAGTAGGTTTGTTCTGTTTCCAGAGCTTAACTAGATGTAATACAGTCAAGAGGTATGACCAGTGAAGCTAAGGTGAGCTGCCTATGCTGAGCTGTCTCTGTCTGCTGCTGCTGCTCCCTAGCCCTGTGCTTCTGAAAGAGGCGGATCCTACCTTGGGCTGGACCCTTTATACCCGTCTCTGATGCCCTCTAGTGATGCTGTGGCTGTTACATCTGTCTGCAGTGCTGGGTGTATGTGCAGATGTATGTCAGTTTGCTGACATCCTGGCCTTTGCCTCGCTTGTGGCAAGAAGACGGATCCTCTTGGGCGGGAAGTCGACTACACTGCCAAGTGCTTCGACAAGGCTGGGTAACTTAATGGAGGTTTTGCACCTCGAGGTTACCGTGAGAGGGCTGGTAGAAGGTTTTACCAATGATGGCGGCCGTTTACAATGTACTTTAAGGAGGTGGTCGCTGATAGCTGTTGGTGAGGGCGGGGGGGAGTTTACTGGTGAGGTTATGGTGTTGTAAGGGGCAGTGGGGGATGGGGGGTTCTTACTGTGTGGTTGTAACTTTTTGTTATTGTCTGCTCTGTATAAAAATTATAATGAAAACATTTACAAAAAAAAGCATGCTATATAACGGGCGCGATTAAATGGAAATGAAACAGAGTGCGTTTTGGGCACATTTAGTGGGGTATTTCCCAGTGCTTGCAGTGCCGAGAATGACTCCACTATTAAACAGGACTCTGCTTCATTGTTGGGCAGCAGTGAGGAGCGCACCACCGAGGCCGCACTTAGACTCATTTCCTACACTCGAGTTTGACCTTTGGACCCCCAATGTGGCCTCTGCCCCAACTTACCAATTAGGAGCCCTCATAAGGGCAGGGTACCCCTGGCTCGATCTGTGGCATGGGCAAGATGCTACCTGGGCACATTGTCAATGCCAGTCTGGCCGTGGAGTGCCCCTGCCAGCCTAGCGGTGCCACCTGGGCACCCTAGCACTGCTAAGTAAGTTGAGGCATTGGGGAGAGTCCGGAGGCCACGGTGGGGTCCACAGATTGAGCTCTTTAGTGCATGAAGTGAGTCTATGTGAGGTCTCGGTGGGTTGTTCCTCGCCGAGGCCCAACAATGAATGGGTACCATCCTGCCCACAGCCTGACTATGTGCCTCTCCCTCACGCCCCAGTCTCTCTCCCCCCCCCCCCCCCCCCACTTCTCCCGCCCGACCTTTAAAGGCGCATGACTAATTAGAAGCTGGTAATCTGCTAATAATTTAAAAGTTCTCTTGCCTTTTTTCATTTTTAATGGGACGAATGATGTTGGAAACACATGAACCTCTCTCGTTTCCCCCTCAGATTCTCACAAACTCGCATTTCTCTCACACACACACACTCACCCCCCCTTTTCTTTTCTGCCCAGCCAACAGTGAGATGGAATAAATCAAATAGACTAATCAGAGAAATGCCTCTCTGATCAAGTGCTCCAAGAGGCCTTGTTCTGATTGGGCTATTTCATTAATGTGATATCTTTGAAATTGGTCGGTTGTTCCTTTCGAACCAGCGTTTTCCGGTCACGGGGCGGCTGCCAGCTCCGCCGACCTCCTGGAGACCTTTCATGGACCCCAGTTCGGGAACATTTGTCATCTAGCCATTGAGATTTTTGTGAAGTGCACTGTTGCAGAGGAGGGAATCACAACAGCCAACTTGTACACAACATCCCACAAACCAGCAAATTAACCAACTGCAGGTCAATCAGTTACATGACATCACAAAATCTCAAAGCATTTCTCCCAACAAATTATTTTAGGACTTGCTATAATAGGCAAAACGCCCAACATCTGCAGCAGCATCGGTGAATATCTCTTCTGTGACCTTGGTTTAGGGAGGAATGCTGTCCAAGGCACCAGGGGTATCCCCTACCCCAGTTCAGGTTGTGCCATTGGATTGTTGACATCCATCAGAGCCAACAGATAAGTTAGCTCTGTGCTGTGGTTTAATATTTTGTCCAAAACAGCCCAATGTTAGGAAATCCCCCAAATAGTCAGCAAGTCAATCAGATCCCAAGATTTACCTCCTGTCAGCCAGGGTGGTGTTAAGAGTTGTGGGGATAAGGATAGATTTGAGACTAAGGTAGAAGATGAATTTTCAAAAAGACAATGAACAACTTCTCCTTGTGATATATAATGATAATAATCTTTACTGTCACAAGTAGGCTTGCATTGCAATGAAGTTACTGTGAAAAGTCCCCAGTCGCCACATTCCGGGGCCTGTTCGGGAACACAGAGGGAGAATTCAGAATGTCCAAATTACCTAACAGTACGTCTTTCGGGACTAGTGGGAGGAAACCGGAGCACCCGGAGGAAACCCACGCAGACACGGGGAGAACGTGCAGACTCCGCACAGACAGTGACCCAGCCGGGAATCGAACCTGGGACTCTGGCGCTGTGAAGCAACAGTGCTACCCACTGTGCTACCGTGCTGTCCTCTAATTGTGTGCCGGTAGAATCTCCCCAGATGTTGGAGTAGTGCAGTATAACTGGGTAATGCAAAAAAGCATAGGTTATTTGTTAAAGGTAATTCATCTTGCTCTGGAGTGTGCACTGCCTGACAGTCATGTTAAACAGATCAGTGCTTGATTCATTGTGCTAGGAGACCTTTGAAGTCGCATGACTAATTAGAGATGGGTCATTGGGTTTCATTCAATAATTTAGTAAAAGCTGTCTCAGTCTTGCCAGTAGATTTCAGCAAGCTTTTGGTGCCCTTCCCCTACAGAGGTGACAGCATGACTGACAGTCGGGTTTGCCTCCCCTCACAATAAACAGCTCAACCCGTGGCACTCGGCAATATCCAACCATGCCGAATGATGCATCATTGATTTTTGTCACGCCACATTAGCCGACGTGCCTCTCACAGCCGTAGCACAGATAGAGGGCCAGCAGGTTCCATGCTCTTCTGTCACTCCACGCTTGGCGTGCTAATGTCTACCCAGAAACTGTGGCTGGGATTTTCTGGCCTCCCCATGACAGGGCTTTCCCAAGGCGGATGTGGTGAGTCACGACCGTAGGTGGGATCGTCTGGTCACCCACCCGCCACCAGGGAACCCGCCGCCTGCGGTCGTCTTCAGCGGGACTGGAAGATCCCACGGCAGGAAGGGTTCGAAAATCCTGCCCTGTGCCTCAACACTCTCTGCGATAGGTATGTGTGCTTTCAAGCACTCAATCACACAGACACTCGTCCACCCTCACATTCTCAAGTGCACACGCACTCATACTAACTCCTGTATACACACACTCATATCAGCTCATGTATACACACACTCATATTAACTCATGTATATATGCACTCATACTAACCCATGTACACACACTCAAATTCACTCATTTATACACGCACTGATCCTCGCACGGAGATAATTGCATGCATGCACTCATACACAGACTCATGCACTCACACTCATACTCACTCTTGCAAACACAAAATGCCTCACAGGACTGGGGTAGAAGGTTATGTTCTAGATCACAGGAAGGTGGAACATGAATAGACTGCAAGCTCTTAAAAGGAAATTGCTTTCAGTTAAAGCTTTTCAAGATTTGGTATTGTTTTAAAGCAACTCTTAATCAATAATTATCACATGCTTTCTCCAGTTTTGTTTGGGATTGTTTAAAATAAAGTGAACACTGATCATTGAGAAATTTCACCATCATTCAGTGACTCTCTGCCATAAAGTCTCCCCCATTCCCTGCCCTTACCCCACCTTCTCTATCTTTCTCCCCTCCTCTCCTGAAAGTCCTGGCTGGCACTGGGCTCTACATCCACTCATGCCCCCTTCCTCCATGTTCACTGAGGTCCATGTGTGAGTCCAGAATGCAAGTGTTATCAGATTTAACAATACACAGATATTTCAGGTGAGCCCAAATCTGCCCTCAACCAAAAGCCATGCACTACTGAACTTTCAGCAAGGATCACTGACGAATGATCAGGAACAGGTAGCACGAGATGATCTTTAGTCTTTCCTCTGCTTCAGCCCAGAGACCAAATGTAATTCTCTTCCTCCCTCCCCACCAACCCCACCCTGTTCCCCTTACCCCACCACACATCAAATATGAATCACTGCGATTTCTCTCAATCTCGTAATGCGGCAGAGAATTTAATCAACAGAGCTGGGAGTGAGTCACTCAATGATGGTGACATTTCTCAATGAACAGTCGTCTTTGTAAATGTGATGTGGAATTTCTTAATTAAGGACAATGCCACTGATTTTGCATCCTCACAGCCTGGGCAGAAATCTATCAGAGCACCGAATTTATCCATTATCAAAGCTGCCTGATTACTGTCTGATTGAAGTCAGCGAGTTGCACTTCCGGCAAGTTCTATGATAGGCAAGCAATGCACTCTACCCAGGTGTCATTTACCTGCCCTTTTTTAGTTTCTGTCTGTCACTTTGCTTTGTTACAATAGAGCAGTGGTTATGCAACTGGATTAGTAACCCAGAGAACTGGACTAATCAACCAGAGACTGAGGGTTCAAATCCCAAGATGATAGTTTGAGAGTTTAAATTTAGTTTAAAAAATATAAAATTAAAACACTGCTGTCAGTAAAAGTGATCACGAAGCTGTTGAATTGTGGTAAAAGCCTAATAAGTTCTTGAATGTTCTTTAGGGAATCCTGCTGTTCTTACCCAGTCGGACCCAGATATGATTACTACCATATCAGTGTGTTACCCCTCACTTTTCTCTTAAGTGTCCTAGGAACCCAATCAAGGCAACTAAGTTGAGCAATAAATGCAGACCTTTTCAGTGACAGCCACATCCAGAGAAAGAATGATCTTATTTTGTTTAATGGTTGTAGAACATAGAACATACAGTGCAGAAAGAGGCCATTTGGCCCATCGAGTCTGCACCGACCCACATAAGTCCTCACTTCCACCCTATCCCCGTAACCCAATAACCCCTCCTATCCTTTTTGGTCACTAAGGGCAATTTATCATGGTCAATCCACCTAACCTGCACATCTTTGGACTGAGGGAGGAAACCGGAGCACCCGGAGAAAACCCACGCAGACACGGGGAGAATGTGCAGACTCCGCACAGACAGTGACACAGCGGGGAATCGAACCTGGGACCCTGGCGCTGTAAAGCCACAGTGCTAGCCATTTGTGCTCCTGTGCTCCCCGTTATGTTGGAATGTTGCAGTTTGTCCTTGCCACCTATTTCCGCAGCTGGTGGGATTGTTCCATTGTGGACTCCTCCAGCGTCCGTCCCGTCTGTCCCCCCCCTCCCCAGACCTCAAGAATCATAAACCAATGAGTCTCCCCCCAACACTACTTCCCAAAGGGTGCTAGTCAGTCAACATTCTGCAGCACCGTGACACTTTGTGCTGATCCTATACCTAAGGCATCTAACAGTGATTTTGGTTGCAAGGCTTGTAGAGACATTAGTATGTTCTTTCCGCTTTCATTTTTTCTTGCACAGAATTATAGAATTCCTACAGTGCAGACAGTGGCCATTCGGCCCATCGAATTCACACCAACCCTCTGAAAGGGCACCCTATCTAGGCCCATGCCCCCACCCTATCCCTGTAACTCTGTAACCCCACCTAATCTTTTGAACAGTGAGGGGCAATTTATCATGGCCAATCCATCTAACCTGTACATCTTTGGATCGTGGGTGGAAACTGGAGCACTCGGAGGAAACCCACGCAGACATGGGGAGAACGTACAAACTCCACACAGACAGTGACCCAAGGCTGGAATTGAACCCGGGTCCCTGGTGTTGTGAGAGAGCAGTGCTAACTACTCTGCCACCCTTCAATTTATTCCAGCTTCTGTATTTTGCCTCTTCTGTCGATGGTCGGATAGCCCTGCCCCCCATCTCTAGTATGTAAGAAGTGGACTGGTGACAATGTGCAAATTGTTATCCAGAAGGAGCAGTTGAGGGGAGTAGCATAGGTCCGGAGTAGCATAGGTCTTTGGAAATCTTTTTTCCAGAGAAGGGAAGGCAGGTGGATGCAGAATCATCAAATATTTTAAGGCAGAGGTAGATAGATTCTTGACTAACAAGGGAGTCAAAGGTTATCGGGCTAGGCGGAATGTGGAGTTGAGGTCACAATCACATCATGATCTTATTGAATGGAGGAGCAGTCTCGAAGGGCCTATGCCTGCCCTTGATCGTATGTTCATCTGTATGTGATTTGAAGCTAGACAACTTCATGAGAGGGAAAGGAGCAGATGTTATATTGATAGGGTTAAATGGAACAGCTTGGACTGGAACATGGACTAGTGTTTGTGCTGTACACTCTGTGAAAAGACTCTATGGAAATATCACCTCCCTCAGATGGGAGAGTGGTAGGAACACAATGCTGGTGTACAATATTGGTTGGCCTGATGTACTGTTAAACTCTGCACTTTGTTTCTCAGACTGATGTGTATTCTTGTCCCCAGGTGCCAGTGCTGAGGCCCATGGATCTGATGGTGGAGGCCAGTCCTCGAAGAGTGTTTGCCAATGCTCATACATATCACATCAACTCCATTTCAGTAAATAGCGACTATGAGACATACATGTCAGCTGATGACTTGAGAATAAACCTTTGGCACCTGGAGATTACCAACCGAAGCTTCAGTATCTTTCAACTGCAAATTATTTGGCATCAATAAGCAATCTTTTCACGTTACTGTGACTGAGATCAGTGGAAGAGAGGTGGATGGTCATGTCTAATAGAATCCTAACATATCTTGGGGGCAGAGAGAGAGCAAATAAGGGGTCTATTTTTGTTTAACCTATAGCATCAACAGAAATTCCAATTTCATTTCCCTTTTTCTTCCTTTCCTCCTGTGACCCGAATGGTGAGGATTGGCAAGGCCAATCCAACTGTGGAGAGTGTCAGAGAGAAAACTGATCAGCTCACAAACAAAGGGCAGAATTTAATGTCCTCCACGTTGGCAGGTTTTCTGGGCAGAGGGTGGTGGTATTTAATCAGGTGGGTGGGTGGGTACCATGCCCGTCACCTACTCGCCTCTGCCCTGTTTAAGTCCATTGGTGAAAGGCCCAAGGACGGCCTTCCCGACCCATCGGCAAATGAAGCCCTTATGTGGGTAACTAATTAAGGACCTCATCCCACTGCTGTTGGTATTACACCAGAGGTGGTCAGGGGATCGTCATGTGGGAGTGCAACAACCAAACTTGTGTGGGGTTGCTTACAGGCTTTCAGGTGGGCCTCTTGTTGAAAGAAACTCAGTGCCTGATCGAGGGATCGGTATTGGGAAGGGGGGGTTGTAGTGCAGCTGAGAGACACTTGCCTGACCTTGCAGCCGGTCACCCGCCCTTCCTCCCTGCGAGCCCCCTCCCCCGTGATCTCCCTTGCATTTGGAAGGGAAATGCCTTGTTCTATCAGTGAAAGTATCCCAGGGTTGATTAAACTTACTTTTCAACTTGCCTTCTCTCAGTACAGTGCAGGAAACCCATTTTGATGTGTCGCTCTTACTCTTCCCCCTTGTCAATCGAGTTGTGCTGGGAGACTTAATGGCCCACCCTGTCTAGATCCCGGTATTGTGTGAGATGTCACACGCTCAGTGACAACCCCTGATTGATGAAGGTAATTATTGATGCTGATTCTCTGGTAACAGGTCTTGTTCCATCTGACACCAGCCCTTTTGTGTCCAGTGCCAGTGAGAGGAGCAATTAAATCCTGATCAATAGTAAGTGGATTTACAGGGCCCTGTAGTACTCGAGCTGTGACCTGATCGAACCTGGGAATAGGTTTGCCCCAAGGCTCCGCTGGCACCTCTGCTATCTTGACTGCCTTTTTAATTTGCCTCTCTCGATGAGAATGAGAAAGCCTTCCAAGCAATGAAACTACGTACGTGGTTTTCATTTGCTCCTTTAACTCTAGCAGAAAGTTAATGCACCAGGGCTGCTATTTAAAATGGTTACAAGCAACAGTAATATTATTTTGTGATGTATTCTGTGACAAAGGGTGAATACAGAATTACAAAAATCATATTGTCACTTGGTAGTACAGAATGTGAGAATTGCAGAAAAAAAGAGATTTGCTGTTGAAGCCTCTCATCTTGCACTCATCAGGACAGACCCAAGAATGCCAAATTTCAAAGGGAACAACAGTTTATACTGCCTGAGAAAAAGGGTGCTGATTGGTTGGCAATTCAGCTCCGATGCATTGTAGCTGTTCTAAGAATTATACCAATAACCAAGTTAAGATTATCAATTGGGCTCGCAACATAACTCACTTACACTTTCTCGAAGTTACAAACATTTAAATATAGGGACTTGTCCTCTGTAGGCAAAAGGAATATGTCCAGACATTGCACATTTTTGGAACAAAAAGCACGGAGAACAATAGCTCTCTGGTACATTCGCCATGGTAACGTCTTGACCAATCTGCACTTCTTTACTCGTGCAATATAAATTGTTATTCCTTTTGAAATCTGACATTCTTTCAAAAATAAAATTATACTTTTTAAGAGACTTCAATGGTGAAAACTGTGTTTCCCGTTATCATTTAGACCACTTTGAAGTCTTAGCTTCAGTTGGTTTCCTTCATATTATTACTGTCAGTTTTAAGTGTGCATTGACCTCTTGACAGAGTGGGAGAAAAGTTAATCCTAATAAATAGATTCTGGTTCGCCACTTTATAGAATTTTCTGTATGCCAGTTTTAGATTTTAATGTCTCTCTGAACCACAGATAACTTTTAGAACCTAATGATAGTGACAGCAAATGTCTTTGATTCTGTAGTTAGATGGGGAAGGTGGGAGAAGCTGAAGTGGAGCATTAACATTAGCATGGACTGGTTAGGCCAAATGGCCTGTTTCTGTGCTGTATACTTGATGTGATTCTTTATGAAGGAGTTGCAGATTAGCAGAGGCACAAGTCTTCTGCCATTGATCATCTGATTAGGGTTGCAAGTCTGGCTGCACTTTTTGTGGAGGTATCATCACATGATCTCCTGCCTCCATTTAGCCCCACCATCCAGATTCCCACCCGACACATGGATCCTAGTCTTCCCACAGCTAATGAGAAAATGAGACTTTTCATTAAAAATTGGACGATTCTTGGATTGTCAGTTCGTCAGCCCATTTTCTGGTATAACTAGTAAACAAAAGTGTTCAAATTGTTTTCTTATTAAATATTTTTTTAAATAAATACCCCAATGTTTTTTCTCTTGGGGTTGTTTGAAGCAGTGTCCTGGAGATTAGTCTTATAAATCCTGGAGGGTTGACGATCCTATTCCTGACATCTAAGAGCAACATGTCTAGATTCAGAGTCCCTTCTTTTGGCGGCTTAGTGAGTCGACCTGTGCTGCAGCAGTGATCTGACACTCTGCAGTTGCCGTCAGTGCCCTGGGCATTAAAGTCTTACATATATTATGCTTCAATACAGTTGAACTAACTTCTACCCCTTTCGATTCCAGCCCCCTTAAGCGTCCATGACCCTTTTTAATTAATAACATCGAAAGAAAGAAGAAGAATTTATATCGCACTTTTCATTACTTCAACACATCCATTATAGTGTAGGGCAACGTGGCAGCCAATTTGCACACAGCAAAGTGATGGAAGATGATGGTCATTAACTCTGAATTTATTTCCCAGTCAATTTGCGGTTTGAGTATAGATAAGACACAGGAGATCTAGTATAATGTTATATATTTATATGTGGCAGTGTACGCAGTGGGGTCGTGGACATTGTATTCGAGACTGGTTGTTTCCTTAAATCGTTGTCTTTTAGATATTGTAGATATAAAGCCGGCCAACATGGAAGAGCTGACAGAGGTGATCACGGCAGCAGAATTCCATCCGCACCAGTGTAACATGTTTGTATACAGCAGCAGTAAAGGGACGATCCGGCTATGCGACATGCGGGCATCCGCGCTGTGTGACAAGCATTCCAAACGTAAGTGCCCACCTCAGTGTGCCATTGTGCCGCTTGCTAATGGTTTTGGTTACAGGCCCTGACCTCAACTACTATCTATCCTTAGTGGCCAATCTGAAAAATGGGTTCTGGAAGGTAGGTAGTCATCTGCCAGTCATGGGCAGCTACCAAATGGAAGCCAAACATTTCCACACAGAGTAAGTGCTAAGCTACTAGACCAAGGTTCCATTATACTGCAAGCAGAGTACTGATGATGCTGGAAATTGGGAAATACTGGAATCCATTATTAAGGAGGGAGAAGCAGAACATTTAGAAAATCATAATCCAAACAAGCAGAGTCAACACGATTTTGTGAAATCATGTTTGACAAATTTATTAGAACACTTTGAAGATGTAACAAGCAGGGTGGGTGGATAAAAGGGAACCAATAGATTGGATGTATTTGGGTTTTTAAAAGGCATTTGATAGGGTGCCACATAAAAGCTTACCAGACACTATAAAAGCTTCTGATGTTGGGGTGATATGTTAACATGGATAGAAGGCCGGCTAACAAGAAAACGTGTCAGGATAAATAGGTTATTTTCAGAATAACAAACTGTAATTCACGAAACGCCACAGGGATCAGAGCTGGGCCCTCGATGATTTATGACCTATGTTAATAGATTAGAGGAATAGATAGAGTGTATGGTAGCCAAATTTGCTGACGATACAAAGATAGGTAGGAAAGCAAGTTGTGACGAGGATACACAGAATCTGCAACAGTATAGATAGGTTGAAGTGGCAAAAAAGTTGGCAGGTGGAGTATAATGTGCAAAAATATCCACTTTGGCAGAAAGAATATTTAAATGGAGAGAGACTACAGAATGCTGCAGTACAGGGAGATCTGTGGGCCCTTGAACATGAATCGCAGAATCCTAGATTTTCGCTCCTGAGGCAGATGTCGAGAAACCTCAGCACTGGGCTGAATTTTATGTGCCCCCACTGGGTGTTTCTTCAGTGGGAGCCAGGAGACAGTTAAATAGGGTGGAGTATCATCTCTCAAAGAGTCGTCAGGCTGTGGAATTTCCTTCCCAGAGAGCAGTGGAGGCTCCGTCAGTGAATATATTGAAGCCTAAGTTGGCAGATGTTTAATCGACAAGGGAGTCGAGCATTATAGGGGACCAGGCAGGAGAGTAGAGTTGAGGCCACAATGAGATGAGCCAAGGTTTTATTGACTATCGGAGCAGGTTCAAGGGGCCGAAAGGCCTACTCCTCCTGTTCTCATGAAATGAAGACTCAAGGTTTTAAAGAGAGTGGAACAGCATGGATAGGAAGGTACAGAAAGCGGAGAGTAGGGGCAAAAATGTTTTTGGGACTAGAGGGATATGAACAGTCGTGTCTCCCAAGAGTCACAGTTAGCTATACAGATCAAATGTCCTAGATTCAACACTCAGCTTGCACTGATTTAACTTGCCCTGTCTAGGCAACAAACAGAGTGCTGCAAATGTCTCAATGACTCTGGGCTAGGGAGGGAAAAGATAACCATGTTTCACGTGTGTGGGTGCTGATGAGGTTCAGCTGTGAGTTTCTGCAGCCTCTTCCATTATGATCAAGCAAACTGACAACTGACTGCCTACCTCACATATGAAGTGTGGTTACTTGGGATTCAGCAGGTACCCATACTGCAGCATCAAACCAATGCCTTCAAACCAAACGGAAAGAACCTTAAGTGGATGAGCAGTTGAGCACTAGCACAAGCTGAGTGGCCCTAATGGTCTTTCACTCTCCGATGTAACGTTCTGTTATTCTACAATGTGTTGATGGTGCACAGTTCTCTATGTAAGAGTTACAACTAAGTACTCTGAAGGAATATTTTGTGAAGATCTTGTATGTCACAATTTCCAGGCAGATCCTCCCGATCAATAAAGATACACACAGCATCTCAGAAATCTACCCCACCCTGTCTAAACATTCCTCCTCCCACTTTATCCTCCACTTCGGTGAGATTTGTGGTATTTCCTCCATTATTCCTTTTCCAGCTTTGCTGCCTCTATTTCACCAGAAGTCTGCCAAAAGCACTGGTTCCTGATCTAATTATTTAACCTCCTTTCCTTCTCCGATCAGCAGATTTTTAAAAGTTTGGTATTGCCTGACCACCACTGCTTGAATTGCCCCCACCTCTTGAACCATGAAGGTATGCTGTGATCTAGACCTTGGCCCTTCACCTTGGTTGTTTCATGTAGTTTTTTTAACCAAAGTCCATTATATGTTCTGCCTTTTTAGCCTTGCATTGTGACAAATTTTCTGCAGTTTCCAAAGTACAATTAATAAAGCACTATAGAGTCAATTCCCAGCACACACTGTACTTTAAATATTCCACCTGTCTTCATTGTTCTGCCTCATTTTTAATCCCCTGCAGACTGCCCCTCCCCCTCCATCTCCACAGGATTATATTGCCACGGTCTATCTATCATTCACTGTCCATCAGTGCTTTCCATGTGAATGTTTCATCATAATATGATTGCGATATTTGTTAAGGATCTGATAAACAATGTACATCATTCAAACCTGTCAGATGAAGGGTGTTATTAAGAGATTGGATCAGAGCACTGGTGTTTCATCACTCCCATCCAGCAGAGATATAAGTGTATGAAAAATACACTGTTTCATAACAATAAAGTGTTACAGGGATAAAGTGTGGCACTTAAAGGCTTTATGTGCCTTATGCAAGGTTTGGAATATACTATATAGCCGGATATTTGAAATATGCCATGGTGAAGCGTTTTTCCTGGTTTACAAAAAGCTATTTAAAAAAAATGAATTTTGGGTAATTGGCAAAAGAACTAGAGTGTGTTACGATGGCCTGGAATGCAATGCCTGTAAGGGCAGTGGAAGGAGATTCAGCAATCATTTTCAAAAGGTAATTAAATAGATAATTGAAAGGGAAAAGTTTTGAGGGTTTGGGGGAAATAGCAGGGGAGTGAGACAAATTGGACAGCTCTTTCAAAGATTTGGTACTGACACAATGAGCCCAATTGCCTCCTCCTGTGCTGTGCCACGCTATGGTTCTATTATAACAAAACTGCGAGAGAATAAAAGTCAAATAAATCAAATCATCCAGGAAGGAGATCCAGTTTAGAACCTCAACTCAGAAGAAAACTGAAATAGCTAAATAGATCGAAGTAATGAAGTAAAAAGGGTATCAAAACAGAAAATGCTGAAAAACTCAACAGGTCAGGCTTCATCTGTGTGTGCGAGAGAGAAAGAAAGAAAAACAGAGTTAAGGTTTTCAGGTCAATGACCTGTGTAAAAAAAACAAAAAGAAATTCATGTATAACTGAGTTAGGACACTCAGTGTTAAACTGGTCCCTGCATAATTGAAGGGAAAGAAATAAAGCTCTTCAGTGGCAGTGTAAGATTTATCACACTTCAACATAAGCAAAATGCAAGGTGCAAATAAATTGTGTGGCATAAGTCATTAAGAAAGTCAACAATAATAACCACATGATGAGAAACTGAGCATTGGAAAATTAAAGAAGTTCAGGGATGAGATTAGATGGAAATCACAGAATAATACAATGCAGATGAGGCCCTTCGGCCCATCGAGCCTGCGCCGAAGCATGAAAAACACCTGGCCTGCTTCCCTAATCCCATTTGCCAGCACTTAGCCCATAGCCTTGAATGTTATGATGTGCCAAGTACTCATCCAGATATTTTTTAAAGGATATGAGGCAACCCGCGTTTACCACCCACCCAGGCAGTGCATTCCAGACCATTACCACCCTCTGGGTAAAAAGGTTTTGCCTGAAATCCCCATAAACCTCCTGCCCCTCACCTTGAACTTGTGTCCCCTCATGACTGACCCTTCAACTAAAGGGAACAGCTGCTCCCAGTCCATGCCCCTCATAATCTTGTACATCCCAATCAGGTCACCCCTCAGTATTCTCTGCTTCAGCGACAACAACCCGAGCCTATCCAACCTCTCTTCATAACTTAAATGTTCCATCCCAGGCAACATCCTGGTGATTCGCTTCTGCACCCCCTCCAGTGCCCCCTCCAGTGCAATCAAGTCCTTCCTATAATGTCACAATCAGAATTGCACACGGTTCTCCAGCTGTGGCCTCACCAAATTTCTATCCAAGTCCAACATGACCTCCCTGCTTTTGTAATCTTTGCCTCAATTGATAAAGGCAAGTGTCCCATGTGCCTTTTTCACCACCCTATTAACTTGCCATTCTACCTTCAGAGATCTATGGACAAACACGCCACGGTCCCTTTGTTCCTCGGAACTCACCAGTGTCAGGCGATTCATTGAATACTTCCTTGTCAAATTACCCCTTCCAAAGTGTATCCCTTCCTAACGTGTCCGCCCAGAGGCCCTCCTCTATCTCTTCCCCCAGCTCCTCCTCCCACTTTCGCTTCAGCTCCTCGGTTTGTATGAGGTCACATTTTTCAGGGTTAATTCCCATCTGCCACTTTCTGCCCATTTGACAATCCCGTCTACATCTTCCTGTAACCCAAGACACTCAACCTCACTGTTAACCACCTGGCTAATCTTTGTGTCATCCACAAACTTACTGATCCTACCCCCCACAGTCATCCATGTTGTTTATATAAATGACGAATAATTGGGAACCCAGATCTCTGTGGTATGCCACTGGACGCTGTCTTCCAGTCACCAAAGCAGCGATCAGTCATCACCCTCTGTCTCCTACAGACAAGCCAATTTTGAGTCCACCTTATCAAGTTACCCTATATCCCATGTGCATTTGCCTTCTTTAAAAGTCTCCCATTTGGACCTTGTCAAAGGCTTTATTAACATATAAATTACATCAACTGCATTACCTTCATCTACATACCTGATCACAAACTCAAAAACTTCAAACAAATTTGTTAGGCATTACCTCCCTCTGAAAAAGCCATGCTGACTATTCTTATTTTTTTTAATAAACATTTTATTGAGGTATTTCTTTGGCATTTCATCAGCAACAAAATCAACAATATACATAACAAGAAAAATATAAACATAGTGCAAATTCCACCTCCCTCTCCCGCAGGTCTTGCCATTACTTACCCCCCTAACCTACACTAACCTAACCCCCCCCCCCCTTTCTGCTGACGATTAGTTCTCTGCGAGGAAGTCGACGAATGGTTGCCATTTCCGGAAGAACCCCAGCAGAGACCCTATGATGGGGAACTTAATTTTCTCTAGGCAGAGGAAGCCTGCCATGTCTGAAAGCCAGGTCTCCGATTTCGGGGGCTTTGAGTCCCTCCAAGCCAGCAACATACGTCTCCGGGCTACCAGGGAAGCAAAGGCCAGAACATCTCTCTCCTCCTGGATTCCCGGGTCCTGCGATACCCCAAAAATCACCACCTCCGGACTCATTGCCACTCTCATATTCAATACTGTGGACATGGCGTCAGCAAACCCCAGCCAAAATCCCCTCAGTTTTGGACATGCCCACAACATGATTCGCTGGCCCCCCCGCGCACTTCGCACACCTGTCCTCCACCCCAAAGAATCTGCTCATCCGGGCCACTGTCATGCGAGCCTGGTGAACAATCTTAAATTGGATCAGGCTGAGCCTGGCACACATTGCGGTCGCGTTGACCCTTCCTAACGCGTCCGCCCACAGGCCCTCCTCTATCTTTCCCCCTAGCTCCTCCCACTTTCGCTTCAGCTCCTCGGTTTACGTCTCCTCCGAACCCATAAGCTCTCTATATATGTCTGAGACGCTCCCCTCTCTTATCCATCCTCTAGAAACCACCCTATCCTGAATCCCTCTTAGTGGCAGGAGTGGGAAGGTTGGTACCTGCTTCCGCAAAAAGTCCCGTACCTGTAAATATCGGAATTCATTTCCCCAGCCAATGCAAACTTCTCATCCAGCGCCCTCATACTCGGGAAGCTTCCTTACAAGAACATGTCCCCCATCCTCTCAATCCCTGCTCTCCGCCAAATTCGGAACCCCCATCCATCCTTGGGGCAAACTGATGGTTATTGCAGATTGGGGACCACACCGATGCCCCCTCTGCTCCCACATGTCTCCTCCACTGCCCCCAGACTCTCAGGGCTGCCACCACCACTGGACTGATAGAGTACCAGCGGGAAAGGCAGGGGCGCCGTCACCAATGCCCCCAAACCTGTGCCCTTACAAGAAGCCGCCTCCATGCGCACCCACGCCGGTTCACCCTCCACCAGCCACCTCCTAACCATGGCTATATTAGCCTCCCAGTAGTAATTGCTGAAATTCGGCAGCGCCAGCCCTCCATTCCCCTCGACTCCGCTCGAACATTGCCCTCTTCGCCCGCGGGGGGTTGCCCCCCCCCCACACAAAGCCCATGATGATCTTATTGATCCGCTTAAAAAAGGACCGCGGGATGAAGATGAGGAGGCACCGAAAATGAATAGGAACCTCGGGAGGACCGTCATTTTTACCGACTGCATTCTGCCCGCCAGAGACAACGGGAGCGGGTCCCATCTCCAGAAATCCTCCATCTGGTCCACCAGACGGGCGAAGTTCAATTTATGTAGCCTGTCCCAATCAATCGCCACCTGGATACCTAAATACCCAAGCACCTAAAACTGTCCCCTACCACTCTAAACGGCAGTTCCCCCAGTCGCCTCTCCTGACCTCTCGCCTGAACCACAAACAACTCGCTCTTCCCCATATTAAGCATGTACCCCCGAAAAATTCCCCTAATTTCCCCCATGTCCTTCATTGGGTCTGAGACATACAACAGCAAGTCATCCGCATGCAACGAGACTCTGTGCTCCATCTCTCTCTCTCTCTCTCTCTCTCTCTCTCTCTCTCTCTCTCTCTCTCTCTCTCTCTCTCTCTCTCTCTCTCTCTCTCTCTCTCTCCCCCCCCCCCCCCCCCCCCCCCCCAGACCAACCGCTTCCAACCCTTTGAGGCTCTCAGCGCAATTGCCAGCGGCTCTATCGCAAACAGCAGTGGGGAGAGGGGACATCCCTGTCTTGTCCCCCGGTGTAGCCTGAAATAGTCCAAAGTCGTCCTGTTTGTCCGTACACTAGCCACCGGAGCCCGGTACAGTAACCTAACCCAGTCAACAAAGCCCCTTCCGAACCGCTCCAGTACCTCCCATAAGTAATCCCACTCGACCCGGTCGAAGGCTTTTTCCGTGTCCATCGCAGCCACCACTTCAACTTCCCTACCTTCCGGGGGCATCATGACCACGTTTAGCAGCCTTCTTACATTGGCCCCCAGCTGCCTGCCCTTAACGAACCCTGTCTGGTCCTCCCATATAACATCCGGTACACAGTCCTCAATCCTAGAGGCCAGAATTTTGGCCAGAAATTTGGCATCCACGTTCAGCAAGGATATCAGCCTATAAGAACCACACAGCTCCGGGTCCTTGTCCCTTTTCAGAATGAGCGAGATCATGGCCTGTGACATCGTCTGGAGTAGAACCCCTTGTTAAAGACCTTCAACAGCACCGGCCCCAATATTCCGGAGAACCTTTTATAGAACTCGACTGGGTACCCGTCTGGTCCCGGGGTCTTACCCGACTGCATGGCCTTCAAACCCTCCACTCTCTCCTCCAGCCCAATCAGGGCCCCCAGCCCTCCTACCAGCTCCCCATTCACCTTCGGGAAAGTCAGCCCATCCAAAAAGTGCCTCATCCCCTCTGGCCCCGCAGGGGGTTCCGACCTGTACAACCTACTATAAAAGTCCCGAAAGGTCTTGCTCACCCCCGCCGAGTCCCCAACTAAGTTCCCATCCCCATCAACAACTTTCCCTATTTCCCTAGCAGCCTCCCTCTTTCTGAGCTGCTGTGCAAGAATCCTGCTGGCCTTCTCCCCGTGCTCATAGATCGCCCCCTCGCCTTTCTGAGCTGTGCCACAGCCCTCCCTGTGGTTAATAAACCAAATTCCGCCTGCAGCCTCCGGCATTCCCTTAAAAGCCCTGCCTCTGGAGCCTCCGCATACCTCCTACCCACTCGCAGAATCTCTTTTACCAGTCGGTCCGTTTCTGCCCTAACCGTCCTGTCCCTGTGAGCCCGGATCGAGATCAGCTCTCCTCTCACCACTGCCTTCAGCGCTTCCCAGACCACCGCTGCTGAGACCTCCCCAGTATCGTTTACCTGCAGGTAGTTCAGCATGCATTTCCTCAACCTCTCGCACACCACTTCGTCCGCCAACAGCCCCACATCCAACTTCCATTGCAGGCGCTGCTTGCTATCCATACTGACCTGCAGGTCCACCCAGTGCGGAGCATGGTCCGAGATCGTAATCGCCGAATACCCCGTGTCCACCACCCCTGCCAACAGGGCCCTGCCCACAACAAATGAATCTATCTGGGAATACACCTTGTGTACGTGGGAGAAAAATGAAAATTCCTTGGCCCTCGGCTGTCTAAATCTCCACGGAATCACCCCCCACCCCATCGGATCCATGAACCCTTTCAGCTCCTTTGCCATTGCTGGCACCTTGCCCGTTCTCGAGCATAACCGGTCCAGGCCTGGATCAATAACCAAGTTGAAATCCCCACCCATAATGAGCCTGTGCGAATCCAGGTCCGGAATCTTCCCCAGCACCCTCTTTATAAAATCCCCATCGTCCCAATTTGGCGCACATACATTGACCAGCACTACCTTCATCCCCTGCAGCTTGCCGCTAACCATGATATATCGACCTCCCACATCCGAGACTATCCACCCCACCTCAAATACCACGCGCTTGTTAATCAGAATCGCAGCCCCACTTGTCTTCGAGTCCAGCCCCGTGTGGAAAACCTGACTAACCCAACCTTTCCTCAACCTGACCTGATCCACTACTTTAAGATGTGTCTCCTGCAGCATCACCAGGTCCGTCTTCAGTCTCCTCAGGTGCGCAAACACACGTGCCCTCTTTACCAGCCCATTTAGCCCCCGTACATTCCAGATGACCAGCCTAGTTGGGGGGCAAAGTGCCCCCCCACCACCGGTCAGCCATCCCTTTTCTTGGGCCCGTCCCTAGCCCATGCACCGTACCTCCTCCGGCCCACCCCGCGGGGGCCCCCAACTCCCTCAGTGACCTTCCATCGAAGTTCCTCCCACATCCCCCCCCCCCCACAACGCTACTCTAAATCCCAACCCAGCTAATAATCTAAGCATAGACCCCCCCCACCCCCACTGTACTTCCGTGAGCTAGCTCACCCAACTAGTTTGGTGACCCCCGCCTCTGGCACCAATAAGTCTCCCACCCATTGTTCCCTCACTCTCTCTCTCTCTCTCTCTCTCTCTCTCTCTCCCCCCCCCCCCCCCCCCCCCCAGGAGTCTTTTCTGCTGTTCCCGAAGTATCCCCACCTCCAGATCCACTGCTGTTTGGTGCTCCTCTTGTTCAAGCAGCGCCGCCTTCACCGTCTGAATCGCCCAGTCCTGGGCGTCCAGTCTGCTCTCTAGACGATCAATTGATTCTTTGATCGGGTCCAGGCATTCCCGCTTCTGTCTGGAAAAGCCATCCTGAATGGCCTGGATCACTGGGTCCGTTGGTCGCTGCGCTGCCACCCCAGGGGTCCGTCCCTCAGCCATACTGTCTCCCGATGCAGCTTCAACACAGCTCGCTACTGGCTTCTTGTTTCTGCCCTTTCACACACTTCTGATCCTTTTCTACATACACCGATGCGTGGAAACAGTGCCCAGCTGCCTCAACCTACAAATTTTCCGTTTAAAACCAGAAAAAAGACTGGGAAATAGGTCCAAAAGTCCGACCAGAGCGGGAGCCACCAAATGTGCGATTTACTCCTCCATAGATGCCACTGGAAGTCCACCATGCTGACTATTCTTGATCAAATGTTACCTCTCCAAGTGGTGATAGATTCTCTCCTTCAGAATTTTCTCCAAGTTTCTCTACCACTGACATGAGACTCACTGATCTGTAGATCCCTGGCTTAGCTCTACAAACTTTCTTAAATGGTGGGACCACATTGGCTGTTCTCCAGTCCTCTGGCACCTTCCCCATGGCCAGAGAGGAACTAAAAATTTTCCCCTTGGTTCCTAATGGGCCCTATTCTTTCCCTGGTTATCCTTTTCCCATTGATATACTGATAGAATATCTTGGGATTTTCCCTACTTTTCATGGAATCATACAATCACTACAGTGCAGAAGGCCATTCAGCCCATCGAGTCTACACCAACCCTCCAACAGACCTACCTTTTCTACGCCCAATCCCCTGCCCTATTCCTGTAACCCCAGCCAACCTTTGAACACTTTAGGGCAATTTAGCATGACCAATAAACCTAACCTTTACCAGCCAGAGCATTCCGAAAACCCCTCTTTGCTTTCTTAAGCTCCATCCTGCACTTTCTGTACTCCACTAATGCCTCCGCTGATTTGTTCCCCTTGTATTTGCTAAAAGCCTCTCTTTTCCTTCTCATCGTATCCTGACTATCTCTGGTCATCCATGGTTCTCTGGGCTTGTTACTCTTTCCTAGAGTACCCTAGAGGGAACATGTTAGCCTGTACCCTCCCCATTTCCTTTTTCAATGCCCTTCATTGCTCTTCTGTAGATTTCCCCGCAAGTAACTCTTTCCAGTACACTTTGGCCAGAACTTGCTTTCTTTTACTAAAATCCGCTCTTCCCCCAATCCAAAACCTTTTTTTACCACGTCTATTTCTTTGACCATAACAAACTTTAAAATTGTACAATTTTTTGATTGCTTTCACTAAAATGCTCCCCACCAACACATCAACTACACCGTCCCTTGTTGGACCATCTACATATTGAGCTAAAACGTTCTCCTGTACACATTTTAAGAACTTTACTCCATCGAAGCTCTTAACACTATTGGTGAAAAGAAAACAAAATGCCAGAACTTGCCATTTATATTGGATTAGCGTATTGCCATGCATACCGAGGTACAGTAAAAAGTATTGTTCTGTGTGCAGCTCAAACAGATCATTCCATACATGAAAAGAAAATACATAATAGGGCAAACATAAAATACACAATGTAAATACATAGACACAGGCATCGGGTGAAGATGTGTGAAGAGATCAGATCAGTCCATAAGAGGGTCATTTAGGAGTCTGGTAGCAGCGGGAAAGAAGCTGTTTTTGAATCTGGTAGTGCGTGTTCTCAGACTTTTGTATCTCCTGCCCGATGGAAGAAGTTGGAAGAGTGAGTAAGCCGGGTGGAAGGGGTCTTTGATTATGCTGCCCGCTTTCCCAAGGCAGCGAGAGGGGCAGATAGAGTCAGTGGATGGTTTGTGTGATGGACTGGGCTGTGTTCACGACTCTCTGTAGTTTCTTCCGGTCTTGGGTTGGGCAGTTGCCATACCAGGCTGTGATGCAGCCAGATAGGATGCTTTCTATGGTGCACCTGTAAAAGTTGGTCAGAGTCAATGTGGACATGCCGAATTTCCTTAGTTTCCTGAGGAAGTATAGGCGCTGTTGTGCTTTCTTGGTCGTAGCGTCGATGAGGGTGGACCAGGACAGAATTTTGGTGATGTGCACACCTAGGAATTTGAAATTGTCAACCATCTCCCCTCGGCCCTTTTGATGCAGACAGGGGTGTGTACAGTACTTTGCTTCCTGAAGTCAATGATTTGGTTCCTACATCAAAAATATAGCTCCTTCAACATATTCATGACATCCCAAAGTGCTCAATGCTAATTAAAGTTTAAATTACTGTTGTGAGACAGCCTTAGGAACAGGAGAGGCCTTTCAACCTCTCAAGCGTGATCTTGCCATTCAGATAGAGCATGGCTGATCTGTGTCGCAGACTAATTTATTCACCTTATGCCTTCATTACCTTTAGACTTGACTGTTCTAAAACACTCCTGGCTGTTCTCCCACATTTTGCCCTCCATTGTCATCCAGAGCTCTGCTGACCTGTTCTTATGAAGCAACTTGTGACGTTCTATTACATTAAAGGCGCTATATAAATAATGGCCTAAGTTCCTCCCCTCAATGGAAGGAAGTCTCGCCTTTGCAGCTCTTGCAGTCCCAGCAGTGTTGGGAGAGAGTATTGGCCGCTGATGGGACTGCCTGCATTTCCTGAAAAGAAGTATAATGGACACTGGACAAGTTGAGCCTGGAGTTTCTTGGGTGGGGAGGGATCGGGACAGGTTTTGGACACCATGCAGGGTGGCACCACGGGTGGGGATGATATTGTGGGTGGGGTACCCCTGATGCACACTGGACATCCCCCGTAGGAGGTTCCCTGCCTTCCTTCCTGCCATGTCACCAAACTATGGTGAAAAAACAGCCTTCCCACTCTGGCTTGCCCACCACTGCTCAGCATATTCTGGGACAGAGGTGGATTCAGGCCCTGAATTATCACTGAATTGGGCAGTTAAGGGCCTCAATAGGCCTAAGGGTGGGCGGCCTATTGGGTGCATTACACCCCCCCCCCCATATTATCAGTGGTCATGAAGGCAACCCATCCAACCTACTTTACTTGGCCCCTGCCGTAATGACACAAAGGAAGCTTATGTGATCAGGAAGGTGTTTTTCAATTGCCGCTTCCCTAATATTACTGGGATGAAGTGCACCACTTGGTGCTGTACTGAGCAGGATAATTCAGGAAGGGTCGTGTCTGGACTGTGGTGAGTGTTTTGGTCTTGGCTGGTAGAATAGAGAAAAAAAGAAAGACGTGCATTAATATAGCGCCTCTCATGCCCTGAGGCACTTTGCAGTTAGTGAAGTACTTTTGACAGAGTGAGAATTGATGCCATTAAGTTGAGGCTGGGGTAGGATTTATGACCGGATTTGCAGCAAATAGAGTCAGGTTGCTCAGTAAACAGCCTACTTAACCAGAATCTTTACACATTACAGCAAATAGAACTTAGGATCAAGACTCTACTGGGCGTCAGTCAGGATTGTTTCACCAACAAAATACAGTTAGTGGAGGACGACTGTGCGATGCAAGTTATATGCTCAGATCAACTCCAGTCACATACAGCAAGGTGATTTCCAGGCATGATTGATGGAGCAATTACCCAATCAACTCTTTTCTGGCCAGGACATGTGGTGTGATTATATGCAGCCTACCTTTGAAGGATAGGCAATGCTGACCTCCTTGTTAATGATGGGTGATACAAACATGAATTTCCAATGCAGTGATGGAGGGAGACATGTTCCTACGGCAGGAACAAAGAAAGTATCAATTAGGGATCCTGCACCTGTTAGCTATCCACGGTCCCACATCTGAATGACAGGCAAGAACAGAGCCGAGGTTGGCTTTGAAGCTCCTTGTGTTTGGATAGTCGGAACTCATTGAGGCCCAAAGAATGACCTCTCTGGAAAAGTTGCAAATTGATACCGTTAAACTTTCTGAAAGATCTTTACTGGTTCCTGTACCAGAAGGTGTCCATGCAACAGCAGGTAGAAACTGGGGAAGAAAAATCAAACACACAACTAAGGCTCAAGTATTTGATAGGATGGAGATAGAATAGATGCTTTCAGTTGCGGACACTATTTAAAATTTTTTTTTAATTTTTGAAATTTTTTATTTAAAACAAATTTGTAACATTTACAGAGAGAAAAAAGAGCCTTAACATAGTGAAAACAAACAGTGGGAAAGAATAAACATGTTAATAAGGCACGTCCCCTGTCAGCTCTGTTTGTTTGTCCATGCCACATGTGTTCAACTAAACTAACGTGGCCCTAACCCCACCCCCCCCCCCCCCCGGGTGTTGCTGCGGTCGGTTTCCTGCGCTGTTCCCTGAGAGTCTGCAAGCGACCTTCTCCCCAGGGGGATCCCTGGCCACCCCCCCCTTTGCCCACTTAAGTCTCCTCTGCTCTACTTCTCAGCTGCCCCCCCCCCCCCCCCCCGACTTCCCCTACCCCCTGAGGCCTGATGTGCCAGGTCAGCCCTGCGCTTGGCCCTAGCCCGCCCCTCCCCCTACTCTCCCCGGTGCCCTCTGACCGATGCTAGCTACGCAGACCCCTGCCCTTGGCGCCTGTCTGTCTCACGCTCGGGGCCCTCCCCCCACACACCAAGGACCCATTAACTTGACTGTATCTCCCCGTGCCCTTTCAAGTCCCTTAACCGGCCCCTAGCCCATCCCCCTATCAGAGGCCCCGATCTCCCGCCAAAAGGTACCAAGTGCAGGGCCCCCTTTGCAGGGCCCTCCAGCCCCCACTCTCTGTGCAGGCTGAAAACCATCTTGGATAAAACATTACAGTACAGGATAATTTAACAAACCGCCGCCACACAAAAGCTCTGAGAGCCCAGAGTCCTTTAGTTCAAGTCCAGCTTCTTTTAATAAAAGTCCACTCTTAGTCAGAGCAAGTTAGGTTAACAGACCACCGCCACTGTACAGCACTGAAAAAACTAACTGCCTGTTGGTTCAAGTCCAGCTTCTTATCTTTAATGAAAGCCCAAATCTGTTCTGGTGTCTCAAAGTAGTAGTGGAGTTCCTCAAACGTAACCCAAAGCTTCGCAGGATACAGTATTCCAAACCTCATCTGCTTTTTGAAGAGGGCTGCCTTTACCTTGATGAATCCTGCACGCCTCTCGGCCAGCTCCGTTCCCAAGTCCTGGTAAATGCGCACCTCGCAGTTCTCCCATCTGCTGCTCCTCTCCACCTTGGCCCATCGCAGCACACGTTCCCTGTCAGCAAGCCGGTGAAAGCGGACCACCAAGGCCCTCTGTCGGTTGCCCGTCCTGGGCTTCCTTGCGGAGGCTCTATGCGCCCCATCCAACTCCAGGGGTCGAGGGAAGGCCTCCGGTCCCATCAGCGCCTCGAGCATACCCGTCACGTATGCACCCACATCCGACCCCTCGCAGCCCTCGGGGAACGATCCTCAAATTCTGCCTCCTGGCTCTGTTCCCCAGCTCTTCAAGCTGCTCCTGCATCCTCTGGCGGTCGTTCAGCTCCTCCACCTCGTGCTCCAGCTCCGTTACCGTGTCCGCCTGGCTGGAGAGCTTCACCTCGACCTCCCTGAGTGCCTTCTCTTGGACTGCCTGCGCCTCGACCATTCGGTCTATTACCGCCCTCATTGGGTCCAGCGTATCCCTCTTCAGTTCGGCGAAGCAATTCCTAAAGAACTCCATCTGGAGGCCAGTGAGCCTCCGCTTCCTGGTCCCTGCCATCCGCCATGCTTCGCCGCCTGATCTGATGTCCCCGCTGCTCCCGCTTCGATCCTTGCCGCTCCACTCAACCACTTCTGGTCCAGCTGTCCATACCCCAGGGGGGAAGCCTCTTCCCTATCGCCTCCTCCACCGATTCAGGTCGCCAGGTCCCAAAAAGGTCTGTTGAAAAAGGTCCGTTTGTCCTTCGCTGGCGGGAGCGATCCGACCTGCTTCCTCGAGGGCGCCACTGGAAGTCCAGTTGCGGACACTATTAAGTGTAAGATGGTCACTAATAAATGAGTCACGAATAGTTACTCGGCGCGATTCAGCAATAGGGAATCATGTAAGAGCCCCAAATCGGGCTCTGCGCCAGGTACCCTGCCAATCGTGAGTCATTCGATTCGACAAGATCCAGATTAGCATATTTAAATGAGCCTGCAAGACTTCGCCAGGGTGCCATTTAGTGCTGGTCCACACAAATGTAGACCAGGCATAATGGCACCTCTGGGGGGGTCTCACAGGACATTGGAGATCCCCTGGTGATCGGGGACAGGGAAGGGTCGTACCTTGGCACTCCCCTGGCACCTGAGTACCTTGGCACTGCCATCCTGGCAGTGTCACCTGGCACTGCCAGAGTGTCCGGGTGGAACTGGCACGTGCCTGATTGGCGGTGCCAGGTTGGCACTACCAGGGGTCTAGCCCACGGGAGGCCTTGCCAATTAGATCAGCTCTCCAGCAGGAAATTTCTCTAAGTATGGGCCTCAGTGGGGAGAAACTCGCGGAAAGCAAAAAGAAGGCAAAGTGCCATTGAATAGCGGAGTGATTCCCGGTGCTGCAGCCACCGAGAAATACCCCGCCAAACACGCCCAAAAGTAGACTTTAGATTCTGTTCACTGAATCTCGCCCATTAACAGAGAATTCAGGAGAAACCACTTCAACTGGGCCTGGATAGATTGTGGAACAGACTAGCAGAAGGTTGATTTACTGCATTTAGGTGAAGCTAATTATCCTCATGAGAGAATTGGTAGGGTCAGATGTTGGACAGGAGGAAGCTCATGTGGACCATAAATATCAACACAACCCAGTTTTTAATATCAACATGGACCCTGGGCGAGATTCTCTGGCCTCCCTGCACTGTGTTTCTCAGGGGCGAGATCTTCTGCTCCCACCGCTGTCAATGGGATTTCCCATTCATCCACCTGACGACACCGGGAAATCCACAGCGGGGCTGTGCCGTCAACGGGATTGGAAGAATAATTTTACGGGATTTGGGCTTCTGTGGCTAGGCCAGCATTCGTTGCTCATTCCTAATTGCCCTTGAAAATGTGATGGTGAACCGCTGCAGTCCATGTGGTGTAGGTACATCCACAGTGCTGTTAGAGAGGGTGTTCCAGGATTTTGACCCAGCGACAGTGAAGGAACGGTGATACATTTACAAGTCAGGATGGTGAATGACTTGGAGGGAAACTTTCAGATGGTGGTATTCCCAGGTATCTGCTGCTCTTGCCCTTCTCGATGGTAGTGGTTGCGTGTTTAGAAGGTACTGACTAAGGAGCCTTGGTGAGTTCCTGCAGTGCATCTTCTAGATGGTACACATTGCTGTCACTGCTCATCGGTGGTGGAGGTAGTTAATGTTTGTGGAAAGGGTGCCAATCAAGTGGGCTGCTTCTTCCTTGATGGTGCTGACCTTCTTGAGTGTTGTTGGCGCTGCACTCATCCAGGCATGTGGGGAGTATTCCATCACTTGTGCCTTGTAGGTGGTGGACAGGCTTTGGGGGGTCAGGAGGTGAGTTACTTGCCGCAGGATTCCTAGCCCCGGCTCTGTTCTGACAGCCACAGTATTTATATGGCTAGTCCAGTTCAGTTTCTGGTCAATGGTAACCCCCAGATTGTATAGTGGGGGATTCAATGATGGTAATGCCATTGAATGTCAATGGGCGACAGTTTGATTCTCTTTTGTTGGTGATGGCCATTGCCTGGCACTTGTGTGGTGTGAATGTTACTTGCCGCTTCTCAGCCTTAGCCTGGATATTGGCATGGGTGTTTTTTGTGTACAGGACATACACAAGCAATTTTCCACCTTGCCAGATGGATGCCAGTGTTGGAGCTGTACTGGAACAGCTTGGCTTGGAGCACAAGTTTTCAGTATTATTGCTGGAATATTGTCAGGGTCCATAGCCTTTTCAGTATCCAGTGCCTTCAAGTGCCTTTTGATATCACATGGGAAGAATCGAATTGGCTGAAGATTGGCATCTCTGATGCTGGGGACCTCTGGAGGAAACTGGGATGGTTCATCTACTCGGCACTTCTGGCTGAAGATTATTGCAAATGCCTCAGCCTTGTCTTTTGCACAGATGTGCTGGGCTCCTCCATCATTGAGGATGGGGATATTTTTGGAGCTTCCTCCTCCAGTGAGTTGTTTAATTGTCCACCACGTTCATGACTAGATGCATTAGGAACGCAGAGCATAGATCTGGGGTGGGATTTACCGGCTGTATGTCGGCGCACGGGTTTCCCGACGCTGAGGGGTGTAGTTAACGGGAAATAACGTTGAAAATGGCGGGACTACTAAAACCCGCTGGCGGACCGCCTCCGTTGCTGAAATGCATGTGGCGGGTTGGCCGGTAAATACAGCCCCTGAGCTGTTGGTTGTGGGATCACTTAGCTTTGCCTATCACTTGCAAAATAAAAAAGATACAACAAAAGAGGATAAGTGGTCTATTTAGATTGCAGTGACCAGCGTAGTGTGGATCTGGTCCGAGCTGCCCCTTTGTGGCCTGAGACAGTGGATAGCTAGTGTGTACCGCACCCCAGGATGGAGCGAGATCAGAGATGAACTCTGGCACGACAGTCACGCTCTTTGTATGGCAGCATTGTTGTGCTGCCACACGTTGGCCCCCATGCCCCTTGGTGCGTTGTGCAGCTTTCTCCTCCTCGCTGTGGTGTGGGTGTTCCCTCCTCCCCCTCCCCATATACCCTACTTCTCTTCTCAGATTGGTTCTCCCTTCCCCTTCTCCCACTCTACCCGCCTGGGTACTGCATGTTTGGTTCTGGGTCACCCCGCGGGACTCCCTGTTCTGAGATCAAGGTTTTCCTCTCCCTACTTTTGCTGTGTTTGCGGCCTGGTTGCTGGCTCGCCGACATCCTGCTCAGTTGAGTAGTAGATGGGAGTTAAGCTGGGGAATGTTTCGCACTTCTGGTGCCCGTTTCGCAGGATTAAAAGGTCGAAACCAAAGTTTCTCAGAGAGAGCCACCTTTTGTGTGGCCGCTCAGCTCATGGCCGCCACCGGAAATCTCCTGCGCTCTTCATTGAACCAGGGTTGATACCTTGGCTTGATGGCAGTGGTAGAATGGGGGATATGCCGGGCCGTGGGGTTACAGATTGTGACTGAGTACAAATCTGCTGCTGCTGATGGCCTACAGTGCCTCATGGTTGCCCAGTCTTGAGTTGCTAGATCTGTTTGAAGTCTATCCCATTTAGCATAGTGGTAGTGCCACACAACATGATGGACGGTATTCTCAATGTGAAGATGGGTTTTTGTCTCCAAAAAGACTGTGCGGTGGTCACTCCTACAGACGTTGTCGTTGACAACTGTATCTGGGGCAGGCAGGTTGGTGAGGATGAGGTCTAGTATGGTTTTTTCCTCTTGTTGGTTCCCTCCCTTCCTGTCGCAGACCCAGTCTAGCAGCAGTGTCATTTAGGACTTGGCCAGCTCGGCCAAGAGCCAAGTTCCATACTCAATGTGTGCAGGTTCTTCAGTGAATTTTATATAACTGCCAGACCTGTGAAGGCACTGCACAAGTAAAGCAATTCTGATTTTATACAGTCTATAGTTATTTTCTCTGAGTGGATACCTACTTCAGGTAATAGCAGCATTGACTACAGCAACTCTCAATAAACACTCAATAGCAATTGGCATTTATATATTGCTCCTTTACTGTCGTAAACTATCTCAAGGTGTTTCATAAGAGTGTTATCAAACAACCAAGCCACATCAGGAAATATTAGGTACAGCTGGTTAAAAGCTTGATCAAAGAGGCAGGTTTTAAGGAGAGACTTGCATCCAGACAGGTGGAGGTTTCAAATACACAGAAAAATACTCTTGTTACACTAGTGTCAGGAACCAATTTTATAGCCTCGTATCTCTTCTGCATAGAACTACAGAATCCCTACAGTGCCGAATGAAGCCATTCAGCCCATCACATCTTCGCTTCACTTCACTCAACCTCTGAAAGAGCACCCTACCCTGGCCCAATCCCTCGCCCTATACCCGTAACCCCACCCAACCTTTGGACACGAGGGGGCAATTTAACATGGTCAATCCACCTTACCTGTACATCTTTCGACTGTGGGTGGAAAACAGAGCATCTGGAGGAAATCCACGCAGGCAGTCACCCAAGGTCAGAATTGAACCCGGGTCCCTGGCATTGTGAGTCTGTGGTCTAACCACTGTGTCACCGTGCTGCCCACAAATATATCCTATATCTTTGATTGATAACATTAACCTTGCAGCATGGAGCAGTTAAGCCTGAAAAACATTCCTGTTCGGAAGCTGCAATCCCATTTTCCCGATTAAATAGATGTGATTGTTCCATCTCCTCAGGAGGAAGGATCTTATCCATGATCAGCTCATGTGTCGTGGGCTCACGTGAAGAAGTGACCCTTGTGTGGGACACCGCAGTCTGTCAGCGCAGGCTCAATTATTCCATGTTATGAGGTGATAATTGCACTCCACAGCCTTCGGTTGTTATGGGATCTAACCGAGACGAATTGCAGGAATTTGTCTAGCCAAATGAATAGGACCTCGTGCAGCACACGTAATTTGTACATAATTCACTTCAATACATTTTTACCAACATGTTCATTGAAGACTTGAACACACTGAACTATATAAATTAGCGTTAAGAAGCACCATCATGGAGTTAATTATGTATTTCAAAGGACGCACAGAAATAGACACTATGAATCTTAGTGCGTTGTAAGATATTTTATGGAGCTAATTATTACACTGAACTGACAGTATAGAACAGATCCTGTCAGTGCCCCTACTCCATGTAAGCCTCTCACCCGACTCCTTTCAATCCTTTTATTTTATTCCTTTCTCCCTCTTTATTTAGCTAGCTTCCCCATTAAGTGCATCTGTACTATTCACCTCAACTGTTCTGCAATTCCTGCATTCTAACTACTCTCTGGGTGAGGAGGTTTCCCCTGAATTCTTTGCCTGAACTGCACTGGAATGATATGCTTCCATATAAACATTCAATCCCTCCACCACAGGTGCACCGTGTTACAGTGCGTACAATCGACAAGATGAACTGTGTAGTGTCTTTGTGAGCACCTTCCCAAACCTGCCACCTCCATGTGCCAGAAGTAAATGGAGTATGGGTGCATGGAAACACCATGTTCCCATGGCAAGTTGCCGTCCAAGTCAGTCACCCTCCCAACTTGGGAATATCGTCATTCCTCCCCTCCATGTCGGCCTGGATTTTGCATTCAAGTCCCTGGAATGGGGCACAAACCAACACCCTTTCTGACTCAAAAGTGGATGTGCTAGCATCGGCTGAGCCACGGCTGACATTCGCATGGCGAGCAGGTTTCTCAGGAGAGCTGCCTTGTTGGGTTTGGAACCAGAGCCCTAAAGTCAGTGGACAATTTGCTGGAGTGCGTAAGGGACATTAAGAAACAAAGCACATGGCAATATTCACAAAAACAATTTGGAATAAGTGAGAGATCCGGGAAGAGCAGCATGAGAGGATTAGGAAAACTGGAGATTGGCGAGAGGGATTGGAAGATGAATCCTGGCCTGAGGAACAAGCAGGGAGACAAAAGACAGGATTTTCTGCTTTGATTTCAGATTTGCCATCATTTGCATTTTTTTTCTTTCAATCACTGCTAATTGTAGATTAATTGCAATCATAGCATTATTTAGTAGCAGCTGAAAGGACTTGGCACTAAACTGCCCGAGTCTGTCACTTGTCCCGTTTGTAGGTGTCAGGCGTTGTGTGGAATTAATCCTTTTACTGCATTCTCTCGCTCAAGGGTCCTGCATGATGTAAATCATTACTCGCCTGCAGATCTATTAAACGGAATTGATTTAATTCCGTTTGGTAAGAACTGGTAAGAAAGCACTCCAGAATAAAGCAGTGTGTTACAGGTTAAAAACACAGGACTACCATTGTGTCAACTGAGTGTAGGCAGGCCACAAATTATCACCTGATCGGTAAATGGATACGTTTTGTGTTCTTTTGTTGAAGTTGTGGAGAAAAATGAATGGATTATTCAGGCAATGCTGTTGTGTCACAGAAAGAAAATCAACCATCTACAACAAAATGAGAAGTGAATAAAAAACCTAAGAATATGCCACTTGGTTAGGTAACCAGTAGATTATTTGTTTCCCACGTAGAGAAACCCATTTATATGTGCGAATGAAATGCTGACTCAGAGAGCAGTGTGTGTAGGTATTCCAGTATCACAGCTACTACTATCTCAGCACTTCTGTCATTGCTGAAAGTGATTACCATCAATTCAGTCGAGACAGTTTGTACCAAAGAACAGTGGCTTTAATCAACTAGATGTGTGCCAACCTGTAGCTTCTCCCGCACTGAGAGCCTGTCTCAGATCGGCCGGTTATATACCTCCTCAGAGGGGCGGAGCCACAGGCGGAGCCAACACAGCATCAACACAACAATTCAACAGCAACAGTAAGAGCAACAACAATAAGTATATACAATAGTGGATGTCGATGACAATAGTAATAATAGAACAACAGTGAGTATATACAATAGCCATACGTGGCTCACCACAGAAAGTTTGTGCCTTTTTTCCTTTCTTTCTCGTACCTCCCTGACTGGAGGGGTCAGTTTGTACAGACACAACATTCTGTGGGTGTCAGCTGCCCTAGGGCATCGTGTTCAGTGGCTGTTTATGTTGTGTGAGCTTTGGCCATGAGCAGAGCAGAATGTACTCAAAAGGGCTGAATGGCCGACTGCTGTCCGTAAGTTCCTCTGTGCTGTCCGCCTATGGGGGAGTCCGACCTTACTGAGCTTCCACCACATGCACTTTCCAGCAGGGGGTCACTGACAAGGAGTGGAAATTCAGGCTGGTTTCCTGGTCTGGGTCAGTTAAGTCAGGATTGCCTGGAGAGTGAACACAAAATGCCACTCCCGTTCCCCCTTTAATAAGGACACCGAGTAAAATTAAGA
This sequence comes from Scyliorhinus torazame, assembly GCF_047496885.1. NCBI lineage: Eukaryota > Metazoa > Chordata > Chondrichthyes > Carcharhiniformes > Scyliorhinidae > Scyliorhinus > Scyliorhinus torazame. The sequence goes on from NC_092713.1 coordinate 189,248,506, forward strand.
ACAAGGTTTTATTTACAAACGATACATATACACTGCCCGGTTCCTTACCGGGCTGCTTCTCGTCGGTGCCTTACTAGCCAACCTTATATACACTGGGTAATTGAGATACCCTGCCCCTAGAGGTGGAGCTCATACTCCCCAAGAAGCACGGGGACAAGCATTCCCACCCCTAGGCCCCGAGCGGGATATTACAACTCCCTTCCCAATCAGTACCATATCACACAGTGCTAAGTCTAAGAGCCTCTGGAAGCCGCTGGGATAAAGTGAGGCATGAAATTCAGTTTATAGTACTGGAGCTGCTCTATGAGTGAACCTGGAGGTTCCCCCCCAAGTCACACACCATCCTGACTTGGAACTATATTGCCACTCCTTTACTGTCACTGGGTCAAAATCCTGGAACTCCCTCCCTAACAGCATTGTGGGTGTAACTACGCCTCAGGGACTACAGCGGTTCAAAAAGCAACTCACCACCCATCTTCTGAAGAGCAACTAGGGATGGGCAATAAATGGTGGCCTAGCCAGCGACACCCACGTCCCTTAAATTATGTTTTTAAATGGTGAACTACTGAGTTAATCTACATTATATGAGATCACTCATTCTCATGCTGCAGAGATATATAGGCGAGGATATGAAATGTTGTATCGAATTGAAAAGGCCCCATGACCTCAGGATATCTCAAAGCGTCTGTGGCCAATTAAATTGCTCTTGAAGTGTAGTCACTGTTGTAATGCAAGAATCGCAGCAACCACATTGTGCACAACAAGATCCCACATATAGCCACATAATAAATGACTGCATAATCTATTCTCTTTAGTGATATTAGTTAAGGAATAAACTTTGAAACTGTGGGCAGTTAACATTGTTACGGGTTTACTCTTGATGGCCAATTAGTTTGACGGACATGAGTCTCAGCGATGTTACAGGGCACGATTGCTTTCTGCTTCAGGGATAGGCAAAGCTAATAGTGGAGGTGGTGGTGAAGTGGTATTGTCACTGGACTATCCAGAGACCCAGGGTAATGCTCTGGTACCTGGGTTCAAGGGCAATTAGGGATGGGCAATAAATGCACCGTGTGTAACTTCCGGTGGCGGCGATGAGTGAGTGAGCCGCACATTCGGGGGCTCTCACTCCGGCGGGATTTGAGGACCAGGTTCCCCAGTTTTGCGGGACTGCGGAGCGCTGGAAAGACGGCCACAGAGGTGTTGAGGAACGGGCAGAGCTGCATGGAACTGCGGGAGAGCAGAAAGCAGCGCAAACGGGAGAGGAATGGACAAAGACAAGGTGCAGGGGAAGCTGATGCGGGAGCAAAGATGGCGGACCTCGGACCCGGCGATCCAGCAGGTGCTGGAAAACATGCTGCAGGTGATAAAAAGCAGTTTTGAATCGTTGAAGCGGGATAACTTCAGAAGGCAGTGGATCAATTGAGCCAGAGATTGGATGTCCAGGACTAAAAGGTTAAGGAGCTGGGGGAGGTGGTGGAGGAGCAGGCGGACGCGCAGACGATGGCTGCGCTAGAAGTCAACGGGTTGAAGGAGAGACAGAGAAGACTGCTGGACAGAGTAGAGGAGCTGGAAATTAGAGCGCGTAGACAAAATCTGAGGATCCTCGGCCTCCCGGAGGGGGCGGAGGGAGCTGATGCCACAGTGTTCGTGGCGGACCTGTTGATGCAGCTGATGGGGGCTGAAGCCTTTCCGCGGCCGCCGGAGCTGGAGGGGGCACACAGAGTACAGGCGAGGCAGATGTGTCCGGGTGTCCCCTCCCCCGTTTCCCGTCCCCCGTCCGATGGTGGTTCGGTTCCACAGGTTTGTGGAGAAGGAGCGGGTGCTGCAGTGGGCAAAGAACGCTAAGAGCAGCACGTGGAATGACAGTGTCCTTCGCATTTACCAGGACCTAAGCCAGGAGGTGGCCAGGCGGCGAGCAGCCTTTAAACAAGTTAAGGAAGTGTTGTTCAAAAAGCACATGAAGTTTGGTCTGCTCTTCCCGGCCCGTCTTTGGGTCACGCATCAGGGCCAACACCACTACTTCTCCGAGCCCGAAGAAGCGATGGACTTTGTGAGGGATCAAGGGCTGGTCTCGAAAAAAGGTCCCACGGACGCAAGCTAGGGTCCGGGAATTATTGCTTCAAGGGACGCCTACTGTGCCTGGACTGCAGGTCGACTGTTCACTGCTTTAAAGGTGCCTTGTGTATTTTTTTGTGGGCAGTTTTTGTCTGTGGGGGATTTGGGGGGAGGGTATCCCCCCCTCTCCCCCCTCTCGAATGGTCTTTTTCCTTGTATTGCGGTGTTATATATTTCTTTTTTTTTCTTTTTGGTGCTCAGAAAGGGACTTGGGTTAACAATTATCTGTGTACATAGCTGGAACTGCATTGTACCTGGAGCAGCCTCACGTTGCTGTTTGATGTTTACATCGTGTTTGATCTTTCCCATTTTAGTGAGGCTGCTCCAGTGGGTCGGAGTGGGGAATGTGTGCTGGGGAGAGGGGAGATGAGGTCGGGGAAACTGGGAGTGAGACAAGGGGGCACCGGAGCGATGAGTCACCGGGCTAGCAGATTGGCTAGTCAAAGGAGTCAGGTGGGGCGGGGGGAGAATACAGCCAGTAGATGGCAGGGGTGGGGCTATCGGGAGATGTTGCTAGGGGAGGAGGGGGGGGGGAGTTATTTTGCTGACGTGGGGGGGGGGATCTGAAGTAGGTAATGGAAAGGAAGTCGGGGGTGGAGGCGGCCAAGAGGCGAACCAGGAATGGCACGGCGCATGGGCCGGGGACGGGCCCAAGAAAGGGTATGGCTGACTGGCGGGGGGGGGGTTGTGCCCCCCAACCAGGCTGATCACCTGGAATGTCAGGGGACTAAATGGGCCAGTTAAAAGGGCATGTGTGTTCGCGCATTTGCGGGCTCTGAACGCGGACATAATTATGTTGCAGGAGACACACCTGAAAGTGTCTGACCAGACTAGGCTAAGGAAAGGCTGGATCAGCCAGGTCTTCTACTCGGGCTTGGATTCGAAGTCCAGGGGGGTAGCAATTATGATCAATAAGCGGATTCAATTTGAGGCGGAGGGCGTAGTCGCAGACGGCGGGGGCAGATTCCTTATGGTGAGGGGCAAGCTGGAGGGGAGAAGAGTGGTGCTGGTGAACATATATGCTCCGAACTGGGACGACGTTGACTTAATCAAAAGAGTGTTGGGGAAGATCCCGGACCTAGACTCACGTAAGTTGATAATGGGGGGGCGGGGGGGCGACGACTTTAATACGGTCCTTGACCCGGGGCTGGACCGATCATGCCACAGAACGGGCAGACTCCCAGCAATGGCAAGGGAGCTGAAAGGGTTCATGGAGTAAATGGGGGCTGTGGACCCATGGAGAGCCAGACAGCCGACGGGAAGGGGCTACTCGTTCTACTCGCATGTTCATAAAGTATATTCTAGGATTGATTTTTTTATCTTGAGCAGGGACTGTGTAGGGGAGGTAAAGAATATGGAATACTCAGCAATCACTAACTCGGACCATGTCCCGCACCGGGTGGACCTGCAGGTCGGCGGGGGGGGGGGCGAATTACCAACGCCCGCAATGGAGGTTAGATGTAGGACTGTTGTCGGAGGAGGGGATATGTGAGAGACTGCGGAAGTGTATGCAAAATTACTTGCAGGTGAACGATACGGGGGAGGTTTCAGCAGCGACCCTGTGGGAGGCGCCGAAGGCAGTAGTGACGGGGAGCTCATCTCAATTCGGGCTCACAGGGTCGGGGCGGACAGAGCAGAAATGGACAGATTGGTTAGGGAAATTCACCGGATAGACGAGGAGCATGCGTGGTCCCCGGGGGAGGACCTACTCAGGGAGAGACGGAGATTGCAGACAGAACTTGGGGTGCTATCCACGAGTAGGGCCGTGGAACAACTTAGGAAGGCGAGGGAAGTGGTGTATGAGCATGGGGAGAAGGCCAGCAGATTGGTAGCGCAGCAACTCAGGAAGATGGAGGCGGCCAGGGATATAAGTAGAGTGGTTGATGGGGAGGGGAGCAGAGTGGAGGACCCGGCAGGACAGAATAAGGTATTTCGGGACTTCTATAGTAAACTGTACACTTCAGAACCCCCAGAGGAGATGAAAAGGTTCCTGGATGAACTAACCTTCCCAAAAGTAGGCAGGGGACTAGTGGACCAGCTGGGGCCCCGAATAGAGCGGAGGTTTTTTTGGGGGGGCCTAAAGGCCTTGCAGTCGGGGAAAGCCCCGGGACCGGTTGGATACCCAGTAGAGTTTTACAAGAAGTTCTCGGAGATAGTGGGACCGCTCCTGATAAGGGTTTTTAATGAGGCAAGGGACAGAGGGACCCTGCCGCCGCCGATGTCGCAAGCTACCATCTCGCTGATACTAAAGCGGGACAAGGACCCGGAATCCTGCGGGTCATACAGGCCAATCTCCCTGATCAATGTGGATGCCAAGCTCCTGGCCACTGTCCTGGCGATTAGAATTGAGGACTGTGTACCGGAGGTGATTGGGGACGATCAGACAGGGTTTGTGAAAGGCAGGCAGCTGACAGCTAACTTGAGAAGCTTGCTTAATGTGATCATGATGCCCCTGACGGGCAAGGAGGTGGAGGTCGTGGTGGCAATGGACGCTGAGAAGGCCTTCGACCGGGTGGAGTGGGGCTATTTGTGGGAGGTGCTTGGACGGTTTGGGTTCTGGGAGGGACTGGTTAATTGGGTCAGACTATTGTACCAGGCCCCAAAAGCTAGCGTTAGGATGTACAGGATAATGTCAGATTATTTCAGACTACACCGCGGGACCAGACAGGGGTGCCCACTCTCCCCATTGCTGTTTGCGCTGGCCATAGAGCCGTTGGCGATGGCGTTGAGAGCTGCGAAGTGGTGGAAGGGAATGACTACGGGGGGGGGGGGGGTGGTAGAGCATAGTGTCTCTCTCTATGCAGACGACCTGCTCCTGTACGTGTCGGACCCACTGGCCGGGATAGAAAATATACTGGAAACATTGAGGAAGTTCGGCCGGTTTTCAGGGTACAAATTAAATATGGCCAAGAGTGAGATGTTTGTAGTGCAGGCAAGGGGCCAGGAGAATAGACTGAAGGAGCTGCCATTTAGGCTGGTGGAGGAAAGTTTCCAGTACTTGGGGATACAGATGGCATGAGACTGGGGCAGGTTGCATAAGTTAAATTTGACTAGGGTGGTGGAACAAATGAAGAGGGAGTTTCGGGGATGGGATGCACTCCCGCTGTCACTGGCGGGGAGGGTGCAGACGGTAAAGATGACAATCCTCCCTAGATTTCTGTTCATCTTCCAGTGCCTCCCGATCTTTATCCCACGGTCCTTCTTCAAAAGGACCGGCAAAATCATCATGAGCTTTGTCTGGGCGGGAAAATCCCCGCGGGTGAGGAAGGCGATGCGTGAAAGGAGCCGCAGCGAGGGGGGACTGGCATTGCCGAATCTGATCAACTACTACTGGGCGGCTAACATAGCCATGATGAGGAAGGGGATGGCGGGTATGGGGTCTATCTGGGAGGGAGTGGAGGCGGCTTCGTGCAGGGGCACCAGTTTGGCAGCCCTGGTCACGGCTCCCCTACCGCTGTCGCCGGCCAGGTACTCCACCAGCCCGGTAGTGGGGGCGGCCCTGCGGATATGGGGCCAGTGGAGGAGGCATGTGGGGGCGGGGGGGGGGGGGTTGCGTCTGTTTGGGCTCCAATAAAAGATATTCCTTCTTTGGCAGCTAGTAGGTTACAAAGATGGTCTTTGATATTATCGGCATACACATACGATATTCAATATAGTAGATTGGAGCAATATGCAAGTGCTGATACTTTGTCAAAATTGCCATTACAATTCAAGCAAGAACCTGAAGAAAATGTAATCAACATCCTCTAGTTGCCAACAGATACGTGGATAATGTATCTGTGACTTCATCACAAGTACAAAGACACACAAGACCTGATCCAGTGATGGGAAAAGTTATAGGCATGGTCCAAAAAAGAGCAATGACAGACGTACATCAGAAAAATCGAGAACCCAAGCCCTACATCACAAGAAAACTTGAGTGGGGGTGGGGGGTGGGGGGGGGGGGGGGGGTGCCCTTAGTTGTCAGCAGGGGACAGGATATGCATTGTGAGGGGAGGGGGGGCCAACCACCAGACCTTGGTATCGTGCCGCTCGCTCAAAATGGCGGCTTGGTAGCAGGATTCGGAACGGAATTCCTCTAGCTCTCTGCTTTGCATAAATTAGCACGCTGAGAAAAGTGAATCGCTCCTGGGCGTCGCTCCTATTGCCAGCACAAACCAGGAGCAAATAAATTGAGCGGGAGAACATAGGGTGGGATTCTCTGGTTCCCCAGCCGCCTGTTTCTCGGTGGTGTGCCGTTTGCTAGCGGCAGTATTGTATCTCCCTTTGCATGTCAATGGGATTTCCCAATAAAACCACCACACGCCGTAGGGAAACCTGCAGGCGGGGTTGCACTGCCAGCGGGAAAAGCTGTTTCCAGTCGATTCTATCTATGCTCCTCATAATTTTATACCTCTCAATTATGTCCCGTCCCCCCTCAGTGTCCTTTGCTCCAAGGAAAACAATCCAATTCTATCCAATCTCTCTTCATAAAACTCTCCAGCCCAGGCAACATCCTGGTCAATCTCCTCTGCACCCTTTCCAGTGCTATCACATCCCTCCTGTAGTGTGGATTCCAGAACTGCACGCAATACTCGATAACTGTGACCTAACCAACGTTTTATACAGTTCCAGCATATCCTCCCTGCTCTTAAACTCTATGCCTCAGCTAATAAAGGCAATTATCGGGCAGCACAGTGGTTAGCACAGTTGCTTCACAGCTCCAGGGTCCCAGGTTCGATTCCTGGCTTGGGTCACTGTCTGTGCAGAGTCTGCACGTTCTCCCCGTGTCTGCGTGGGTTTCATCCGGATGCTCCGGTTTCCTCCCACAGTCCAAAGTGGTGCAGGTTAGGTGGATTGGCCATGATAAATTGCCCATAGTGTCCAAAAAGATTAGGTGGGGTTACTGGGTTACGGGGATAAAGGGGATAGGGTGGAGGCGTGGGGCTTAAGTAGGGTGCTCTTTCCAAGGGCCAGTGCAGACTCGATGGGCTGAATGGCCACCTTCTGCACTGTAAATTCTATGACTTCTATACCATATGCCTTTTTCACCACAGTATCTACCTGCTCTGCTACCTTAAGGGATCAGTGTACATGCACACCAAAATCCCTCTGATCTTCGGTGCTTCCCAGGGTCCTGCCATTTATCATGTAACCCCTTGCTTTTTTTGTCCTGCCTAAGTGCATCTCCTCACACTTATCCAGATTGAATGCCATTTGCCACTGATCAGCCCATCTGACCAACCCATCCATATCCTCCTGTAGTCTCAGGGTATTCTCACTATTTACTACCCCACCAATTGTTATATCTGTTGTGTTATGTAACTTGGAATAACACAAGCTGCCACTTGATGCAGTTTTGAGTAAAAGATGCTCCAGACTTTGAAGTGAGTTCAGTGTGTTTTATGAGTTTTCAATGAGTTCGACTCTGCTAATCTAAATGTAGTAACTCAGTCTAACTGAACCAGCCTTGCTCTGAGCCACGTGCTGGGGTGTGTTGCTGAGGATACACCCTGTCTCACTCTGTAGATGTTGGTCTGTGGAAAGAGGCGGGGTGTGAGTGCATCATCCCTTTTATAGTGAGATACCACCCCTGAGTGTCCTGACTGCTCATTGGTCGTGTCCTATTCTATATGTTCATTAGCTGCATGTTTGCATATCATGACAATATCATCCGTAATCTTACTGATCAACCCTCCTACATTCATGTCTAAATCATTTATATAAACCACAAACAGCAAGGGCCCCAACACAGATCCCTGCGGGACCCCACTAGACACAGGCTTCCAGTCAGAAAAACACCATTCAACCATCTGCTTCCTGCCACTCAGCCAATTTTGGATCCAATTTGCCAAATTTCCTTGGATCACATGGGCTCCTACCTTCACTATCAGTCTCCCATGTGGGGCTTTATCAAAAGCCTTGCAGAAGTTCAAGTAGACGTCGTCAAATGCATTGCCCTCATCTACACAACTGGGACCCCAGGTTCCTCGACTCTTCCTGACCCAGACTTAATTGAAGAGAGTTGGGAAAGTGATGGGTTCTCTATGGGCTGCACAGTAGCATAGTGGTTAGCACTGTTGCTTCACAGCACCAGGGTCCCAGATTCGATTCCCTGCTGGGTCATTGTCTGTCCGAAGTCTGCACGTTCTCTCCGTGTCTGCGTGGGTTTCCTCCGGGTGCTCCGGTTTCCTCCCACAGTCCAAAAACGTGCAGGTTAGGTGGATTAGCCATGATAAATTGCCCTTCGTGTCCAAAAAGTTTAGGAGGGGTTATTGGGTTAGGGAGAAGTGAGGGCTTAAGTGGATTGGTGCAGACTCGATGAGCCGAATGGCCTCCTTCTGCACTGTATCTTTTATGTTCTATGTTCTATCCCTCACCTGCCCTCCACCCCAGGTTTACTACATACCCTGCATCCACCTCTAGGGGGTAGAATTAAATTCTGCTGATATTTTGGATAAAACCAAGAATCACTTGGACGAGTGTGGATTAATTAAGGAAAGCCAGCATTGATTTGTTAAAGCCAAGCTGCGTTTAATAAACTTTTTAAAAATAAGTTTAGAATACCCAATTAATTTTTTTCCAATTATGGGGCAATTTAGGATGGCCAATCCACCTACCCTGCACATCTTTTGGGTTGTGGGGGCGAAACCCACACATACGTTTAATAAACTTGATTGAGTTTTTTGATAAGGTATCACAAAGGTTGGTGTATATAACAATATATATATATATATATATATATATGCATGTGGTCTTCCAAAAGGCATTTGTTTATATCCCATATAAGAGGCTTGTCACCAACATTGAACAGTAAGCAGTCTTATAACACCAGGTTAAAGTCCAACAGGTTTGTTTTGAATCACTAGCTTTCGGAGCACAGCTCCTTCCTGAAGGATGCAATTTAATGCCTTCCTGAAGGAGCTGTGCTCCGAAAGCTAGTGATTCGAAACAAACCTGTTGGACTTCAACCTGGTGTAAGACTTCTTACTGTGCTCACCCCAGTCCAATGCCGGCATCTCCACATCATGGCTACCATAGTTGAAGTTCATGGAATAAAAGGGAAAGGTTATATTAAAAAAAAGAATTTACAGGATGGGGGTGTCACTGGTTAGGCCAGCATTTGTTGCTCTTTCCTAATTGCCCTTGAGTTGTCTTCTTGTACTGCCGCAATCCCTGTGGTGTAGGTACACCCACAATGCTGTTAGGGAGGGAGTTGCAGGATTTTGACCTTCCGACAGTGAAGGAACAGTGACATATTTTCAATGTAGGATGGTTTGTGACTTGGAGGGAAGATTCCAGATGGTGCTCTTAGTATGGTGAAGAACTTCCTCTGGATTGAAAAACAACTGCCCATCATTAATCTTCCCTGTCACTCCGTGAACCTCATATCCATGTTGCCACTTTTGGTGGTGGGAGAGAGTTTATTTTTTTCACAGATCATAGTGCCCTTTAAAGATGGCGCCCCGATCTCTGTGGAGCCGGCCTTGTTGGCTCTAATTGCCCCACCCTGCCCCGCCAGAGTGATGGCACAAACCGCACCCTAACCTTTTTTTGACAGTGTCAGAAGATCTGATCAGAAAACTTGGCTGTGTTCCTGGAGAGAAACTTGCCGGTTTTCAATCAGAACCCGACACTTCACTATTTTATTTTTGGAAAATTCTGCCCTTGGCACAATTTCAAAATTTGCAGATGTACAAAATTTGAAAGCATTGCCTGAGTAGAATAGTTATAGACCTCAAGAGGATGTAGGCTGATGCAATTGTGGACTTGTGTCAGATGCAATTTAATGCCAGAGTGAGGAAGAATAGGCGAGGCAATGTAAACTAAAGGGTATAATTCTAAAGGGGTTGCAGGATTAGCGAGTCTTGGGACACAGTCATTGAAGGTGGCGGGCAAATTGAGAAAGTGGTTAAAAAGCCACACAGAATCCAGGCTTTATAAATAGAGGCACAGAGTACAAAAGTCTGGACGTTCTGATGAATCTTTAAAGAACACTAGTTTAGCCTCAGCTGGAGTATTCCGTCGAATTCTAGGCATTATAGAGGGTGTAGAAAAGATTCACGATAATGGTTCCAGGGATGAGGGACTTCACTTATGTGGATAGATTGGAGAAACTGGGTTTATTGGGGAAGAGGAAATTTGATCGAGGTTGACCAGAGGCATCAGATTTAAGGTGATTAGCGAAAGAATCAGAAGTGAAATGAAGAGAAGTGAATCTGGGATGTACGGTCTGAGAATGTGGTCAAAGCAGATTCAGTCGTGGCCTTCAAAAGGAATTGGATAAGCGCCATAAGGGAAGTCATTTCCAAGGCTATAGGGAGAGAACCAAGCAGTGGGACTAGCTAAATGGTTCCTGCAGAAAGCCAGCTGGAGCTTGGCAAGCTGAATTCTTCCCATGGTTCTGTAAAGAGCCATACAATGGATGAACAGATACTGTCGTCTGTTCAAAGAATGCAGAGGGATTGCTTGCATCCAACTAAACAGCCATGCAGAGTCTTTGTTTGTACCTCATCTGAGAGACAGCTTTAACCCACGGCCCTCTGACTCTGAGAGAGGATGGCAACCACTGAACCGTGGTTGATACTGGGAAAGGAAATTAACTGGCAAGAACCATGCCACATGAGCAGTGACCAATGCAGCCCATGGTCCAAACATAGATCCCACAGATGTGACAGCTTTGGACTCTTACAGCTGATTGATTACAAGAGTAATAAAAACTAAGGGGAGGCCTGAAAATGTTCATGTATGGTGGAGAAGTACAGCACAAATATCATAAAGGTGATGTGCTTTGTTAAAAAAATCACACCTGCGCACATTTAGTATTCCACTTGGCAAATTCGACTCACAATGTTGTCGTCAGCCACAAAGAGGCAGCCAGGATCAATCCCAGCAAATTTACATTTTTTACACTAGCCATGTTGTATAAGCTAATTTCTCTGGCAGTATTTTCTGCAGCAGCATCTGCCAGGGAACTGTGGTGCAAATTGAAAGCCTTTCATTAATTCATTTCTGCGCAGGACTACATGCCCAAAGGTCCAATTTAATGTTCCCATGACAGATTATCGTGACAGAAGTCATGCTGCTTAGAAAAGACCAGGATATGAACCTTTTTGAGAAATTGTACAAAAGTGTTTGTAAAAAAACCTTCATTACCACCCCACCCCACATCTGGATGTCAAGGCCATAGAGAGTGCACTGATGGAGATTCTCCGGAAGGTTGCTCGCGATGGGGCAATTTCCTATCTGTGGGGAGATTTGGAAGATATTCAAAAAAATTATAAAGGGCACAATTCAACTAATTTGGACCAAAATCCCACAGTGAGCCGTGTAGCCGCATGTTTTCCAGCGCTCACAGCACCAAGAAACATGCTATACAACGCCACTCACGTTGTACAAGGGCCTCATTGGGGAACGCGAGGCTGCACATAGCCCCATTTTGTACACTGGGGAACTCCACTCGCCAGAAATTGCCAGTGTAGCGAGAGATCATTTAAAAATGGTGCCATTTAAAAATGGCGTCCTGGTCTCCGAGGCCCCGAAGCGACCCCTGACCCCACCCAGCCCAAACACAATATGGGAGGATCCTTGACCCAACCCATCCCACCCCCTCCCCCAATATCCACACAGGGCCACACAAGGCACCCTGGCCCGATCGCACACATGCAAAAAGTGCTAGCTTGGCACTTTGGCAGTGCCAACCTGGCAACCTAGCAGTGCTCATGATAGGTGGCAGTGCCAGGATGCCCAGGTGGCACCAGCAGCACCAGGGCACCACCCTGTCCAAAGGGCATGCAGCCGGGGCCTCAGATCCCCTACGAGACCCCCACAAGTGCCGTTCCGCCTGGTCCCCATTTGTGCAGACTAGTGCTGAATGACGCTTGCCCGAGAGTGAGACTAGCTGTCTCGCTCTATGCAGATTTGCCAAAAGCATTGGATCCTGAAAGGCGTTGCAAGCCAGGCAGATCCAGGGAGCGGATCTCCGGCTTTTATCGGCCATGCTGTGCCCTCTCCCAGCGATTGCGAGAGAGCTTCTCCTGCGGAGACACAGAGAGGGCATCATTAGCCACACGTGTGGTTCACAGTGCTGGGAGGGTGCGGTTGAGAAGAGAGAGTTGGGGGATGGGACAGTTGGGGTGAAGGGAGGGTGCGGGGTGGTATCAACTCACCCATGCTGGCCGGTGTAGGTCATTGATCTTCTTGCGGCACTGGAGATCAGTCCTCCTGGTCACGCTGCCTGAGCTTACGGCCACTGCCACTTCGTCCCAGGCGGCACTGGCTGCCCTGTGGCACACTCTCTGGGACCCTCGGGAGAACAACACATCCCTCCGGACCTCCACCACATCTAGGAGCCTCCCCAGGTCTGTGTCTCCAAACCTTGGGGCCGGTCATCTCTGCGCCATGACTGCGAGCTGAGTGGGGTTGGTTGTGCAAGTGCTTCCCGACCTTGTTAGCGGGTGGCTGGCGAGCACGGTCCTGCAGAATCGGCTGGTGAGCATCCATTTGCGGCATGAAGCCCATGTGACCTCGACAAGTGGGCCAATTAACATTGAATAGCGTTGCTGGCCTCTTCGGGCCGAGTGCCGGGAAATTTGTGTCGGTTCCGGCTCGCTGCAACACTTAGAAACCTTTCTGGAAAATCACACATTGCCATATGATGATCTGAATTCACTGCCTGAAAAGGGCTGTGAAAGGGGACTTAGTAGTAAGTTTCAAAAGAGAATTGTATGTTTAATTGCAGAAGAAAAAAGTGCTGATCTGTTGGGAAAGTGTGAAACTAATTTCAAAGAGATGTGAAGACACAATGGGCTTAATGAGGTGTCCTTCTGAGATTCTATGATCTTTCCAGTTGCCCAACTCTTGTGTAAGTGCTTGTTGACCTATATTGGCTCCCAGTCTACAAATACCTCGATTTTAAAATTCCTTATTTTCAAATTCCTCTGTTCCTCATTATCTCTGTAACCCGGTACAGCCTTCCAAAAGCTTTCATTCCTCCCACTTGGCATCTTTTCCATTTCCCGTTCCTTCCAACATGGATAACTGTGCTTTCAGCCATCTGGGCCTCAAGGTCTGGAATTCTCTTTCTGGTTCTCCATATCTCAAGGTGCTCCTTCACACCGAGCTCTTAAACTTGGGTCACTTTTCCAAAAAATCTCCCTCTTTGGCTTGATGTCAGATTTGTTTTGATAGCGCTCCTGAGAAGCACCTTGGGTTGTTTTATTACATTAAAGCCATTAAAATGCGAGCTGTTGTGGTATATTATGATTTGGTGCCAGTGAGTGTTTGATTAATGAAAATTTTCAGCATATTTTGAATATGCAGGGACTGGTTTAGCACAGTGGGCTAAACGGCTGGCTTGTAATGCAGAACATGGCAGCAGCGCGGGTTCAATTCCTGTACCGGCCTCCCCGAACAGGCAGCGGAATGTGGCGACTGGAGGCTTTTCACAGTAACTCCATTGAAACTTACTTGTGACAATAAGCGATTATTATTATCAATATATAAAAACTTGTAAAATACTAGATTTATTCAATGAAGCTACTAAAACCTCGATCAAATTTCTAAACGAAATAAAGATTTTGAAGAATTATTAATTATAAAATAATAATTAAAAACCGAGGAGTGGGGAGGACCAAATAATCTGACATGAGACCAGTGGCTGTTACAGTCAGAGAAGGAGAAACCATGAGGCAAAATTCTCTGGCCTCCCCGAAAGCGTGTTTCTCGGCGCTGTCAGTGGGTCCGGAAGATCCCGCTGGCATGAATAACCGAAGATCTCACCCATCTTTTCTCTTCCACTTGACTTCTTTTCATGCCCAAAAAGACTTTGGGAGTGGTCTACAGATAGATTGTCTATTTCATCTTGGATAGTACGTGAGTGAGGCCCCAAAAGAGACTAAAGGAAGATATTACTGCTATTTCCATGAGATCTGCTTTTATGGCATGTACTTAAGGAGGACATTTGGGAACAAAAACAAGAAAGAACTATGCAGCAGTTGTGATTGGGTCTGACAATAAAAACACTCTGGCCAGAATTTTAAGCTGCCCAACACCGTCCCTGCCCCCGCAACCCCTCTCCGGTGGGTTCTGAGGTTCCTGCTCCTATTTCCTATGTTGTCACTTGAATTCTGAGGATAGTTTGTACAACTTGGCTTGTATTCCCTTGAGTATAGATATGAAGTATTTAAAAATATTGAAAAAGTTGATAGTTATATTCCTCTCTCAGGACAAGGGAGCACCATCTTAAAATTGAGGATAGGGTAGCATAAGGTGTCCTTGTATGCCGATGACTTGTTATTATACGTGTCGGAACCAAGTGTGTCAATAGGGGGCATACTGGAGCTGCTTCGGGTGTTTGGGTCTTTCTCAGGGTACAAATTAAATCTAGACGAGTGAATATTTTGTTGTGTCTCGGCAGGGATTGTGGTTGCCATTCCGTAAGGCAGGGTCTCACTTTAGATACCTGGGGGTGCAGGTTGCTCGGGAGTGCGGTGGGGGGGGGGGGTTCCGTAGGAACAACATTTCTAGTTTGGTGGGATGGGTGAAAGCTGATCTGGCAAGGTGGGATGGTCTCCCTCTGTCAGTGGCGGGTCGGGTACAGGCGGTTAAAATAAATGTGCTGCCACGATTCCTGTTTATTTTTCAATGCCTGCTGATATTCCTGCCAAAGGCATTTTTTAGAGAGATTGAAGGGATGATTACCTCCTTCATATGGGGAGGGAACGTGACCAGAATTAAAAAGGTGCTACTACAGACAGGAAGGAAGGCAGGGGGTTTGTGTCTTCAGAACCTGATGTGTTATTACTGGGCGGCGAATGTGGAGAAGGTACGGAGCTGGGTCAGAGGGGTTGACTCCCAATGAGTCAGAATGGAGGAGAGTTTGGGTAGGCGGTCGGGATTGAAGGCGCTAGCGACAGCGCCGCTCCCGGCGGCCCCGGGGAGATACTCAGGGAGTCCGGTAGTAATAGCTTCGTTGAGAATTTGAAGGCAGTTTCGACAGCACTTCGGGTTGGGGGGCAGGGTCAAGGGAAATGCCGATTCGGGGGAACCATAGATGAGCCAGGGAAGAGGGATGGAAATTTTCAGAGATGGGAGGAGAAAGGAATTAGTACAGTAAAAGATTTGTTTCTTGGGGGTCGTTTTGCGGGATTGAAGGAGCTGGGAGCGAAGTATGGGCTGGAGCAGGGGGAAATATTTAGATACATGCAGGTTCGAGACTTTGCCAGAAAGGAGATACAGAGCTTCCCGGTGGAGCCGGCTTCCACATTGCTGGAGGAGCTGCTGACGACAGGCGGACTGGAGAAGGGGGTCGTATTGGCGGTTTACGGGGCTATTTTGGACGAGGAGAAGGCGCCGCTAGAAGGGATCAAAGCAAAGTGGGAGGAAGAGTTGGGAGAGGGTATGGAGGAGGGGTTCTGGTGTGAGGTGCTTCGGAGGGTGAACGTCTCCACCTCGTGTGAGAGGTTGGGGCTGGTACAGCTGAAGGTAGTGTACAGAGCGCACCTTACAAGGGCGAGGATGAGCTCTTTGAGAGGGTAGAAGATGTCTGTGAATGTTGCGGGGGTGGCCCCGCAAACCACATTCATATGTTTTGGTCTTGTCCAAAGCTGGAGGATTACTGGAAGGAGGTTTTTAGGGTAATCTCTAAAGTGGTGCATGGGAAACTGGACCCGGGCCCCGGGAGGCCATATTCGGGGCGTCGGACCAGCCGGGGTTGGAAATGGGCGCGGAGGCTGATGTTGTAGCCTTCGCCGCCTCGTTGATCACCAAAGGTGGATCCTGTTAGGGTGGAGATCAACCTCTCCACCCTGTGCCCTGGCGTGGCGGGGGGACCTGCTGGAATTCTTGATGCCTGAAAAGGTCAAATTTGAACTGAGGGGAAGGATGGAGGGATTCTACAATTCAAGGACGTTATTCATTATGCACTTTCGAGAATTGGATCACATCGAACATTAGGGGGGTTGGGGGCTGGGAGGGTTGGGGGACTGTGGGTGATTCCTGATTTCTCTTTGTCATTTGTTTATGTTAACATGCGGGCTAATGTGTGGTGGGAGGATGGGATTGTTGTTATTGATATGGGGATTGACATTACATTCGTTACTGATTATTGTTTATTGTTGGGTGTAAATTTGGGAGAAAATGTGAAAAAGGAGAATAAAAAATATTTTTTTACAAGTTGGGGATAAGGAATTAGGAAGGAAATCAGGATGCGTTTCTTGATTTGATTTATTGTCACATGTATCGAAGTACAGTGAAAAGTATTTTTCTGCGGCCAACGGAACGTACACAGTATGTACATAGTAGACAAAAAGAATAATCGACAGAGTACATTGGCAAATGGTACAATGACAAACAGTGATTGGTTACATTGCGGAACAAGGGGCTAAAAAAAGCAAATACGTGAGCAAAAGCAGCAGAGGGCATCATGGATAGTATTCTTACAGGGAACGGATCAATCCAAGGGAGAATCGATGAGGAGTCTAGTAGCTGTGGGGAAGAAGCTGTTCCTATGTCTGGGATGTGCGGTTCTTCAGAATTCTGTACTTTCTGCACGATGGAAGGGTCTACAAGAAGGCAAAGCCTTGGTGGGAGGTGTCATAATATGGACCCATGCACATCATGAGGCAAAAGCAGGCAGTGACAGACACCCAGGTGAGCCAATCAACATACAGAACAGAACACGACCAATCACCAGACAGAACACCAGAGAGGGGCTTCCAACTATAAAACACATGAGGCATCAGAACTCTGCCTCTTTCCACTGGTGACAACTGTAGTGACAGTCAGGGTGTACAAATCATTCAACACCTTCTACATGTGGATCAGAGCTAGCCTGGTCAAGGTAGTTAATGTTAGTTTACTAGAGTAGTAGAGAGTCAACCCACAGACAGCTGTGTGCTTCATAACTGAAGTTCAATAAATCTTATTGAACCAACGCCTACGTTTGGTGTATGCTTGATCATTTAACTGCATCTTGTTGCAGTCCGTGTTACCCCAGGGTGAATAGCACGACATGGTACCAGGAGTGGCTGCTGCTTCTAAGTAATTTACCTTAGAAAATTCACTGACGACCAGCAACTGCCTTCCAGCGGCATGGAAACGATCCAGGCACCTCCACAGCTCCAGATCTCAATGAAGACCCCAGAGGACAAGAAGGCGGTCCTCCGTTTCCTGGGGATGGTAAATTTTGGGGGGAAGTTCATTCCCAACCTCGCTCCACGAGGCCACCAATCTGGCTGCATGCCAACCTGTCAAGACACCATCATCCCCGCTTCCACCTCTCAGGCGGTCCACAAGAATCCGACGGCAGCCCCAACGACTGGACTTATAAATAGTTCCCTTGTATATATACTGTTATGTTTCTGCACGCTAGACACCTTACATGTACATATCCATTCACTCACCAATTGCTATATAGTTATTTTTGTAAATATGTTGTATATGCTCCAAGCAGACGACAATTTTTTTTTAAAAGGGGGGGGTGTCATAATATGCACCCATGCACATCATGAGGTAAAAGCAGGCAGTGACAGACACCCAGGTGAGCCAATCAACATACAGAACAGAACACGACCAATCACCAGACAGAACACCAGAGAGGGGCTTCCAACTATAAAACACATGAGGCATCAGAACTCTGCCTCTTTCCACTGGTGACAACTGTAGTGACAGTCAGGGTGTACAAATCATTCAACACCTTTTACACCTGCAGAGCTAGCCTGGTCTAGATAGTTAATGTTAGTTTACTAGAGTAGTAGAGAGTCAACCCACAGGCAGCTGTGTGCTTCATAACTGAAGTTCAATAAATCTTATTGAACCAACGCCTACGTTTGGTGTATGCTTGATCATTTAACTGCATCTTGTTGCAGTCCATGTTACCCCAGGGTGAATAACACGACAGGAGGGGTCTCTGATAATGCTGTCTGCCTTCCTGAGGCAGCAGGAGTTGTGTTCAGAATCAAAGTGAGGGTGGCAAGCTTGTGTGATGCATTGGGCTGAGTTCACCACACTCTGCAGTTTCTTCGATCTTGGGCCGAGCAGTTGCCATACCAAGCTGTGATGCAGCCGGATCGATGCTCTCTATGGCACATCTGTAGAAGTTTGTGAGGTTCGATGCAAACATGCCAAATTTCTTTAGTGTCCGTATGAAGCAGAGATGGTGTAGGGCTTTCTTGACTGGTGCATCAACGTGAATGGACCAGGACAGACTGTTGGTGATGTTGACCCCCAGGAACTTAAAGCTATCCACCATTGATGTAGATGAGGGGGTGGGGGGGAGCTGTGCTACACTTCCTGAAGTCGAGGATCAGTTCCTTGGTTTTGCTGACATTTAGAGAGAGGTTGTTTTCGGTACACCATGCAAACAAGTGATCTATCTCCCTTCTGTAGTCTGATTTGTCATTGTTTGCGATACGACCCACCGCAGTCATATCATCCGCAAACTTATAGATTGAGATGGAGTTAAATATTGCCACACCATCGTGTGCGTGTGTGGATAGGGAGTACAGTAGAGGACTGAGCACACATCCTTGCAGAGCCCCGGTGTTGAGGACTATTGTGGAGGAGGTGCTGTTGCCTATCATGACAGATTGCGGTCTGTTGGTGAGGAAGTCAAGGATCCAACTGCACTGGGAAGGGTCAAGTCCAAGATTGCAGAGTTTGGTTTTAAGTCTTGTTGGGATAATGGTGTTCAAGGCGGAGATGTAGTCTATGAACAGCAGTCTCACGCAGGAGTCCTTGTTGACGAGGTGTTCGAGTGTTGATTGTAGAGCCAGGGAGATAGCAACTGCTGTGGACCGGCTGCAGTGATAGGCGAACTGCAATGGATCAAGACCGTCTGGGAGGCCGGCGTTGATCCGTCTCATGACTAGCCACTCGAAGCATTTCATGATAACAGATGTCAGGGCCACCGGTCAGTAGTCCTTGAGGCACGCTACCTTGTTCTTCTTTGGTACTGGTATTATGGTAGTCTTCTTGAAGGAAGTGGGGACCTCGGAGCAGAGGAGTGAGGTGTTGAATATGTCTGCGAACAGGGCAGCATGGTGGCTCAGTGGTTAGCATTGCTGCATCATGGCGCCGAGGTCCCAGGTTTGATCCCAGCTCTGATCACTGTCCGTGCGGAGTTTGCAGTTTCATAGAACATAGAACATACAGTGCAGAAGGCGGCCATCTGGCCCATCGAGTCTGCACTGACCCACTAAAGCCCTCACTTCCACCCTAACCCAATAACTCCTCCTCACCTTTTTGGACACTAAGGGAAATTTAGCATGGCCGATCCACCTAACCTGCATGTCTTTGGACTCTGGGAGCAAACCGGAGGAAACCCACGCAGACACAGGGAGAACATGGAGACTCCGCACAGACAGTTACCCAGCAGAGAATCGAACCTGGGACCCTGGCGCTGTGAAGCCACAGTGCTAACCACTATGCAACCGTGCTGCCATTCTCCCCGTGTTTGCATGGGTTTCGCTCCCACAACCCAAAGATGTGCAGGGTAGGTGGATTGGCCACATTAAATTGCCCCTTAATTGGAAAAAATTAATTGGGTACTCTAAATTTATATTTTTTAAATGTCTTGCCAGCTGGTCAGCGCAAGCTCTGAGTGCTCATCCAGCGACTCCGTCAGGACCTGTCGCTTTCCGCGGGTTCACTTTCAAGAAGGCAGCTCTTACCCCTGAGGCTGTAATAGTGAGTATGGGTGTGTCCAGGGCTCTTGGGGCAAGTGGCACTGATGCATTGGCTGACTGTTCAAAGCGGGCATAGAACTTGTTCAGTTCATCGGGGAGGGATTCTCCAGCTTGGCCTTGCATTGTAGCCTGTGATCTCGTGTAAGCCCTGCCATAGACGTCGTGGGTTTGTGTCGTTGGCCTGGTACTCGAGTTTGATGCGGTATTATCTTTTGGCGTCCCTGATGGCCAGGAGCATGCCAGGAACATCTTCACGCAAAAGATAGTCAGAAGAGTACCATTGAGAACAGTATAACTTCTTCTGCTCCCCTCAACCCACACTCCAATCTCTCCCCACATTCCCCCACCCATCCCAGTTTACACAAATATCTTTGTGGGGCTTCTCTGAGATAGTCAGATTCATACTGAATTGTAGTCATCTGCATGTTGTTGATTGACACCATCTAGAAGATTTAAGCTGAGAAAAATTCAATGTATTTCGCGTGGAACCCGTACAGTCAGCATTAATTTGGTTTGGATTTCAACTGCCATCCCAGAGGTGAGGGAACAGTTTCTGGGTTTTGAGGTTTCTGAGGTTTGCTGTTTATATCCTTTGGAATGTTCTTGTGTTTGTTCGCTGAATGTTTGAAGATTTCTGAATGAAGAGCTGCTAACTTGTAAATGTTATTTCTCCCCTTTTGGCTGTGTCGATCAGTTTTTGAAGAGCCAGAAGATCCCAACAACCGGTCGTTCTTCTCCGAGATCATTTCCTCAATATCAGATGTCAAGTTTAGCCACAGCGGGAGGTATATGATGACGAGGGATTATCTCACCGTCAAAGTCTGGGACTTAAACATGGAGAACAGACCAATAGAAACATATCAGGTATTTGTTCAGTGGCGTTCGAAGAAGTGGGAATCTGGTCGTTTTCCATTGGGATGGGGCCAGGAATTCCAGAGAGGTGCAAGTAGATAGTAACTTAACGGAGTTGTTCATCAAAAATCAGAAGCCAGGGGAGAAAAGCTCCTGGGGGATATTCAAGACCACAGTTTTGAAACAAGCCTTGTAACTTAGGCAAGGCCTCTCACAGCAAAAATAGAACACTTGGAGAGCCAGTCACAAGCCTATCAGCTTTCGATAGCACCGGAAAATCCCAATCATGTGTGGGACTGGAAATTCCGACCATAGAATGTGCCATTCAAAGTTTGCCTTGAATTCAACAGTATAGGAAATTGTTTAAGAATGAAGCCACGGCTCATGATAGGTTTGACTGAAGCCACTGAGAAATTATTATGTCAAAATTGTAAATGTATAATGTTTGATGATTGTATAGCAACATAATCTTATGGTCAGCAACCTCTCTTTCAGCTCTCTTTCATGTTCTGCTCATCGCAGCTTTTCTTATATTTCTTTTCATGTTATCATTCCCCGTTTGTTGACACCCCATCCACCATCTCAAAAATTCACTTCTATCACTGAAGCACAATGGCAGCAGTGTACACCATTCACAAGATGCACCACATTCCTCATGGAGCTTAAAAGACCCTCAATTGGATGCGAGCCCTCACTTCAAAATTACCCTGGATACACCACCCAGGAGCACTATATTCGTAGCGCATCCGCTTCTGTTCGAACCCCCAACGGCAATTGAAAATCCCAACCCTGGTCTTGGAGGCCATGGAAGACCCAACTTCACAGCTCCATACTGAGATAATTAATCACAACTAACATGCTGGTGAAACGAAACAGCTGGCCACAGTATCCCTGGGATTGGGAGGAAGATCAGCCAAATACCCTGGGTGGGATTCTCCGGTCAGCGACGGCAAAATTGCATTCGGTGATCGGCCAGAGAATCAAAGTTTCCGACCAAATTGGGGGCGGGGCCGCTTTCGCGATGCCCCGCCCCCCTCCAAAGCGGCGTATCGACAGCTTCAGGACATTGCCTGAGGCCCACCCCCGAAGCTCCGCCCCCGACCGGCCGAGTCGCCGACGGCATGAGGCACTCATGGTCTCATCCGTCGGGAATTTGGCGTGCAGCTGCGGACTCAGTCCAGCGCCGCCACAGTCGGGGAGGACCGTTCCACGGGCAGGGGGGACTTTGCTGGGGCACTATGGCGGGGGTTGTCCAGGGTGGCGTGAGCTGGCCAAAGGGGGGCACTATTTTGCATGCCGGGTCTGCAAGCGGCCGGCGCCATGTTGCACGGCGCAGCCGCTGCAGGCCGCCGCAGTGCACATGTGCGGCCACGGCCCGGCAATTCTTCGGGCCATATCAGCAGCTAGAGTCGGGTGCTCTACGCTGCCGGCATGCTGGCCATCAGCCCAACGAAGGATCGGTGGCCGTTTCACGCCATTTTTCACGCCATTTTGTCTATCATAAAACGCCAGTATTTCCACGTCGGCATGGGGACATAGCCTCCAGCCCCCTATCCTTGGTCACTGTCCAGCAACTTTTGCTGATACTGAACCCGTGTTAGCATTGAGTGATGCCCAGACTGAGTGCTTACCACCCATGACTGGTTAGGCTGGCACTTCAATGTAGCCAATCGAGTCAAAATTCCGGTGGCCGAGGAACTTTACCCGATCAGTCAGTTAGAGGCACACCAAATAAACTGAAAGTAGCTCTTGAGGTTGTGCTGACAGTTGGGTTTGGTGTATTATGCAATTGTCAATTAAGGAGGTAATTGGTAAAGTAGTTGCCGATGACAATGGAATCAGTGCCATGGATATGAAAGTGATTTTGGACCACGGATGGATGGGTAGGAACTTCATGTGGATTCAGTGGTGTTTTGTGCTGACTTAACACATGCTCTTGACTGGCCTCACACCTCTTGATGACGACTTCACTGTCATTGTTCATACATGGCCAGTCAACAGTCTCGCTTGAAAGTTGCAAATCTTCTCATCTGATCTATGTCCGTGTGTGAGTATTGGATTTTTTGAAGAATATCAAGTCACAAAGAATCCTTCCGGCCTATAAAAATTAATCCCCAGGAGATTAATAGCTTGTCCCGATAAGGCCAAAAGATATTCTCTCGTGTTAGTGTGCGGCATACTGAATTGAATCAGACCATCCTTTGATGATGGTTTTCCACAGTTCCTATAGTGTAGAATCTTTTGCCATTTCTTCACGTAGCTGCTGGTATCTTCAGGTTAAATGTCAATTAAGTTGGGCGGAGAAAGGGGCCATCTTCTTTCTTTAAATTTAGATTGTGCAATTCATTTTTTCCAATTAAGGGGCAATTTTAGCTTTGCCAATCCACCTATCCTGCACATCCCCTTTGGGTTGTGGGGGCGAAACCCACGCAAACACAGGGAGAATGTGCAAACTCCACACAGACAGTGACCCAGAGCCGGAATCGACCCTGGGACCTCGGCGCTGTGGGGCAAGAAAGGGGTCATCTTAATGGGCTAGATATAAGTTGAAATTAAGGGGGCAGGAGTTAAGTGGGGAAGATGACGAGCGGTAGAGGCATAAGACTCCGGTCAGGCTGGTAACATGGAAAGTCCGGGGACTGAATAGGCCGGTTAAAAGGTTGCGGGTGTTCGCGCACCTCAGGAGCTTGAAAGCAGGGGTTGTCTTTCTGCAGGAGACACACATCCGTGTGAAGGACCAGGTTAGGTTAAGGAAGGGGTGGGTCGGGCAGGTTTTTCACCAGGGTTTGATTCAAAATCGAGGGGTGTGGCGATTCTAATTAGCAGAAAAATGGGACTTGTGAGTGTGAAGGAGGCGAGGGATCCGAGTGGGAGATATGTGATTGTGAGTGGGGTATTGGAAGGGGCACCGGTGGTGTTGGTAAATGTGTATGCCCCAAATTGGGATGATGTGGCTTTTATGAGGGGGTTACTGGCAGCGATCCCGGATTTGGCCACACACAGTTAATCATGGGAGGAGATTTTAACTGTGTCCTAGAGCCAAGGACGGATAGGTCGAGCCCCAGGTCGCTGGGTAGGGTACGAATGGCAAGTGAGCTGGGGGGTTTATGGAGAGGATGGGTATAATGGATCCATGGAGCTTTCAGAACCCAGGGGGAAGAGCGTATTCCTTCTTTTCACACGGCTATAAGGTGTATTCGAGGATTGATTACTTTGTAGTGAGTTGGGAGATTTGGGTTGGGGTGGAGGGGGCAGAGTATGCGGGGATAGTTATCTCGGACCATGCACCCCACTGGCTGGATATTCGGTTCAGTACGGGATGAGAGCAGTGGCCGGGTGGAGGTTTGACTCCGGGTTGTTGGCGGATGGAGGTTTTTGTGATAAGGTGCGGTTGGCGATTAGGGATTATGTGGAGTTGAATCAGACTGGGGAGGTGTCGGTGGCCTGTTTTTGGGAATCACTGAAGGCAGTGGTCCAGGGGGAAATTATTTTGTTTAAGGCTCGTGCAGATAGGGAAAGGAGGGGGGAACATGACCGTCACGTGAGCGAGATAGTTGAGATGGACAGGGAATATTCAAGGGTGCCCACCATGGAGGGATTGGTGAGGAGGAAAAAGTTGCAGGGGCAATTTGACAGGCTGACAACGGGGAGGGCGGTAGGGCAACTGCGTAGGGCAAGACGGGTGCAATATGAGTATGGGGAGAAGGCGAGCCGCATGCTGGCGCACCAGCTGCGGAGGTAGGCTGCGTCCAGGGAAATATTGAAGATCCGGACTGGGGCTGGGGATGTGGTGTCGGAGCCAGGGAAGATAAACGAGGCGTTTAGGGAGTACTACCAGGGACTTTATGAGGCAGACCCAGGAGGAGAGGAGGGCGACATGGGGCGGTTTCTGGACGAGCTGGAATTTCCCCAGGTGGAGGAAGCAAAGAGGCAGGCGTTGGAGGAGCCCCTGGGGCTGAGGGAGGTGCTGGATAGTATCTGGGGTATGAAGTCGGGAAAGGCCCCTGGGCCGGATGGGTACCCGGCAGAATTATATAAGGAATTTGCGGCGGACCTGGCACCACATCTGTTGGGGGCGTTTAATGAAGAACTGGAGAAGGGGGAGTTGCCGGAGATGATGAAGCAGGCAGTCATCACACTAATCCCAAAATAAGGGAAGGATCCGGTGGAATGTGGGTCGTATAGACCCATATCACTGTTGAACAAGGATGTGAAAGTATTGGCTAAGTTGTTGGCAGGGAGGATGGAGGATTGTGTCCCGGGGTGGTTGCAGAAGATCAAACAAGCTTTGTGAAGGGCAGGCAGCACGTGAGTAATATAAGACAGCTGTTGAATGTGATGATGAATCTGTCGGGTGTCCTGGTACCGGAGGTGATGGTGTCCATGGACACAGAGAAGGCATTTGATCGGGTGGAGTAGCGGTACTTGTTCGACGTGTTGGGAAGATTTGGGTTTGGGCCGCGATTTGTGGCATGGGTGCGGTTGCTGTATGTGGTGCCAAGGGCGATGGTGAGGACGAATGATATGAGCTCACAAAGCTTTGACTTACACAGGGGTACGAGGCAGGGGTGCCCGCTGTCGCCACTGCTGTTTGCGCTGGCCATAGAGCCAGTGGCGATGACTCTCGGGGGGGTCGGCAGAGTGGCAGGGGATAATGAGGGGACAGAGGGAGCATCGGGTGTTGCTCTATGCCAATGACCTCTTGCTGTATGTTTCGGATCCGTTGGAGATTATGGGCCTGCTGGGGAGGTTTGGAGAGTTCTCGGGGTACAAACTGAATGTAGGGAAAAGCGAGGTATTCCCGGTGAACGACCTGGGACAGCGGGCCAATTTAGGAGGGCTGCCATTTACGGTAGCGAGGGATAGGTTTAGGTATTTGGGGATTCAGGTAGCGAGGGAATGGACGGGGCTCCATAAGTGGAACTTAACGAAGCTGGTGGAGGAGGCCAGGGTGGATCTTAAGAGGTAGGATACACTGCACCTAACGTTGGCGGGGAGGGTCCAAGTGGTGAAAATGAATATACTGCCGAGGTTCTTGTTTATCTTTCAGGCACTCCTGATCTTTGTACCAAAGGCCTTCTTTCGGAAAGTGGAGGCGATCATTTCGGACTTCGGGCGGGGAAAGTGTCGAGAGTGGGGAGGACCCTGCTGCAGAGGCAGCAGGGGGGGGGGTTGGCGTTGCCAAACGTGCTTCATTATTATTGGCGGGTGAATGCGGACAAGGTGCGATGATGATGGAAGGACAAGGGGTAGAGTGGGTTAGGATAGAGGAGGAATCTTGTAAGGGGTCTAGTTTGAGGGCTAGGGAGCCCGAGGGTGCAATTCACGGTGAACATACGGAATCAGTTGAGGAGGCGTTTTAGGGTGGAAGGGATATCGGTGCTAATGCCACCGTGCGAGAATCAGGGGTTTGAGCCAGGGGGGATGGATAGTGTATGCAGGAGGTGGAGGGAAGTGGGGCTGGTCAAGGTCAGGGATCTGTATTTGGAGGAAGGGTTCACCAGTCTGGAGGAGTTAAGTGAGAGGGTTGAGATGCCAAGGGGGAGTAAGTTCAGGTATCTGCAGGTTAGGGACTTTGCGCGAAAGGTCTGCAAGTGGTTCCCTAGGTTGCCGGGATACACCCTGCTGGAGCGACTGCTGCGTCCGGATGTGGAAGGGGAGGGAAGAATTGGGGATATATACAAGTGGCTGGGGGAGCAGGGAGGCGAGCGGGTGGTGAAAATCAAGGAGAAATGGGAAGCGGAGTTGTGGAGGGGAGATCAGCTGGGAAGTATGGAGTGAGGCACACCGTAGAGTAAACAGGACCTCCTGTGCAAGGATGAGCCTGATACAGTTTGAGGTGGTGCACAGGGTCCATATGACTCGGGCGAGAATGAGTGAGTTCTTTCAGGGGGTAGCAGATGAGTGTGAGAGGTGTGGGCGGGGGCCAGCGAATCATGCGCACATGTTTTGGGGTTGCGAAAGATTGGGAAGATTCTGGGCGGGAGTGTTCGCGGTCTTAGCCAGGATAGTGGAGGAGGAGGTGGACCCGGACCCTTTGGTGGCGATATTTGGGGTTTCAGAGAAGCCAGAGCTCATGGAGAGGAGGAAGGCAGTTGGCTTGACATTCGCCCCTCTGATTGCACGGCGGCGAATTTTACTGGAATGGTGGTCGGCATCGCCACCAGTGGTCGCGACATGGTTGGGTGACCTGTACGACTTCCTGCGATTGGAGAAGATAAAGAATGAGTTGAGGGGCTCTGCAGGAGGGTTTGAGAAAAGGTGGGGGATGTTTGTGACCATGTTTGAGGAGCTGTTCGTCGCGGGGGAGGGGGGTGGTGAAAGTGGGGGAAAATCTGTACAGACTATACAGTTGATTGTTGGGAAGTATATGTCCCCGGGGTGTTTATTTGCTGTAACTTGTTTTGATACATGTTTGTAATAAAATATATATTTTTAAAAAATGTCAATTAAGTCAACTTGTAGATGTACGGACATATCGTCAGTTTTCACAGGCTTAGGCAATCTGCTAAATGTGTCCAATGTGACCATCAAGATACCTGACTCGTATCTAATCTCATAGTCGTAACCGTGAATCTTTATCAAGAGATGTTGCAATCTTGGCAGTGCAGTGGTTACTGATTTCTACCAAATCACCTCCAGTGGCTTGTGGTCGGTCTCCATCACAAATCTTTTCCAAATAAATAGGTATGAAGTGCATAATTCCAAACACGAAAGCTAATGTTTCCTGCTCATTATTGAAGTCTTTGGATTGCGTTAGGGACAGAGATTTTGAAGCAACTGCAATTAGTTTGCCTTTTTGTAGTATACATGCTCCCAGACCTTTCTGTGATGCATCTAACTTCAGGGACATTGTCTCCCTAGGATCTTAAATTGCAACATCAGTGCTTCTGATAATGACTGTTCCCGTGCTTCAAACAGGTGTTGCTGGGCTCCATGCCATAGGAAAGGCATACCCTTTTGAAACAATTCCTTTAGCGATGAAGATATTTGAGCGAAATTGGGAGTGTATAGAGACAAGAAATTAAAGCGACTTAAACAAATCATCCTCATCTTGAGTTGACATGACTTGAGCATGGCTCTATTTTACTTGGATTGGGCTATTTGCCAGCACTGGAATAAATAAATTGGTCTGCTGCACATTGATGTCACATTTCCGATTGTTAAACACCAATCCTTCATTACATGCCACTTGCATCAGTAAGTGCAGATTATGGTCATGTTGTTGCTTTATTCTCCCCACAACAACAATGGCATCAGCGATACAGATGCATCCTGGTACAATGCATGTAATGCAGTCCATGTGAGCTTGGAAGAGATCCTGGCTAACAGCCCGAAAGGAAGTTGTTGAAATCAGTATTGTCTGAATGGGGCACGAAATGTAGTAAACACTTGGGACTTCTCCCAAGAAATACTGCCCAGTAACCATTCTTGGCATCACGCATCAAATAGAATTTTCAACCCATAAATCTCATATTTAACTCTTCTATTGCGGGTATTTTGTAAGACCAACATTTCAATGCTACGTTTAAAGATCATGTATCAAGGCATACTCTCAATTATCCATTTTCTTTATGACACGTGAGCTGCACCATTCTGTGTGCTGTTGTTCTCTTCCAGTGATTCCATCTTTCTCCATTTTGTCTAGTTCAACCTTCAATTTGTCTTGCATGTGGATGCTGCACTTATGTGGTGGATCAGTTGACGGACATGCATTCTCCGGCAGGCGTGATGTTTCAGCTCCCTTAAAACTTGAAACTAATATTGTATAGACTTTCAATGTTAGATCATGAACTGATGATAGGAGGATTAGTTTCTGAGTTTGATATGCCTTCTGATATCTGACTGATTCCATGGGTTGTTAGTTTGAGGCAACTGCTCGGCCCAAGACTGTAAGAAACACAGCCCAGTACATCACGCGAACCCTCCTCCCATCCATTGATTCTGTCTACACCTCCTGCTGCCTTGGGAAAGCGGGCAGCATAATCAAAGACCCCTCCCACCCGGGTTATTCTCTCTTCCAACCTCTTCCATCGGGCAGGAGATACAAAAGTCTGAGAACTCGCTTTAACCAATTCAAAAGCAGCTTCTTCCCTGCTGTTACCAGACTCCTGAATAACCTTCTGATGGACTGAGCTAATCTCTCCACGCATCTTTTCTACTGTGTAGCACTATGCTCCGTATACTTCACCCAATATCTATATATGTACTTTGTGTATTTATTGTATGTCCTCTGTTTTCATGTATGGAATGATCTGCTTGGACTGTACGCAGAATAATGCTTTTCACTGTATCTCGGTACACGTGACAATAAATCCAAATCCACCCATGTCAGCAACCCCCACCACCAAACATAAAAACAACCCCATCCCCCCCCCCCCCCCCCCCCCCCCCCCCCCCCCACGCCTTCCTCCTGGCAACCCCCACTTCACTCCCAGTAACTAGCCTGCTCAGCTATGATGGTGGTCCCCGCCCAGGGCCTCTGACTTTCCCTCACTCCTCCAATCCATCCTTAATCCCTCCCCACCCCCCAATCCACCCAACCACCAACAAAGAGAAACAAAAGGCAAGCTCACCATCACCGTTCCCCTATCAAAACCCATCCCATGTGCCTTACAATGAACACAAAGCTCCTCTCCAAAGTTCAATGTCCTCACACTCCTCCCTGGTCCCTCATAAAGTCCACCTCCGCCTCTAGTGAGTCAAAGGCAGCACGGTAGCATTGTGGATAGCACAATTGCTTCACATCTCCAGGGTCCCAGGTTTGATTCCGGCTTGGGTCACTGTCTGTGCGGAGTCTGCATATCCTCCCTGTGTGTGCGTGGGTTTCCTCCGGGTGCTCCGGTTTCCTCCCACAATCCAAAGATGTGCGGGTTAGGTGGATTGGCCATGATAAATTGCCCATAGTGTCCAAAATTGCCCTTAGTGTTGGGTGGAGTTACTGGGTTAGGGTGGAGGTGTGGACCTTGGGTGGGGGTGCTCTTTCTAAGAGCCGGTGCAGACTCGACGCGCCGAATGGCCTCCTTCTGCACTGTAAATTCTATGAAAATAAAATTCCTGCTTTTAATGTGTCACCCACAAGCGGGCAGGATACAAAACCCCAAACTTCACCCCCTTAAAGATGGCCACCTTTATCCAGTTGCACCCAGCCCTCCACTTTGCCAGCTCCACACCCAGGTCCTGGTAAATCCGCAGCTCATTCCCTTCCCAGGTGTATTGCTTCCGTCTGCCCCGCCCACTTCAGAATTTTATCCTTGTCCAAAAACCGATGCAGCCTCACCACCATCGCTCTCGGCAGCTCCCCCATCTGCGGCCTCCTCATCAGTGCCCTGTGCACCTAATCCACCTTGAGGGGCTGGTCGAGGCAAGGTTAAGAAGGCTGTGTCTTCATGAATAACCTAAGCAGAGGTCCCAGGTTCGATCCCGGCTCTGGGTTACTGTCCGTGTGGAGTTTGCACATTGTCCCCGTGTTTGCGTGGGTTTCGCCCCCACAACCCAAAGATGTGCAGGGTAGGTGGATTGGAGTTTAATCCGGACAAATGTGAGGTAATGCATTTTGGAAGGGCTAATGCAGGTAGGGAATATACAGTGAATGGTAGAACCCTCAAGAGTATTGAAAGTCAAAGAGATCTAGGAGTACAGGTCCACAGGTCATTGAAAGGGGCAACACAGGCGGAGAAGGTAGTCAAGAAGGCATACGGCATGCTTGCCTTCATTGGCCGGGGCATTGAGTATAAGAATTGGCAAGTCATGTTGCAGCTGTATAGAACCTTAGTTAGGCCACACTTGGAGTATAGTGTTCAATTCTGGTCGCCACACTACCAGAAGGATGTGGAGGCTTTAGAGAGGGTGCAGAAGAGATTTACCAGAATGTTGCCTGGTATGGAGGGCATAAGCTATGAGGAACGATTGAATAAACTCGGTTTGTTCTCTCTGGAACGAAGGAGGTTGAGGGGCGACCTGATAGAGGTATACAAAATTATGAGGGGCATAGACAGAGTGGATAGTCAGAGGCTTTTCCCCAGGGTAGAGGGGTCAATTACTAGGGGGCATAGGTTTAAGGTGAGAGGGGCAAGGTTTAGAGCAGATGTACGAGGCAAGTTTTTTACGCAGAGGGTAGTGGGTGCCTGGAACTCGCTACCGGAGGAGGTAGTGGAAGCAGGGACGATAGGGACATTTAAGGGGCATCTTGACAAATATATGAATAGGATGGGAATAGAAGGATACGGACCCAGGAAGTGTAGAAGATTGTAGTTTAGTCGGGCAGTATGGTCGGCGCGGGCTTGGAGGGCCGAAGGGCCTGTTCCTGTGCTGTACATTTCTTTGTTCTTTGTTCTTTGTTCTTTGATTGGCCACGCTAAATTGCCCCTTAATTGGAAAAAATGAATTGGGTACTCTAAATTTTTTTTTTTTAATGAATAACCTAAGCCGATATGGGAATTGAACATGTACTGTTGGCATAACTCTGCATCATGAACCAGCCGTCTAGCCAACTGAGCCAAAGCCTCCCCGCCCCCCCCCCCCCAACCCACCATCAGGGCACCGGTGCCAGGATGTCCAGGTGGTGCTGACAGGGCACTGCCAGGTGCCAGGCTGCATTAGCCAAGGTGCCAGGTTGCCATGCCAGGGATTGGGCCCGGGGGTGCCCTGACCTTAAGAGGTGGGGTGAGGGAGGACTCGAGGAACCCCAAAGAGGTAAAGTGGTGCATGGTGTGGTGGTGGGGGTGTCTGGAGGCTGTGGTGGGGAGTCGGAGGAGGGTCGGGAGATCGGAGTGACGTTTAAAGATGTCACCCTGATCTCTTCCTGCACTAATATTGTGTGGCCTTGGCAGGGTGTTCCTTGCTGAGGTCAAAAGAAAAGGGTCCCATTTGATAGCGGGGTCATTCTCGGTGCTGCAAGCGCCAAGAGACACCCCACTGTATGCAGCAAAACTGGGACTCGGTTTTTTGGGCGTTAAAACGTGCACAGTGTCTCCATTCTCTGCCACAAGTTCTATTATCTAGTCACTGGCTCCACCCCTTTCCCTTGAAACTGTGTCTGCGTGGGTTACCTCCGGGTGCTCCGGTTTACCCCCACAAATCCCAAAATAAGTGCTATTAGGTAATTTGGACATTCTGAATTCTCCCTAAGTGTACTCGAACAGGCGCAGGAATGTGGCGACTAGGGGCTTTTCACAGTAACTTCATTGCAGTGTTAATGTAAGCCTACTTGTGACAATAAAGATTATTATATTATTACTTTCTGCCCTTGTAAAATTGAGCTCCGAGCAGGCACCACAAGAGATCCCATAGTATCTAGTAATTAAACAAGTCATTCCTGTTCTTAACCCCTGTTTCTTTGCTATTGGTATTTTTTCAGGTGCATGAATATCTGAGAAATAAGCTGTGTTCCCTCTATGAAAACGACTGCATCTTTGACAAATTTGAGTGTGTGTGGAATGGCTCTGACAGGTAGGTGATATCTTGGATCTGACTGCCTGACTGTAGGCAACAGGTCAGTGAAATAGTCTGCATTCCTTGCCCTTTCTACCTGGACTGGAGACGTCATTTACATTTTTATCTATTTTATGGGACAAGGGTGTCACCGGCTAGGCCAGCATTTATGGCCCATCCCTAATTATCCTTTAGGGTCCAGTTAAGAGTCAACCACATTGTCCTTTTTATAGGCAAAAAATTTGCAATTACTTCAGCTGCATCAATATTGGGTAAAGTAAGTTTGAAATTGGCATTCCAGTCTCCCGATGGATGTGTGAGTATGTTCATCGTCCATTGTAGCACTGAATCTTATAGAGATTCTGGTTCAACATCTATTGGCCTCAGTATCTCTGCACAGGAAGGGATGTTTCTCTTCCAGGGTTGCCATTCCTGACCAGTGTGTTGTGCTCTGGTGAGGACAGGACCAGGCCACACTGGACATTTAACACTGAGAAACATTGAGTGGTCACTTGGTATGAGGTACCATATCCTGATAAAATTCCGACTTCAGAAGGGGCAGATCATTTGTTTAGGAAATCACATGGTATAAAGGAAAATTGTCTGATTTTGTGTGCGTGGATTTTCAGAAGAAATTTGATACGGTGGTACAATAAGAGATTTGTTACAAAAAAAAATCTCCATAGCAATAAGGGAACTAAAGTCACTTAGAAATGGTTCAAGGGCATAAAGGAAAGAGTTAAGGTTAATGTTGCCCAGGTAAGTCGGATAAGAGTAGACATAGAATTTACAGTGCGGAAGGAGGCCATTCGGCCCATCAAGTCTGCACCGGCCCTTGGAAAGAACATCCCACTTAAGCCTGCACCTCCGCCCCATACCCATAACCCAGCTACCCCACCCAACCCCTTTGGACACTAAGGACAATTTAGCATGGCCAATCCACCTAACCTGCATGTCTTTGGACTGTGGGAGGAAACCGGAGCACCCGGAGGAAATCCACGCAGCCACGAGGAGAACTTAAAGATTCCGCACAGACAGTGACCCAAGCTGGGAACCGAACCTGGGACCCTGGAGCTGTGGGGTGACAGTGCTAACCACTGTGCTACCGTGCTGCCCCAGTGGTGTCGTCAAGATCTTTGGGCATTCTCGTGATTCATTCATATAAATGATTTGGGCCCAGGAACAATATTGAAAATCACTGACACAAATTAGAAAATGAGGGGCATGGCAGGGCAGCACGGTAGCATTGTGGATAGCACAATTGCTTCACAGCTCCAGGGTCCCAGGTTCGATTCCGGCTTGGGTCACTGTCTGTGCGGAGTCTGCACAGCCTCCCCGTGTGTGCGTGGGTTTCCTCCGGGTGCTCCGGTTTCCTCCCACAGTCCAAAGGTGTACAGGTTAGGTGGCTTGGCCATGCTAAATTGCCCTTAGTGTCCAAAATTGCCCTTAGTGTTGGGTGGGGTTGCTGGGTTATGGGGATAGGGTGGAGGTGTTGACCTTTGGTAGGGTGCTCTTTCCAAGAGCAGGTGCAGACTTGATGGGCCGAATGGTCTCCTTCTGCACTGTAAATTCTATGATAATCTATGATGGCAAACTGTGAGGATGAATACAGAAGATGGAGGACTGATACAAATAGGGTATTATGTCAAGACAGGGAACAAATGCTGTTCTTTGTTCAGAAATGTGAAGAAAATTTCCTCAGAGAGGGCGCGCGTCAGGTTTGTTTGCATTGCAATTTGGGGAGCTGGTTGCCACTAATTGCCATGGGAGAGGGGAGAAGGTGGGAGAGGGAGCGGGTTGGGGGAGGGTCTGGGATTTTGTTTTGGGTTGGTTTTATTTTGTAAATGTTATGTGTTTTTTATGTTTAATTGTTAAAATTTGAAAATTTAAATTTAAAATTTAAAAAAAAAGAAATGTGAAGAAGTGCCCTGTGGGAAAAACGTATCGATAGTGCAGCCTAAAAGGTGAGATTCTTAGCAGGTTAAACAGACTTATCTATCAATAGAGACCAAAACAAAACTTGTGTGTGGTGACAGAGCACCTAAATTAATACTTTGTGTTTGTTTTCACAACAGAAGGGAATTAATGCAAACATAGTTAAGGAAGAGAAAGTGTGAAATATTGGAGGGAATAAGTACAAGGAAATAGGAAATATTGAGTGGTTTAGCATTTTTGAAATTAGATAAATTGCCAGGCCAGGATGAAAAGTACTGCAAATTGATAAGGAAAGCAAAAGAGGAAACGGTGGAAGCTCTGTCTGTCATTATCCCAATCTTCTCTGGCTACGGGCACGGCGTTGGGGGACTGTTTACATTGTACCATTGTTTTAAAAAGGGAGTAATGGATAGGCCACATAATTACAGGCCAGTCAGCCTAACCTGTGCATGTAGAATGTTGCGATGCATTCTGAAATTATATAAACATAAGCCTTCCTTTCTTGCCCCCCTGTGTTCATTTGCTTCACAGTGTAATCATGACTGGTTCTTACAACAACTTCTTCCGAATGTTCGACCGCAACACAAAGCGTGATGTCACACTGGAAGCATCGCGGGAAAACAGCAAGCCCAGAGCAATACTCAAACCCCGAAAAGTATGCATGGGTGGGAAAAGGAAGAAAGATGAAATTAGTGTTGACAGTTTGGACTTCAGTAAGAAGATTCTGCACACGGCGTGGCACCCGTCGGAGAACATCATAGCAGTAGCCGCCACAAACAACCTCTATATATTCCAGGACAAAGTGAACTAGAACATTTGTTTGACTGGTCGCCTTAGCACTGCGTACAATAAAACATCAAATTATTATTATTTGTTAAAGGAAAACTTGGCCCTCTGGAATGAATCCTAACAATTTTTTTTGTCAGGTTGTCTGTCTTAATGAAGCTGTGGTGCCTTTTGGCATATGGATCTGTAATTCCCTTGATGCATCTATTCTAGAACAAAATGGCTTCTCTTTATAAGGCACTAAATTTCCATCTAATTCACCTGGCTTTTAAAGATGTAAATCTTCAACACTGATTAGTAAATTTTATTTTTTTTCCTTCTCCCTCATCGAAATAGGGATAAACATTGATGTAATTTAATTCTCCACAGCTGCTAATGCCTTGGACATTCTTTATCAAAATAATTTAATTTGCACCAATTGACGGCTGCTTCCGGAGGATGACAAATATTAGATCGTATGTTTATATATTTTTTTTGTTCTCCATGAAATGCATCCCTCCTGTTTCTACATACACTGGGATTGAGAAAATCAAGTGTTTGTCAGCAAAATATAATGAGCGGTGTTTAATGAATCAGGGAATTTTCAACACAATTCCTCTAACAGAAGACTCTTATTTGTGAAATGACCCGAGCTGTTTTGTAGCTCAGTATATGAAAGAATGAATTTACTTGCATTGTTGAACAAGCAAACTAGAAAATGTTTAAGTTAACTATACTAATGCCAATTTGAAAATGTAATTGTAGATTTTTAAAGCCCCGAGACTATCGGGGCTTTTGTAGGTAGAGTTTTTCAAGTTTTACATCTAATAATGGGAATAATTGCATATAATGACTGAACAAGTTTTACTTTTAAATTATATCCTAATTATGTTGGTTCTCAAAATTGTCTTTCCATTCCCTCCCCCCCCCCCCCCCCCCCCCCCCCCCTTGATAGATAGTTATATTCTGGTATCCAGTTTCTTTGAAATGTCTTCTCTTCATATTGTCCTGGCAGTTTGCACACCAATTTCCTCAGTTTGATTCTTGTGGGGCTCGGCATCGAATGTGTAGTTACTGTTTCTAATACTTAAAGCCAGGGGTATTCATTTAGGCTGACACTACACCAGAATAAAGCTACACTGTCCTGTCAGTATTGACAGAAGATATGGCTGGAGCCTTTACCAAAAGGGAATAATTTTTCAAGCCTTGACCTTTTCTTGTCCCAAGCTTTTTGCTACAGTTAATGTGGTTTAAGTAGATTTAGCAGTACTTACCACTGTTACTGGCTCAGTTACTAAAAGGAGTGAGGCTTTGGGTTAGCTGATCTCAATAACAATTTAACTGGCCAAACCCACGCAACCCCTGGTAAGGAAAGGGCCAGGCTTGGCAGTGTTGCACCTGTTGTGAAATAGCCATGGGGTCGAGGTTCCAATGTAAAGAAGTGTCCCCTGATAATGAAAGGTGCCTGGCTCCTGGAATCATGTCACAAGAAGTAGGAGATGGAGAAAAACGTCTTTATTCCTTAAAAGTATTGAGCCTTTTTACTACAACAACGCAGAATCAAATCTCAAAACTACACTTAATTAATTAGATTTAAGGTTAAGTAAGAATTCAGACGTATGTCAATGTTTTAACAAGATTGTAATAGCATGTTTTTCATTAAATGTACAACCACTTTAAAAGCACAGGCTCACCAGCCCCAATCTATGAAGGAAGAATGTCTTTATACAAAATGCTTTGGAAGCAGGTTCTACAAGCTCTTTGGTATATAACTTTGTATTTCATTGGGTGTAATCTGAAAGTTAACATTCAGACTGAACATTTGCTTAGCTATTCTTTCAACACACCACCATAATCATTCTTCTGCCCCAAAGTAACAAGCCAGCAATGAATTATTTAGCCCAGGAAGCATTATGAGGGATGAAATTTATACACCATTTCCATCACCAATTATCAGAACAACTATTGATCAGTTGCACAGTAATGTTTAAATCTTCAAATTTCTGAGTTTATTTTTCAGTATAGCCTGACAAAATAGTTATCCAGAGAGGGTAATTAAAACACACACACCAGCAACAACCACTTTCGTCGCCTGGTATGATTTGTGTGCCTATCCAGACACATCCATTTGTGTAAGAGGTGCTTTTGCCCACCACTCTTGATACTGGCCACTTCCCACCCTATTTGATCAAACCCAATCAACATATCCATCTGCTTCTTTCTCCCTCATTTACTGCCTTTCCCTTGAATGGATCTATGCTATTCGCTTCAGCCAATCCTTCAGGTAGCATCTTCCATTTTCTAACCACTCTCTGGATAAAGAGGTTTCTCCTTAATTCTCCATGGGATTATCTCACATTTGGCCTCAAGTATTGGTCTCCTCCCCACAAGTGGAAACTATGGCCGGAATTCTCTTCTCCCACCGGCAGCGCACCCCTACCCGTGAGGTTTATCGGCAGCATGGGGTGACTTCCATGGGAAAACCTATTGAAAAGCAGTGAAAAGAGGGAATCCTGCAACCAGAAAATGGTGGGCTGATGAGAAACACGCAGCTGGGGAACCGGAGAATCCAGCTCTCCTCGATATCAACATGATCAAACACTTTCAGAACAACAGCAACTTGCTGGGGCACCTTTAAAGTAATAAAATGTCCCAAGGCGCTTCACAAAAGTTCTACAAACAAACTTAAGACTCTGAGTCACAGAGGGCGATATTATGGGATATTCATTGTCTAAAGTTCCACTATTAGGTCACTCCCAAATTGCCTTTTATACAATTAATTAATTAAACCTAACCCTCAAAAATCTCCATGGGTGAGATCTTCCGGCTGTTCATGCCAGCGGGATCTTCCAGTCCCACCGATGGTGCACCCCCGCCACAGGTTTCCCAGCAGCCTGGGGTGAATTCAATGGGAGCGGCGGGATCAGAAGATTCTCCGCCAAGAAAGACACTACGGGAGACCGGAGAATCTCGGCCCACATCAGAGTGTTTCAGACTAAATCAGATTTATGACATGGAACCAAACATTGCATTTGAGGTGCTCAAAAATCTGCATTCAATTAACAATTGGCCACCTGTACCTGTGTTCATTCTGCCCAGCCCATTATTCGCGCCTTTTCTTTTTTCTGCATCTGTTCTATTTGAAAGTGATTTTTATTTCACCCCTAAATATGTTTTTCTTTCCCTGGGAAATTTAAACTAGCTTATCAGCCCTCTTTCGACCTCTCGGCTCCCATTGGTCATTTACCAACATGCCCCAAAAGGTTAGGGTCATGGGAAGGGTGAATGTCACCTTGGCTGATGAAGCAAACAATGGGTGTAAGCGAACTGGCTGCCCATCTTGCACCCTGCTCAGTTTTCCATCTGCTCAAGCCACAGCTGGCTGCAAAAGGGCACCCACCCAGGAGAATGTAGGTTATGGGTTCAGATCCCACTCCAGAAACATGAGCACAAGACTCAGGGCTGACCATCCCAGCGCAGTACGTAGAGAATGCTGGACTGTCATGTGTCACCTTACGGATGAAATCGTAAACCAAGCTCC
The DNA here is from genome assembly GCF_047496885.1 of Scyliorhinus torazame. Classification (NCBI taxonomy): domain Eukaryota; kingdom Metazoa; phylum Chordata; class Chondrichthyes; order Carcharhiniformes; family Scyliorhinidae; genus Scyliorhinus; species Scyliorhinus torazame. The sequence continues at coordinate 189,286,816 of NC_092713.1, forward strand.
CATCTCAGGTGGTCATAAAGGATCTTATTTTTGAAGAAAAGGGGAGTTCCGACTAGTATCCTGACCAACATTTAGCCCTCGACCAATATCACCAAAACAAGTTATCTGGCCAGAGCCTGAGTGTGTAAAAATGTATTGCAGCATCAAAATAAACCCAAATAACTTGATCAGTTCATTGAAAAACTACATTTACTGAATCATTTTCAATTGCCTATTATACTAGTTACCATTTCTAACATGGTTAGGATGGTCAACAGTCATTAACTCCTAACAGTTGCTGCTAGAGGTTAACACAACTTTGCAAAACATCCAGACTAGCTACTGAGGATGCTGCCCTCATGATCAATAGGTCAGAAGTTAAATCCAGTTTAACTGTGTTGCGGTGTAACCAAGGCAATCGTCCTCAGGCGGTTGCAGTTCAGCTCCTGATCTTTGTCCCAGCAGCCAATTTCACTAGCAGTGATATTTGGGAGCTCTTGTTCACCTTGGTGCCCATGAATAAATCAGCCAGGATTCTTCTTCAGAATTGCTATACAGTGACCACATCTGGGATGTGCACATTTGAAGGTTGGGTGTGATCAAGATTAGTCTGGACAGTGGTGCCCCACACCAGCTGAAATAGCCAGTGTCTCTCCTTTCATTCGATTAATTGACCAGCTGGAAACTACTTTTCACATTCACTGGAAAAATAAGTCGTAATTTCGTGCATTTGTATTGTATCTCGTCTTAACTGGAGAAACAAGTTTTCTTTCTTGAAACAGATAAGAAATGTAATTTTAAAACCACGGTTAGCTTTCTTAAGGGACAAATGCTCACTATCTTTGTGTGACGTTGCTCATCCCACTATTTTATCGGAACCCGCCGTGTTTAACCTGTTTATTTTAAATCAATTAACTACCTCCATTAAAATGGCAAACAGGGAAATGTCGCACAAAAACGCAACCCTTAATCTCTGCCAGCAGTCCTTCTAAACTAAAGGATTGAATAGAGGGCTGGCCGAAGCTTTGTTCTGTTCCAATAGATACTCATCCAAGTCCCAAAACAGCAGGCCTGTATTTCAAGGACCGCTTCCAAAGCAGACTGCGCCCATGTATACCCAGATACCGCCCACTAGACAACAGAACCAAGACACAAGGTACCTATATACCTGGCGCATAATCAGTGGGAGTGACACCAGTGTTGGTGTCCAATGCCATATACCTATTTCAATAAGTGTACAATTAAAAGGGGGGTATCAATATGATTCCTTTTAAAACAAAACAGACACAAGTAATTTTGAAGTCAATGATTCTGTTCTGTACCACAATGTGTTTTTTTACTGCATGTAAACTGCCAGGCCCTTTTTTTTCTGATGGGGTTGGGTTTTGGGTTGGGGGGGGGGGGGGGAGGGGAGATGCTCGGTATGGTGGGAGGGGGTGGTCATGGATGTGACTAAGGTACCACCTTGAGCTTTAGGACATGCTGTGGCTGTTTTGTGTTAGGGGCTTGACCTACTGGGTAAAGGTGCTTAATTTATTGGGGGAGGGGAACGGCAGTTGGGACTGAATCTTTATTGTATGGGTCAAATGATTCGACTGGTGTACCTTTGTCCTTGTTACTGTCGGTTTTTTTTCTTAAAGAATAAACTGTTTGCAGCCAAGGCTGCATCATGAAATAAGGAGAATTGTGGTGTTTTGTTCAAGAGATGTGCAAGTACCATCAAAGAGAGAGCTACTTTCTGCTGCCCCTGTTTTGAGTATTCAGTGGCGATGCCAAGTATGGCCACACAATCAGTTATATTTGGGTTGCCATCTCCGTTCAGACATATCCCTGGAGGTGTCATCACATGACCAGCTTCCAATCCCCCTGTTCCCACATCCCCTGTATTGGTTGCCAAACACATGGGCAGCACAGTGCTTCTGTGCACGGTTGCTTCAGGGTGCCAGGTTTGATTCCAGGCTTGGATCACTGTCTGTGCGGAGTCTGCACATTCTCCCTGTGCCTGCATGGGTTTCCTCCGGGTGCTCTGGTTTCCTCCCACAAGTCCCGAAAGACATGCTGTTAGGTGAATTGGACATTGAGTTCTCCCTTGGTGTACCCAAACAGGTGCCGGAGTGTGGCGACTAGGGGATTTTCACAGTAACTTCATTGCAGTGCTAATGTAAGCCTACTTGTGACAATAATATATATATATATTTAATTTTAGAGTACCCAATTCATTTTTTCCAATTATGGGACAATTTAATGTGGCCAATCCACCTACCCTGCATATCTTTTGGGTTGTGGGGGCGAAGCCCACGCAAACACGGGGAGAATGTGCAAACTCCACACAGACAGTGACCCAGAGCCGGGTTGAACCTGGGACCTCAGCGCAGTGAGGCAGCAATGCTAACCACTGTGCCACCGTGTTGCCAACTTGTGACAATAATAAAGATGATTATTATTATTACATCAAACATGGCAATGCCCCATTTTCCTGTAATTGGTAAATGACAAACCAGTTCTTCACCCTTTTGAATGATTGAGTCAACCGGCCTTCCCATCTGAATTTTATTTTTTGAGTTAATAAACAGAAGTGTGTAATAGATTTAACTAAATGGGAACAAAGTCCCATTGTGAGCAAGTTTCCCAGCCATTCCTCCCAGCCATTTTATGGGACCGCCAGTATTTTGTTGATAATGGGAGGGCCCCCTCCCTTATGGGGAGATGGCCAGCTTCATCAAGATGACCTCCCTGTGGCAACCTGGGGTCCATTGGAGCCTGAAGAGGGGACACCAGTCATTCCCTGTAGGGGTCCCCGCTCTGTAATCTGGGGCCTACTGCTCTAAGGCCCCTGTACTAGTATGCCTGAGAGTGCCTCCATTTTGATGCGCCCTCCAGGTTGCCAAACTGCCTCAGCAGAGCCAATGTCTCCCAGTTATGTTAGAAGAAAGAAGTGGATTACTGTGCTTTAAAAATAATGAAGCAGTTAAAGCTTAGATTACACTGTTGTAGCTGTAAAACCTCAGGTACCTTCGACCAGTTTACTTATTCAGGGTGTTTTTATTTACAAGGAAACAAACCACAAACAGAAGTTCAAAATTCAATCATATTTATTAACACAATTAACCCTTACATTACCCACATAAAACAAGAGGATACCCCCAGTTCAAGTATACTACCCACAAAGATGGCTTGGTAGGCTGTGGATCTGATCGCTGGAATTCCTCTGGCCCTTCTTCACAAAGCTGGTTCTTGCTGGCGGTCTCTTCCTTGCTTCCTTCTGGTCTGGTCAAGGTCACCTCGCACCTCAAATCTTTGCTGCTGGTGTGTCTGAGATGCGTACTGTTATTCCCCCTCCCCGCCTTTCCAGAAACTTCTCTGGCTTCCGGCCAATGAGGTCTCAGGAGGGGGGCCCAGCAGCCAATGGTCTGGTTGATGACTGTTTGACAGGCCACTGTCAAACGGAGGTGTCCCATCTCTGGTGGCGTGGCTGCACATAACCTGTTCCCATATAAGGTAACAGTAGAAACTCTGGGTGACGCAAAGTCTGGCTCGATCTGGGCTACGGACAATAACCTGTGCATTTCAATGGGATACGATGATCTCCTGCTCGGTCTCAACAGAGTGCGATGACCTTTGATGGGTAATTGAATGGGACAGGCCCAGACATGTTCTGGCAGCTTGTCTGATGGTTGTGCATTTGACTTTGGTCAAGTCTGAATTCCAACAGCTTCCCTGAGGTTTTGATTTTAAAATGCCCAATTCTTTAATTTAGGTTATCCAATTTAATCAGCGAATTCTTAATTTAAAATACCCAATTTTAATCGGGCCTAAATCAAGACCTTGCTAGTTACTACAACACACATCAACACAATATGTAACTCAGTCTGTTGGGAATGACATGAACCATCTGGGCAGCTCTGACACTTGCTTCCAAAGTATGACTAACTTGCAAGCCTCATTCCAATTTCAGCAACGCTATGTTACTCAGCCATGCCCACTGAAAAGTTTTAGCTATCAAGAGAGTTTGGATAGACTGGGGTTGTTTTCCTTGGAGCAGAGGAGACAGAGGGGGGACATGATTGAGATGCATAAAATTATGAGGGGCATAGATAAGAGTAGACAGGAAGAAATGTTTCCCCTTGGTGAGGGGATCAATGATCATGGGGCACATATTTAAGGTAAGGGGCAGGAGGTTTAGAGGGGATGTGAGGAAAAACCTTTTCACCCAGAGGGTGCTGGGAGTCTGGAACTCACTGCCTGAAAGGGTGGTGGAGGCAGAGATCCTCATAACATTTAAGAAATATTTAGATGTACACTTGAGACCCCAGGGCACACAAGACTATGGGCCAAGTGCTGGAAAATGGGATTAGAATAGTTAGGTGGTTGTTCTTGACTGGCACTGACACGATGGGCCGTCGGGCCTATTCTGTGCTGTAGATCTCTATGAACTCATTGTCCTCTCCTTGTATCTCTATTGTAAACTTGTGTGAAACACAAAGTATCATTTTTCTTTGGCAAACTGACTCACATAGACGGCACCAGTGGACTGCAAGTGGGTGGATTGTGTAAATATGAGCTGCTGAATGTCCTGTTGCTACTGAGTGAATCACAAGACTTGGTTGTAACTGGCTGCATGTTAAATCATACCATCTCCAAAAATAGCTGAACCCATCTCTCACTGCATTCATTTGATTGTTGCAATCAGTTTTCTGCTGATGCAAACATTTGGACGTTTCAGGCATCTTTGCTGCAGCTAACATTTGCCGAGAGGGAAAACAATAGACACTCTGAGGTGGCTCACAAGTGTTTCTGATATGAAAAAGAAAAGAACTTACGTTCGCATCATGCTTTAAATGATCTTGGGATGCCCCAATGCACTTTCCAGCCAATGACATATTTTTGAAGGGTTGTAGTTTAGGCAACATGATGGCTAATTTGTGCACAGAAAGCTCCCACAAACAGAACAGCCACAATGATCAGATCATCTGTTTTTGCCACATTAATTTGGGGATAAATATTGTCCATGATGCGAGCATCAATTCACGCGAGACAGTGAGTGGAAGTGAACTGTGGCTTTAATCGACTAGAACAGTGCCTGCCTGCGACTGCTCTGCTAGTGAGGGCCGCCTACAGGGCAGCTGCTCTTTATACCTCCCCTCAAGGGGGCGGAGCCAGGGACAGCCCACAAGGGCACCAACATGATACATTCTGTGTAATATCGTACAAGGTCCATAGGTGGAGCCTACATGGGCAACAACATGATACAGTGTAATACAGTGTTGAATGGTTAGTACAATACATTCACCACATTCACCCACTGTTAAAAAATGAAGTCCAGCGGGGGTGAAGGGTTCACAGGTTCAGCCTCTCCGGTGCCCTGATCGTGCGCTGTGATCGCCGGAGCTCTGGTATCGCAGTTGGCCTGGGTGTCGAACTCATCAGTGAGGGCATAGATGGTGAACTCGCCGTTGCGGGCACAGACGTGGACTCCGTGAGCGTGTCTTCTGGAGCTTTGTTCCTGTGGGTCGGTGAAGGGGGAAGGCAGTATAGGAGGGGGTGTGGAGGCCATGTAGGGGCGGGGGCGCTGATCAGCGTAGGTTGGAGGGGGGTAGGTGGTGGTGGAACCTGCGGGTGCCAGGCCCCGGAGGGAAAACGTATCCTGTCAGCCGTCGGGGTGTTCTACATATGCGTACTGGGGGTTGGTGTGAAGGAGCTGGACCCTCTCAACCAAGAGGGTTGGACTTATGGCTCCTTATGTGTTTGCAGAGTAGGACGGGCCCTGGTGTCTTCAGCTAGGACGGAAGCGAGACCCCGGAGGTGGATTTCCTGGGGAAAACAGGCAGTCATGAGGGGTCTCGTTCGTGGCCGTGCAAAGGAGGGACCTAATGGAGTGGAGCGCGTCGGAGAGGACCTCCTGCCAGTGGGAAACTAGGAGATTATCATAGATTATCATCATAGAATTTACAGTGCAGAAGGAGGCCATTCGGCCCATCGAGTCTGCACCGGCTCTTGGAAAGAGCACCCTACCCAAGGTCAACACCGGCACCCTATCCCCATAACCCAGTAACCCCACCCAACACTAAGGGCAATTTTGGACACTAAGGGCAATTTATCATGGCCAATCCACCTAACCTGCACATCTTTGGACTGTGGGAGGAAACCGGAGCACCCGGAGGAAACCCACGCACACACGGGGAGGATGTGCAGACTCCGCACAGACAGTGACCCAAACTGGAATCGAACCTGGGACCCTGGAGCTGTGAAGCAATTGTGCTATCCACAAGGCTACCGTGCTGCCCCTATTCCTAGACCGTAGGGCCAGGAGGACGGCCTTCCAGACCGTCACGTTCTCCCTTTCCACCTGTCCGTTTCCCCGGGGGTTATAACTGGTAATCCTGCTCGAGTCGATGTCCTTACCGAGCAGATACTGACGCAGTGCGTCACTCATAAACGAGGAGCCCTGGTCACTGTGGACGTAAGTGGGGAAACCGAACAAGGTGAAGACACTATGTAGTGGCCGCGGTCATGTCGGGGCAGGGGATGGCAAAGGGGAAGCGGGAGAACTCATCAACGACGTTTAGGAAATACGTGTTGCTGTTGGTAAAGGGGAGGGGCCTTTTGAAGTTGATACTGAGGCGCTCAAATGGCCGGGATGCCTTCACAGGTGGGCCTTGTCTGGTCGATAGAAGTGCGGCTTGCACTCTGTGCAGACTTGGCAGTCCCTGGTCGTGGCCCTGACCTCCTCGGTGGAGTTGGGCAGGTTGCGGGCCTTAATGTAGTGGAGAAGCCGGGTGACCCCCGGGTGGCAGAGTTCATCGTGGATGGTCCGGAGTCGGTCATCTTGCACGCTGGCACACAGGGCATCTGGGGGCTCGTTGAGCGTCCCAGGACAATACACTATATCGTAATTATAGGTGGAGAGTTCGTTCCCCCACCTCAAGATCTTATCGTTCTTGATCTTGCCCCGCTATGTATTATCAAATATGAAGGCTACCGGCCATTGGTTGGTGACGAGGGTGAACCTCCTACCAGCGAGGTAGTGCCTCCAGTGCCGCACAGCTTCCACGATGGCTTGGGCTTCTTTTTCGACTGAGGAGTGCCGAACTCCGGAGGCGTTGAGGGTACGGGAAAAAAATGCCACTGGCCTGCCCGCCTGGTTAAGGGTGGCGGCGAGGGCGACATCTGACACGTCACTCTCCATCTGGAAGGGGACGGACTCGTCCACCGCGCTCATCGCGGCTGTGGCAATATCTGCCTTGATGCGGCTGAAGGCCAGGCCTCAGCTGCCAGTGGGAAGATGGTAGCTTTAATCAGTGGGCGGGCTTTGTCTGCATAGTTGGGGACCCACTGGACGTAATAGGAAAATAACCCAAGGCACCTTTTCAGGGCCTTGGAGTAGTGGGGGAGGGGGAGTTGCAGGAGGGGGGCGCATACGGTCGGGGTCGGGCCCTAGAACTCCGTTTTCCATGACGTAGCTGAGGATGGCTAGTCTGGTTGTGCGGAAAAAGTATTTCTCCTTGTTGTAAGTGAGGTTGAGGGTTTGGGCAGTTTGGAGAAATTTCTGGAGGTTGGCGTCGTGGTTCTGCTGGTCGTGGCCGCAGATGGTGACATTGTCCAAGTACGAAAATGTGGCCCGCAGTCCGTACCGGTCCACCATTCGGTCCATCGTTCTTTGGAAGACCGAGACCCCGTTTGTGACGCCGAAGGGAACCCGGAGGAAGTGGAAGAGGCGGCCGTCTGCCTCAAACGCCGTGTAGTGGCGGTCCTCCAGGCGGATTGGGAGCTGGTGGTATGCAGACTTCAGATCCACCGTGGAGAACACCCGGTCGTGTGTGATCTGATTGACCATGTCTGCAATCCGGGGAAGGGGATACGCATCAAGGTGCGTGTACCGGTTTATGGTTTGGCTGTAGTCTACAACCATCCAGTTCTTTTCCCCAGTCCTGACGACCACCACCTGAGCTCTCCAGGGGCTATTGCTGGCCTCGATGATCCCTTCCCGCAAGAGTCGCTGGACCTCGGACCTGATAAAAGTCCTGTCCTGGATGCTGTACCGCCTGCTTCTGGTGGCGACTGGCTTACAGTCGGCGGTGAGATTTGCAAAGAGCGGGGAAGGGCCGACCTTCAGGGTCGTGAGGTTACATACGGTGAGTGGGGGTAGGGGCCTGCCGAACTTCAGGGTTAGGCTCCTGAGGTTGCACTGGAAGTCCAGTCCCAACAGGAGAGGAGCGCAGAGATCGGGAAGTACATATAGATTAAAATTGGCGTACTCGGCGCCCTGTATTGCGGGGTTTGTGACAGTGTACCCCTGGATCTGCACTGAGTGTGAGCCAGAAGCGAGGGAGATTGTTTGAAGTGCGGGGAAGATGTGGAGCGAGCAGCGCCTTACCGTGTCTGGGTGAATGAAGCTCTCCGTGTCCCGGAGTCAAACAGGCAAGGCGCTTCGTGTCCATTGACCTGGATGGTCATCAAGGCGTTACGTGGTGTTTTGGTTGAGGGTGACCGCACCGAGTTGCGGGTAGACGACGTGGTCGGAGGTGATGGGGTGGTCCCAAGATGGCTGCTCCCATCTGTCGATCGTGTCGAGCGGCGTTGCAGATGGCGGCCAAGATGGCGGCCCCGTCGCTCGCACGTGTCGGGCGGTGAGGAAGACGGCGGCCAAGATGGTGGCCCCCGTGAGTCGCACATGGTGTGCCGAGTTGAAGATGGCTGCCCCCACGGAGAACACAAGGCAGATGACGTGTCCGGAGGGGGCGGAGCCGGCAGGCACACAGCCACACTGCGGGGTCTGCGGGCCTGTGAGTCCGAGAGTCGGGCCTGCGATTTGGAGGATTTGGACCTGGCCAGGCAAACTTTGGCGAAGTGTCCCTTTTTGCCGCAGTCGCTGCAGCTCGCGTTCCGGGCCGGGCAGCACTGCCTGGGGTGCTGGAACTGGCCGCAGAAATAGCTCCCCGGGTTGGGCGGGCAGCCGCGCAGCACAGGCCTGGGGTACTCTCTGGTCGGGGCTCCACGAGGGGGTCGCGTGATCAGACGGGAAAGCGTTGAGGCTTTGGAACGCTGCTAGTAGGGAGGTGGCTAGTTTTACCATCTCTTCTAGGTCGAGGGCGTCCTTCTTGCGCAGGAGCTGTCTGACGTAGTTGGACCTGACTCCAGCCACGTAGGCGTCCCGGATGGCGAGGTCCATATGTTGAGAGGCCGTGACGGCCTGGTCGTTGCAGCTTCGCGCGAGGACTTTGAGGTCGCGTAGGTACTTCTCCAGCGATTCCCCGGGGCGTTGGCGGTGAGTAGTGAGGAGATGCCGCGCGTACACCTCGTTCACTGGCCTTACGTATAGGCGCATCAGCATCGCGAGGGCTTCTGCGTAAGTGGAGGCTTCCTCGAGTTGTACAGTGATTCGATGGCTCACCCGGGTGTGGAGGAGGCTCAGCTTCTGATCATCGGAAACGGAAGGCGAGGAGGAGGCGGCGAGGTAGGCCTCAAAACATCGGAGCCAGTGTGAAAAAATCCCTTTGGCTTCCGCGGCCTGTGGGTCGAGTTCCCGTCGGTCAGGTTTGAGGGCTCATTCCATTGTGGTGTTGTAGTCGATTAAATTAATGCGACCATCAATTCACGCGAGACAGTGAGTGGAAGTGAACTGTGGCTTTGATCGAGTAGAACAGTGCCTGCCTGCGACTGCTCTGCTTGTGAAGGCCGCCGACAGGGCAGCTGCTCTTTATACCTCCCCTCAAGGGGGCGGAGCCAGGGGCAGTGCCCACAAGGGCACCAACATGATACATTCTATGTAATATCGTACAATGGTCCATAGGTGGAGCCCACATGGGCAACAGCATGATACAGAGTAATACAGTGGTGAATGGTTAGTACAATACGTTCACCACAGTCCAGGCCCTGCTTTTCATCAAAATAGCATAGTGCATGTTTTTTTAAACAACACCTGAGAGGGAAGATGGGTTTATCATCTCATCCAAAAGATGGTGCCAGCTAGACTTTGACCTCAGGCCCCTAGAGTGGGAGTTGAATCCACAACAGCGAACACGGGTGAGAGAACAAAGAACAAAGAAAAGAGAGTGCAAGGACTGAGCCACAACTGCCACTCATGTACAGCTGCATACTGTCAAAGGGAAACTTACACCACATGGCTCAAAGTGTGAGGAGAGGCTTATTCCAAGCAGAACAGAGGTATTGTTTGCTCAATGTTCACTCTCCAAAATGCGATGGTGCGGCTTTCGATCTACAACACTGTAACAAACAGTCCAGGTGAAAACCCCTCCTCGGTAATTGTATCTGGCATTGTACAGGGCCACAACCTCCAACTAGCGTCGGAAAGGGATGGCCTGCAAGAATTAAAAGACCTTAATACACACTTACCTGTTCTTGAAAACTGCGCTGAAAATTCCGATGGCCAAAGCTGCTTGGGGCTCGCATGGAAACTCAGCACAGTCCAGCTCTGGGGCATTCAAGGAAGCCATGCCTCCTTTTTTTTTTAACCACACTAGCTGCTGTAAAATAGCTAAATTTAAAGGGCCTGGAGAAATTCACAGGACAGGGAGAAGGTAAGTGTCCAAGGCAAGGAGATGGAATTTGAGTGGTCTGGAGGGTTTGTGCTTGTGGGAGAGGGGGGGTGCAGTAGGTTGGATTGGGGAGGTTGGGGTTTGGGGGGGGGAGGGCCAGAGATCGGAGGGGTAGGGTTCAGCTGGGTGGGAATTGGGGAGGGGGCAGAGGTCAGGGTAAGGTGGTTGAAGGGGGAGGGGCCCAGAGAACAATGGTGTTGGATCGGGGAGGGGTTCAGGTGGGGTTGGGAGTTTGGGTCAGGTTAGCGGATCGTGGGGCCATATTGGTTGACGGGGGGAGGTTTGTGTCTGTGGATTGGGGGTCAGATCCGCAGGTCAGGGGAGTCGGATCATGGGGGGAATCAGGTTCGTGGGTTGGGGGTGTAAGGCCGGGTCAGGTATGTGGGTCTGGGGAAGGAGCGTTGGTTGGATCAGCAGGTCGGTGGTGAGGGGGTCGGGCCAATTCCTTGGGTTGGGAGGTAACAAGGTGTGGGGTTTGGGTTGTGAGCTGGCAGGTGGGGGGATTCCATGAAGAGGGGTAGTCTGGGGGAGTCCCCAGGATGTTTGGGGATGTGGGGCATTCGGCCTCGGTGTTTATGATAGTTACACAGAAGTTAAAAGAGGTTTAATTCTTCGAACCTTTTCAGAGCAACTATTGGTGTAACCCTGGCAGAACTATCCAAAGTTTGCGATTTAAATCACATTTTCGGATGATTTCCAGTTCATAGAATATAGAACATAGAAAATACAGCACAGAACAGGCCGTTCGGCCCACGATGTTGTGCCGAACCTTTGTCCTAGATTAATCATAGATTATCATTGAATTTACAGTGCTGAAGGAGGCCATTCGGCCCTTTGAGTCTGCACCGGCTCTTGGAAAGAGCACCCTACCCAAACTCAATACCTCCACCCAACACCAAGGGCAATTTTGGACATTAAGGGCAATTTATCATTGGCCAATTCAACTAACCTGCAAATCTTTGGACTGTGGGAGGAAACCGGAGCACCCGGAGGAAACCCACGCAGACACGGACGGGGAGGATGTGCAGACTCCGCACAGACAGCGACCCAAGCCGGAATCGAACCTGGGACCCTGGAGCTGTGAAGCAATTGTGCTATCCACAATGCTACCGTGCTGCCCTTAAGAACAAATAAATCTACACTATATCATTTTACCGTAATCCATGTACCTATCCAATAGCTGCTTGAAGGTCCCTAATGTTTCCGACTCAACTACTTCCACAGGCAGTGCATTCCATGCCCCCACTACTCTCTGGGTAAAGAACCTACCTCTGATATCCCTCCTATATCTTCCACCTTTCACCTTAAATTTATGTCCCCTTGTAATGGTTTGTTCCACCCGGGGAAAAAGTCTCTGACTGTCTACTCTATCTATTCCCCTGATCATCTTATAAACCTCTATCAAGTCGCCCCTATCCTTCTCCGTTCTAATGAGAAAAGGCCTAGCACCCTCAACCTTTCCTCGTAAGACCTACTCTCCATTCCAGGCAACATCCTGGTAAATCTTCTTTGCACCTTTTCCAAAGCTTCCACATCCTTCCTAAAATGGGGGGATCAGAACTGTACACAGTACTCCAAATGTGGCCTTACCAAAGTTTTGTACAGCTGCATCATCACCTCACGGCTCTTAAATTCAATCTCTCTGTTAATGAACGCGAGCACACCATAGGCCTTCTTCACAGCTCTATCCACTTCAGTGGCAACTTTCAAAGATGTATGAACATAGACCCCAAGATCTCTCTGCTCCTCCACATTGCCAAGAACTGTACCGTTAACCCTGTATTCCGCATTCATATTTGTCCTTCCAAAATGGACAACCTCACACTTTTCAGGGTTAAACTCCATCTGCCACTTCTCAGCCCAGCTCTGCATCCTATCTATGTCTCTTTGCAGCCGACAACAGCCCACATGCTTGGTCACCTCCTCAAAGAATTCAATAAGACTTGTAAGGCAAGACCTACCCCTCACAAATCCGTGCTGACTATCCCTAATCAAGCAGTGTCTTTCCAGATGCTCAGAAATCCTATCCTTCAGTACCCTTTCCATTACTTTGCCTACCACCGAAGTAAGACTAACTGGCCTGTAATTCCCAGGGTTATCCCTAGTCCCTTTTTTGAACAGGGGCACGACATTCGCCACTCTCCAATCCCCTGGTACCACCCCTGTTGACAGTGAGGACGAAAAGATCATTGCCAACGGCTCTGCAATTTCATCTCTTGCTTCCCATAGAATCCTTGGATATATCCCGTTAGGCCCGGGGGACTTGTCTATCCTCAAGTTTTTCAAAATGCCCAACACATCTTCCTTCCTAACAAGTATTTCCTCGAGCTTACTAATCTGTTTCACACTGTCCTCTCCAACAATATCGCCCCTCTCATTTGTAAATACAGAAGAAAAGTACTCGTTCAAGACCTCTCCTATCTCTTCAGACTCAATACACAATCTCCCGCTACTGTCCTTGATCGGACCTACCCTCGTTCTCGTCATTCTCATATTTCTCACAAATGTGTAAAAGGCCTTGGGGTTTTCCTTGATCCTACCTGCCAAAGATTGTTCATGCCCTCTCTTAGCTCTCCTAATCCCTTTCTTCAGTTCCCTCCTGGCTATCTTGTATCCCTCCAATGCCCTGTCTGAACCTTGTTTCCTCAGCCTTATATAAGTCTCCTTTTTCCTCTTAACAAGACATTCAACCTCTCTTGTCAACCATGGTTCCCTCACTCGACCATCTCTTCCCTGCCTGACAGGGACATACATATCAAGGACACGTAGCACCTGTTCCTTGAACAAGTTCCACATTTCATTTGTGTCCTTCCCTGCCAGCCTATGTTCCCAACTTATGCACTTCAATTCTTGTCTGACAACATCGTATTTACCCTTCCCCCAATTGTAAACCTTGCCCTGTTGCACGTACCTATCCCTCTCCATTACTAAAGTGAAAGTCACAGAATTGTGGTCACTATCTCCAAAATGCTCCCCCACTAACAAATCTACCACTTGCCCTGGTTCATTACAAGTACTAAATCCAATATTGCCCCTCCTCTGGTCGGACAATCTACATACTGTGTTAGAAAAGCTTCCTGGACACACTGCACAAACACCACCCCATCCAAACTATTTGATCTAAAGAGTTTCCACTCAATATTTGGGAAGTTAAAGTGGCCCATGACTACTACCCTGTGACTTCTGCACCTTTCCAAAATCTGTTTCCCAATCTGTTCCTCCACATCTCTGCTACTATTGGGGGGCCTATAGAAAACTCCTAACAAGGTGACTGCTCCTTTCCTATTTCTGACTTCAACCCATACTACCTCAGTAGGGTGATACTCCTCGAACTGCCTTTCTGCAGCTGTTATACTATCTCTAATTAATAATGCCACCCCCCCCCCCCACCTCTTTTACCACCCTCCCTAATCTTATTGAAACATCTATAACCAGGGACCTCCAACAACCATTTCTGCCCATCTTCTATCCAAGTTTCCGTGATGGCCACCACATCGTAGTCCCAAGTACCGATCCATGCCTTAAGTTCACCCACCTTATTCCTGATGCTTCTTGCGTTGAAGTATACACACTTCAACCCATCTCCGTGCCTGCAAGTACTCTCCTTTGTCAGTGTTTCCTTCCCCACTGCCTCATTACACGCTTTGGCGTCCTGAATATCGGCTACCTTAGTTGCTGGACTACAAATCCGGTTCCCATTCCCCTGCCAAATTAGTTTAAACCCTCCCGAAGAGTACTAGAAAACCTCCCTCCCAGGATATTGGTGCCCCTCTGGTTCAGATGCAACCCGTCCTGCTTGTACAGGTCCCACCTTCCCCAGAATGCGCTCCAATTATCCAAATACCTGAAGCCCTCCCTCCTACACCATTCCTGCAGCCACGTGTTCAACTGCACTCTCTCCCTATTCCTAGTCTCGCTATCACGTGGCACCGGCAACAAACCAGAGATGACAACTCTGTCTGTCCTGGCTTTTAACTTCCAGCCTAACTCCCTAAACTTGTTTATTACCTCCACACCCCTTTTCCTACCTATGTCATTGGTACCAATGTGCACCACGACTTCTGGCTGCTCCCCCTCCCCCTTAAGGATCCTGAAGACACGATCCGAGACATCCCTGGCCCTGGCACCCGGGAGGCAACATACCTTCCGGGAGTCTCGTTCGCGACCACAGAATCTCCTATCTATTCCCCTAACCATTGAATCTCCTACAACTATTGCTTTTCTATTCTCCCCCCTTCCCTTCTGAGCCCCAGAGCCAGACTCAGTGCCAGAGACCTGGCCGCTAGGGCCTTCCCCCGGTAGGTCATCCCCCCCAACAGCATCCTAAACGGTATACTTGTTTTGAAGGGGAACGGCCACGAGGGATCCCTGCACTGTCTGCCTGTTTGTTTTTTTCCCCCTGACTGTAACCCAGCTATTCTTGTCCTGTACCTTGGGTGTGGTTACCTCCCTGTAACTCTTCTCAATCACCCCCTCTGCCTCCCGGATGATCCGAAGTTCATCCAGCTTCAGCTCCAGTTCCCTAACACGGTCTTTGTGGAGCTGAAGTTGGGTGCACTTCCCGCAGGTATAGTCAGCGGGGACACCAGTGGTATCCCTCACCACCCACATCCTACAGGAGGAGCATGCAACTGGCCTAGCCTCCATCCCCTCCTACCTTACAGAATATAGCTGCTGTGTGGACTAACTAAATCTCCGCCCTCCGACTCTGCTCCCAGTCACTTTCTGTAAACTCTGGCTACACTTTCTGTAAACTCCTGGCTCTCTTCGCACTCTTTGCGGAAATGTCGGAAACAAAATGAAAGGAGCACCTTACTCCCTCCTCACCTAACTCGCTTGGTCACCAAACTCTTACTATAGCACTCAAAAAGCACCAAATTCAGCACTCCCTCGGTCACCAAACTCTTACTATAGCGCTCAAAAAGCACCAAATTCAGCACTCCCTCGGTCACCAAACTCTTACTATAGCACTCATAGAAGCACCAAATTCAGCACTCAGTTCAGGGAAATTACTCAGAGAAGTTAGGACTTCTAGATAATTCACCAAGAAAGCACAACAGTGCCGATACTTCCTCAGGAAACTAAGGAAATTTGCCATGTCCACATTGACTCTTACCAATTTTTACAGGTGCACCATAGAAAGCACCCAACTGACTGTATCACAGCCTGGTATGGCAACTGCTCGGCCCAAGACAGTAAGAAACTATAGTGAGTCGTGAACACAGCCCAGTGCATCACACAAACCTGCCTCCCATCCATTGACAATGTCTACACCTCCCGCTGCCTGAGGGAAGCAGGAAGCATAATCAAATACCCCTCCCACCTAGGTTATTCGCTCTTCAAACTTCTTCCAATGGGTAGAAGATACAAAAGTCTGAGAATACGCACTAACAGATCCAAAAGCAGCTTCCTGAATGACCCTCTTATGGACTGATCTGATCTCTCCACACTCCTTCTCCACTGTGTAGCATTACACTCCATATGCTTCACCCGATGTCTATGGCAATGTATTTACGTTGTGTATCTAGCGTATGTCCTATGTTTTTCATGTATGGAACGATCTGTCTGGACTGTATGCTGAATAATACTTTTCACTGTACCTCGGCACACGTGACAATAAATCCAAATCCAATTGCTGTGCAAGTGTTCAGTGTAAATATCCGGGATAGACACCCCAGCCAATCTTTGTGGTAACCCCCACCCCCTCCAACTTTTACGCTGGGGGAACTCGGAAGTTACAGCCCACATTACAGCCCTGGGGCTGGTTTAGCTCACTGGGCTAAATCGCTGGCTTTTAAAGCAGACCAGGACAGGCCAGCAGCACGGTTCAATTCCCGTACCAGCCTCCCCGAACAGGCGCCGGAATGTGGCGACTAGGGGCTTTTCACAGTAACTTCATTGAAGCCTACTCGTGACAATAAGTGATTTTCATTTAATTTCATTTCATTATCTGGATTGAGTCAATAGTCACTCGTTGGGGGATCAATAAATACTCTCTGACCAGGAGTGCTTCTCCAAACTATTTGAAGGCCTTTATTACAGGATTAGCTGAATTTCAGCAACAGATGTTCATCAATGCATTGTATAAGTCTAAGGGTTCAAATCCCCGAGGAAGTGTTGATCTGGGAGAATCCAGCATCTCTTTATCCTCAAGTCTGACATTCAGGGCCATTTCATAGAATTTACAGTGCAGAAGGAGGCCATTCGGCCCATCGAGTCTGCACCGGCTCTTGGAAAGAGAACCCTACCCAAGGTCAACACCTCCACCCTATCCCCATAACCCAGTAACCCCACCCAACACTAAGGGCAATTTTGGACACTAAGGGCAATTTATCATGGCCACTCCACCTAACCTGCACATCTTTGGACTGTGGGAGGAAACCGGAGCACCCGGAGGAAACCCACGCACACACGGGGAGGATGTACAGACTCCGCACAGACAGTGACCCAAGCTGGAATCGAACCTGGGACCCTGGAGCTGTGAAGCAATTGTGCTATCCACAATGCTACCGTGCTGCCCTTTGCTGAATTCTTTGCTGAATTCAGCTATGATTTCCTCTGGGTCAATTGGAGATGGGTAAATTTCAAAGGTTCCCCTGTTGTGTTTTATGCCTGAGAGATGATGCACCAGAGATTTCTGTAGAAGTTTCATTCAATGCTTTAAAATGTCTGCTCACATGCTTACAGCAGCTCGCCTCAGTTTAGTTTCTATTTCTCAGTCACCACACCCAGGCTTAAATAGTCACACACAGTGTAGAGAAGAATCAACAGACACTTAATCAAACAGCAAACAATTGAACATTACATTTACCAGTCTCTCTTAGTCAGTGGGACCTTCAACAGAAGAGCCCTACTGAATTGAAGTTGACCTTACGACTTATAGGGAAAACAAAGTCCTTCTCAACATAATGTGCAATTGAAGCCAATTGATTTCTTCACTATGCAAGTCTTCATTGCTGTATTGGTTGTACAGCCACACAATACAGACGTGAAACCTATATCACTGAGTTTCATAGAAACCTGCCATTATTCTAATTCACCTCAGTGGCCGCACATTTCATTCACAAAGGAATGAACATCTCCACAGCATTTACTGCAATTAATATTTCATTTCAACGACCGCTATGGAGAAAAAGGTCCGTCCTCACCAGGTGTAGCTCACCAGTCACCAGTCAGGACACGTTAACAGGATGGACCCCCTATCTAACGGCCTCCCGTGATCTAACCGGCTCTCCAGCGAGCCGTCACGCGGATGCCCTTTAGCACATCTATTTAAAACCATGAAGGTAGCGCAATGGCTGCTGAGGGGATCAGAGGAGGGAGAGTAGCCATCTTCGAAATTGTGCAGTCAGCCGCGGTGCTCAGGGGGTGGCCCCCAGGGTAGGAGACGGGTCCGGTTGGGGGGGTGGCCGCCATTGTTGGAGGCTGCATCTGAGCTGGGGGGGGGGGGTGCGAGGGGCTCAGCCCCTGCAGGTTGAATAGGCCACCCCACAATTTGCATATACCCAGAACAGGGGCAAATTTGGCTGCTGCCCGAACACCCCCAGGAGAGAGTCCTTTCTGTGGTAATATGGTGAAGGTCACTTTAACTCCCCCTGACTGTGGCAGCCTCTGGCTGCACTGCTGAGGCTATTGCTAATAGGGAATAGACATTGCTAGTTACACGAGCAATTCACAGCTCTCAAGTGGAGTTCTGTAGGTAGACATGCCATGTCGCAGACGAGTGCTATTGCCTAGCGCCTCAATCGGATAGTGAGGCCAGGGCACTTTGCCTGAACACTGGAAGCGTCAACACAACAGCGGCAGCAGCCAACAATCAGACAACCTGGAGCTGGGCTTCTAACACTGGGGATATCCCCGCAATCAGAGGGTGAGTGTGTGTAATGGGGGGAGGGGAGGTACCTGAGTCCGGTCCAAGTAATGTTCCCGGCAGGGGCCTGGGGTCCGGTGCACCCCTGCGGTGGCCAGGGGTGCATGTGCAGGGCGGGTTCCCCCAGCACAACCTTCGTGTTGGATGCCACCCTGAGAGAAGGTGGAAAGCGTAAGGGTGGGGAGGCTTGGGGGGCTCAAAGGTGCGGGGTGGAAGCCACAACTGATTGTCGGGCTCCCACCCTCTCCAATTCCTTACAGATATCACAGTATGGATGATATTGTGGACCCTGCAGCAGCTGCCTCACAGTGCTGGTGGCAGTCCCAATGGGCAGACGCTGGTGAAGACGGCGGCAACAGCATCGACGCAGGCTCGAGGCGGCAGCCCTTGTGCAGGGGCCTGCCCAAACCCTGAGGTCACGGCCGCCCATGAGGCCAGGAGGGACCCAGAGGGGAGGCTAGCCTTGGCCCCAGGTGTACAGGTGTCGCTGGCCATTTGAGGAGATGTCGGACAGCATGTGCCACAGGTGGCTCCGTCTCAACAAGGGTCAGTACGGCACCTGTGCTATGTCGTTGCAGACTTGGCACCACGTGGAGGAGGAGCCCACCCACTCCTGGTGGCCATCACCACAGCCTTTAACTTTAACGCTTGGGTTCATTCCAGGGCTCAAGCGGGGACTTGTGGGGCATATCCCAACCTACAACCCACAAATGCATTTGTGAAGTCACGGATGACCTGTTTGCCTGGGCAGCTGACTTTATAACCTTTGCCTAGTACCAAGCCCAAAAAGATGCCCAGGCATCAGGATTCTCCACCATAGCTGGGATGCCCCAGGTCCAGGGGCTAATAGATGGCACACATTCACCTTGCATGCATTGGGTCAACAGGGAGCGCCCTTCATTAACAGGAAGGGGTTCCACTCCCTGAATGTTCAACCTGTGTGCGATCACCACCTCCGGATCATGCACGTGTGTGCACGCTTCGCCGGGGGTGGGCACCTAGGGCAGTCGGAGATCACCGGAGTCTTCGAAGAACACCTAAGGATGACGGGTTGGCTCTTGGGGGATATGAGGTACCCGCTGAGGTCCTGGCTTATGATGCCAGTACGGAGGCCAGAGACCAATGCAGAGACCCGGTATATCGAGGCCCACGTGGGCAGGCAGGTCTGTTATTGAGAGGTGCCTCGGTCTGCTTAAAATACGGTTCCGGTGCCTCGGCTACTCTGGTGGTGCACTGGAGTAAACTCCCCAGAGGCCACCTGCTTTGTGGTGGTCTGCTTTCCATCCACAGCCTGGCACAGCAGCGGGACAATGTTCTGCAGCTGAGATATGCAGCCTCGTCTGAGGAGGAGGAGGATGAGCCGGACCAGGAGGGGCTGGAGGATGAGCCTGGGGAGAGCCAGCAGGAGCAGCTGATGGATGGGGGACAGGCAACTGCGGCGAGGACAAGGCATGCCCGGAGGACCAGGGAGGCCCTCATCCTTGCCCGCTTCTCACAGAACGGGTCTTCGCCCGTCATCTCATCCTCTCATACTTCCCAACCATCCTCTCTGATCCCCCCTCCACCTCCCGACCTGCCTCTCCCCGTCCCCGACCATTCCCCCACCCGTTCATTCTGGGGCACAGGCACGGTATTGTGCTGGAGGGGAGTGGGGGAGGCCTAGGAATGGGAGGGCGTGTAGCCACCTGAGTTGGCCACTTCCCGACTTAAAATGGAGAACCGCAAAGGCTGAAGAGAAATTCAGCCAACACAGGCAAAGACTAGCAAATACAGAAATCATGTATATTGGAACCTACAAAACAACCAGATAGCACTGAAACCAGCAGCCATTTGCATAGTAATGCAGCAGCCATCTACATAGTAATGTGCGATTCCCAGGCACAATAGCAACAGTTAAGGTAAATAAAGCCAAGCCAGACTCCTCGGCGCCAGCAGGAGCCAAGACAAAGGAAGGCCAACGAACATTTAGGGACCGCCTAGCGATCAGGGGACAGCTCCAGCACCGGAGAAATCGATCCAAATGATCAGAAAGTAGTCACTTGGAACCAGGTACGGGGTCCGCCCTGAAGGGCGGGAAGCCCCTGGGGACGATAAAGTAAAGCCCCCAAGTTCAAATCGTCCTTCTTTGGCAGGGTCACTCAGCAACTTGAACTAACACTTGACAGTGACCTGCCTCGCTGCCGCCAACCAAGTAAGTCTCAAGTCAACGCTCGCTACGAGATAGGTGCTCCTAGCTACCAGTCCATACCAGCTTTTGAATCCTGCAGACTCAGGACCAAAACGAAAGGCCATTTGTTCCCCTGACCTGGTGGGCCAGTCCGAAGCTAAGTATAGCACTTTTAGTGATAGGAATAGCCTAGAAAGTAGAGTTTATGCATGAGTAGTGATTTACTGTGTATAATAAATGTGTTTTGATTTGAATCTTACTAATTGGTGTGTTGAGTTATTGATCATTACTTGAACTTGAACCTCGTGGTGGTATCATAAAGATACCTGGCGACTCTAGAGCAAAGGTTAAACAAACAGAGCGAATTACGAATTAAGAGCCAACCAAAAGCTAGCAACATATTACTGGCGACATCCTGACGGGACCCGATCTAGAAGTGGCTTAACCACTCCGGGAGAACCCAAAATTTGAATTAGAACACCAATTGGAAACAGAAAAACCACAAGTGTTCAAACAGTTCTGATCAATCCTCATAATTCGGAAGTGTGTTAATGCATGCGTAACTAACAGGGCTATAAGGAAAACTGATAGATTTTTGTTGCGACAAAACTGTCGGGAGTTTGTATTCCGGAAAATAGCGAAAGCCGTAACCGTAATTACAGCACCGCCTCATTACCCCTCGTTCCAAATTTTAAGAGAAGTATTCAGAGAGGAAAGATGGCAATGCAACGCCTCTTGAACCCGAAGCATTCGTGGTCGCAGCGACCAGCAGTAGAGTAGGACAGTGTCCCGTTTGGGAAGAGGAAATCAGAAAGTACCTCAAAGGGAAAGGATGGCTCCTTTGGAGCGAATTCTGTGACAATGAGGAAACAGGTCCCGGGAGTATAGGACATACTTGGTGGGAGAACCTGAGCGAAATCCATAAGAAAAGCTTGGGAAAAGCTCACAAGCCGATGGCAATCATGTCCTGTTTGGCACAATTATGAGGCACAGAGGAGGTCATTCGGACGCTCCGTAAAGAGATAGAGGAGACACATCGAGTGAGCAAGGTCGATGAGGGCAGGATAGAGAAACAGAACCTAGAATTAGGAAGGAAGTTAGCAGCAAAGGACGGAGAGGTGGATGATGCCAAGTGGACACACCAGTCTTGTCTGGCGCACCTAATCAGCTTCCAGACACAGTACGAAAAGGCCTATCAGGACACGCAACGTGCAGTCCAGGTAAGAGAGGAAACAGAGAAACAGGTAGAGGCATTGCAAAGGCAGTGTAGCGACGTGAAAACAGCATTACAAGCACTCCATGCTACCACCACGGAACACAGACAGAGCTCATTAGATCACGCAAAGTGCCGGAAGCAGATTGCAGAACTGCAGTCTTTGCTTTCAGTTCAGATGGATTCCAGAGCACCTTTGGATCCCAGTTAGATACAGAAGACAGCCCGGATTGGGAAGAATTAAATGAGAACGCGCATAGATATGTTCAGGGAACATGTGCGCAAAGAAAGCCCCAGAAGAGAAAAGCGCCCCAACCCCCCACAGAGCAGATAGTTCAGGCACCAATGAATCCAGTAACCACCCACCGCACAGTCACATCGGAAGGAGATACGGAATTCCTGCACACAACCCCCTTAACCGTGACCCAATTACGGGACGCGTGCGAGAAAATCACACCGTTCCTCCCCACCTCAGACCCCCACCACTTCTTTGCTCGAGTAAAGCAGCAGGCGACCATGTACGGCCTGGACGAGCGGGAGCACGTGAAGCTCACTGTTTTGAGATTAGACCCTTCGGTCGTAGCAGCCCTTCCCGGCCCACTGAATGTAGGAGGAGGCACCCTTGCAGAAATGCACGCAGCGATCCTAGATGCGATCGGCTACAACAGAGGTGACCCCGTAGAAGGCCTGAATAAGTGCAGGCAGAAAAAGACAGAACCCCGAAGAATTTGTGGTTGCAGCGACCAGCAGTAGAGTAGGACAGTGTCTCGTTTGGGAAGAGGAAATCAGAAAGTACCTCAAAGGGAAAGGATGGCCCCTTTGGAGCGAATTCTGTGACAATGAGGTAACAGGTCCCGGGAGTATAGGACATACGTGGTGGGAGAACCTGAGCGAAATCCATAAGAAAAGCTTGGGAACGCATGCATTAACACACTTCCGAATTATGAGGATTGATCAGAACACCCCACAGCGTTTGCTGGGCGCCTGTGGATTCATTTCACAGCAGTTTTCGGCAATTTAGAACGCGCCCATTTGTCCCAAGACGGTATGGCCAAATGGACCCGCACCCTTATCTCCCATGCCACAGAGGCAGGACAAAAAGCCTGTATGAATTATGACCCCTCACAGGAAGCCCACAATGAGAAATGGGTTTTAAAGAGATTGTCCCACGCCTGGGAGCAGTCTGTCCAAAACAAACCCGCAGTTAGGAAACCTGAGGAACAGCAGACAGAAGCAGACATCCAAGCGGTGAAAACGCACCAGAACCCCGCATGGGTGAACAAAGGCAGGAAAACCCCCCCCACAAAAGCCACAGGAATGTTACAACTGTGGACAGTTAGGACACTTTGCACGAGAATGCAATGCCCCACGAAAGCCACAGAGAGCCCAGCAGGCAGGCGCTCTGAATAAGAATAGGACAGAGCCCATACATAGTGTGAGCACCCGTTCAGACCAGACGGACCTGAACGGAACGGACTGACGGTGTTCGGGCTCCCCCAGTTGGGTCTGCGACACCCTTTGGGATAGGTCCGGCCGACCAGTAGTTGCAGCAAAGATACGGGGACAGCCCATCGAATTTCTCTGGGACACAGGAGGGTCCCGCACCACAATCAATTCCTCCACCATATTCCAGAAAGACACGTGGCCCACTACAGCCACCATCACCCTCAGCGGCTTTACAGGCCACTTACAGCAGGGGCGCATCACAGCCCCTGTACCCATTCAAATCGGCAACGTCACTACCAAGCACCCCATAGTCTTAGTCGACCTGCCCCACACAGCAGAACACATTTTGGGAATTGAATTTATGAATTCCCACAACGTGTCCTTTGATCCAGTCAACCAATGTGTTTGGAAAATGGCAAAATCCGCAAAAGCCCCCGCAACGCTCACAATAGGAGAATATGCAAACAAGATTAGTGCAGTCGGCGAATTTTGGTTTGACCCGACCACAATTAGCACAGACAAGCAGGTTAGGGCAGTTCTGCAGAAGCACAGGACAGCATTCGCGACCCACAAACACGACTGTGGCCGGTGTCATGATATTCAAGCATACATCATAACACAATACATCATATACATCAATACATCATAATGATAGACAGACCAACGGACCAATTAGCACACAGAACACGACAGCCAATCACAGACAAGACCAGACACAGTATAAAACAAGAAACACGACACTTCCTAGGCAGTTCATCTGGAGACGGCACAGGGCCAGGAACTCATAGCAAGACACTCACACAGTCACAACGTGCTGAGTACCAAGTCTGATGTAGAAATAGTTTAATGGAATAAAACTGCGTTGTACCAATCGCAACCGTGTTGGTTCGTCTGTACCTCAGAGCACCCAACACTTCATGATACCAGGAGTGAATCGATACCTACCGGCAAATCTGCCATCCTGAGCCATGGACACCCTCAACAAACCGCAGCCGTTGTAAGTCGCTGGGAACCTGGGCACAAATTGGACGCTCTTCAAGCAGCACTTCGAACTCTTTATGCAAGCCAATGAAAAACAGGGCACCTCGGACGAAACGAAGATTGCCATGCTCCTCACTACCGCAGGTCAGCACGCCATCGATGTATACAACTCCTTGGTGTTCGCGGAAGGCGAGAACAAAGCTAAGTATGACACGGTCCTCCTCAAGCTCGACCAGCACTTCAATGTTGAGGTCAACGAAAGCTTTGAGAGCTATGTCTTTCAGCAGCGCCTGCAAGGTAAGGATGAGCTCTTTCAGTCCTTGCTGACGCACCTCCGCATACTCGCGCAGTCCTGCGGTTACGACACCACCTCAGAGTCCATGATCCGGGACCAGATCGTTTTTGGCGTTGCCTCCAGTGGCCTACGCCAGCAGCTTCTAAAAATAAAAGGCCTGACCTTAGCATCTGCAGTTGAAGCCTGTGTCCTGCATGAGAATGTGACTAGCCGCTATGCCCAATTTCAGGCGACCGAATCGGCACGGAGGGGG
This sequence comes from Scyliorhinus torazame, assembly GCF_047496885.1. Classification (NCBI taxonomy): domain Eukaryota; kingdom Metazoa; phylum Chordata; class Chondrichthyes; order Carcharhiniformes; family Scyliorhinidae; genus Scyliorhinus; species Scyliorhinus torazame. The sequence continues at coordinate 189,311,576 of NC_092713.1, forward strand.
TCCCACGCGACCGAATCGGCAAGCCAGGCCACCCACGAGGCCGAACGCGTCCAGGCAATCGAGTTTCTCCCGGCCCGCGGCCCGGACGAGGGCGGCCGTTTCGCACACTTTTCAAGGCCTCCCGCGTTTGCGCGCGGCAAAACCTACGGCAACACTGAGGGACGAACTGCGCATGCGCAGTGGCGTAACGAACGCCATGACGTCATGACGTGCGGCAACTGTGGAGCTGCACATTTAAAAGGGCAATGTCCTGCAAAAACTCGACAATGCCTACGCTGTGGCAAGATGGGACACTACGCTGCCTACTGTCGAGCGGCTCAACCTGTTGATCTTCCACATCTAGAACATGGAACATAGAACGATACAGTGCAGTACAGGCCCTTCGGCCCACAATGTTGCACCGAAATGGGAAGTCAAAAAACAAAAGCCATCTAACCTACACTATGCCATTATCATCCATATGCTTATCCAATAAACTTTTAAATGCCCTCAATGTTGGCGAGTTCACTACTGTTGCAGGTAGGGCATTCCATGGCCTCACCACTCTTTGCGTAAAGAACCTACCTCTGACCTCTGTCCTATATCTATTACCCCTCAGTTTAAGGCTATGTCCCCTCGTGCTAGCCATTTGCATCCGCGGGAGAAGGCTCTCACTGTCCACCCTATCTAACCCCCTGATCATTTTGTATGCCTCTATTAAGTCTCCTCTTAACCTTCTTCTCTCTAACGAAAACAACCTCAAGTCCATCAGCCTTTCCTCATAAGATTTTCCCTCCATACCAGGCAACATCCTGGTAAATCTCCTCTGCACCCACTCCAAAGCTTCCACGTCCTTCCTATAATGCGGTGACCAGAACTGTACGCAATGCTCCAAATGCGGCCGTACCAGAGTTTTATACAGCTGCAACATGACCTCATGACTCCGGAACTCAATCCCTCTACCAATAAAGGCCAACACTCCATAGGCCTTCTTCACAACCCTATCAACCTGGGTGGCAACCTTCAGGGATCTATGTACATGGACACCTAGATCCCTCTGCTCATCCACACTTCCAAGAACTTTACCATTAGCCAAATATTCTGCATTCCTGTTATTCCTTCCAAAGTGAATCACCTCACACTTCTCTACATTAAACTCCATTTGCCACCTCTCAGCCCAGCTCTGCAGCTTATCTATGTCCCTCTGTAACCTGCTACATCCTTCCGCACTGTCGACAACACCACCGACTTTAGTGTCATCTGCAAATTTACTCACCCACCCTTCTGCGCCCTCCTCTAGGTCATTGATAAAAATGACAAACAGCAACGGCCCCAGAACAGATCCTTGTGGTACGCCACTTGTAACTGAACTCCATTCTGAACATTTCCCATCAACCACCACCCTCTGTCTTCTTTCAGCTAGCCAATTTCTGATCCACATCTCTAAATCACCCTCAATCCCCAGCCTCCGTATTTTCTGCAATAGCCTACCGTGGGGAACCTTATCAAATGCTTTACTGAAATCCATATACACCACATCAACTGCTCTACCCTCGTCTACCTGTTCAGTCACCTTCTCAAAGAACTCGATAAGGTTTGTGAGGCATGACCTACCCTTCACAAAGCCATGCTGACTATCCCTAATCATATTATTCCTATCTAGATGATTATAAATCTTGTCTCTTATAATCCCCTCCAAGACTTTACCCACAACAGACGTGAGGCTCACCGGTCTATAGTTGCTGGGGTTGTCTCTACTCCCCTTCTTGAACAAAGGGACCACATTTGCTATCCTCCAGTCCTCTGGCACTATCCTGTAGCCAATGATGACATAAAAATCAAAGCCAAAGGCCCAGCAATCTCTTCCCTGGCCTCCCAGAGAATCCTAGGATAAATCCCATCAGGCCCCGGGGACTTATCTATTTTCAGCCTGTCCAGAATTGCCAACACTTCTTCCCTACGTACCTCAATGCCATCTATTCTAATAGCCTGGGTCTCAGCATTCTCCTCCACAACATTATCTTTTTCCTGAGTGAATACTGACGAAAAATATTCATTTAGTATCTTGCCTATCTCTTCAGACTCCACACACAACTTCCCATCCCTGTCCTTGACTGGCCCTACACTTACCCTAGTCATTCTTTTATTCCTGACATACCTATAGAAAGCTTTTGGGTTTTCCTTGATCCTACCTGCCAAATACTTCTCATGTCCCCTCCTTGCTCGTCTTAGCTCTCTCTTTAGATCCTTCCTCGCTACCTTGTAACTATCAAGCGCCCCAACTGAAACTTCACTCCTCATCTTCACATAGGCCTCCTTCTTCCTCTTAACAAGAGATTCCACTTCTTTGGTAAACCACGGTTCCCTCGCTCGACGCCTTCCTCCCTGCCTGACCGGTACGTACTTATCAAGGACACGCAGTAGCCGTTCCTTAAACCAGCTCCACATATCCAGTGTGCCCAACACTTGCAGCCTACTTCTCCAACCTATCCCCCCCCAAGTCATGTCTAATGGCATCATAATTGCCCTTCCCCCAGCTATAACTCTTGCCCTGCGGGGTATACTTATCCCTTTCCATCACTAACGTAAACGTCACCGAATAGTGGTCACTGTCCCCAAAGTGCTCACCTACCTCCAAATCTAACACCTGGCCTGGTTCATTACCTAAAACCTAATCCAATGTGGCTCTCCTCTTGTTGGCCTGTCAACATATTGTGTCAGGAAACCCTCCTGCACACATTGTACAAAAAACGACCCATCTAATGTACTCGAACTATATCTTTTCCAGTCAATATTTGGAAAGTTAAAGTCTCCCATAATAACTACCCTGTTACTTTCGCTCTTATCCAGAATCATCTTCGCCATCCTTTCCTCTACATCCCTAGAACTATTTGGAGGCCTATAGAAAACTCCCAACAGGGTGACCTCTCCTTTCCTGTTTCTAACCTCAGCCCATACTACCTCGGAAGAAGAGTCCCCATCTAGCATCCTCTCTGCCACCGTAATACTGTTTTTGACTAGCAGCGCCACACCTCCCCCTCTTTTGCCTCCTTCTCTGAGCTTACTAAAACACCTAAACCCCGGAACCTGCAACAACCATTCCTGTCCCTGCTCTATCCATGTCTCCGAAATGGCCACAACATCGAAGTCCCAGGTACCAACCCATGCTGCCAGTTCCCCTACCTTATTTCGTATACTCCTGACATTGAAGTAGACACACTTCAAACCACCTACCTGAACACTGGCCCCCTCCTGCGAAGTCAATTCTGTGCTCCTGACCTCTATACTCTCAATCTCTTGTACCCTAAAACTACAATCCAGGTTCCCATGCCCCTGCTGTATTAGTTTAAACCTCCCCAAAGAGCACTAACAAATCTCCCCCCCAGGATATTTGTGCCCCTCAGGTTCAGATGTAGACCATCCTGTCTGTAGAGGTCCCACCTTCCCCAGAAAGAGCCCCAGTTATCCAGAAATCTGAATCCCTCCCGCCTGCACCATCCCTGTAGCCACGTGTTTAATTGCTCTCTCTCCCTATTCCTCATCTCATTATCACGTGGCACGGGCAACAACCCAGAGATAACAACTCTCGTTCTTTGTTCTCGTTCTGAGCTTCCATCCTAGCTCCCTGAAAGCCTGCCTGACATCCTTGTCCCCTTTCCTACCTCAGTCGTTAGTGCCAATGTGGACCACGACTTGGGGCTGCTCCCCCTCCCCCTTAAGGACCCGGAAAACACGATCCGAGACATCACGTACCCTTGCACCTGGGAGGCAACATACCAAACGTGAGTCTCTCTCGCTCCCACAAAATCTCCTATCTGTGCCCCTGACTATCGAGTCCCCAATTACTAATGCTCTGCTTCTCTCCCCCCTTCCCTTCTGAACAACAGGGACAGACTCCGTGCCAGAGGCCCGTACCCCATGGCTTACCCCTGGTAAGTCCCCCCCCCACATGCATCCAAAGCGGTATACTTGTTACTCAGGGGAACGACCGCAGGGGATCCCTGCACTGACTGCTTCTTCCCAGTCCCTCTTACAGTTACCCATCTATCTCCAATCTTTGGTGTAACTAATTCCCTGAAGCTGCTATCTATGACCCCCTCTGCCTCCCGAATGATCCGAAGTTCATCCAACTCCAGCTCCAGTTCCCTAACTCAGTCTTGGAGGAGCTGGAGATGGCTGCACTTCCTGCAGGTAAAATCAGCAGGGACACTAACGGCATCCCTCACCTCAAACATCCTACAGGAGGAACATTGCACTACCTTCCCTGCCATCCCTCTAACCTCCAACCAAGATCTGGTTAATAAATAAATAAACTTTAAAAAAATATATATATATATTATAATAATATGGCACTTACCTCACACCAATGGGTCTTATTATTAGGTTAGAGGAGGAGGGTGGGTGGGAGACACTACACGTGTAGTATCTCGGGTTTCCTCCGCACCAGAATTTATTGGTGGGGGGGGGGGGGGGGGGGGGGGGGGGGGGCCTTCCCAGAAGTCCGCGGGTCGAACTTCCGGTTCCCGGCTTATATTTAAAAAAAATAAAAAATAAAACAGAAAAGAAGAACAGAAACGGGACCAGGTAAGTGTTTTTAAAGTAAAAACTTACCTCCCAGAAGTCCCTTGCGCACCGCTCCCACCGAAATCTCCGACAACCTCGCAGGAACGTGCGGACCATTCAGCCTCCACATCACGACATCCAAACCGATGACACAGATGATCAAGATGCCTTCCGGGTTGCGGTCATTGATGGGAACCGGGTCAACACCATCAATCCGGGCGATGAATGGAGTGCCACCCTAACGGTTGACCCGAATTCGTCGCCCACCTACTAGACTGGACTTATGAGACTGTTCACACGTCAAACTTTTGCAACCACTGTTTTATAACATGTCTCTGTTCTTTTTTAAAAATATGTTTTATTGAAATTTTTTTCCCAAACAACAATTTTTCCCCTCTTACAAAGCAAACGCAACAATAACAATACAGACATTTTTAACAATACACAAGTAACAATACCCCTTTATCTTTGACCTAAACTAAACTAAACCACCCCCCCCCTCCCCCTCCCCCCTCCCCCCCCCCCCTTCCCCCTGGGTTGCTGCTGCTGGTCATCTGTCTTCCCTCTAACGTTCCCCTAGGTAGTCGAGAAATGGCTGCCACCGCCTGGTGAACCCTTGAGCCGATCCTCTCAGGGCAAACTTTATCTGCTCCAGTTTAATGAACCCCGCCAAATCATTTACCCAGGCCTCCAGTCCGGGGGGTTTTGCCTCCTTCCACATGAGTAGGATCCTGCGCCGGGCTACTAGGGACGCAAAGGCCACAATGTCGGCCTCTTTCGCCTCCTGCACTCCCGGCTCTTCCGCCAGTCCAAATAGAGCTAACCCCCAGCCTGGTTTGACCCGGGCCTTCACCACCCGCGAAATCACTCCCGTCACTCCCTTCCAATACCCTTCCAGTGCCGGGCACGCCCAAAACATATGTGCGTGGTTTGCCGGGCTCCCGCCACACCTCCCACATTTGTCCTCCACTCCAAAGAACCTGCTCAATCTTGCTCCCGTTATGTGTGCTATATGTAGCACCTTAAATTGAATCAGGCTAAACCTGGCGCATGAGGAAGAGGAATTTACCCTGCTTAGGGCATCAGCCCACATACCCTCCTCTATCTCCTCCCCTAGTTCTTCTTCCCACTTTCCTTTTAGTTCGCCCACCGACTCCTCCCCCTCTTCCCTCATCTCTCGGTAAATCTCTGACACTTTGCCCTCTCCGACCCACACCCCTGAAAGCACCCTGTCCTGTATCCCCTGTGTCGGGAGCAACGGAAATTCCCTCACCTGTTGTCTAGTAAACGCCCTCACCTGCATATATCTCAAGAAATTTCCCCGGGGCAACTTATACTTTTCCTCCAATGCTCCCAAGCTCGCAAAAGTCCCATCTATAAATAAATCTCCCACCCTCCTAATTCCCAACTGGTACCAGCTCTGAAATCCTCCATCCATTCTTCCTGGGGCGAACCTATGGTTGTTCCTGATTGGGGACCACACCAGGGCTCCCCGCACCCCTCTCTGTCGCCTCCACTGTTCCCAGATATTCAATGTTGCCGCCACCACCGGGTTCGTGGTAAACTTTTTAGGTGAGATCGGTAGCGACGCCGTCACCAGCGCCTCTAAACTCGTCCCTTTACAGGACTTTCTCTCCAGTCTTTTCCACGCCGCTCCCTCGCCCTCCATCATCCATTTACGTATCATTGCCACATTGGCGGCCCAATAGTAATCGCCCAAGTTCGGTAGTGCCAATCCTCCTCTGTCCCTACTACGCTGAAGGAACCCCCTCCTTACTCTCGGAACTTTCCCTGCCCACACGAAGCTCGTGATGCTCCTGTCTATTTTATTAAAAAAGGTCTTGGTGATTAGTATAGGGAGACATTGAAATACAAATAAGAACCTCGGGAGGACCATCATCTTAATTGCTTGCACCCTGCCCGCCAGCGATAGAGGCTGCATGTCCCACCTCTTGAAGTCCTCCTCCATTTGTTCTACCAACCGTGTCAGATTAAGTCTGTGCAAGGTTCCCCAGCTCCTCGCGATCTGAATCCCCAGGTATCGGAAGTTTCTTTCCACTTTCCTTAGAGGCAAGCCTTCTATCTCTCTACTCTGGACCCCTGGATGTATCACAAATAATTCACTCTTCCCCATGTTTAGCCTATACCCCGAGAAATCCCCGAACCCCCTCAAAATTCGCATAACCTCTATCATCCCCCCCGCTGGGTCCGACACGTATAACAATAGGTCATCCGCGTATAACGAGACTCGGTGTTCTTCTCCCCCTCTAATCACCCCTCTCCATTTCCTGGAGTCTCTCAACGCCATGGCCAGAGGTTCAATTGCCAACGCGAACAACAATGGAGACAGCGGGCATCCCTGTCTTGTTCCCCTATATAGTCGGAAATACGCCGATCTATGTCGACCTGTAACTACGCTTGCCGTTGGACCCCCATAAAGAAGTCTAACCCAGCTAATAAACCCGTTCCCAAACCCAAACCTCCTTAACACTTCCCATAAATACTCCCACTCCACCCTATCAAATGCCTTCTCTGCGTCCATTGCCGCCACTATCTCTGCCTCCCCCTCCACTGGGGGCATCATTATCACCCCTAATAGTCGTCGCACGTTAACATTCAGTTGTCTCCCTTTTACGAACCCTGTCTGGTCTTCGTGCACCACCCCCGGGACACAGTCCTCTATCCTCGATGCCAGTACCTTTGCCAACAATTTGGCGTCCACGTTCAATAATGAAATGGGTCTATAGGACCCGCACTGCAACGGATCTTTATCCCTCTTCAAAATTAACGATATCATCGCCTCCGACATCGTCGGGGGTAGAGTCCCCCCTTCCCTGGCCTCATTGAACGTCCTCACCATCAACGGGGCCAACAAGTCCACATATTTTCTGTAATACTCCACCGGGAACCCGTCTGGTCCTGGGGCCTTCCCTGCTTGCATGCTTCGCAGTCCCTTAATAACCTCGTCCACCCCAATCGGTGCCCCCAGGCCTACCACCCCCCCGCTCCTCCACTTTCGGGAACCTCAATTGGTCCAGGAACTGCCGCATCCCCTCCTCTCCCTCTGGGGGTTGAGACCTATACAGTTCCTCATAGAAGGTCTTGAACACCTCATTTATCTTTCCTGCCCTTCGCACCGTGTCTCCCCTTTCGTCTCTAATTCCTCCTATCTCCCTCGCTGCTGCCCTCTTTCGCAATTGATGAGCCAACAGGCGACTAGCCCCTTCCCCACACTCATACCTCCTCCCCTGTGCCTTCCTCCACAGTACCTCCGCCTTTCTGGTGGTCAGAAGGTCAAATTCCGTCTGGAGTCGTCTCCTCTCCCTGTACAATTCCTCCTCCGGGGTCTCTGCAAATTCCCTATCCACCCTTAAAATCTCCCCCAGTGATCTTTCCCTTTCCTTGGCCTCTGTTTTCCTTTTGTGGGCCTCAATGGAGATCAGCTCTCCTCTGACCACCGCTTTTAGTGCTTCCCATACCACTCCCACAGGGACCTCGCCGTCGTCATTGACCTCCAGGTATCTCTCAATACACCCCCGCACTCTTGCACACACTCCCTCATCCGCCATCAGTCCCACATCTAATCGCCAGAGTGTTCTCTGCTCCCTTTCCTCTCCTAATTCCAGGTCCACCCAATGTGGGGCATGATCCGAAACCGTTATGGCTGAGTACTCAGCTTCTTCCACCCTAGAGATCAACGACCTTCCCAAAACAAAAAAATCTTTCCGGGAGTACACTTTATGGACATGGGAGAAGAAGGAAAACTCCCTAGCCCTAGGTCTAAGAAATCGCCATGGATCCACTCCCCCCATTTGGTCCATAAACCCCTTAAGTACCTTGGCCGCTGCCGGCCTTCTTCCGGTCCTTGAGCTGGATCTATCTAGCCCCGGGTCCAGCACCGTATTAAAGTCCCCTCCTAAAATCAAGTTTCCTACCTCCAGGTCCGGTATACGCCCCAGCATCCGTCTCATAAATCCCGCATCGTCCCAGTTTGGGGCATACACATTAACCAACACGACCTCCATTCCCTCCAGCCTGCCACTCACCATTACATATCTACCTCCGCTATCTGCTACGATGTTCTTTGCTTCAAATGCTACCCGTTTCCCCACCAAAATGGCCACCCCTCTATTCTTTGCGTCCAGTCCTGAGTGGAACACCTGTCCCACCCATCCTGTCCTTAGCCTAACTTGGTCCGCCACCTTTAGGTGCGTCTCTTGGCGCATAACCACGTCTGCCCTTAGTCCTTTCAAATGCGCGAGCACTCGGGCCCTTTTTATCGGTCCGTTCAGGCCTCTCACGTTCCACGTGATCAACCTCACTAGGGGGCTACCTGCCCCCCTCCCGTGTCGACTAGCCATTACCTTCTCTAGGCCAGTCCCATATCCCGCCTCCGCGCTCCCGCTCGCTCCCCCAGCGTCGCACACCATCCCTGTCCACCCACTCTTTAGCCATTTCCTTTTGGATTTCCGCAGCAGCAACCCAGTTGTCCCCCCCTCCCCCTCCCTCCCCCCCTCCCCGCTAGATCTCTTTCTAGCATGATTGCTCCCCCCATATTACTTCCGTAAGTCAGCTGACTTCAACTGACCCCGGCTACTCCTGCTCACTCCTCGACCCCCCCGTGTGGGGAACTCCCATCCGCCTTGCGCCTGTCTTCCCGCCTTATTCTTTCTGGCGCGGGAACATCCCTTTACCTGACCCCGCCTCTTATGGCGCAGCTCCCTTTCCCCTCCCCTCCCCTTCCCCATTCTCCAACTATGTCCCCTCTTTCCCCCCTCACCGGCGCCCACATTTCCCAATGTCTCCCCCCTTCCCAATTTACTTCTCAATTAACTTCACCAGAACATTAACAATAACATTTCCTGCAGCATCAGTCCCTCAGTTCCGATCCAATTTCTCTTCTTTGATGAAGGGTCATGCTTCCTTCCGCCGTCTCGAAATAATGGTGTCTCTCCTGATACGTGACCCATAGTCTTGCCGGCTGCAGCATCCCGAACTTCACCTTCCTTTTATGCAACACCTCTTTGGCTCGTTGAAGCTCGCCCTCCTTCTCGCCACCTTCCGCACTCCAATCCTGGTATACCCGTACCACTGCATTCTCCCATCTGCTGCTCCGCACCTTTTTAGCCATCTCAGGACCTCTTCTCTATCCTTAAGGCGGTAAAATCGCACGATTATCGCCCTGGGTGGTTCTCCCGCTTTTGGTCTTCTCGCCGGAATCCGATTTGCCCACTCCACCTCCAAGGGGCCCGTAGGGGCCTCAGCACCCATCAGTGAGCTCAGCATCGTACTTGCGTATGCTCCACAGTCCACTCTTTCCACACCCTCAGGGAGACCCAGTATCCGAAGGTTCTTCCTTCGCGCTCCATTTTCTAGGGCTTCGATCCTTTCAGTACACTTTTTATGAAGTGCCTCGTGCGTGTGTCTTAACCACCAGGCCCAGGATCTCGTCTCAATATCTGTCACCTTCTGCTCCACCACGCGGAGCTCTGTCTCCTGGGTCTTTAATGTCTCCTTGAGCCCCTCAATTGCCTGTAGCAACGGGGTCAGCACCTCCCTCTTCAGCAGCTCATGCACCGTCTCACAATTTCATCCTGCTCAGGCCCCCATGTCGCCTGCGCTTTCTCCGCCACCATCTTGTACTTCTCTCTTTCTGACCCTTTGGTCGACGATTCCTCGCGCTTGCTGCCGCCGCCGGTTTTTTCCTCCTTCGTTTGGGGGGGGACTCCCTTCTCACACACCCCACACCGGGTTGCGTCGTCGGAAAATTCCCCGTTGGGGCTCTTAAAAGAGCCCGAAGGTCCGTCGGAGCTGGAGCCGCCGAAGCGTGCGGCTAGCTAGGCATCACCGCAACCGGAAGTCCCTTCAGTGGCCTTGATGAGGTCTTTTCACAGTTGTTCCCTCTGCTGCTAGAATTCACCTTTGATACAGGCCCTCAGGTCAGCTTGCAGCTTTTTTTTTTATTAAATATTTTATTGAAAATTTTTGGTCAACCAACACAGTACATTGTGCATCCTTTACACAATATTATAACAACACAAATAACAATGACCTATTTTATAAACAAAAAATGAATAAATAATAAATAACAAAAATGAAAACTAGCCCTAATTGGCAACTGCCTTGTCACAAGTAACACTCTCCAAAAATATAATTTAACAGTCCAATAAATAATTATCTGTAGCAACGACCTATACATACTATACAGTATATATTAACGACCCTGAGAGTCCTTCTGGTTCCTCCTCACCCCCCCCCCCCCCCCCCCCCCCCCGATCCTGGGCTGCTGCTGCTGCCTTCTTTTTCCCATTCCGTCTATCTTTCTGCGAGGTATTCGACGAACGGTTGCCACCGCCTGGTGAACCCTTGAGCCGACCCCCTTAGGACGAACTTAATCCGCTCTAGCTTTATAAACCCCGCCATGTCATTTATCCAGGTCTCCACCCCCGGGGGCTTGGCTTCTTTCCACATTATCAATATCCTGCGCCGGGCTACTAGGGACGCAAAGGCCAAAACATCGGCCTCTCTCGCCTCCTGCACTCCCGGCTCTTGTGCAACCCCAAATATAGCCAACCCCCAGCTTGGTTCGACCCGGACTCCTACTACTTTTGAAAGCACCTTTGTCACCCCCATCCAAAACCTCTGTAGTGCCGGGCATGACCAAAACATATGGGTATGATTCGCTGGGCTTCTCGAGCACCTCGCACACCTATCCTCCACCCCAAAAAATTTACTGAGCCGTGCTCCAGTCATATGTGCCCTGTGTAATACCTTAAACTGAATCAGGCTTAGCCTGGCACACGAGGACGACGAGTTTACCCTGCTTAGGGCATCTGCCCACAGCCCCTCCTCGATCTCCTCCCCCAGCTCTTCTTCCCATTTCCCTTTTAGTTCATCTACCATAGTCTCCCCTTCGTCCCTCATTTCCCTATATATATCTGACACCTTACCATCCCCCACCCATGTCTTTGAGATCACTCTGTCCTGCACCTCTTGTGTCGGGAGCTGCGGGAATTCCCTCACCTGTTGCCTCGCAAAAGCCCTCAGTTGCATATACCTGAATGCATTCCCTTGGGGCAACCCATATTTCTCGGTCAGCGCTCCCAGACTCGCGAACTTCCCATCCACAAACAGATCTTTCAGTTGCGTTATTCCTGCTCTTTGCCACATTCCATATCCCCCATCCATTCCCCCCGGGGCAAACCTATGGTTGTTTCTTATCGGGGACCCCCCCAAGGCTCCAGTCTTTCCCCTATGCCGTCTCCACTGTCCCCAAATCTTCAGTGTAGCCACCACCACCGGGCTTGTGGTGTAGTTCCTCGGTGAGAACGGCAATGGGGCTGTCACCATAGCCTGTAGGCTAGTCCCCCTACAGGACGCCCTCTCTAATCTCTTCCACGCCGCTCCCTCCTCCTCTCCCATCCACTTACTCACCATTGAAATATTAGCGGCCCAATAATACTCACTTAGGCTCGGTAGTGCCAGCCCCCCCCTATCCCTGCTACGCTGTAAGAATCCCTTCCTCACTCTCGGGGTCTTCCCGGCCCACACAAAACCCATGATGCTCTTTTCAATCCTTTTAAAAAAAGCCTTCGTGATCACCACCGGGAGGCACTGGAACACAAAGAGGAATCTCGGGAGGACCACCATCTTAACCGCCTGCACCCTCCCTGCCATTGACAGGGATACCATATCCCATCTCTTGAAATCCTCCTCCATCTGTTCCACCAACCGCGTTAAATTTAACCTATGCAATGTGCCCCAATTCTTAGCTATCTGGATCCCCAGGTAACGAAAGTCCCTTGTTACCTTCCTCAACGGTAGGTCCTCTATTTCTCTACTCTGTTCCCCTGGATGCACCACAAACAACTCACTTTTCCCCATGTTCAATTTATACCCTGAAAAATCCCCAAACTCCCTCAGTATCCGCATTATTTCTGGCATCCCCTCCGCCGGGTCCGCCACGTATAGTAGCAAATCGTCCGCATACAAAGATACCCGGTGCTCTTCTCCTCCCCTAAGTACTCCCCTCCACTTCTTGGAACCCCTCAACGCTATCGCCAGGGGCTCAATCGCCAGTGCAAACAATAATGGGGACAGAGGGCATCCCTGCCTTGTCCCTCTATGGAGCCGAAAATATGCAGATCCCCGTCCATTCGTGACCACGCTCGCCACTGGGGCCCTATACAACAGCTGCACCCATCTAACATACCCCTCTCCAAAGCCAAATCTCCTCAACACCTCCCACAAATAATCCCACTCCACTCTATCAAATGCTTTCTCGGCATCCATCGCCACTACTATCTCCGTTTATCCCTCTGGTGGGGCCATCATCATTACCCCTAACAACCTCCGTATATTCGTGTTCAGCTGTCTCCCCTTCACAAACCCAGTTTGGTCCTCGTGGACCACCCCCGGGACACATTCCTCTATTCTCATTGCCATTACCTTCGCCAGGATCTTGGCACCTACATTTAGGAGGGAAATAGGTCTATAGGACCCGCATTGTAGCGGGTCCTTTTCCTTCTTTAAGAGAAGCGATATCGTTGCTTCAGACATAGTCGGGGGCAGTTGTCCCCTTTCCTTTGCCTCATTAAAGGTCCTCGTCAGTACCGGGGCGAGCAAGTCCACATATTTTCTATAGAATTCGACTGGGAATCCATCCGGTCCCGGGGCCTTTCCCGCCCGCATGCTCCTAATTCCTTTCACCACTTCTTCTACCTCGATCTGTGCTCCCAGTCCCACTCTTTCCTGCTCTTCCACCTTGGGAAATTCCAGCCGATCCAAAAAGCCCATCATTCTCTCCCTCCCATCCGGAGGTTGAGCTTCATATAATTTTTTATAAAATGTCTTGAACACTCCATTCACTCTCTCCGCTCCCCGCTCCATCTCTCCTTCCTCATCCCTCACTCCCCCTATTTCCCTCGCTGCTCCCCTTTTCCTCAATTGGTGTGCCAGCAACCTGCTCGCCTTCTCCCCATATTCGTACTGTACACCCTGTGCCTTCCTCCATTGTGCCTCTGCAGTGCCCGTAGTCAGCAAGTCAAATTCTACATGTAGCCTTTGCCTTTCCCTGTACAGTCCCTCCTCCGGTGCTTCCGCATATTGTCTGTCCACCCTCAAAAGTTCTTGCAGCAACCGCTCCCGTTCCTTACTCTCCTGCTTCCCTTTATGTGCCCTTATTGATATCAGCTCCCCTCTAACCACCGCCTTCAACGCCTCCCAGACCACTCCCACCTGGACCTCCCCATTATCATTGAGTTCCAAGTACTTTTCAATGCACCCCCTCACCCTTAGACACACCCCCTCATCTGCCATTAGTCCCATGCCCATTCTCCAGGGTGGGCGCCCTCCTGTTTCCTCCCCTATCTCCAAGTCCACCCAGTGTGGAGCGTGATCCGAAATGGCTATAGCCGTATACTCCGTTCCCCTCACCTTCGGGATCAATGCCCTACCCAGCACAAAAAAGTCTATTCGCGAGTAGACTTTATGGACATAGGAGAAAAACGAGAACTCCTTACTCCTAGGTCTGCTAAATCTCCACGTGTCTACACCTCCCATCTGCTCCATAAAATCTTTAAGTACCTTGGCTGCTGCCGGCCTCCTTCCAGTCCTGGACTTCGACCTATCCAGCCCTGGTTCCAACACTGTATTAAAATCTCCCCCCATTATCAGCTTTCCCATCTCTAGGTCCGGAATGCGTCCTAGCATCCGCCTCATAAAATTGGCATCATCCCAGTTCGGGGCATATACGTTTACCAAAACCACCGTCTCCCCCTGTAGTTTGCCACTCACCATCACGTATCTGCCCCCGTTATCCGCCACTATAGTCTTTGCCTCGAACATTACCCACTTCCCCACTAATATAGCCACCCCCCTGTTTTTCGCATCTAGCCCCGAATGGAACACCTGCCCACCCATCCTTTGCGTAGCCTAACCTGGTCTATCAGTTTCAGGTGCGTTTCCTGTAACATAACCACATCTGCCTTAAGTTTCTTAAGGTGTGCGAGTACCCGTGCCCTCTTTATCGGCCCGTTCAGCCCTCTCACGTTCCACGTGATCAGCCGAGTTGGGGGGCTTCCTACCCCCCCGCCCCTTGTCGATTAGCCATCACCTTTTTCCAGCTCCTCACCCGGTTCCCACGCAGCTGTATCTCCCCCAGGCGGTGCCCCCCCCGCCCATCCTCTCCCATACCAGCTGCCCCCTCTCCCCAGCAGCAGCAACCCAGTAATTCCCCCTCCCACCCCCCCCGCTAGATCCCCCGCTAGCGTAATTACTCCCCCCATGTTGCTCCCAGAAGTCAGCAAACTCTGGCTGACCTCGGCTTCCCCCCGTGACCTCGGCTCGCACCGTGCGACGCCCCCTCCTTCCTGCTTCTCTATTCCCGCCATGAATATCATAGCGCGGGAACCAAGCCCGCGCTTCTCCCTTGGCCCCGCCCCCAATGGCTAACGCCACATCTCCTCCACCTCCCCTCCTCCCCCCATCACCACCTGTGGGAGAGAGAAAAGTTACCACATCGCAGGATTAGTACATAAAACCCCTCTTTGCCCCCCACATTCGCCCCACCACTTTGTTCGAACGTTCTTTTTAATAACCCGCTCATTCCAGTTTTTCTTCCACAATGAAAGTCCACGCTTCATCCGCCGTCTCAAAGTAGTGGTGCCTCCCTCGATATGTGACCCACAGTCTTGCCGGTTGCAGCATTCCAAATTTTATCTTCTTTTTATGAAGCACCGCCTTGGCCCGATTAAAGCTCTCCCTCCTTCTCGCCACCTCCGCACTCCAGTCTTGATAAACGCGGATCACCGCGTTCTCCCATTTACTGCTCCGAGTTTTCTTCGCCCATCTAAGGACCATTTCTCTATCCTTAAAACGGAGGAATCTCACCACTATGGCTCTGGGAATTTCTCCTGCTCTCGGTCCTCGCGCCATCACTCGGTATGCTCCCTCCACCTCCAACGGACCCGCCGGGGCCTCCGCTCCCATTAACGAGTGCAGCATCGTGCTCACATATGCCCCGACGTCCGCTCCCTCCACACCTTCAGGAAGACCAAGAATCCTCAGGTTGTTCCTCCTTGCGTTGTTTTCCAGTGCCTCCAACCTTTCCACACATCGTTTCTGATGTGCCTCCTGCGTCTCCGTCTTCACCACCAGGCCCTGTATATCGTCCTCATTCTCGGCTGCCTTTGCCTTCACGACCCGAAGCTCCCGCTCCTGGGTCTTTTGTTCCACCTTTAGCCCTTCGATCGCCTGTAGTATCGGGGCCAACAGCTCTTTCTTCATTTCCTTTTTGATCTCTTCCACACAGCATTTCAAGAACTCTTGTTGTTCAGGGCCCCATGTTAAACTGCCACCTTCCGACGCCATCTTGGTTTTTGCTTGCCTTCCTTGCCGCTGTTCTAAAGGATCCACTGCAATCTGGCCACTCTCTCCTCCTTTTTCCATCCGTATCCAGGGTGGATTCCCTTCTGGTTTACCGCACAGTGTTTTTAGCCGTCAAAATTGCCGTTGGGGCTCCTATCAAGAGCCCAAAAGTCCGTTTCACAGGGAGCTGCCGAAACGTGCGACTTAGCTGGTCATCGCCGCACCCGGAAGTCTCAGCTTGCAGCTTTAAGCTTGCCCTTCCCCCGCCTGCATGCTGGAAGAGGCCCTGTTTATCCTGCAGTTGCAGCCAAATGTTTTACTGTTTCTGCCGTGTCTGGCAACCCAGAGACATACTCTTCCTGGGGGACACTGTCGGGGGAATATTGCAGCCTTCTTCCCACACCGGGAAATGTCAAACAAATGCCGTGGGGGCCCTGTAAAAGAGCCCAAAAGTCCGTTCCAAGCAGGAGCTGCCGAATATGCGACCTAGCTCTGCATAGCCGCACCCGGAAGTCGTCTCTGTTTTATCGTTACAGGCTTCGTTTGATCGTTCCAAATTTCCACGTTGTTCTTTTTGTTATGGTACAACCTCGTTAGCATGTCACACCTGACATCGCCCCTTGTATATAGTTAAGCCCCATGTACATGATGTAAATATTACGCACACACACACCTTTAGCTGCACTGAGGACACATTTATATTTATAACCGCGTAGGCACATTATCTTGTAAAAAAGGAGGGATGTCATGATATTCAAACATCCATCATAACACATACATAATGATAGACAGACCAACGGACCAATTAGCACACATAACACAACAGCCAATCACAGACAAGAGCAGACACAGTATAAAACAAGAAACACAACACTTCCTAGGCAGTCCATCTGGAGATGGCACAGGGCCAGGACCTCATAGCAAGACACTCACACAGTCACAACGTGCTGAGTACCAAGTCTGATGTATAAATAGTTTAATGGAATAAAACGGCGTTGTACCAATCGCAACCGTGTTGGTTCGTCTGTACCTCAGAGCACCCAACACTTCAGCCAGATGACTGGTTCTGTTCAAATCACAGGACCTGACCCTAGACCCTAAAAGCAATACGGATTTCCCCAAGAGGCAGAGGGAGAAATCGCAAAAGTTATCGACAGCTTATTAGAGCGTACTCAGATCAGTAGCCTCCACTAATAAAGCCCCGATTTGGCCAGTGAGAAAGCCCGATGGATCATGGCGACTGACCATCGATTACCGGGAACTCAACAAAGTCACCCCTGCAGCAGCCCCCACGGTAGCCACAAGTCCCGAGACCATGCTCAAACAGGGACTCAATTCACAATACTTTACGGTTTTAGACGTCAGTAATGGATTCTGGTCCATTTCATTGGCAAAATACAAATTTGCCTTCACTTTTAAAAATCAGCAGTACACGTGGACATGCCTTCCACAAGGATTCCACAACTCCCCCTCCATTTTCCACCGACAGCTGGCAAATGGTTTGTCAAAATGTTCTCGCCCTGAATGCCTGGTCCAGTATGTGGATGACCTATTACTGCAGACAGATACCAAGGCAGAGCACATCGAGCTTCTGCCCAAACTCCTGGAACTCCTACAGAAAATTGGTTGTAAAGTAAACCCAAGAAAGGCCCAGATTTTGGAAAACAAAGTGATATATTTGGGTACGATTATCACGCACGGTAAACGCGAGATTGAGCACAAAAGAATTGACTCGATTGCCAAATTGCCCCTTCCCCAGAATGTTTCAGCCCTCCGCTCGTTTTTAGGACTGGTTGGCTACTGCCGAAACCACATTGACAGTTTCGCCAGCAAGGCGGCGCCCCTCTCGGAACTCCTAAAGAAAGGAGCCCCTTGAGAATGGCTTCCGCGACTTCCGGGTGCGGCGATGACCAGCTGAGTTGCACGTTTCGGCAGCTCCCGGTGGAACGGACTTTTGGGCTCTTAATAGGAGCCCCATCGGCAATTTTATCGGCAAATAACACTGTGCGGTAATCCAGAAGGGAATCCCCCCTGGACACGGATGGAAAAAAGAGAGGAAAGTAGCCGGATTGCGGTGGATCCTCTAGAGCAGCGGCCAGGAAGGCAGGCACAAAGCAAGATGGCGTCGGAAGGAGGCAGTTTAATATGGGGCCCTGACCAACAAGAGTTCCTGCGACGTTGCGTAGATGAACTCAAAAAGGAGATGAAGAAGGAGCTGTTGGCCCCGATATTACAAGCGATTGAGGGGCTAAAGGAGGAGCAAAAGACCCAGGAACAGGAGCTTCGGGTCGTGAAGGCAAAGGCTGCTGAGAATGAGGATGACATACAGGGCCTGGTGGTGAAAACGGAGATCCACGAGGCACAACACAAAAGATGTGTGGAAAGGCTGGAGGTGCTGGAGAATAATGCGAGGAGGAAGAACCTAAGGGTTCTTGGTCTTCCCGAAGGTGCAGAAGGGGCGGACGTCGGGGCATATGTGAGCATGATGCTGCACTCGTTAATGGGATCGGAGGCCCCGACGGGTCCGCTGGAGGTGGAGGGAGCCTATCGGGCTATGGCGCGAAGACCGAGGGCTGGAAAAATTCCTCGAGCAATAGTGGTGAGATTTCTCCGATATAAGGACAGAGAGATGGTCCTCAGATGGGCAAAGAAAACTCGGAACAGGAGGTGGGAGAATGCGGTGATCCGCGTATATCAAGATTGGAGTGCGGAGGTGGCGAGAAGGAGGGCAAGCTTTAATCGGGCCAAGGCGGTGTTGCATAAAAGGAAGGTCAAATTCGGAATGCTGCAACCGGCAAGACTGTGGGTCACACATCTAGGGAAACACCACTACTTCGAAACGCCAGATGAGGCGTGGACATTTATTGTCGAGGAGAAGCTGGAGTGAGCGGGCCAGAAAAAGAACGTTTGGGACAAAAGTGGGGGGGGGGGGGGTGAATTTGTGGGATGAAGGGGGGAAAAGGGGGAAGAGAGGACTTCCCAAGTTGTTAAACCTGCGACCCTGTAGCTTCTCTCTCTTCCCCATGACGTGGGGGAGGGGGTGAGGGAGGATGAGGAGCTGAGGGCGCCGGCCATTGGGGGCGGGGCCAAAAGGGAAGCCCGGGCTTTGTTTCCGCGCTATGGTAATCATGGCGGGAACAGGGAAGCGGGAAGGAGGGGGCCTCGCACAGTGGGAGCCGAGGTCACGGGGGGAAGCCGAGGTCGGCCAGAGTTTGCTGACTTCTGGGAGCAACATGGGGGGTGCAATTACGCTAGTGAGGGATCTAGCGGGGGGGGGGGGGTTAACTGGGTTGCTGCTGCTGGGGAGAAGGGGGAGCTGGCATGGGAGGGGGGGTCGGGGCGGGGGGGCGCCGCCTGGGGGAGATACAGCTACGTGGGAACCGAGTGAGGAGCTGGATTGAAAAAGGAAATGGCTAGTCGTCAAGGGGGGGGGGGGGGGGTAAAGAGCCCCCCAACCCGGTTGATCACGTGGAATGTGAGAGGGCTGAACGGGCCGATTAAGAGGGCACGGGTACTCGCACACCTAAAGAAACTTAAGGCAGATGTGGTTATGCTTCAGGAGACGCATCTGAAGCTGATAGACCAGGTTAGACTTCGCAAAGGATGGGTGGGGCAGGTGTTTCATTCGGGGCTAGATGCAAAAAACAGGGGGGTGGCCATACTAGTGGGGAAGCGGGTAATGTTTGAGGCAAAGACTATAGTGGCGGATAGTGGGGGCAGATACGTGATGGTGAGTGGCAAACTGCAAGGGGAGGTGGTGGTATTGGTGAACGTGTATGCCCCGAACTGGGATGATGCCAATTTTATGAGGCGTATGTTAGGACGAATCCTGGACCTAGAAGTGGGGAAGTTGGTAATGGGTGGAGACTTTAATACGGTGCTGGACCCAGGGCTGGACAGATCGAGGTCCAGGACCGCAAGGAGGCCGGCTGCAGCTAGGGTGCTTAAGGATTTTATGGAGCAGATGGGACGAGTAGATCCCTGGAGATTTAGTAGACCTAGGAGTAAGGAGTTTTCGTTTTTCAAAGCAACCCGGGGGGGGGAGGGGGGAAGGGCGGGGGGGAGGAATCGGACGGACTCTCGGGGACGTTATTGTATATGTATAGGTATTTGGTATATGTAATTGTATATTGGATTGTTGGATTGTATTTTTGGAGAGTATTTATTTTGGACAAGGCAGTTGCCATTTAGTTTTGTTTTTTGTTTTTGTTTATATATTACTTATTTATTTGTTTAAAACTGGCCACGGTTATTTATATTGCTTTATTGTTGTGTAAAAGAAACACTACGTATTGTTATGTTTGGCCAAAAAACTTGAATAAAATATATTTAAAAAAATATATATATATTTTTTTTTTTAATGATTTGAACGAGGGAACTAAATGTATTATCTCCAAATTTACAGATGATATGAAATTAGGTGAGAGGGTGAACTAAGGAGGATGCAGAGATGTTTCAACTTGAATAAAATATATTTTTTTAAAAAAAGAGAATGGCTTCCGCAGCATATGGATGCTGTGGATGCTTTAAAAAGAGCCCTCATTGCAGTCCCCACACTACAGGTTCCAGACCCGCTTTCCCCCTACGCTATAGAGATAGCTAGCACAGACCGCACCCTTTCGGCTGTGCTGCTCCAGGGACGGCACAAACAGTTAAGACCCGTGGCTTACGCCTCCAGACTTTTAGATCCTGTGAGCAGGGATTCTCGGCCTGTGAAAGGCATCTGCTTGCAGTTTTTTGTGCAGTTCAGTATTTTTCTTACATAACTGGACTAAACCCCATCACAATCTTCACAGAACACACCCCACCCAACTTTTACTTGACGGACGACTCAAGGACGGTACAGTTAGTCAAATTAGAGCAGCTAGATGGACCCTTCTTTTGCAGGGATGGGACATCACTATTAAAAGGATCAAGCCCCACACTTTCTTAGCCGATAACCTTCAGTACCCAGGCACCCCCCCATGAATGTGAAATCATCTCACCGCACCACAACACAGGCCCCTTTATTGTGAAAACACCCCCCAGAAAGATAGGTAGTTCACCCCAGAGCCCCCAGCACACAGACACGTGCACACCTTTAAGGATATATGTGGATGGTTCTTCCACAGTATAAGAAGGGAAGCACGTTACAGGATGCGGCATTTATGTAGAGGATGCGCAGGGACGCGCCCTAGAAGAAATATCACTAAAGCTACCAGGCCACTTAGGCGCGCAGGCGGCAGAACTAGCAGCCGTTGCGTACATTGTGGATCACCCAGATTCCTTCCCCAGCCCAGCAGACATATACTCGGACAGCCTCTATGTCTGCAACAGCCTTACGGAATTCCTGCCCCTGTGGAAAGCAAGAGGATTTGTTTCCGCAGACGGAAAACCCCTCCCTTGAGCCCCATTGCTCCGCCACATTTTAGAAAAAGCACAGGACAGGACATTCGGAATCGTTAAAGTTTGAAGTCGCCATCGTTCCTCACCCCCTGGAAATGTAAAAGCCGACGCACTGGCAAAAGCAGGTCCCAGGCATGGATATTTTTGGACACCCCCCGAAAGCGCATCAGTAAATGCAGTTCAGGTCTCGCTGACTAATATCGAGGATTTAGTGCAGGCCCAGAAGCGGGATAACAATCTCAGGGAGATTTTAAAAGGAAACTATCCAGCCCCCTATGATAGATTCAAAAATGCACTGACCACACATGACGGTGTGGTGTTAAAAGACACTCTTTATGTGGTTCCTGAACAGGACAGGAATCAACTTATTTGTTTGTTCCATGACCGTCATGAGCATCATGGAATTGATCCCACTGCAGCCCATCTCAGGCAGCTCTGTTGGTGGCCAAGTTTAAAAGAAGACGTAACGCACTACGTTGAGAATTGCCTTATCGGTGCCCAGAACAATCCGGACAGATATGCAAAGAAAGCTCAACTTAGTCACACCCGCCCCATTAACGGCCCCTGGACTAACCTCCAGATCGATATTATAGGACCATTGCCCCCTTGCAGGAATGGTTACAAATACGTGTTAGTTTTACAAAATGGGTAGAGGCATTCCCATCCAGACCGAACACGGCAAAGACCACCGCAAAGATCTTAACCCACCACATCTTTACTAGATGGGGACTCCTCCGCAGCATTGAATCCAACCAATGGTCCCATTTTACGGGACGTGTCATGAAGAACATCCTCACAATATTTGGCATTACACAAAAATTCCACATCGCATACCACCCCCAGTCAAGTGGTATCGTGGAGCGCATGAATCAGACCCTAAAATCAACCCTCAGAAAATGGTCCAACAAAACAACACCACTTGGGATTCAGTCGTCCCTTTTGAGCTGATGTGTTTGAGAAATACTGTCTCAACTTCCACAGGTTACACTCCACACACTCTCATGACCGGACGCCCCATGAAAGGCACAGAATTTTTATTAGGATTGGACTTGACCAGCCCCGAAGTGACGGCCCTCACACACGAGAACGCAGTAAAATAACTAGTTGAGAATGTAAAAACGGCTCAGCTAGCAGCCGCAGTAAGATTAGGCACACGGAAGAAACAGAGCAAGGCCTGTTTTGACAAGACAGTGGATGCGACTGAGTTTGAGGTAGGACAGCAGGTCATGCTCTCAATTTATAACACCAGCACATTCCTGTAACCTAAATATTCGGGTCCGTACTCCAATTCGGACAAAGTAAGCCCCTCAGTCTATAAAATTAAGTACCCCAACGGAAAGACTGCGTGGTCCCATATCAATCAGCTTAAGGCATATGGCCCACAGTCCAACCACGCACATCACGTCATGCTCGACGCAGCAGACCACACCCTGCCCACAGCCAACGTATCCCTACCATCCCCCAGCACGTCCAGTCCAGCCACGGACTCAACCTCGACTCCACCCCCTAAATATACACTCCGTCCCGGAACGCCCACAGACAGCAGCAGCGACAGCGACTGTGACTCAGACAATAGCCACAGCACGCCTCCCTACTATCCCCAGGCAACAGGACCCACACCCAGAGAACCAGACCACGATTCGAGTGATCCCTTCCTCATCACGTTCCTCAACAAACACCACCAAACACCACCGCCCTACGATGACGATTCCGTCCCCACAGAACTAGACACCACCTTTTGGCACCGCGACAACTCATGCAGGCTCGTCCGGAACGACGAGATGGACCCCAAATTGCACCATGCAGCCCTATCAGCCCTTATACATTCGAGAGTATGGCATCCGGGAGAAGATGACGACTTTGAGTCTGACTCCCAAAGCAAGAACCCCTTTGCGACCCTGTTCGCAACTGATAACTGAGGTGTCCAGATGATGTTTTAAAAAGGAACTGCTTGGGAGAAAACGGTGTCCTTTCTGATGGAACCTGCAGCATGTTTAATGTTGTTTGTAGTGGTATTGTTAAATGTTGTTTGTAAGATCTAAATTTTTTTTTCCACGGCCCCACGCCTTATTTGTTGGCAGAAACCTATGAGAACTTGCCAGCACGCTCATCGGCAGAAACCGCTGAGAGCTTGCCAGACCCCCGTTCATAACTGCTCTTCTGGTTCGAAGGTAGAACCAATACGGCAACCCCCCACGATGACTACATTTTTTTGCCCATTCTTGTCGGTTGCTCAGGCAGTGGAGAAACGGCATTGGTCTCCGCCCTGCCTGAGGACCCCCCTCTGGTCAGCTACGCTCGGGTAGAGCACACACGGCATTGGTCGCCGTCCTACCCGGGGATTCCATCCAGATCTTACCCGTCACGGCCCATACGCACCTCATTTTGGCACTTTTGGTTCAAAAAGGTTTGTTTTGTCGCCATCCCTATGCTATTTACATCCTCAAACATTTGGATGGTAAATCGCACAGTCTGCGAGACGGCTCGCCCTGTTTCAGTATTTTTAAGTGTATCTTGTCCTGAATATTAGGTTTAAAAAAAAAATGAGGGTTTCACACATGGTGACAAATTGTAAAGGGAGAATTGGCACTAAAGGACAGACATACTAACAGACGAGATATGAAACCAAGATAGTAACAGACACTATGCTTGATCCCACAGAACCCCAGAAGCTCCAGGAAAAGAGACAAAACGGAAAGGAAGAGAAGAGAAAGAAGAAGACAATCATGAAGATGACATACGTGTTTTTCATCATAATGTATACCCGGTTGCACACGAACGCGAACCCCCTGACCCCAACCCCCCCCCAGCCGTCAATGATTCACTTCCCCATAGCACCCAGAGCCCAGTAACAGGCAACTCCACACCATCATGGTGTGATAAGCTCATAACATGGTACTCCCTTTCCTACGTAGTCAAATCCCTATTAGTGTTGGCGATACTCTGCACCATCGGGCAAACTATCCGTATGAGGAAATGGAGAAGGAAAGCCTACCGCGCTCGCACCCCGGTCTACAGAATAAGACCCCTATGTTCAGTTATCCCCAGGACCCCGAACCCCTCGATCTATAATAAAGGACATTCGTTTGCGTTCTTCTGTAAATAACGAAATGGAAATATTGTACACCCCTGTGCTTGACTGCCAAGCCAGGAAAAATGTAAATGCTGCTATTATTTTGTATTGTTTAGGAAGTTAATATGACTGAATGTTTAGTCAGTGTAGTTTATTGAGGACAGTTAGAGGTACCGTTTTTTAAATTTTGTAATGCATGTCCCTGTTTTGACATAGCGCCAGTTAGAAATTGTTAGTTAAAATGTTTCTTGCATAGTTATGGTCAGTGTGGAGGCCATAGAAGAGTGCTCGCCGGGTCAGGGAATGAAGACAACGCAGTTATGTGATCCTTCACGCTTCACGTTAGGATCACAAAGAGGGCGTGTAGCCACCTGAGTTGGCCACTTCCCGACTTAAAATGAAAAACCGCAAAGGCTGAAGGGAAATTCAGCCAACACAGGCAAAGAATAGCAAATACAGAAATCATGTATATTGGAACCTGCAAAACAACCAGACAGCACTGAAACCAGCAACCATCTGCTTAGTAATGCAGCAGCCATTGACATAGTAATGTGCGATTCCCAGGCACAATGGCAACAGTTAAGGTAAATAAAGCCAAGCCAGACTCCTCGGCGCCAGCAGGAGCCAAGACAAAGGAAGGCCAACGAACATTTAGGGACCGCCTAGCGATCCATGAACCGCTCCAGCATTGGAGAAATCGATCCAAGTGATCGGAAAGTAGTCCAATCACTTGGAACCAGGTACGGGGTCCGCCCCGAAGGACGGGAAGCCCCTGGGGACTATAAAGTAAAGCCCCCAAGTTCAAATCATCCTTCTTTGGCAGGGTCACTCAGCAACTTGAACCAACCCTTGACAGTGACCTGCCTCGCTGCCGCCAACCAAGTAAGTCTCAAGCAACGCTTGCTACGAGATAGGCGCTCCTAGCTACCAGTCCATACCAGCTTTTGAATCCTGCAGACTCAGGACCTGAACGAAAGGCCATTTGTTCCCCTAACCTGGTGGGCCAGTCGGAAGCTAAGTATAGGCCTTTTAGTGATAAGAATAGCCTAGAAAGTAGAGTTTATGCATGAGTAGTGATTTACTGTGTATAATAAATGTGTTTTGATTTGAATCTTACTAATTGGTGTGTTGAGTTATTGATCATTACTTGAACTTGAACCTCGTGGCGGTATCATAAAGATACCTGGCGACTCTAGAGCAAAGGTTAAACAAACAGAGCGAATTACGAATTAAGAGCCAACAAAAAGTTAACATCAGTGGGACCAGTGCCAGGGGACAATGCCAACTCATCCGTGCGGCCCAGTGGAGGTCATTGAGTTCTTATGGCATTGGATGATGGTCCTCCTTGCGAACCTCCCTGAGCAGATGGTCGCTGTCACTGCCTCCCAGGTGGCACCGGCTGACCTGTGGCTGAACCTCCGACCCCCTCAGAGGAACAGGGTGGCCCACTGCAACTCCACTGCATCCAACTGTCAGGCCAGGTTAGCATCAGCGAAACGTGGGGCTGGTCTGCGGGATGGCATGGCTGCGTGCTGTGTATGGTTTGCTCAGACGGGGCAGTTTAAGAGCAGCTACCCCTTGTTAACGTGGAGCTGCCGGGTGTGACCCAGATGAATCAGCTGGTGGGACAGTCATTTCCGTCGTGAAGCCTGTGGGGATCATTACTAGCTCTAAGTGATGTTACACACTAGTCGCGGTCTCGCCAGGAAGGCTGTTGGGGAGTACCTGGCAAGTGTCGTTTGCTACTGCATTTAGTGCCTCTCCCGTTGGACCATGCCCCAGATTGCTGGTTTTGATAAAAGTCTCAGTACAATCAGTTTACAAAGGCCTAGATAGAGTAGACAGGGAGAAACTGTTCCCCTTGGTGGAGGGAACAGTGACTTGGGGGCATAGATTTAAGGTAAGGGGCAGGAGGTTTAATGGAGATGTGAGGAAAAGCTTTTTGACCGGTGCAGACGTGATGGGCCAAAGGAGCTTTTCTGTGCTGTGGACTTCTATGATTTGTTGACGTCCTCTGGACAGGGTCACTATATTATGTCCCAGGACCTCGTACTTCAAATAAGAACACTAACTGAGTGAGGAGTAACGACAATGTGGAGCGAGTAATAAAACCTGGAGTATTTGCTGGGTTTTCCTGTCTTCGTGCCCTTGCTGGCAGTAGTGTTCCCAACTGTGGTTACATGTATTCCTGGAGATTTTATCACATGGCTTTTCCCCACACTCCAGCCACTGGTTGACAAACATCCATCCTTGTGACGCACAATGTACCTACGACAATGGGAAAGCAAAGAGACTCATTACCCCGTTGAATGGTGCATATCACCCAAACAGCATTTTCCCCCCATTTTCAATATTTTTATATCTGGAAAACAGAAATGTTCAAAGAAAATGACAAAAAAAAAAAACCTTTTTAATATCCTTATGGTTTTTCTCAATGATTGCCCACAGCAGTGTCCTGGAGATTGATCTTCAATTCCTGGAGACTCCAGACCAATCCTGGAGGGTTGGCATCCAATCTAGCAATCAGGCCTCTTGCCCAGACATTCCTTATACTGACCTTGTGATTAGGGTTGTCAACAGTGCTTTGTTTTTGGATTCACTGGGGAACTGCAGCAAACATCCCAGTGAGAAAAATTATTGAGGCATTTTCTTTGAACACTTTCCCTTGTTCGTCATAAAAATATTGGAGCTGGGAGAATGATTGATTTTTTTTTTATAAATGTTTTATTGAAATTTTTTTCCCAAACAACAATTTTTCCCCTCTTACAAAGCAAACGCAACAATAACAATACAGAAATTTTAAACAATACACAAGTAACAAAACCCCTTTATCTTTGACCTAAACTAAACCCCCCCCCTCCCCCCCCCCACCCCCCTTCCCCCTGGGTTGCTGCTGCTGGTCATCTGTCTTCCCTCTAACGTTCCCCTAGGTAGTCGAGAAATGGCTGCCACCGCCTGGTGAACCCTTGAGCCGATCCTCTCAGGGCAAACTTTATCTGCTCCAGTTTAATGAACCCCGCCATATCATTTACCCAGGTCTCCAGTCCGGGGGGTTTCACCTCCTTCCACATGAGTAGGATCCTGCGCCGGGCTACTAGGGACGCAAAGGCCACAACGTCGGCCTCTTTCGCCTCCTGCACTCCCGGCTCTTCCGCAACTCCAAATAGAGCTAACCCCCAGCCTGGTTTGACCCGGGCCTTCACCACCCGCGAAATCACTCCCGTCACTCCCCTCCAATACACTTCCAGTGCCGGGCATGCCCAAAACATATGTGCGTGGCCCGCCGGGCTCCCGCCACACCCCCCACACCCGTCCCCCACTCCAAAGAACCCGCTCAATCCTGCTCCCGCCATGTGTGCTCCATGCAGCACCCTAAATTGAATCAGGCTAAGCCTGGCGCACGAGGAAGAGGAATCCACCCCGCCCAGGGCATCAGCCCACACACCCTCCTCCATCTCCCCCCCCAGTTCCCCCCCCCACCCTCCCTCCAGTTCGCCCACCGACTCCTCCCCCTCTTCCCCCATCCCCCGGCAAATCTCTGACACCCTGCCCTCCCCGACCCACACCCCCGAAAGCACCCCGTCCCGCATCCCCCGCGCCGGGAGCAACGGAAACTCCCCCACCCGCTGCCCAGCAAATGCCCTCACCCGCATATATCCCAAGAAATCTCCCCGGGGCAACCCATACTCCTCCTCCAATGCTCCCAAGCTCGCAAAAGTCCCATCTACAAATAAATCTCCCACCCTCCCAATTCCCAACTGGAACCAGCTCTGAAATCCTCCATCCATTCTTCCTGGGGCGAACCTATGGTTGTTCCCGACCGGGGACCCCACCAGGGCCCCCCGCACCCCTCTCCGTCGCCTCCACTGTCCCCAGATATTCAACGTTGCCGCCACCACCGGGCACGCGGCAAACTCCCTAGGTGAGAGCGGTAGCGGCGCCGTCACCAGCGCCTCTAGACTCGTCCCTTTACAGGACTTTCTCTCCAGTCTTTCCCACGCCGCTCCCTCACCCTCCATCATCCACCCACTCACCACTGCCACACCGGCGCCCAACAACAATCTCCCAAGTTCGGCAGTGCCAATCCTCCTCCGTCCCCACTACGCTGAAGGAACCCCCTCCCCATCCCCGGAACCCCCCCTGCCCACACGAAGCCCGCGACGCTCCCGCCTACCCCACCAAAAAAGGTCCTAGCGATCAGCATAGGGAGACACCGAAACACAAACAAGAACCTCGGGAGGACCACCATCCCAACCGCCCGCACCCCGCCCGCCAGCGACAGAGGCTGCACGTCCCACCCCCCGAAGTCCTCCTCCACTTGTTCTACCAACCGTGTCAGATTAAGTCTGTTGGGAGAATGATTGATTGATTGCAAGTTGGTTAACAAAGATTGTTCTCCTTTCCTAATTGGTGTAGAGTGAAGATGGACATGTTCAGGGGGCCATGAGCGTGGGGGTCGGGCCATGGAAGAGGGGGGGGGGATGGATAGGAAGGGGGCGGCAGGGAGCACTGCCGGGATGAAAGGGAGCTCCCATATGGCAGAGAAAAGACGGGGAGGAAGGCTATTCGCAGGAGAGGACATGGATCCCTCCCACACGGATGGAACCGGGAAGGAGGACCATCCTAACCCCCCCCTTGAGAACTCAAGGGGGGGGAAACAGGACTTGCTCCCCCCCACCCTCCAGAAAAAGAAATGTAATTATCAACAATATAAAGAGTTCTGGCAGTAATTGTAAATACAAATGTAAAGTCGTGTATAATTCTTATTACTAAATGTTAAAAATCCCAATAACAACATTTAAAAAAAATCTATGATACAATTAATGTAAACAATGTAAGGAAATGATATTACTGGGACCACTGTCACAGACATGGTGGAAACTTGTGTTGGTGTTGTTATTGTTTTGGCTATTATTATTGTTTTTATATTGTTCTGGAAAGTTTTGATTTTAAGTGCAAAAATTCCAATGAAAATATTTTCAAAATAAAATTTTAAGGAGCTTCCTAAAGGAGGAGAGAAATGGCTGAGAGGGCATTCTAGAACTTAGGGTATAGGAAGCAAACAATATGGATGTCAATGATGGTGTGATAAAAATCAGCCTTCTGGGGCAGAATTTGAGGAGCACAGAGATCTCAGAGCTTAAAGTAGGGGATGCATGAAGGGAAAGCAGAACTCTAGACTTTTTCAGTAAGGGCGAGATGGAAGTTGTAATAGTCCAGCAGCATGGACAGTACAGCTGGAAACCATTGCAATGAGGAATTCATATCAGGAAAGAGCTAAAGCAAAAAAGGAACATATATTTATCTCGTGGCATCTTTTACAACCTCATGATGTTTAAGGCAGAGATGAGAAGGAATTTCTTCTCTCAGAGGATAGTGAATCTGTGGAATTCTTTACCACAGAGGGCTGTCGAAACTGGGTCATTAAATGTGTTCAAGGCTGCGACAGACAGATTTTTAATCAGTAAGGGAATCAAGGGTGGGAAAGTGGAGTTGAGGACTATCACATCAGATCAGCCCAGGGGCGTCATTCTCCGACCCCCCGCCGGGTGGGAGAATCGCCGGGGGCTGGCGTGAATCCCGCCCCCGCCGGTTGCCGAAGTCTCCGGCACCGGAGATTCGGCGGGGGCGGGAATCGCGCCGCGCCGGTTGGCGGGCCCCCCCCCCCCCCCCCCGCTCGATTCTCCGGCCCGGATGGGCCGAAGTCCCGCCGATAAATTGCCTGTCCCGCCGGCGTGGATTAAACCACCTTTTGAACGGCGGGACAAGGCGGCGTGGGCGGGCTCCGGGGTCCTGGGGGGGCGCGGGGCGATCTGGCCCCGGGGGGTGCCCCCACGGTGGCCTGGCCCGCGATCGGGGCCTACCGATCCGCAGGCGGGCCTGTGCCGTGGGGGCACTCTTTCCCTTCCGCCTCCGCCACGGTCTCCACCATGGCAGAGGCGGAAGAGACTCCGGTGGGAGTCTCTGTGGGAGGAAACCGGAGCACCCAGAGGAAGCCCACGCAGAGACTGGGGGAACGTACAAACTCCACACAGGCAGTCACCCGAGGTCGTAATTGATCTTGAGGCCCTGGCATTGTGAGGCAGCAGTGCTTACCACTATGCCACCATGCTTGCTCTTCTTCAAATCCTGCCATAGGATCTTTTAACCCCCACCTGTGACGACACAGACAGGATATTAGGACCTTGATCTCATCCAGAAGAGGGAGCACTACAGACAGTGTGACACTCCCTCAGTACTGCACTGGAGCGTCAGCCTGAAGTCATAGAATTTACAGTGCTGAAGGAGGTCATTTGGCCCACCAAGTCTGCACTGGCCCTTGGAAAGAGCACTTTATTTAAGCTCGCGCTTCCACCCTATCCCCGTAACCCAGTAACCTAACCGTTTGAACACTAGGGCAATTTAGCATGGCCAATCCACCTAGCTGCACATCTTTGGACTGTGGGGGGAAACCGGAGCACCCGGAGGAAATCCATGCAGACACAGGGAGAAAGTGAAAACTCCGCACAGACAGTCACTGGAGGCCAGAATTGAACCCGGGACCCTGGAGCAATGAGTCAACAGTGGCTTGGACTCACAACCTTCAGCTACCACTGAGGCAAAACTGACAGATAGTTAGGTTTAGAATCACCGTATTGAAAACGATACGTGGGTTTGATGGTTCAGTGCCCAAGCCATTACTGTGTTAATTATCAATCACCAAGTTCACAGAAAATCTGCTATTTCTGTTCCCAACGTTTTAAAATGTGCACACTTTTGACACCCAATCATCTTTTTAATACATGGTTTTAAAATGATGGCTTTTTAAAGTTTTGGCTTGGTGTCAGTGATAATAATCTCAGGTTGTTGCTTTTCCTTCTGTGTTAGATCCACTCTCAGACCCTGGTGTTGGGATAGTCCCATTGTACCACCTGCTGCTTTGTGTGAGCATTTTCCCTTGATACAGATTCTCTTGTAGTGGAAATGAGCAACTGGGGCGGGTGATGGGAGTGGAATAAAGAAGGTAAGATCAAGTGAAATTCTGTGTCTCATAGAAAACATAAAACATAGAAAATACAGCACAGAACAGGCCCTTCGGCCCACGATGTTGTGCCGAACCTTTGTCCTAGATTAATCATAGATTATCATTGAATTTACAGTGCAGAAGGAGGCCATTCGTCCCCCTGAGTCTGCACCGGCTCTTGGAAAGAGCACCCCACCCAAACTCAACACCTCCACCCAACACCAAGGGCAATTCTGGACACTAAGGGCAATTTATCATGGCCAATCCACCTAACCTGCACATCTTTGGACTGTGGGAGGAAACCGGAGCACCCGGAGGAAACCCACGCAGACACGGGGAGGACGTGCAGTCTCCGCACAGACAGTGACTCAAGCCGGAATCGAACCTGGGACCATGGAGCTGTGAAGCAATTGTGCTATCCACAATGCTACCGTGCTGCCCTTAAGAACAAATAAATCTACACTATATAATTTTACCGTAATCCATGTACCTATCCAATAGCTGCTTGAAGGTCCCTAATGTTTCCGACTCAACTACTTCCACAGGCAGTGCATTCCATGCCCCCACTTCTCTCTGGGTAAAGAACCTACCTCTGATATCCCTCCTATATCTTCCACCTTTCACCTTAAATTTATGTCCCCTTGTAATGGTTTGTTCCACCCGGGGAAAAAGTCTCTGACTGTCTACTCTATCTATTCCCCTGATCATCTTATAAACCTCTATCAAGTCTCCCCTCATCCTTCTCCGTTCTAATGAGAAAAGGCCTAGCACCCTCAACCTTTCCTCGTAAGACCTACTCTCCATTCCAGGCAACATCCTGGTAAATCTTCTTTGCACCTTCTCCAAAGCTTCCACATCCTTCCTAAAATGAGGCGACCAGAACTGTACACAGTACTCCAAATGTGGCCTTACCAAAGTTTTGTACAGCTGCATCATCACCTCATGGCTCTTAAATTCAATCCCTCTATTAATGAACGCGAGCACACCATAGGCCTTCTTCACAGCTCTATCCACTTTAGTGGCAACTTTCAAAGATGTATGAACGTAGTCCCCAAGATCTCTCTGCTCCTCCACATTGCCAAGAACTCTACCGTTAACCGTGTATTCCGCATTCATATTTGTCCTTCCAAAATGGACAACCCCACACTTTTCAGGGTTAAACTCCATCTGCCACTTCTCAGCCCAGCTCTGCATCCTATCTATGTCTCTTTGCAGCCGACAACAGCCCTCCTTACTATCCACAACTCCACCAATCTTCGTATCATCTGCAAATTTACTGACCCACCCTTCAACTCCCTCATCCAAGTCATTAATGAAAATCACAAACAGCAGAGGACCCAGAACTGATCCCTGCGGTACGCCACTGGTAACTGGGATCCAGGCTGAATATTTGCCATCCACCACCACTCTCTGACTTCTATCGGTTAGCCAGTTCGTTATCCAACTGGCCAAATTTCCCACTATCCCATGCCTCCTTACTTTCTGCAGAAGCCTACCATGGGGAACTTTATCAAATGCCTTACTAAAATCCATGTACACTACATCCACTGCTTTACCTTCATCCACATGCTTGGTCACCTCCTCAAAGAATTCAATAAGATTTGTAAGGCAAGACCTACCCCTCACAAATCCGTGCTGACTATCCCTAATCAAGCAGTGTCTTTCCAGATGCTCAGAAATCCTATCCTTCAGTACCCTTTCCATTACTTTGCCTACCACCGAAGTAAGACTAACTGGCCTGTAATTCCCAGGGTTATCCCTAGTCCCTTTTTTGAACAGGGGCACGACATTCGCCACTCTCCAATCCCCTGGTACCACCCCTGTTGACAGTGAGGACGAAAAGATCATTGCCAACGGCTCTGCAATTTCATCTCTTGCTTCCCATAGAATCCTTGGATATATCCCGTCAGGCCCGGGGGACTTCTCTATCCTCAAGTTTTTCAAAATGCCCAACACATCTTCCTTCCTAACAAGTATTTCCTCGAGCTTACCAGTCTGTTTCACACTGTCCTCTCCAACAATATCGCCCCACTCATTTGTAAATACAGAAGAAAAGTACTCGTTCAAGACCTCTCCTATCTCTTCAGACTCAATACACAATCTCCCGCTACTGTCCTTGATCGGACCTACCCTCGCTCTAGTCATTCTCATATTTCTCACATATGTGTAAAAGGCCTTGGGGTTTTCCTTGATCCTACCCGCCAAAGATTGTTCATGCTCTCTCTTAGCTCTCCTAATCCCTTTCTTCAGTTCCCTCCTGGCTATCTTGTATCCCTCCCATGCCCTGTCTGAACCTTGTTTCCTCAGCCTTACATAAGTCTCCTTTTTCCTCTTAACAAGACATTCAACCTCTCTTGTCAACCATGGTTCCCTCACTCGACCATCTCTTCCCTGCCTCACAGGGACATACATATCAAGGAAACGTAGTACCTGTTCCTTGAACAAGTTCCACATTTCACTTGTGTCCTTCCCTGACAGCCTATGTTCCCAACTTATGCACTTCAATTCTTGTCTGACAACATCGTATTTACCCTTCCCCCAATTGTAAACCTTGCCCTGTTGCACGCACCTATCCCGCTCCATTACTAAAGTGAAAGTCACAGAATTGTGGTCACTATCTCCAAAATGCTCCCCCACTAACAAATCTATCACTTGCCCTGGTTCATTACCAAGTACTAAATCCAATATTGCCCCTCCTCTGGTCGGACAATCTACATACTGTCTTAGAAAAGCTTCCTGGACACACTGCACAAATACCGCCCCATCCAAACTATTTGATCTAAAGAGTTTCCACTCAATATTTGGGAAGTTAAAGTCACCCATGACTACTACCCTGTGACTTCTGCACCTTTCCAAAATCTGTTTCCCAATCTGTTCCTCCACATCTCTGCTACTATTGGGGGGCCTATAGAAAACTCCTAACAAGGTGACTGCTCCTTTCGTATTTCTGACTTCAACCCATACTACCTCAGTAGGGTGATACTCCTCGAACTGCCTTTCTGCAGCTGTTATACTATCTCTAATTAACAATGCCACCCCCCCACCTCTTTTACCCCCCTCCCTAATCTTATTGAAACATCTATAACCAGGGACCTCCAACAACCATTTCTGCCCCTCTTCTATCCAAGTTTCCGTGATGGCCACCACATCGTAGTCCCAAGTACCGATCCATGCCTTAAGTTCACCCACCTTATTCCTGATGCTTCTTGCGTTGAAGTATACACACTTCAACCCATCTCCGTGCCTGCAAGTACTCTCCTGTGTCAGTGTTCCCTTCCCCGCTGCCTCATTTCACGCTTTGACGTCCTGAATATCGGCTACCTTAGTTGCTGGACTACAAATCCGGTTCCCATTCCCCTGCCAAATTAGTTTAAACCCTCCCGAAGAGTACTAGAAAACCTCCCTCCCAGGATATTGGTGCCCCTCTGGTTCAGATGCAACCCGTCCTGTTTGTACAGGTCCCACCTTCCCCAGAATGCGCTCCAATTATCCAAATACCTGAAGCCCTCCCTCCTACACCATTCCTGCAACCACGTGTTCAACTGCACTCTCTCCCTATTCCTAGCCTCGCTATCACGTGGCACCGGCAACAAACCAGAGATGACAACTCTGTCTGTCCTGGCTTTTAACTTCCAGCCTAACTCCCTAAACTTGTTTATTACCTCCACACCCCTTTTCCTACCTATGTCGTTGGTACCAATGTGCACCACGACTTCTGGCTGCTCGCCCTCCCCCCTTAAGGATCCTGAAGACACGATCCGAGACATCCCTGACCCTAGCACCCGGGAGGCAACATACCTTCCGGGAGTCTCGCTCGCGACCACAGAATCTCCTATCTATTCCCCTAACCATTGAATCTCCTACAACTATTGCTTTTCTATTCTCCCCCCTTCCCTTCTGAGCCCCAGAGCCAGACTCAGTGCCAGAGACCTGGCCGCTAGGGCCGTCCCCCAGTAGGTCATCCCCCCCAACAGCATCCAAAACGGTATACTTGTTTTGAAGGGGAATGGCCACGAGGGATCCCTGCACTGTCTGCCTGTTTGTTTTTTTCCCCCTGACGGTCACCCAGCTATTCTTGTCCTGTACCTTGGGTGTGGTTACCTCCCTGTAACTCTTCTCAATCACACCCTCTGCCTCCCGGATGATCCAAAGTTCATCCATCTTCAGCTCCAGTTCCCTAACACGGTCTTTGAGGAGCTGAAGTTGGGTGCACTTCCCGCAGGTATAGTCAGCGGGGACACCAGTGGTATCCCTCACCACCCACATCCTACAGGAGGAGCATGCAACTGGCCTAGCCTCCATCCCCTCTTACCTAACAGAATATAGCTGCCCTGTGGACATTCGCCCTCCGACTCTGCTCCCAGTCAGCTACACTTTCTGTAAACTCCTGGCTCTCTTCTCACTCTTTGCAGAAATGTCGGAAACAAAATGAAAGGAGCACCTTACTCCCTCCTTACCTAACTCCCTCAGTCACCAAACTCTTACTATAGCACTCAAAATGCACCAAATTCAGCACTCCCTCGGTCACCAAACTCTTACTATAGCACTCAAAATGCACCAAATTCAGCACTCCCTCGGTCACCAAACTCTTACTATAGCACTCAAAATGCACCAAATTCAGCACTCAGTGCAAACAAAGTCTGCACTGTAGCGGATCACTTTTATACTGTGAATCTAGCCTATGAAAACTGGCCTAATCCAATTAACTAATTAACAAGCACCAGCTGCAAGTGCCTACAAGTAGAAGCTTGTTTAAAGCTCCTTGAAAATTCACCTTCTTCTAAACCAAACAGCAACTTTTAAGTTAATTAACTAAATAAAAGAAAGACTAAACTTCAGATAAAAATGAAGCCTTATACTCCATCGGTCACGAAACTCTTACTATAGCACTCAAAATGCACCAAATTCATCACTCAGTGCAAACCTCGGCTAGAATTGACAAGACTCTGAGAAAATAGATGTGTGAGAAAAACGTGTGAGAGGCTCCTGTCAAAGAGGGCTTGGTTAGCTCATTTGGCACGTGGTTCAGAATAATGCCAACAGCACGGGCTTGATTCTCGTTCCATCTGAGGTAAACTGGGGACCTCCCTCTTTGCTCTCCCTCTGAGGGTGGAAGGCAATGGCCAACCAACACTGACACAAACAGCCAAGAAAATAGCTCAGGGTGAAGCATCGTCTGAAAATGAGCTTTGAGGCACATTTGAATGAATGAACTGTTAGAAAGTGTTTGCAAAGGCAGTGATTCATGAAAAGCCACATTTCCATGGGAAACAGTAGCCTTCTGGTTACCCGCCCAAAGAACAAATCGATGCCGAGGCAATGAATGATGGTATACTCAACCACGAGGCATTCACAGTCTGGCCTGAACTCTCCTTACCCAAAATATTAATGCACCCGCACTTTGGGCCCCGCACATCAGAAAACCAGGAAATGGAGTTGGATATAACACCTGATGTGCACCCTGCCGTGAATATTTAGCAATATTGGATGAGTTATGAAACTGTAGTTCCACCCTGCTCCTACAGGGTTTCCTGTTCAGGGAGTTTGTTTAAAATGGCCCCCCCTCTCCAGATGGGAGAATTAATGATACTAACGAAAAAAGGCTGTACAATATCCTGATATTTGCAGCTCGTACGAATATCCTATGCTCCTGGATTAGTGACAAGCATCCTTCAATTCAAAACTGGCATAAATTAGTTACGGAATGTATTCCTATGAAATTCCTGACACCCGTGATCCAGTCCAAATCAGATGCATTCCACAGAGTGTGGGATCCCTATTCTATGGGCTTCACCTTGTCTGACTTGCTCCTGTTGGGTTTTCCATGAGCAATGTTGTACTGTGTCTTGATCTCGCTATACATGAAGTGTGCACCCTGAACTGTTATCCTTTTGTACTTTTTGGCCTTATCCTCCTTTCCCCCTCAATCTGTAATCTTTTATTAACCTGTTACTGGATTGATCCGGTATCGAAACTGGAGGCACTAGTTCCTTAAGTATACTGTTCTAAATTTACCGTCTTGTTTGTTCCTATATTTGCAATAATTCTTGTTCTGTACTATACTTGCTTTGCATTGTCAATTATTTTTCTTTCATTTTTTTGTTACGATATTTGTAAAAATGTAAAAATCTTAATAAAAAATATTTTTTTAAAAGGTACCATTACCCCAGGAATAATTAGACACTAACCTGAATCAGGTATTAACAGATTTTGTCTTTCCTCCCTGACCAAAAGGAAATGAGGCTGATGGCACTGGATTGCTCCACAGAGAGCTGTCAAAAATCGATGGTTTGAATGGCCTCCTTTTGTGCCACAGATGACTCTTCCCCCCCACTTCTCTCTAGTTCGGCTCGATCGTCCCAGCGCCAGATTGAAGCTAGTTCCTGTTGTCCTTGAGTATTCAGTAGCAGACCACATGGTGCTTTTAGCGATCACAGTATTGCACCTTAAGGCATTGATTGAAGAAGCACGGTTTCACCCAGTAGAGAAAGAAAGCATCAAAAACCTAACAGTATAAGGTTCCATGGTTAAACCAGAGCCATTGATACTGTGCCCCGCTGTCTGAAATAGCCATTGCTATGAACTCTTTTCATCCATCAGGTGCTCAATGGCTGGTGCTACCTCAAGCAATCCATATACTAATGAATTAATTACATGGATGGCAGCAATGATTTCAATACTCAGGATGTAATAACTAACTGTAGTTAAAATATTTATTAGTTATCATTTAAAAGTGTATGTGCCGTGTGACATTCTCAACGTGCATATGACAAAGGACTTCCTCAAGCAGCTCGGTGAAATGTGTTGAGAATCAGGTGCTGTGGGGCTCAAAATTTCTGTCATTATCTTTATTGTAATTTGATGATCTCCCATCCAAAAGCCTCTGATTGTCTAGTATAAGAAATGAAAATTTTAGGCAGGTCTTCTGAGGTTGGACTCAAAGCTGTTAGAACTGGGCTGAGAGAGATCTCTACTCTATTTAACACCTTATTGTAAGTTATTATATTCTTTACCCAACCTGGATACTGACACTGGGATTCAGCAAGCTGTTCTTCATTATTATTACTGTCACATTGATGAGGACAAAGTCACCAATTTATTTTTCTATCATATATATTTCGGTGGACGGATTTGTTTAAAAAGAGAATTAATGCAAGATCAATCATGGAATTATTTAGTCTTGCTACAAATATTGGTTTTAACATCCAATCTCCCACTCTTAACTCTTTCATTTCTTGGCACTCATCAGTTTGCAAACTGTTTTCATCCAGTATGCATACTAAACAACCCCAATCTTACCACGAGTCTCAAACTTCCCTGCCTCCACAATGTTCTTGTCTCTCTGTATTTCATCAATAGTACTATTGTTCTAGCTAATGGATGTGGTTAAGCCTAGAGACATGTTACTAATGTTGTCCCCCACAAATCAGACTTGGTCCCACTGCTCTTTTCAACCTTTATCAATGACCTGAGCAGTGGTCTGAAGAAGTGTCAAATGGACTTGAAACGGTAACTCTTTTTTTTCTCTCCACAGATGCTGCCAAAGCTTCCTTAAATAAGATGACCAATCCTGTACTCCAGATGGGAGGGAGGCGGTGGTGTAGTGGTATTGTGACTGGACTAGTAATCCAGACACCCAGGGTAATCCCTGGAGACCCAAGTTTGAATCCCACCGCGGTGGATGGTGGAATTTGAATTCAGTAAGAAAATCTGGAATTAAAAGTTTAATGATGACCTTAAAACCATTGTTGATTGTTGTAAAAACCCTTCTGGTTCGCTAATGTCCTTTAGGGAAGGAAATCTGCCGTCCATACCTGGTCTGGCCTACATGTGACTCCAGAACCACAGCAAAGTGGTTGGGTCTTAAATTGCCACTCAGTTCTAGGGCAATTAGGGACGGGTAACAAATGTTGGCCTTGCCTGCAACGCTCACATCCCATGAAAGAATAAAGGGGAAACGAAATGTGACCTCACCAGTGTCCTGTACAATTGAAGCATAACCTCCCTAACTTTGTGTTCAATTCCCCTCACAATAAATAATAACATTCTATTAGCTTTCCTAATTACTGGCTGTGCCTGTTGTTTTGTTACCTGTGTGGTAGGTAACATGTGCTACTCAATCCTTGGTTAGTGATGAGGTATTCTGAATCCCGATGAGAAGATTCAAACTCTTCCAGTAGTAACAAAAGGTTTATTGAGTAACTTCAACAATATTTACATGAGTTCTTTCCTTTAACTTTGATACTAGTGATAAGGTTAACAAGATCTAACTATGGGAACTATACGTAACTCCACTGGCCATCTAAACTAGTCTGCTGTTGCTATGATCCCAGTGCACCCAAGAAAGAGAGAGAGAGAGAGCCCCAATGTGGCTCCTTACGCAAGCCATCTTTATCAATGATGTGACCCAATTAGTTTATGGATGTCTTGAAAAAGTCACACTTTCCTTTTTAACTCTGAGATTATGGTTTTGTAGACATTTCAGTTGTAGCTTCCAAGTTTTTCAATTGCTTTTATTCACTTGAGTCGGTGATGAGAATATCATCCAGATAACATTGTATAACATTTCGCCCATTTCGAATTTGACCAATGGACCACTGAAATAGAGCGGATGCGAATGTAATCCCAAATGGAAGTCTCCTGTGTCAGAACAGAGATTTGTACATCACAATTGTAAGTAACAGTTGTGATTTTGCAGCCACATTAATTTGTAAATAGACCTGTGATCGATCTATTTTCTTGAATTTCTGAACTTCAGAAAGTCCAGCAAATAAGTCTTCTTTCAATGGCAGTGGATAATGATCTGTGCACAATGCCGGGTTCATTATTGTCTTAAAATCTCCACATATCCTTACTGAGCCATCTTTTTTTAGTACAGAAACTATTGGGGTAGCCTAATCACTTGTAGTAAGTGGTTCAGTGACTCCTATTTGAACTACTCTTTCATGGTCTTTGAAGGAGCAATCACTTGCGTCACTAGAAACCAAGATGGAGCGGTCTCTGTTAGCCTACAGAACCACCGCGCACATCACTGCTGGCATAGCACTGGCTGAGCTGGCAATGAGTCGACAATTGAGAACCAGGTTGAGTCTGGACGTTTCAAATTTGGCAGGGAGGCTGTAGACAAAGCAAGTAGCCAGAAAAGTAATCATGATTTGGCAAATGTGGAAAGATCTTTTGAGATAGATGATCCAGGTTTCGTAAAGAAATTTGGAAATGGACCAAGTTGCGTCTCGGGATTTGTCCTATGAAGTGAAAGTGCAGGACAGGATTTTGAAGAAACGCATAGATCATTTGTGGAGATTGGAGCCACCCCAAGAGCCAGTGTTCCTGCCTGATCCAATCGTGCCAGCAAATTGTGTTATTGTTTGTCCAAGGAGTGAGGCAGTTGATCAGCCAATGGCAGGTCAAAGTGTTGCTCCGAGTGAAACCAAGAAAATAGTGGAAAGTGATGAGCTGGCGAAAGTGCCAGTGACGCTGTTACAACCAAAGTGACCTCTACAGTGGAACCTCAAGCAGTTGAGTTACGTCAGTTCCGGAGAAAGAAAACGTCAATTCCAGGGAAAGAAACCGTGCTGCCCCTTAGTGTTGGGAGGGGTTACTGGGTCATGGGGATAGGGTGGAGGTGTGGGCTTGGGCAGGTGCTCTTTCCAAGAGCCGGTGCAGACACGATGGGCCGAATGGCCTCATTCTGCACTATAAATTCTATGATTTTATGATTCCCCTGACAGACGGAAGGCTGGATTCTCCGCCGGCGGGATGCTCCGTTTTGCCGGAGCCCGGGTGTTTGCCGACAGCATGGGGTTGCCCCACAATGGGAAACCCCACTGACCGGCCAGCATAACGGAGAATCCCGCCGGCGTGGTGAGGCAGAAATGTGGCACCGCCTGTGTTAAAAATTGTTTATTATCCCTAACATTTCTAAAATTGGATAAGTAATAAGGGACTGAAAGGGGGAGGGATGTAATCGCTAGTTTCTTTAAGGGGATGTGCATCAGGGGGACTATGTGACCCGATTGCCCAATGGGGAATGAGCGTGGGGATCTTGGTGCAGAGCACGGACTTTTGCAGCCAGTTGTGATCCTAGTGCTGAGAATGAAGACATTGATTGTAGTGCTCTGTGTAGTGTTTGAATTTATAATAAACCCGTCATTGTTAGTTAGCTAACTGGTGGTCGCCAATTATTGTATTTACTACACACTGGAAGCTGTTCGTTGTCTGCAGGGCATTCATCGAGCAGTAAGATTAGGTGCCCAGGATGGGGTAAGTTGAAGCTGTCTTAGGAACCTGGCTGCTCTGGGCCATAACCTCTGCTCATCAGAGGACGTCATGGACGCCACTGAACTGCCCTAACTAGCATCAGTTAGTGGGAAAATCCATTTTGATTAAAGCTATTCTGCAGCTCATTTGTGAAATTTCACACCATGTGGTCAGCTTCCTCGATTGATCGAAATTATTTCTCAAGCATATTCCCTAAGATCAGTAATCCTTTTAATTACCAGGAGGGCTTTTTGATGCAAGGTGAAATTATAAAACGGATTGTTTTACAAATGGGTTTATCTGTTTAGAATGTTTCTGATGTTGTGCCCAGACCAGTCTTCAGGGCAGTCTGCCAAACAACAGTTAGATCAGCTCAAACAGGCAAGAATAAAACTGCTGGCAGACAATTGCATTTCATTTGATTTTTAATTTGGGGTCGTCTCTTTTCTGCCCATCACTCCAAATTTTCTTCTCTCCTGTTGGCATTGCTTCGTAGTTTTGTTGGGTTTGTAATACATAATATAAAGAAAAGGAACGAGTCCTGAACCTCATGGCCAAGGATGTATGGAGAGTCAAACACTTGTCCTTTGTTAAATTATGTTACATACCCAACCATTCTGCAAAAGTTGCACATTTCATAGCGCAACCCTTCAAATCTGGGGTTCCCAACCCTCCAGGATTGGCCTACAATCACCAGGAATTGAATATTAATCTCCAGGGCACTGCTGAGTACAACCTTGCAGAAAAATCCTCAGGACATTATGAAAGATCGTTTTCTTTTTCATTTTCTTTGAACATTTCTCGTTACCAGATTATAAGAATATTATTATTAAAATGGATAAAAGGCTGACAATCAACATCATTCAATTCTGTAATGAGTCTATTTGCTTTTCAATTGGTGTAGGAAGGCCGTGCGTCACAAGAATGGATGTGTTGGCCAACCAGTGGCTGGAGTGTTGGAAGGATGGGGGGGACGGGGGTAAATCATGTGATGAAACCTCCCGGAGTACATTTGATCCCAGTTGTCAATCCTAACCACTTCACGTTAACTATGGTCTAGTGTTTAGACTTGGCTAAAAGACAATGGCATTAGCTGCCCCATGATCCTTGTCCACTTTCAATGCCAGCCCTTTGTCATGATATTCAAACACACACATCATGATAGACACACCAACAGACAAATCAGAACACACAACACCACAACCAATGACAGAAAGATATAAAAGCACAGACACGACCCCCGGTGGTCAGTATTAGCTGCAGAGGAGGACCAGGACAGATCTGTTACCAAACACACTCAGGGAGACAGCACGTGCAGAGTATCCAGAACGAACTGTATTATAAGAGTTAAAATAAAATAGAGTTGTACCACATACAACTGTGTTGGCTCATCTGTGCACCAGAGCACCCAACACCACATGGTACAGGAGTGGATCGATACCTGCCGGCATACCTCAGTGTACAGAGACAACCAGCAGTGCCCAGGCAAAATGATAGAGCTCCCGGTTCCGCAGCCGCTCCAGTGCTACGGCGATCTCCACGAAAACTGGCGGCGATTCCGGCAATGGTTCGAATTGTTCCTGGTGGCAGCTGAACTCCAAGACCTGGATGATAGCGAAAAAATTGAATTTCTCCTCACCATCGCCGGTGCAAGGGCAAGAGAAATATTCACAAGGTTCAGGTTCTTCAGGAGGCAGCAAAGGTACGATTACCAGGCAGTCCTGGACAAATTCTCCAAGTACTGTGAAGAAAACGCAATCCAATCGGCAAGTAAAGGTAAGAAAAGCTGCAGTACTCACCTCGTGGCTGGGATCTCGGAGCCCGAATTCCCAGAGGTCGAAATCCCGGGCCTGAGAGAGGGCTGGGTCGAGGTCGGTGGCCATCTTGCTAAAGGTATCACGCTAGCACAGTTGCGCGAGCAGTGCGCAGAACCGGAAGTTTCGTTTGAGCATGCGCGAGATGCTGCGCATGCGCAGTCAAGAAAACGGCCATTGGTAAAGGAACAGCGATCTGAGCATGCGCAGTCGCTTCCTACGTGCTACATACCGAGCGTCAGGATGTCAGAGGCCCCAGACTGCACCAATTTAAAGGGGAAATGTCCCAAATCCAATTTAAAAGGGAAACGTCCCAAATCAAAAAAACAAAATCTGTTAAAGCTGTAAAACAACCTTCCCTCACCTGGAATGACAGCACATTGCCGCAAATTGACCCAGGAGATGAATTTGACCTCCGAAGAACCCTCCGACAAGCAGTTACCTACGCACAAGCCGATGATTCCGACCTCGAATACTTCGATGACGATCTTTACAGTGTTTCCGGACCTCGCGAGCCCAATGATAGCTCCATGGTCCTATACGACTATGACTCGGATGAACCTTTTGTGTTGCACATTGGCGGCCCCCACATTGAATCCGACGCAGATGCGGATTCATTTTTCGGATTTGAGGATCTTCAATCCAGCAGATATGACGTTCCAA
Source organism: Scyliorhinus torazame (assembly GCF_047496885.1). NCBI lineage: Eukaryota > Metazoa > Chordata > Chondrichthyes > Carcharhiniformes > Scyliorhinidae > Scyliorhinus > Scyliorhinus torazame. The sequence goes on from NC_092713.1 coordinate 189,355,683, forward strand.
CTTATCAGTACCAGATGATGCTGCAGCCTGACATTAACAGACAGGGAGCGGTGCAAGCACACGGAGAGCGCCCTGCTGCCACACAGAGCGTGGTCCACGTCCCGCTCAACGTTCCCGACTCTATGAAAGAAGACATGCAAGACTCCAGAGCGCAGTCTTCGCATGAACCAGAAGTGACTCCAGTGTCACAAGCTTCCACAGCAAGCTCGTGGACAGACTCCACAATTGCAGAAATGCAAGACTCCAGAGCGCAGTCCTTGCACGGACAAGAAGTGACTCCAGTGTCACAAGCCTCCACAGAGAGCTCGTGGACAGCCTCCACGATAGAAGCAACGCAAGACTCCAGAGCGCAGTCCTTGCACGAACAAGAAGTGACTCCAGTGTCACAAGCCTCCACAGAGAGCTCGTGGACAGCCTCCACGATAGAAGCAACGCAAGACTCCAGAGCGCAGTCCTTGCACGAACAAGAAGTGACTCCAGTGTCACAAGCCTCCACAGAGAGCTCGTGGACAGCCTCCACGATAGAAGCAACGCAAGACTCCAATGTGCAGTCCTTGCAGGAACAAGACCATGAGGGTCTAGCAACCTCTCCTGACCAACCAGCGGCAGACGATGCAAGTCTACCATGCTCCACTACACAGCAGCATGACCATGACGGTCTCTCATGCTACAATGAAGTGCACAGCGCTGAAGACTGTTCAAGCCCAACTGAAGACAAGCCAAAGGAATCGCCTCGTCCAAGCCCGAAGAAAATAGGTTTATGCGCTGACCTTCAGGATCATTATAGCCGAACAGAGATTAATAATGCTGCACGGCCACAGAAGGATGCTGAGGATTTGCTAACGAAATTAATTGAATGTTTAACTTGCAAGGAGCAGACTGAGAATTGCCAGTGTTTTAGTACGGATCGAAAAAATGGACAAGACATTGATCCTCAGGTAATGGAAATAACACAACCTGAATCATATCTACAGCAGGGACAAATGTCTCCCTTCAACACAACGCCGCAAAATCCCAACTTCGGAGACCAGCAGTTAGTCAGTAATGACTCTTCAAACCTTGAGGGGAACATTAATTGCATTGAACCTATACACACTCCACTGATAAATGAGCAGAACATTGGAGCAAGAATCCTGAGGACACCGACATCGAGTAGCCAGATAACGAATTTAAAACCCACAGCAGTTTCAAGTGAACCAAGTGTGCTTTCCGCTAATGGTGAAGATGCAGATAAGGTCGACCCGATTATCCATTGTACCACACTAACCCCAGTGATTAAGCAGTTATGTATGGGGAGTATAATGTGGGCAATTGAGAACAGTAAAAGAGAGACTGTGACCATGCCAGTCCCAGCAAAATCAGACCCAGAGACCATGAAGGCATGTACATTAGACAAAGATACATATGAGGTACCTGAGAAGAAAAGTGAAACGGAATGTTCTTTGGAAAATAGTACAATGTCGATAGAAACATTGGATCCTATATTCGAGACCATGCATATGGGAGAATTTGGGGGTAATAAACAAGGTTCTGCAATGTCTGGGGGAAGATTTAAAATTCCAAAGAAGAAAAGCCCAAATGAAGGACAACGGCAAGACAATGACAGTCCACCGACATGGTGTGCACCACCAGATGAAAACTCTGACAATTTACCCAACCCTGGTGAACAGCAAGCTGCTAATGAGGATCTATCCACGGGATGTGAGACGAGTGACGACAGCATCCCACTTCCCATGCAAAAGGTGCAAGGTGACAGACCTCGCCTAGTGCGTACCGAGGCACTCGACGATCACGGTGGGACCACTGACGACTGCGGTGGCGGCGCACCGCTTCCACCCTCGATGGCTCGACCCTCTCCACTGGTTGGTGCATTCCTGCATGTTCCGACTCCAGAAGTGCAGCTTCAGGGAATCTCGGCTGCCTCCAGTGAACCTGTTGGGACTCCGGACAGGGGGCATCGACGGAAGGCAGATGGGGAGCAGCCAAGCGCCGACTCTGATTTGCGCACGCCAGACCTTGCTCCGGACGGGCGGTGTCGCGGCCTCGGTGATGGCACGCTCAGGGTGACGGCGGATGCCACGGCGACAGGGAATGGATCGCGTGGCAGTCCCACTGGGTCGGCAGTGGCAACCAGCACCGGTGGTCCAAGATGGACACACCAATTCGCGCCATCGCCAGACGTTGATGCGAGCAACAATTCTCTCTCCAAGGCGACATGCTTCGACGTTTCTCTGCGGAGTCGCCCTTCCGGCACAGCAGGTGGCCGGAACCAGCGTGCACGGTCTCGGCCAACTTCCACATCTGGCACAGTCATCGCCTTGCATGATATTAGTGATGGTGCTACTTCGATGGCAACGACCCATCGGCTACAAGATGCCGTCCACCACAAACATAAAAAGAAAAAAGACTCCACCTTGTTCCTGGCATGCAGGGCGGATGGATTGGTGCGTAGGCGCAATCAGCGAGCTTTGCGCCGCCTTCCACGCTCGCAACCGAACCGTACGCACACGCCGGATCCTCCACTGGTTCCCAAGGATGACTTCGTGGAGATGCCACGGATCATGCCCCTTCCATCGCCACCAGAACCAAACCACAGCCAAGGCACCACTAACAAAGATGTTGAATGTTATATTTGCACGAATGAAAAAACCAAGCACTGCACGAAGTACAACAAATGGTAAAGTAGAGACTTCGGCAACAGCATCACCTCCAACAGTCCAAGGTGAACCAGTGTGACCTCAAATCTCCACAGCTGAACCGGCTTGAGGACCAGCCCATTCTTGAGGCGGTCACCCATTAGACTGGACTTATAACGCTGTTCATACGTTCAAAAAGTCAAACACTTCTGTATTATAACCTGTTGTTGTTTATTGTTCGAGATATCGTCTGACCGGACCAATGTTCAAGTTTTTTTTCTCTCGCATCCAAGTTTTGTTATGCTACAACCTTGTTAGTGTGACGCACCCGACATCGCCCCATGTAAATAGTTACGTCATAAACACACGCTGTACACAACACACACACACACTCTTAGATGCACTCACGACACAATTATATTTATAACCACGTAGGCACATATCTTTGTAAAAAGGGGGGATGTCATGATATTCAAACACACACATCATGATAGACACACCAACAGACAAATCAGAACACACAACACCACAACCAATGACAGAAATATATAAAAGCACAGACACGACCCCCGGTGGTCAGTATTAGCTGCAGAGGAGGACCAGGACAGATCTGTTACCAAACACACTCAGGGAGACAGCACGTGCAGAGTATCCAGAACGAACTGTATTATAAGAGTTAAAATAAAATAGAGTTGTACCACATACAACTGTGTTGGCTCATCTGTGCACCAGAGCACCCAACACCACACCCTTGTCCTGAAGTTTCTGGCCCAGTGCAATCTCAGTTACCTGTACTGTATCACCCAGCTAAGGTCTGGTGATTCGGCCTATTACTGGGGATCAAAGCAGACTAACCCACAAGCCACATCAGGACACACGACCAACGCTATCTCTTCCCCTGCTTCTGTTTTGAGCACTATTTTTACAATTCAAGGGAACTGCTTGATTTGTAAAAGGTGGTCTTTATGGCTTGGATTTTCTTTTTGACTACAGCAATGGAAAATCTTCAGCTCAACAGAGGTAGTTTTAAATAATAGCCTGACAAATATGACAATATTCCAATCAACACCTCAACACAGGCACAACACCTCCAAAAACCCTGACAGCTTTGCAGACCTGCTACTTATCAACACATTGATGCCATACTGACAGCTGTGCCTGGGAATGAGGGTCAGAAAACCAACTCAACATTAAAAAAATGATTTCTGTAGCAGTAACAAAATGCCTTCCGCAAAAGCTCTTTATCCGTTTATCCAGTGCTTGTTGGAAGAGTAAATTGTGTTCATAGTGCACACCGCTGTTAAGATGCAAGTCAGCCAACAGGTTTAGGGGTGAAAAGTGTCAACGCATTACCTCCCAGAACTCGCTGCTCGATTTATGTTGTCCTGCTGTTTCTGTCACACAATGGGAACCTCACCCTGATCCACCCTGTTATTTCTCAGACTCATTAAATTTGCACGTTAATTGTCTGTTAAACATTCGCAAAAAGTTGTCTGCTAATTAAGAGCGCAAGTATATTTTTATCAACATAGTAATTGTAAATGCAATGCCAATCAACCACCCTGGCCTTAAAGCGAAGGAGAAAATGTAAAGAATTTAGTCTTATTCCTGAAATTGTCAAAGATTTAAAATTGTCAATTTCAAGAATACATTTCCTATTTTTTACTATCTCACTCACTGAAATATTTCCTTCCCTCTCTTTATTTCCTTTTCCGTGCCTAATTTGAATTTATTTCCCTTTCCATCATTCTTGTTTTTATTTCCCCCAATCCTTAATTTTCAATAATTAAGGAAATAAACAGTTGGTCATGCCTAAAACTAAGGGGCAGCACGGTGGCACAGTGGGTTAGCCCTGTTGCCTCACGGCGCCGAGGTCCCAGGTTCGATCCCGGTTCTGGGTCACTGTCCGTGTGGAGTTTGCACATTCTCCCCGTGTTGGCGTGGGTTTCGTCCCCACAACCCAAAGATGTGCAGGCTAGGTGGATTGGCCACGCTAAATTGCCCCTAATTGGAAAACATGAATTGGGTATTCTAAGTTTATTTTTAAAAATGCCTATAACTAAGGTTCAAGATATCCTGTTGCCCATGTTATTTTCTACTCACAATTCTAACAAGTTACACCATAAAATGTTTGAGCTGAAGGGTGATTTAGTAGGCCACAAACGGGTTCGAACCGAGATGGTCAAAAGATTTCTTGATTTATTACAAAGCAATTATATGTCTTTTAAATAAATTTAGAGTACTCAATTAATTTTTCCCAATTAAGGGGCAATTTAGCATGGCCAATCCACCTAGCCTGCACATCTTTGGGTTGTGGGGGCGAAACCCACGCAAACACAGAGAATGTGCAAACTCCACACGGACAGTGACCCAGAGCCAGGATCGAACCTGGGACCTCAGCGCCATGAGGCTAACCACTGCGCCACCGTGCTGCATCTCAAAGCAATTATATTTATAATATACAACAGATCTCAACCGGGTCTGCTCTGTCAGTTCCATACCTATCCAACTTTATACAGATCTCAATCATAAATGTCCTCATCGCTTCTCAACCTTTTGGCTAAGCTGAGTGTGGGGTCAGGTGGAATGCCTGGATCTGATATGTCTCTCTTGTGGGCACCCTTGATTTTTGGAGCTGGCAATGAGCTGGATTAGGGGTTTGCCCCTGTCCACACTCTGAGCTTTGGTTTTGTAACTCTGATAAAGTAATTTTTTAAACCAACTAAAGTCTAAACAACCACAAGATGCCCCTGCGAACAGTAAGTTGTCCTGCCAGCAAGTTCTTCATGAGGAAGCATCACTTAATAACACTGTTGATGACACCTCCCATAATTTTGCCTTTTTAAAAAAACCTATTTTATTCCAAACATATTCAAAGGTACAAAAATAAATCAAAGAACATTCTCCATACCTCACAGTTCACACACTTCGTGCAAGTTTTTCACCTTTTCACCCCTCCCCCTGCACCCCCCTCCCATTCCTCAAACATGGGACATGAACAGTCCCCACCATGTCTCAAAGCCCTCTGCTGATCTCCTCAATTTGAACTTAATCTTTTCCAGCCAGAGAAAGTCGTACAAGTCCCCCAGCCAGGCCTCCACCCCCAGTGGCGTTATCGACCATTATTCCTGCAGAATTCTTCGCCGGGCAACTGGAGAGGTGAAGGTCACAACATTGGCCTTCCTCCCCTCCATCAGCTCCGGCATTTCTGATACCTCAAAGATTGCCACCATCGGGTCCAGCCCGGCCTCTACCCCCACGATCTTCGATAGCGTCCCAAATACCCCCTCCCAGTATCTCTCCGACTTCTCAAAGCCCCAGAACATATGCGCATGATTTGATGGGCCCACACTTCTTAAACACGTCTACCACCCCCTGGAAGAAACTACTTATCCTCGCCCAACTCACATGTACCCTATGCACCACCTGAAATTGAATCAAGCTTATCCTTGCACCTGAGGAGATTGCATTTACCGTACAAGTCGCCTCACTCCACACTCCACATTCTGTCTCCTCCCCCAGCTCCTCCTCCATTTCTCCTTAATCCTCACCACCTGCGCTCCCCCCTGCTCTCCCAGCCACCCTTATATATCCCCAATCCTTTCCTCCCCTTCCACATCTGGGAGCAGCAACCGCTCCAACAGGGTATACTCCGGCAGCTTGATAAACCCTCTCCATTCCTTCCGGGCAAAGTCCCTCACATTTGCTTCCATTCAGAAGCTCTAACCCTCTCCTGCAGCTCTTCCAGACTTGCAAACTTCTCCTCCACATATAAATCTCTCACCCTCACCAGTCCCATCTCTCTCCACCTCTTATACATGCCATTTGTCTCCTCCAGCTTAAACCCATGGTTCCCACATAGCGGTGTTAACACTGACATTCCCTCCCTCCTAAAGTATCTCCTCAAGTGGTTCCACACCCTAATGGTGGACTGCACCACCGGGCTCTTTGTGTACCTCCTCGGTGCTAGCGGAAGCATCGCCGTCACCATGGCCCTCAGGCTGGACCCCCTGCAGGACTCCTCCTCCATCCTAACCCACTCTAACCCTTCTCCTTCCCACCACCGCCTCGTCTTCTCAGCATTCGCCGCCCAATAGTAGTGCAACAGATTTGGTAATGCCAACCCCCCTTTCTGCCTCTGCCTCTGCAGCAGGGCTCGCTTCACCTAGGTACCTTCCCCGCCCATAGAAACTCCGAAAGCGCTGCACACAGTTTCCAGAAAAAGGCCTTCGGAATGAAGATCGGGAGGGTCTTGAATACAAACAGGAACCTTGGCAGAACGTTCATTTTTACCACTTGGAACCTCTCAATATCCCCCTACTCTACTCTACTCTACCCTAGACACCCCCCCCCCCCCCCACCGCCCCCCCAGAGTCAGGTTGAACCATATCCCATCTCCTAAAGTCCTCCCTAACCCCCTTCATCAACTTTGTTATGTTCCATTTATGCATCGTCACTCACTCCCCCATCACCTAAACCCCCAAATACCTAAACCTGTCCCTGGCTACCCTAAATGGCAACACACCCAGATTGGCTCACCGACCTGCCGCTTTCACCGGAAACACCTCATTGTTTCCAACATTTAGCCCATAGCCCAAGAAGGCCCCGAACCTCTCCGGTAGATCCATAATTCTCCCCATACTCTCCAATGGGTCCGATACGAACAGCAGCAGGTCGTCTGCATACAGCGACACCCAGTGTTCCCTACTCCCCCTCACAATCCCCTGCCCCTCTACTGACCCCCTAAGGGCCATCGCCAAGGGCTCTATCGCCAGCGCGAACAGCGGGCACCCCTGTCTCGTTCCCCTTTGCAACCCGAAGCTCTGTGAACTCATCTCATTTGGCCGTACACTGGCCACTGAGGCCACATACACCAGGCGCACCCACATCATAGACCTCAGCCCAAACCAAACTAAACTGCAAACAGGTACTGCCACTCCACCCGGTTGAAAGCCATAGAGACCACCACCTCTGGTACCCGCCCCTTCGATGGGGTCATGATCACATTTAAGAACCACCTAGTGTTACTGGAAAGTTGCCTGCCCGTCACAAAACCCATTTGGTCCTCTGCAACCAACCCTGGAATGCATCCTTCCATCCGCCCCATCACTAACTTAGCCAACACTTTCACATCTGTATTTAACAATGATATCGGCTTATATGACCCATACTCCAACAGGTCCTTTCCCTTCTTCAGGATTAGCATGGTCGAGCCCTGGGTCAGTGTCTCCGGCAGCTCCACCTTCTCCAGCGCCTCGCTAAACATCCCCAGCAAATGAGGTGCCAACTCCATCGCAAACTCATTATAGAACTCCGCCGGGTAACCGTCCGGCCCGGGGGCCTTCCCCGACTTCATCCCTTTTATGCTCTCCATCACCTCTCTCAGCCCTCGCGGCTCCTCCAGTGCCTACCTCCTCTCCTCATCCAACTTGGGAATTCAAGCTCATCCAAAAACTGCCCCATATTCCCTTCCTCATCGCCTGGGTCAGTCCTATATAACTTCCCAAAGTATTCCCTGAATGCCTCATTAATCTTCATTGCTCCTTTCCCATCACTTTGCTGATGATCAAGGGTAGACTGATGGGTAGTCATTGGTCGGGTTGAATTTGTTCTGTTTCTTGTGTGCAAGACATACCTGGACAATTTTCCACATTGCCATACAAATTCCAGCTGTACTGGAGCAGTTTGGCTGGAGGTGCAGTTAGTTCAGGAGAATGGGTCTTCAGTACAACTGCCGGGAATTTGTCAGGGCCCATAGCCTTCGCAGTATCCACGCAGAGTAAACCGAATTGACTGAAGACTGGCATCTGTGATGTAAGGCCCTCCAGAGGAGGTTGAGATCCATCAAAGACTCATTAACACATTCTAATCTATTAGGACCGCACAATGGTGCATTGGTTAGCACTGCTGCCTCACAGCGCTGAGGACCTGCGTTCAATCCCGGCCCAGGTCACTGTCTGTGTGGAGTTTACATATTCTCCCGTATCTGCGTGGGTTTCACCCCCATAAGCCAAAGATGGGGCGTGTAGGTAGATTGGCCATGTTACATTGTCCCTTAATTGGAAAAACATTTAATTGGGTACTCTAAATTTATTTTAAAAAACAAAAAACATTCTAATCTCTGTGCCACAAACAGCACCCTGACTACCCTTAATCACTTCCATTTACATTCCTTTTGTCTTTCTGTCTACAACTTCTTTGTCAATCTCCACCTATCACTGGCCCCCTATCCAGCCCATTGCTCCACACCACCCCCCTACAACGGTATAAATCTGACCCTATTTCCAGTTCTCCCCAACTTTGACAAAGAGTCATCCAGACTCGAAACGTTAGCTCTCTTCTCTCTCCACAGATACTGTCAGACCTGCTGAGATTGTCTGAGTTTTTGTTTCAGATTCCAGCATCCGCAGGAATTTGCTTTTATATACTCAGCAATTCTGGCTGAAAATGTTTGCAAATGCTTCAACCTTGTCTTTTGCACCAATGTGCTGGGCTCCAACATCATTAAGGATGTGGATATTTGTGAAGCCTCCTACGCTAGTTATTTGTTTAATGGTTCACCACCATTCACGAGTGGGTGCGGAAGAACTTTTTAAAAATTAATTTATGGAATGTGGGCATAGCAGGCTTTTATTATCTATTCCTAATTGCCCTTGAGAAGGTGATGGTGATCTGCTTCTTTAACCGCTACAGCCCCTGAGGTGTAGATATATCCCCACTGCTTTTTGGGAGGGAGTTCCAGGATTTTGATCCACTGACAGTGAAGGAAGTCTGGATGGTGAGCAACTTGGAAGAGAACCTCCAGGTGGTGATGTTCCCAGTTATCTGCTGCCCATGTCCTTCTGAAGGGTAGCAGTTCTGGGTTTGGAAGGTGCTGCCGAAGGAACCTTGATGAGTCCCTGCAGTGCATCTTATAGATGCTACACACGACTGCCACTGTTTATCATAGAATTTACAGTGCAGAAGGAGGCCATTCAGCCCATTGAGTCTGCACCAGCTCTTGGAAAGAGCACCCTACCCAAGGTCAACACCTCCACTTATCCCCATAACCCAGTAACCCCACCCAACACCAAAGGCAATTTTGGACACTAAGGGCAATTTATCATGGCCAATCCACCTAACCTGCACACCTTTGGACTGTGGGAGGAAACCGGAGCACCCGGAGGAAACCCACGCACACACGGGGAGAGCTTGCAGACTCCGCACAGACAGTGACCCAAGCCGGAATCGAACCTGGGACCCTGGAGCTGTGAAGCAATTGTGCTATCCACAATGCTACCGTGCTGCCCCACAATGCTACCGTGCTGCCCCAGGGTAGCAATCAAGTGGGATGTTTTGTTTGGATGGTGTCAAGCTTCTTGACTGTTGTTGGAGTTGCAATCATCCAGGCAAGTGGACAGTGTCCCATCACACTGCTGACTTGTGCTTTGTAGATGATGATGTGGAGATGCCAGCATTGGACTGGGGTAGGCACAGTAAGAAGTCTTACAACACCAGGTTAAAGTCAAACCGATTTGTTTGGATTCACTAGCTTTCGGAGCGCAGCTCCTCCATCAGGTGAGTGAAGAGGTGGGTTCCAAGAACACATATGTAGACAAAGTCAATGATGCAAGATGATACTTTGAATGAGAGTCTTTGCAGGTAATTAAGTCTTTACAGATCTAGACGATGCGACTGGAGTGAGGGATAATCACAGGTTAAAGAAGTGTGAATTGTCTCAAGCCAGGACAGTTGGTAGGATTTTGCAAGTCCAGGCCAGATGATGGGGGGTGAATGTAGTGAGACATGAATCCAAGGTCCCCGGTTGAGGCCGTACTCATGCGTGTAAAACCTTGCTATCAGTTTCTGCTTGCCGATTCTGTGTTGTCGCGTGTCCTGAAGGTTGCCTTGGAGAAGAGTACATTCCTGCCTGGTGATTGTCGCGTGATGTCCATTCATCTGTTGTCGCAGCATCTGCATGATCTCACCAATGTATCATGCCTCGGGACATGCTTTCCTGCAGCATGTGTGGTAGACTACTTTGGCTGAGTCGCACGAGTATGTGCCGCGTACCTAGTGGTGGTGTTCTCATGTGTAATGGTGGTATTCATGCCGATGATTTGACACATCTTGCAGAGATTGCCATGGCAGGGTTGTGTAGTGTCGTGGTCACTGTTCTCTTGAAGGCTGGGCAGTTTGCTGCAAGCAGTGGTCTGTTTGATGTTGCACAGTTGTTTGAAGGCAAGTAGTGTGGTTGTGGGGATGGCCTTGGCAAGATGGTTGTCTTCATCGATGACGTGTTGAAGGCTGCGAAGAAGATGTCGTAGTTTCTCCGCTCCGAGGAAGTACTGGACGACGAAGGGTATTCTGTCGGTTGTGTCCCATATTTGTCTTCTGAGGAGGTCGGTGCGGTTTTTTGCTGTGGCGTGTTGGAACTGTCGATCGATGAGTCGAGCGCCATATCCCGTTCTTACGAGTCTTTCAGTGCCTGTAAATTTCTGTTACTTTCCTCCTCGTCTGAGCAGATCCTGTATTTAATTAATTAACTGAATTTAAATTGCCCATTGACCATTCTGGGAACTGAACTCATAAATTGGGGTTATCAGTTCAGTAAACATAGCCTCTGTGCTATTGTGCCTACATCAATATGCATTTAAAACAGAAAATGCTGAATAAACTTAACAGGTCTGGCAGAAACCATGGAGAAACAGAGTTAAAATCTTCAGTCCGTAAGACCTTTCTCCAGAGCTGAAAGGGGATAGAAATGTGATGAGTTGCATAGTTGGAGAGGTGGGTGGGGCAGAATGGAACATCAGAGATAGGTCAGAGCAGAGGAGAGATTGACAAAGATGTCATGGACATAGGACATAAGTGTGTTAATGGTATCATTAAGGACTGAAGAGTGCTAATAGTGGCATTAAGTTCAATAGAACAAAAGTCAGCGCTCAATGAAAGCAAAACTGAAACAAATGCCAAGAGCGAAATGGAAAACAATGAAGGTGAACATGGTAAAAGAGACCAATGGAACTCCCTTCAGGGAGAAGAGCAGTACTTCTTCAAAGAAGAAGAAATGGCAGCGAATTAAGCACTCAAATAAAAGCAAAATACTGCAGGTACTGGAAACCTGAAATAAAAACAGAAAATGCTGGGTAAACTCAGCTGGTCTGGCAGCATCTGTAGAGAGAGAAAACAGAGTTGACACTTCAAGGCCATTAACCTTGCCAGAAAGGGGTGGCACGGTGGCACAGTGGTTAGCAGTGCTGCCAACGCGCTGAGGACCACGGGTTCGATCCCGGCACCGGGTCACAGTCTGTGTGGAGTTTGCACATTCTCCCTGTGTCTGCGTGGGTTTCACCCCCAAAGCCCAAAGATGTGCACTATAGGTGGATTGGCCACACTAAATTGCCCCTGAATGGGAAAAATATAATTGGGTCCTCGAAATTTATTTTTTAAAAACACCTTGCCTGAAATACCCATACATGAGCATCAAATGGGCAGCACAGTAGCACAAGTGGATAGCACTGTGGCTTCACAACGCCAGGGTCCCAGGTTTGATTCCCCGCTGGGTCTCTGTCTGTGAGGAGTCTGCACGTTCTCCCCATGTCTGCGTGGGTTTCCTCCGGGTGCTCCGGTTTGCTCCCACAGTCCAAAGACGTGCAGGTTAGGTGGATTGGCCATGCTAAATTGTCCTTAGTGACCAAAAAGGATAGATGGGGTTATTGACTAACGGGGATAGGGTAGAAGTGAGGGCTTAAGTGGGTCGGTGCAGACTCAATGGGCTGAATGGCCTCCTTCTGAACTGTATGTTCTATGTTCTAAATGATAACAGGATTGAGATTGGCTGTGATCCATCAAACACAGTTGTCACGATTCACAAGTGAAAGGTAGTTATTTGGGAGAAGGTATCGGGAAACAAATTCTACCCATTGAGCCTCATCCGCAACTCAAGAGATAAGGGGAGAGAAATTGAATAAGAGTTGATGAAAAAAGGAAAAATTTAAAAAGGTATCTGCTCTTATTGCCCGAGAAATACTGATAAATCCCGAATTTATGAAATGCAAATTTACTGGAAAATGCCAGCTTTACAGACAAGCTTGCCTGTTTGGGGTGAGTGTTATTTTGATTGTTCGATAACCGGCTGCTACAAGGCGGATAGAAGTAATGTGAGTTAACGTTCCCTCTCTGCTTCTCACCTTCTCCTTTTGCTCCCATCCTAATTAATTTATTCTAAGGCCATTGGAAGTCCTGCAGTATTTTAGGGTTGACAAATGATTATTACTTCGAATTGCTGTGCTGTATTAAGCGTATACAGTGGAGGTAAATTCCAGCCTTTTGACTCTAAACCCGAACCTTCTGATAGCAAGCATGAGCAGCACCATTTACCATTTGATTTCATAAAATTTACAGTGGAGAAGGAGGCTATTCGGCCCATCGAGTCTGCATTGGCCCTTGGAAAGAGCGCCCAGGCTTCCACCCTATCCCCGTAACCCAACCTAACCTTTTGGACACTAAGCGACAATTCAGTGTGGCCAATCCACCTAACCTGCACATCTTTGGACTGTGGGAGGAAACAGGGACACCCGGAGGAATCTCACGCAGACACGGGGAGAACGTGCAAACTCCAGACAGTTACCCAAGGTTGGAATTAAACTTGGGACCCTGGAGCTGTGAGGCAGCAATGCTAACCACTGTGCCACCTTGGAGCAGTGCATTGTTTGTGCTTGGCAGCACAGTGGCATTTGCACCCTAATTCAAAAAGGGCAGTCACCCAAGGACTGGCAGACAAGATATTGAGCTGCATTTAAACTAGTGCGTAAGTGAGCCAGAGAACGACACAAAACCCAAAAATCCTATTTTACGGAATGAATTTGGCCCTGACCTATTTAATAAAAATGGGATTTACTTGCAATCTTAAAAATGACCTTCCAATTTATTGCCCATCGAGGTGCTTAAAAAATTTTTTTTTAGAGTACCCAATTCATTTTTTCCAATTAAGGGGCAATTTAGCGTGGCCAATCCACCTCCCCTGTATATCGTCTGGGTTGTGGGGGCGAAATCCACGCAAACACGGGGAGAACATGCTAATTCCACACGGACAGTGACCCAGAGCCGGGATTGAACCTGGGACCTTGGCGCAGTGAGGCTGCAGTGCTAACCCACTGCGCCACCCATCGAGGTTCTGACTTCCAATTTTGCGTTTATCTTCCGAGGCATTCTGGTGACGTAGCTAATGGGTGGGCAGGGTTTCTCGCATGCCTTAGTCAATCTGCTCATGTCACCAGGGAGCTTTAAACTCAGAGCAGCCTAGAACCTGGGGCGAAATTCTCCTACCCGCCCCGCCACATTTCTGCCCCGACCGGCCGGCGGGAGTCTCCGTAACACCGGCCGGTCAATGGGGTTTCCCATTGTGGGGCAGCCCCACGCCGTCGGGAAACCCCCGGGCGCCGGCAAAACGGAGACTCCCGCCGGCGGAAAATGACGCCCCTGATCTGCGGCCTAGGATAAACACATTTTTAGCTGGATTCCCCTGCACGCTCTTGATGTTATTCCCACTTCCGATGACTAGATGAGTGAAGGATGAACCTCAGAACATCGAGATTAGTGAGGAAAACGGTTAATTTAAAAAAAACTAGCGATCTTGAATATTCGCAAAGGCTGAAAAATAGACCAAATGGAATTCATCCAAGAATAATTAAGGAAATGAAGATAGGAATTGGGACAAATTTATTTTGCAGCTCATTAAATATAGGGATTAGTACCAGATGATTGGAAAATAGCTAACATTAGTCCAATTATACCTTGACATCTGTATTAAAAATAAACATTAGAGCATTATACAGAAAGCAATTCCAAGAGCATTTAGCTAGTGCAAGGTAATCGTTAAGCTCTTTCGGGCCTCAGAGAGGCAAATCAGGCTGAACAAATTTAAATGGAACCAATCAAGGTAGGATTGCCTACTGTTTCGTATTTTGATAAGCAGTCCAATTCTTTGGGCAGACTATCTAGAGATCCAACAAACTTAAACAATGTGTGGTGATGTGCATCAATGTAAATGCATGTAGGCTAGCTAGACACTAGAGGGAGCACCAAAGCCATCACACACACACACTCAACCAATAGATCAGTTAGATAGGACGCGACCAATGGACATTCATGATACACACAGAGGTGACACGACCACAAGAGGACATTAAACCAACCCATATATAAAGGGCACCACACACATGATCTTCCTCTTTCCAGTGGAGACAGTCAGTGAGTAGAGACACAGGGTTGATTCAATATTACACCCACCACGTGGATTGCAGCAACTGGTTAGTCAGTCTGGGTAGCTATAGTAGAATTAGCAGTAGTGTCGAACCCGAGTAATAGAAATGTAAATAGTTTAATAAACATGTTGAAGTTATCTCCACGTCTGAACCTTCCTTTGTCAAGCGCACCACAAGGAAGCCACTTATGTTACACCTACAACATAACAAATCACAATGGGCATGATCTTCCAGCCTCATTATGCACTCGCTCAAGCGAAATGAGGCTGGTGAATAGTGGGAGAGCCAAAATTGAGGTCTGTGCCAGGCGCCAAACAATTTGCGATGAAACCAGCCCACTCCCATAGGCCATATCGGGATAGCGTCGGAGCGTGGCGAGAAACCAATTACCACCACTTAAGGGGTGTTCCACCATGGTGGGGGGGGGGGGCAACTGGGGGGCAACCGCTCGTGGCACCACCATGCCAACCCCTGGATCGTTAATCCGTTCCAGGGACAATGCCAGTCCCTGCCCATCTGCCCCACCGACCACCCATAACCCCCACCGACTGTCGAGGCCTCTGGTCATGCAGATGAAGGCTATAGCCTCTGGGAAATTGGCAATCATGGTTAAGTGAGCACTTCACACAACCCAAGTGTATTCCCGAGGGTGGGCGGGCTCTGTAGCATATGGGAGTCATTGGCTAGCATCCTAATCAGACCATGATGCCTGGACACTGTTCCTGGACACTGCGGGAAGCAATACCACACATGCAGCAGGCAACATCCACCCAGGGGATGGGTGGGGGTGGGGGATCAGTGGAGGAATGGAGGGCCTGGGGTGGGAGCCACTGCTGTTTGTCAGTCTAACACCCTCTCCCAATTCCTTGCAGATATTGAACGTTATGGCAGGGATTTTGGATGCAGAGGTTTCCCTAGTGGTGCTGGTGTTACGTGATGCGGCCAGACGACGGAGAAGGCAGCTGCAGCAGCATCTGTAGATGCTCAAGGCACTGGCCCATGTGCCAGACCCGGCCCACACCCTGAGGACCCGGCCACCCATCAGGCCAGGGAGGGACCCAGCGGGGGAGGCACGCAACAGCCCGTGGTACACAGGTGGCGCTGGTCCTTTGAACAAATTACGGACAGCACTTACCACAGGAGGCTCCGCCTCAACAACGAGATGGTGTGACACCTGTGCCATGTCTTCGCGGACTTGGCACCACGTGGATGAGGAGGACACCCACTCCTGATGGATGTCGAAGTCACCGCAGCCCTGAACGTTTATGCCACGGGATAATTCCAGGGCTCGAGCGGGGATCTGTTTGGCATCTCACAGGCCACAGCCCACAGGTACATCCAGCAGGTCATGAATGCCCTGTATGCCCAGGCAGAAAACTACATTATCTTTGACATTGACAAGGCTCAGTAAGATGCCCGGGCAACAGGATTCTCCGCCATCGCCCGGATGCCCCAGATCCAGGGGGTCATAGATGCCACGCATGTTGCCCTGCGCTCGTCGGGCCATCTGGGGGTGCCCTATATTAACAGAAAGGGATTCCACTCCCTCAACATACACCTCATGTGCGACCACCAGTTACGATAATGCATGTGTCTGCCCGCTTCCTGGGGAGTGTGCACGAAAGCTACATCCAGAGGCAGTCGGTCATCCCAGCTCTCTTCGAGGATCACCTCAGGATGGGTGGCTGGCTCTAGGGGGATAAGGGGTTTCGGCTGAGGATCTGGCTGATGATGCCAGTACGGAGGCCGGAGACGAAGCGGAGACCCAGTACAACGAGGCCCATGCAGCCACCCAGGGTGTCGCATCGGTCTCCTCAAGGTGTGGCTCCGATGCCTCGACCACTCCGGTGGTGCCCTGCAGTATACTCCCCGGAGGGCCGCCCGCTTTGTTGTGGTCTGCTGTGTCCTCCACAATCTGCCACAGCAGCGGGACAACGAGCTGGAGGTTGGTGACAAGGAACTTGTGACCATCGAGGAGGAGGAGGGGAAGGAGGACGATGAGGGCAAGGATGATGAGGAGGCACCAGTCCAGCAGGGGATGGAGGACAAGGTCGGGCAGGAACCTGAGGCCCAGCCAGAGGCTGCAGAACAAACGACAGCTGTGAGGGTCCGGCAAGCCCAGAAGGCCAGGGAGGCCCTCATACTCACCCACTTCACCTAGGATATGGCCTGGTCAGTCATTGCAACCATACCCAGCCACCAGCCCCATTTCCCACCCTCCCAGGATATGTGTTGCAGCACTCCAGGGTCCTAGGACCGTGTCGGCACCATCAGCGGGGCACGGTGGAAGGCAGGGGGTTGATGATAACTCACAGAGAGCTGGGTGCTGGTCATCATCAATCTATGCCACAGTCTGACTCCAACTGAGTGCTCGCTCACACCCATCAGCTGCACGTGGTGCTGCATTGCGGAAGAAAGTGACAAAGGCGTCCTACTGGTTGTGCACAAGGGTGTTTATTTTTCAATACAGATCCCCACTCTCCCGATGGTGCCGCCCCCCCCAACCCCCACCCTCCACACCCCACCTCACCCCCTACCTACCCCATCCCTCATTTCCCTGGTACCCTCAGTGATCCTCGAAGTGCCTAGCCCTCCTAGCACTATGCCTAGCTGTTTCCCCAGGATGCACATCTGAGGTGGAGGCAGCCAGCTGCTTACCTCGTCCTGTGGCCTTTGATGCCCCTGGCGGACATCTTCTGGGGGCTCTGGGGCCGGAGGGCCCCCGCTCACTTGTCGATGGCACATGCACAGCTGTGCCGCAATGACCTATGTGCTGACCCCAAGACGCGGTCTCATCAGAAGGGTGGAACCCGGGGGAGCTGGTGGCCACCGTCGCCGCCCCATGGGACAGGGTCAGGTTGCCACTCAGCGCCCTCTCCTCCCGTTCGATGCCCAAAGGGCCCTGGAGTCCACCTTGGGATGGAGGGGCAGCTGGTTCGAGCCCCAGCTGCCCCTGCACCAACTGGCTCTGCCAACCCTGGTGGTTTCCATGGTCTGCACATTGTGTTGATGTCCTTGGTGATGTTCCTGAGTGACTGAGACACGCTTTGCGATGCCCACCTGCGACAAGCTCCGCAGTGCCTTGGCCATGCCCACTTGAGGGCGGGACGTGTCTTGCAGAACTTCATCAAGATTGGCCTGGTACTGGGTGACATCCCCAGTGAGGCGGTTATTCTGCCGAGGCCCTCAGCCATGACCGTCACCGACTGCGCAATGCCTTGGACACCTTCACTCATGGTACCGACGTTGTGCATCAGGCTTTCCAGTGCAGTCGCCACCCTAGCAGTGTCGGCCTCGGTGCCACTCATTGCCTGCGCCAAGGCTTGTGCCTGTAGCCTTTGTGACTCCTCCAAGCAGTAATGGATCTGCTGGAGTGACACTGTCATCTCGCTCTCAATGTCTCGGCTGCTCTGTATCGTCCCCATTAGCTCCAAGGTAACTCTGTTCAAGAGGCTCAGCATCAGACTGGGGGTTCCTACCTCCACCTGGTGTACATCATCAGCAGTGTGGTGCTCACCAGATTGTGCCCCAGAAGCCTGACCACTAAAATGTCCCACCGAGGTGTGAGTGTCTGCGCTGGTGGAGGGTGGGGATAACAGCTGTACAGCGACTATAATATTTGCATCCTCGGAGCTCTCCTCCGAGGTGCTCTCCTCGGAATCAGGAGAGGGTGCCGCCCGGGATGTGTCAGCGCCGTTGGCTGGTGGACCTGCAGGAGAATGGACATGAGGTCAGTGGGAGGGATGGGTCAGTCAGTAAGGCAATCACTACTCGTGTTTGACAGGTCCTCCAGATGGAGCCTGGTGGTTCCACACCTCTGTGGCATCCACCAGCTTCCTTGGCCATCCTGGTCACCTCCAGGGCCCGCTCCTCGAAGGAGGTGAGTAATCTCAAGTCTGGCACCCCACCACAGTCAAATAATAATCTTTATTAGTGTCACAAATAGGCGTACATTAACACTGCAATGAAGTTACGGAAACTTCCCTCGTCACCACAGTCCGTTGCCTGTTTGGATACACAGAGGGAGAATTCAGAATGTCCATTTCACCTAACAAGCACGTCTTTCGGCGCTTGTGGGAGGAGACTGGAGCACCCGGAGGAAACCCAGGCAGACACAGGGAGAATGTGCAGACTCCGCACAGACAGTGACCCAAGCAGGAATCGAATCTGGGACCCTGGCGCTGTGAAGCAGCAGTGCTAAGCACTGTGCTACCGTGCTATCAGTCTGGGCCCTCTCCTACCGATTTTGGGAGAACTTTTCCTGAAGAGACACAGAGAGGGCATTGTCAGACACACACGTGGTTCACAGTTGAGGGGGGTGGGGAGTGAAGTGAGGGTTGAAGGGGGAGGGGGTGGAGAAGGGTTGGGGGTCTCCTGGTGGGTTGGATTCCCCCTTGGGAGGTGGGGGGGGGGGGGGGTGGTTCGCTGGTGTTTACTCACCCTTGCTGCCTGGTGTAGGTCGTTGACCTTTTTCCGACACTGGAGGCCAGTCCTCCTGGTCGCACTCCCCGAGCTGACAGCTGCCACCACCTCGTCCCAGGCAGCACTGGCTGCCTTGTGGCCCACCCTCTGGGACCCCTGGGGAACAGGACATCCCACCTGGCCTCTTCCTTGTCCAGGAGCCCTCCCCTTCCCCAAATATTGGGGCTGGTCTCCTCGGCGCCATTGTTGGCTAGGGTTATGGAGGTCCCAGAGAATACTGGATCAGGCCCACTAATGATATGCAAACAGCGTTTATTGCATGTGTGGAGTGGAATGTATTGATGCCGCTGCCGAGACCCCGGAAAATTGCAATGTGGCGTGAACCTGTATCAACCTGGAGCCAGTCCAAAGCAATGGATCTCAGAGAAATCAACAAAACTGCTCAAGAATGTGAACTGGATTGGAAATTGGAACTATATCTTGTAGGCTAGACTCAGATTATGGGAACCAGGTACAGCCCCACTACACTCTAGCACCTTGTTGGAAAGAAGCCACACAAAATGGTGAACCTTTCATCGGGTTAAAAAGAATGCATTCAGTATTAGTTGGGGCTCATCAGGTACACTCTGAACACAATGGGTTCAAGTACCAACCCAGAGACTTGAGCACAAGATTGCCATTGTCTGCTCAGCAATGAGCGAGTGCTGCATTGTTGGAGATGCCGTCTTTTGGATGAGATGTTAAACGAAGACCCCATATGTCTTTCTACATGGATATAAAAGATCCCACAGCATTATTTCAAAACAGAGCAGGAGCATTCTTCATGGTATCCAAGTCAATACTTAGTTAGTTCCGACTGGAACGTGCCCTCGTACGAACGGGATATGGCGCTCGACTCATCGATCAACAGTTCCAACGCGCCACAGCAAAAAACCGCACTGACCTTCTCAGAAGACAAACACGGGACACAGAGTACCCTTCGTCGTCCAGTACTTCCCCGGAGCGGAGAAACTACGACATCTTCTTCGCAGCCTTCAACACGTCATCAATGAAGATGAACATCTTGCCAAGGTCATCCCCACACCCCCACTACTTGCCTTCAAACAACCCCGCAACCTCACACAAACCAACGACCACGACACCACACAACCCTGACATGGCAATCTCTGCAAGACGTGCCAGATCATCGACATGGGTACCACCATTACACGTGAGAACACCACCCACCAGGTACGCGGCACATACTCGTGCGACTCGGCCAACGTTGTCTACCACATACGCTGCAGGAAAGGATATCCCGAAGCGTGGTACATTGGCGAGACCATGCAGACGCTGCGACAACGGATGAACGGACATCGCCCGACAATCGCCAGGCAGGAATGGTTCCCTTCCAGTTGGGGAACACTTCAGCAGTCAAGGGCATTCAGCCTCTGATCTCCGGGTAAGTGTTCTCCAAGGCAGCCTTCAGGACCCGCGACAACGCAGAATCGCCGAGCAGAAACGTATAGCCAAGTTCTGCACACATGAGTACGGCCTCAACCGGACCTTGGATTCATGTCGCGTTACATTCATCCCCCACCATCTGGCCTGGGCTTGTGAAATCCTACCAACTGTCCTGGCTTGAGACAATTCACACCTCTTTAACCTGAAGTTACCCCTATCTCTGGATCTGTAAAGACTTAATTACCTGCAAATGCTCGCATTCAAAGCATTGTCTGGCATCTATGACTTTGTCTATAAATATGTTTCTGGACCATACCTCTTCATTCACCTGAGGAGGGAGCAGTGCTCTGAAAGCTAGTGGTTGAAACAAACCTGTTGGACTTTAACCTGGTGTTGTAAGACTTCTTACTGTAGTTAGATATAGTTAAATATAGTTATTGAGGCAAAAGGGATCAAAGGATATGGAGGGAAAGCGAGAACAGATTACTGAGTTGGATGATCAACCATGAGCGTAATGAATGGTGGAGCAGGCTCAAAAGGCCAAATGGCCGACTCCTGCTCCTATTTTTCCATGTCAATGTCTAACCGTCAACCAATATCATCCATGAACCAGGCTATCCATTATCTTACATTACAACAATAACTACACCTCCAATGTACTTCATTGGCTGTAGAATACTTTGGGAGATCCTGAAATTATGGAAGGGATTATGGAAATGTGGGATCTCTCTTGGTAAAGTGAAGAGATTTTCCCAAAAGTCATTGAATTAGGGGGTTCTAAAGGAGACACGTAGTGGTGGGGATGCGAGAAAGAGAAAGGGAGTGTAAAACGTTCTACCCAGTTTTTCCTTACTTAAGGAGCAGTAATAAGATCAAGGTATTACAGCATATTGACATCTGGGCCAAGATTCTCCATAGCCAGTCCTCCGCTCTACCACCGCTAGCGAGGATGGAGAACTTGGAGCTCAGCCACTCTCCCATTCACTGCAATGGAACCGGACAATCCCGCGACTGTGAATGGACGGAGAATCCCGTCCCTACTGGTACACACTTGTCACGTTTCGACTACGGTCTTTATTGCCCTTATTAGCAGATACAGTTTGGGTAATCTAAGATTTCTTTAATGTTTCCGGGGACCGGAGAATCGCGGGAGCGGCGTCGCTCCGGTTTTTGCCGATACCGCCCATTCTCTGCCCCTGCGCCGATTGCGATTTCAATGCAGAGGCTCAGAGAATTCCGCCCATGGTATTTAATAATGCCTTTATTAAGGACCGTAGATGCTTTATTATATTAAAGACGCTATATGAATACACATTGTTGTTGTATTATTATTGTTTCTCCCCTCAGCTGTGGCCGAAAGGCACCGACTTCTGTCTGCACTTTCCAAAGGCACAACCTCACCAGAAGGCAATCAATCACTTTGAAGAGACCATGTCCAGTGAGGAACCAGTCTTTTTGGAGAGATTATCCCAGAGAGTCATCAAAGTGCTTTCTACATGGAAGGCTTACATTGAATGAGGATTGCTGAAACCTGTGTATTAATCCTCAGGCCATTGTGATCTGCAAGGCCTGGCTTGGTATTTAAGTTTTCACATGGTACATGAAACCACCCAAATGTTAGAAATGCTTGACTGTATTAATATTGACCTTGTGCAGGTGCTGCTCATTTCTTGAGGCGAAATTTGCCATCTGATAACACCATTGGACCATGACTCTAGGGAGCAAAGTCAGCCTCAACTTCCTGCTACATGCAGCTCTGTGCCTGTCCTCGGGCAAGTTATATTGGAAAAGCAACCCCTATCCCGGCATCATTTTAATCACTCACTCACACAAGGTGGGTTATGGTAAAATATAGCCCAATCATTCTGTTTGTTCTATCTCCCTCTGTCCATCTTCTTCTCCCCATTCTTGCTTCTGTTTTTGTTATTTTAACTTAAATTATGCTTTCTATCTAATATAAGCTATTGACATATTTCTGATGGAAAATAGTGGGATGGAGCAGGGTCGATTTTGATTTGGATGTGTTTGAGAGGCATGGGAGTTGAGTGCGTGGCCTAGGCTATTTCAACTCCAGCATGTCATTCAAATAGTGCAGTGCTGTTCCCTGTCCAAAACTGGCAGGAATGCTGGCACTGCCAGTGGGCAGGAGTGGGAATTTAACCCAGAGCTTAACACCAAGAGGGAGGTGACAAAAAGTGCTTTGGAGGTCAGAGGCTTTTTTTAGACATGATGAAAAACTGGAAGGATCATGCAAGGCAGATGTCGGGAAGGCCAAGGCTCCGTGTGGGGCCTGTTGGAGAATCCCCTCACCTCCTGGCCCAGAAGGAAGAAAAATTAAACTATATTTATTTTGGCCTCTTGTGGACACTCTGCTGACTCCTGCGCAGTCTATCTCTCAGTTTTGGCCATTACTTTATCAATTAAAATGGCATTGCATGCCGATGGCAGTTGTTGGGCTGTTGAGTAGGCACCACGCCACTTCAAATCATAGAATTTACAGTGCAGAAGGAGGTCATTCGGCCCATCGAGTCTGCACCGGCCCTTACAAACAGCACTCTACTCAAGCCCACGTATCTACCCTATCCCCGTAACCCACTAACCCCCACTTAACCTTTTTGGACACTGAGGACAAATTAGACTGGCCAATCCACCTAACCCGCACATCTTTGGACTGTGGGAGGAAACCGGAGCACCCGGAGGAAACCCACGCAGACACAGGGAGAATGTGCAGACTCTGCATGGATAGTGACCCAGCCGGGAATCGAACCTGGGACCCTGGATCTGTGAAGCAACTGTGCTAACCACTATGCTACCGTGCTGCCCTACGTTGGTTGGACGGTCCAGCCTTGCCTTTTTTGAGTTGTCTGACAATGGCCAGAGGGTGAGAATGTATTGTGAGCATGCACAACACCCAGCCATTCATTTGTTAATGACCCAGCCACCCTGTTTGTGTTATACGGGCTGAATTAATATTTAAACCTGCTTGCCTAGATTCTACTTGCACTATCATTCTTGATCAATTATCACTTATTCCTGCTTTTTATTCTATTTTTGTTATTTTAATTTTACTTTCTCAGTTGAACACCTTTCACGGAATGAAGAGAGCAGGAGGGCATGTCAGGAGCTGCACCAGGCATGCTGAAAAACCTGGTGAAGTTACAATACAGGACTGCTTGTGTGCCAAACAGTATAGCATAATTTGATAGAAAAAGCTGAGCAATTTTACAACCAATGGATCAGGTCTGATCTCTGTAGTCCTGCCACATCCAGTAGTGAATGGTGGTGAACAATTAAACAACTCACTGGAGGAGGAGGCTCCACAAATATCCCCATCCTCAATGATGGAGGAGCCCAGCACATTTGTGCAAAAGACAAGGCTGAAGCATTCGCAACACTCTTCAGCCAGAAGTGCTGAGTGGACAATCCATCTCTGTCTCCTCCAACGGTCCCCAGCACGACACGTGCCAGTCTTCAGCCAATTTGATTCAACCCACGTGATACCAAGAAATGGCTGAAGACACTGGATGCTGCGAAGGTTATGAGCCTCCTTAATATTCCGGCAATAGTACTGAAGACTTGTGCTCGAGAACTTGGGCACCTCTAGTACAGCTACAACACTGGCATCTACCCACAATGTGAAGCATTGCCCACGTATGCCTGTACACAAAAAGCAGGACAAATCCAATCCAGGCCTTAACCACCCTATTAGTCTAATCTCAATCATCAGTAAAGTGATGGAGAGGGTCATCAACAGTGCTATCAAGTGGCACTTACTCAGCAATAACCTGCCCACTCAGTCTGGTTCCACCATGGTTACTCAACTCCTGACCTCATCACAGCCTTGGTTCAAACATGGACAAAAGAGCTGAATTCCAGAGATGAGGTGAGAGTGACTGCCCTTGACATCAAGGCAGCATTTGACCGAGTTTGGCATTAAGGAGCCCAGCAAAACTGGAGTCAATGGGAATCAGGGGGAATCAGGGGGAAAACTCTCCACTGGTTGGAATCATACCTAGTACATAGGAAGATGGTTGTGGTTGTTGGAGGTCAATCATCTCAGTTTCAGAACATCACTGCAGGAGTTCCTTAGGGTAGTGTCCTAGATCTTAATCATCTGCTTCATCAGCAGGTCAGAATTGGGGATGTTCGCTGATGATTGCACAATGTTCAGCACCATTTGTGACTCCTCAGGTATTGAAGCAATCCATGTCCAAATGCAGCAAGACCTGGACAATTTCTAGGCTTGAGCTGATAATTGACAAGTAACATTTTCAGCATACAAGTGTCAGGCAATGATCACCTCCAACAAGAGAGAATCGTACCATTACCCCCTGACATTCAATGACATTACTGTCATCGAATCCCCCACAATCAACATCCTGGGGGTTACCACTGACTAGAAACTCAACTGGTCTAGCCATATAAGCACTGTTGCGACAATAGCAGGTCAGAGGCTAGGAATCTTGTAGTGAGTAACTCACCAAAACCTGTCCACCATCTACAAGTCACATGTAAAGATTGTGATGGAATACTCTCCAGTTGCCTGGATGGGTGCAACTCCAACAACACTCAGGAAGCTCCAGGTCAAAGCAGCCTGTTTAATTGGTACTCCTTCCACAAACATTCACTCCCTCCATCACCAACGCATAGTAGCAGCAGTGTGTACCATCCACAGGGTACACTGTTTCCTTAGACAGCACCTTCCAAATTCATAACTATTACCATCTAGGACAGGGGCAGCAGAAACATGGGAGCATCACCACCTGGAGGTCCCCCTCCAAGCAACATGTCATCCTCAGTTGGAAATATATCACTGTTCCTTCACTGTCGCTGGGTCCAAATCCTGGAACTTCCTTTCTAATAATGTAATAATAATCTAATAATAATCTTTATTGTCACAAGTAGGCTTACGTTAACGCTTACAATGAAGTTACTGTGAAAAGCCCCTAGTCGCCACATTCCGTTGCCTGTTCGGGTACAAGGAGGGAGAATTCAGAATGTCAAAATTACTTAATAGTCTTTCGGGACATGTGGGAGGAAACCTGAGCACCCAAAGGAAACCCACGCAGACACAGGGAGTACGTGCAGACTCCGCACAGACAGTAACCCAAGCCGGGAATCGAACCTGGGACCCTGGAGCTGTGAAGCCATAGTGCTAACCACTGTGCTTTAGGGGCAGCACAGTAGGTGTACCTACAGCACACGGACTGCTGTTGTTCAAGTCAGCAGCTCGCCACCACCTCTTTTAAAAAATAAATTTAGAGTACCCAATTCATTTTTTCCAATTCAGGGGCAATTCAGTGTGGCCAATCCACCTAACCTGCACATCTTTGGGTTGTGGGGGCGAAACAGACGCAAACACGGGGAGAATGTGCAAACTCCACACGAACAGTGACCCAGAGCCGGGATCGAACCTTGGGCCTCAGCGCCTTGGGGCAGCAATGCTAACCACTGCACCACCAGGCTGCCCACTCCACCACCTTCTCAAGGGCTATTAGGATGGGCAATAAATGTGGGCCTAACTAGCAATGTCCACATTACATAAATAAATGTTTCAAATTGCCTATTTAACCTGGCTGATTTTAAGAAAGAGGAGATCTGAAGAAAATATGTTTCTATTGGCTGTTAAATGATTAGAAGGCCAATTACCCTGTGCACTAAGATTGACTAGGTCATGTTAAACAGGTTAAACAAATAAGTTGATACTTGCCATCCCTGCCTTTGACCTAGACATGCAAACTTAGTTGTGGCACCTTGTGGATTAAAAAGCCCAGCTCCTATCCATGCTTGAGGGTGGTTTATTCAGGTTGCAAATACTTAGATAAAATTAAGAAATTTATGAGCATGAGTTAATGTGTAAAGATTACTGATGCGCTGCATTTACAATTTGCATTTACGCCGGTCAATAAAAATGTAAAGCATTAAGATAGAATTCATGCTGGCTTGGAACATTAAGGCTGGATAATGGGTGTTCTACATAATGGGAGTGAATAGAAAGTCCCTTTTTATATTATTAGTAATGGAAAATGCACCAGAGCAGGCATGGACGTAAAAGTGTAGGCATATCCAGGCAACAGTGAGCATAATGTAGATAATAATTGAGAAGGACATAGAGTCATGGTCATATGTGTATACTGTACAAGTGATGTTTTATAACCAGCTTAAACTGGTTGATTAAACTCAACATACTGTTTGCAGTCAATTCTGCTGAATTGTGTCTAAATTTGTTGTCAGTGTGAAATCTCTATTTTCTCCTGTCTATC
This sequence comes from Scyliorhinus torazame, assembly GCF_047496885.1. NCBI lineage: Eukaryota > Metazoa > Chordata > Chondrichthyes > Carcharhiniformes > Scyliorhinidae > Scyliorhinus > Scyliorhinus torazame. The sequence goes on from NC_092713.1 coordinate 189,382,695, forward strand.
TTGATAAAGACAGACATTAGAGAAAAGTCAATTTTAAGGGGCAAAGAATAGAACTTGGGAAAATAACATTGATGTAAAACAGCAATGGGAAATGTTTAACATAGTCCAGCAAAAATATTTTCCATTAAAAGATATGAGTGAAGGATGGTGTTGCATTTCTAGTTTAGGTTCAATTTGTTGTTATTTCAATTGAGCACATTGACTGTTACCAGTATGATGAATAGGTTGAATTTAATCCGTGTATAAGGTAGTTATGACACACCAGTTATACAACAAAAACATATGACCACGACAGGTCCAGGTCAGGCTTGTATAGATGAACAGCTTTATCTTTCCTCTTTGCTTTCTCTGCCTTACTTCTTCATGAAATTCCTCTTGAACTATCCAAGAGTATTAAACTGAAATCAGCATGGATCCACACTTGAACATTCTCCTTTCCATTGCCTACTACACTGAGGCCTTCCAAAAATCTCTACTTTACACCCTTATTCAATGGGGGTTGGGAGAATCCGGGTGTTACATTGACAGAACCTAATTGTCCTGTAAAAGCTTTTAATACACAGGCCCAGATTTTCAAGAGTCGAGAGATTCCACAGCTTGGCCAACCTGACCTTTAGAAATGGCCGTCCGTTCGAATCCCGGCCTTCGGTCACTGTCTGTGTGGAGTTTGCACATTCTCCCTGTGTCTGCGGGGGTTTCACCCCCACAACCCAAAGATGTGCAGGGTAGGTGGATTAGCCACTTTAAATTGCCCCTTAATTGAAAAAAAAATAATTGGTACTCTAAAATAAAAATAAAAAGAAATGGCCACCCGCAGGTCAGGTCTTTGGTTGTGGGGTGAGATAGGAGTCAGACTGGGTGACCCTGGAAGGAGTGTGGCAGCTGTCAGGTGCGGAGGTAGGCTGGGCACTAGTGAGAAAAACGAGAATCCGAGCGCACAGCCTCAGACTGAAGGGACAATCCTTTAAAACTGAGATGAGGAGGAATTTCTTCAGCCAGAGGATGGTGAATCTGTGGAACACTTTGCCGCAGAAGGCTGTGGAGGCCAAATCACTGAGTGATTTGGGATATCTCTGTCTTTAACACAGAGATAGATAGGTTCTTGATAAATAAGAGGATCAGGGGTTATGGGGAGAAGGCAGGAGAATGTGGATAAGAAACATTTCAGCCATGATTGAATGGCGGAGCAGACTCAATGGGCCGAGTGGCCCAATTCTGCTCCTATATCGTATGGTCTTATGGTTTAAATCTGGTGCCTGTAAGTCATTGTAACAGTCTGGGGCCAAAGATCTCAAACACTTTATAAGAATTATTGGCTAATTCACATGGGCAGCATGGTGGTGCAGTGGTTAGCACTGCTGCCTTACGGTGCCGAGGATTCGGGTTTTAGCCTGGCCCCAGGTCACTGTCCATGCGGAGATTGCACATTCTCTCCATGTCTGCATGGGTTTTACCCCCACAACATAGAAAGATGTGCAGTGGAGGTGAATTGCCCCTTAATTGGAAAAAAAGAATTGGGTACTCTTAAATTATTTTTTTACAAATCATTTATGTTGCAACTCCGGGTCACTGGGGCTGGAATTGACCACGCCCTTGCCCAGGGTGTCATAACAGCTGCACACACGCAGACTGGGAGTGGGCTGCACATTCGCAGACTGGGAGTGGGCTGCACATACGCAGACTGGGAGTGGGCTGCAAACATGCAGACTGGGAGTGAGCTGCACACATGCAGACTGGGAGTGAGCTGCACACATGCAGACTGGGAGTGAGCTGCACACATGCAGACTGGGAGTGGGCTGCACACATGCAGACCGGGAGTGGGTGTAACACGCAGACTGCGATTGGGCTGAACACATGCAGACTGGGAGTGAGCTGCAAACATGCAGACTGGGAGTGAGCTGCACACATGCAGACTGGGAGTGAGCTGCACACATGCAGACTGGGAGTGGGTGAAACACGCAGACTGGGAGTGGGTGTAACACGAAGACCGGGAGTGGGTGTAACACGAAGACCGGGAGTGGGTGTAACACGCAGACTGCGATTGGGCTGAACACATGCAGACTGGGAGTGGGCTGCACACACGCAGACTGGGAGTGGGTGTAACACGCAGACTGGGAGTGGGTGAAACACGCAGACTGGGAGTGGGTGTAACACGAAGACCGGGAGTGGGTGTAACACGAGGACCGGGAGTGGGTGTAACACATGCAGACTGCGATTGGGCTGAACACATGCAGACTGGGAGTGGGCTGCAAACATGCAGACTGGGAGTGAGCTGCACGCATGCAGACTGGGAGTGGGCTGCACACACGCAGACTGGGAGTGGGCTGCACACACGCAGACTGTGAGTGGGCTGCACACACGCAGACTGTGAGTGGGCTGCACACACGCAGACTGGGAGTGGGCTGCACACACGCAGACTGGGAGTGGGCTGCACACACGCAGACTGGGAGTGAGCTGCACACACGCAGACTGGGAGTGGGCTGCACACACGCAGACTGGGAGTGGGCTGCACACACGCAGACTGGGAGTGGGCTGCACACACACAGACTGGGAGTGGGCTGCACACACGCAGACTGGGAGTGGGCTGCACACACGCAGACTGGGAGTGAGCTGCACACACGCAGACTGGGAGTGGGCTGCACACATGCAGACTGGGAGTGGGTGTAACACACAGACTGGGAGTGGGCTGCACACACGCAGACTGGGAGTGAGCTGCACACACGCAGACTGGGAGTGAGCTGCACACACACAGACTGGGAGTGGGCTGCACACACACAGACTGGGAGTGGGCTGCACACACGCAGACTGGGAGTGGGCTGCACACACGCAGACTGGGAGTGGGCTGCACACACGCAGACTGGGAGTGGGCTGCACACACGCAGACTGGGAGTGGGCTGCACACACGCAGACTGGGAGTGGGCTGCACACACACAGACTGGGAGTGGGCTGCACACATGCAGACTGGGAGTGAGCTGCACACATGCAGACTGGGAGTGAGCTGCACACATGCAGACTGGGAGTGGGTGAAACACGCAGACTGGGAGTGGGTGTAACACGAAGACCGGGAGTGGGTGTAACACGAAGACCGGGAGTGGGTGTAACACGCAGACTGCGATTGGGCTGAACACATGCAGACTGGGAGTGGGCTGCACACACGCAGACTGGGAGTGGGTGTAACACGCAGACTGGGAGTGGGTGAAACACGCAGACTGGGAGTGGGTGTAACACGAAGACCGGGAGTGGGTGTAACACGAGGACCGGGAGTGGGTGTAACACATGCAGACTGCGATTGGGCTGAACACATGCAGACTGGGAGTGGGCTGCAAACATGCAGACTGGGAGTGAGCTGCACGCATGCAGACTGGGAGTGGGCTGCACACACGCAGACTGGGAGTGGGCTGCACACACGCAGACTGGGAGTGGGCTGCACACACGCAGACTGTGAGTGGGCTGCACACACACAGACTGGGAGTGGGCTGCACACATGCAGACTGGGAGTGGGCTGCACACACGCAGACTGGGAGTGGGCTGCACACACGCAGACTGGGAGTGAGCTGCACACACGCAGACTGGGAGTGGGCTGCACACACGCAGACTGGGAGTGGGCTGCACACACGCAGACTGGGAGTGGGCTGCACACACGCAGACTGGGAGTGGGCTGCACACACGCAGACTGGGAGTGGGCTGCACACACGCAGACTGGGAGTGGGCTGCACACACGCAGACTGGGAGTGGGCTGCACACACACAGACTGGGAGTGGGCTGCACACACGCAGACTGGGAGTGGGCTGCACACACGCAGACTGGGAGTGAGCTGCACACACGCAGACTGGGAGTGGGCTGCACACATGCAGACTGGGAGTGGGTGTAACACACAGACTGGGAGTGGGCTGCACACACGCAGACTGGGAGTGAGCTGCACACACACAGACTGGGAGTGGGCTGCACACACACAGACTGGGAGTGGGCTGCACACACGCAGACTGGGAGTGGGCTGCACACACGCAGACTGGGAGTGGGCTGCACACACGCAGACTGGGAGTGGGCTGCACACACGCAGACTGGGAGTGGGCTGCACACACGCAGACTGGGAGTGGGCTGCACACACGCAGACTGGGAGTGGGCTGCACACACACAGACTGGGAGTGGGCTGCACACACGCAGACTGGGAGTGGGCTGCACACACGCAGACTGGGAGTGGGCTGCACACACGCAGACTGGGAGTGGGCTGCACACACGCAGACTGGGAGTGGGCTGCACACACGCAGACTGGGAGTGGGCTGCACACATGCAGACTGGGAGTGGGCTGCACACACGCAGACTGGGAGTGGGCTGCACACACGCAGACTGGGAGTGGGCTGCACACATGCAGACTGGGAGTGGACTGCACACACACAGACTGGGAGTGGACTGCACACACACAGACTGGGAGTGGGTTGCTCACACGCAGATCAGCAATTTTACATTTTTGCCCAGTGTAGTTGTGTGTCAGGAGAAATGGCATGAAACCCACATCATGTGATCAGGAGTAGAGCATCATCTAACCCAGGTGTGCCAGCAGGGGAGAGGGAGAGGTCCCAAAAATAAGGAAGGTCAGGGAGAGGTCCCAAAGAGAGAGGGGAGGAGGGAGAAATCCCAAAAGGGACGGTATTGGGAAGTTCCCAAAAAGGGGAGGGGACAGAAAGAGATCCTAAAGGGAGCGGGGACAGGGAGAGGTCCCAAAATAAGAATCCCAGAGAAGAGACAGGGACAGGAAGATAGGAGCAAAGAAAAAGCCCCATCTAGGAAAAAGGCTGCAGATGGCAGACTTTAAGTGAAAAGGGCTCCAGGAAAGTCCTGGTAATTGACAAGCACTCAGAAGCCCTGAAGATCCAAAAAGACAGGCTAAGGTTGGTTTTGTGAGGGCCACGAAGAATCCAGCAAGAGTTTTAAGGATACAAAGAAATAACATTTATTTACAATAACATATATACAACAGCAGCAGCAACTTCGCTTGCTGCTCACTCCTTCCTGCTGGCTCCTGAACTGGCCAGCTTTATTTATACAGGGAGTCTGCTAATGATTTCTCCGCCCCCCTCTTTGGGGAAGCTCATACTCCCACAGGATTGTGGGATTGTCATTAGTCCCCAGCCAATGGTAAGCAGGCAGGTTATAACATCCCTCCCCCCCCCAAAGTCCAATGAATCCACCGAAGACCCTGGCGAAGGAGGGCGTCGGACTCGTTTTGCTGCAGGCCGGACACCATTTGCACGAGGCGCTGGATCGGGCGGCGTGTAATGAGACGGAGACCGGCGCTTCCGTGATGAACGGCGTAACCTGTTGTACATCCACGACCCGTGGGCCCGAGGATTCCCCCTCTGATGCGTCCTGTGTCTCCATCTCGGAGTCAGGGTCTGCTGCCTCCGTGATCTCGGCGACTCTATCTCCACGCGGTCCTGTAACGACCTGCGCAGGCTTTGAGTGAGGCACCAGAGGAAGATTGTGAGGACTACTTTCCATTGTCTTTGGTCTCTGTGGCTGTAGAAATGAGCTCCGGGGGCGGGGAATCTTTGGAAGGGATGGTCCTCTGGACCGAACGTGGTCTACATGTTTGTGTGGAGACGACCCTGGGCTTGCACCTGGTAAGATATTGGGCCCGTTTGGCGAAAGATTACGCCAGGGACCCATTGGGCACCACCAGCAAAATTTCGAACGAACACTGAGCGGAAACTGCCGAATCGGCCGATGCCGAGAAAATCCCTGTCCCTGCCGTTCTTCTGTGCGGCGTACTTTTGCGCCAATGTCCGGGAAAACCATGGTAAGGCGGGTGCGACGTCTCCGGCCCATTAGGAGTTCTGCGGGAGCTACCCCAGTCACCGCATTGGGGGTGGTCCTATACGAAAACAAAAAATGAGCCAGTTTCGTGTCCATTGACATGGAAGACTGCTTCTTTAGGCCTCGTTTTAATGTCTGCACTGCTCTGCCAACCCATTTGAAGCTGGGCGGTAAGGGGCAGTGCGGATATAGCGTATGCCGTTCATCTTCATGAACCTCGCAAACTCCTCACTCGTGAATGGAGTGCCGTTATCCGTGACCAGCACCTCGGGGAGGCCATGTGTACTAAAAGACAAACGCACCTTTCAATTGTTGCGCAGGACGTTGTGCCGAGCATCTTATGCACCTCTAGCCATTTAGACTGGGCGTCGATTAATAAAAGGAACATGGATCCTTGAAAAGGGCCGGCGAAATCCGCATGCAAGCGCACCCAAGGCCGCCCTGGCCATTCCCAGTGATGTAGGAGCGCGGCCGGCGGAAGCTTCTGATGCTCCTGGCAAATGGAGCAGTTTTGGGCCATCTTCTCGATGTCGGTGTTGAGGCCTGGCCACCAGACATAACTCCAGGCCAACATTTTCATTTTGGTCACACCTGGATGCCCATTGTGCAAGTCTCTTAGCATCAGCTCCTGGCCTTTTCCCGGGACTATCACACACGTCCCTCACAAGAGGATGCCGTCTTCCACGCTGAATTCTGAAAGCTTGGAGGAAAATGCCTGCAACTCGCCTGGGAGCTGTCTATGCTGCCCACCATACAGGACTATGTGCCGAACCTTTGACAGGACTGGCTCCGTCTGGATCCACTCACGGATCTGTGATGCCGTGACAGGCAAGGTGTCCATAAAATCTAGGGTTGCAACCACCTCACCGGTCGTGGGGGTTGACATTGTAGCCACCTAAAATGGCTGATTCCCGATTAAATTGGTCAAACCCCGATCTAAAATGGCGAACGAAAGAGGCTGATGGGAAAATCAGCCAAGAGGACTCAAACGGACAGCTGCAGGCAGAACAGTGTATTCGGCTCTGGGGAAGTCGGCCCAGACCGATACCTGCAACCATTAACAGCACATCAACCCAGCCATCTGCATACTAACCAGCCATCCCCGGGAACAATTGCTACAAATTAGCAACATAAAGCCGATCCAGACTTTTCAGCGCCAGCAGTGGCTGAGACAAAGAAAGGTGGACGACCACCCCCCGATCAAGGAATCGCCCCATTATTGGAGCATATCGAACCCAGTGATTGGGACCAAGTCCAATCACTTGGAACCAGGGTCAAGGTCTGCCCCGAGAGGCAGGAAGCCCCTAGGGACTATAAAAATAAGGGGCCAAGTTCAGATCGACCCTTCTTCTCCTACTCGCAACCTTCGAGACCCTTCGACGAAGAAACAAGTAAGTGTTACTCCAGCGATCGCTACCAGATAGGTGTTCCAGACTATCGACCCGTACCAGCCTTTTTGAATCCCGCAGGCCAGACCCAATTCGATAGACCATTTGTTTCCCTGACCTGGTGGGCCATCACCAAAGTTAAGTATTGGCCTTTAGTGGTAGGTAATAGTCTAGAAGTAGGATTATTGTATAAGTATTTATTGCTGTATATAATAAATGATTGTTGATTTAACTTTTACTAAGCGGTGTGCTGCATTATTAATCATTACTTGAGCTTGAACCACGTGGCGGTATCAGAAAGATACCTGGCGACTCGTGAGCAAAGGTGACAGAATTAGAGCTAATAAAACTAAGGCTAATAAGAGCAACAACATGGGGCCGGTCGATAAAGGCAATCGGCTCAGTGCTTCGGCATTCGCTATCTGCGTTCCTGGTTTGTGCTCCAGAGAATACTCGTATGCAGCGAGCAACAAAGCCCAGCGCTGGATCCGTGCGGAAGCAATGGGCGGTATTGGCTTATCCTCTCTGAAAAGTCCCAGCAGAGGCTTATGATCAGTCACGATAGTGAAGTGGCGGCCATACACGTACTGGTGGAAACGTTTCACTGCAAAGACCACTGCCAGGGCCTCCTTCTCGATCTGCGCGTACTTTTTTTCCACTGCAGTCAATGTGCGGGAGGCAAAAGCTATTGGCCGCTCGGTCCCGTTCTCCATCTTGTGGGACAGGACGGCCCCAATACCATACGGGGATGCATCACATGTGACGAGCAAAGGCTTTCCAGGATCATAGTGGGTTAGTAACCCAGACGACGACAATTGGTGTTTTACCCGCCGGAAAGCGGTTTCTTGCGGCTGACCCCAAACCCAGGTGTGATTTTTCTTTAGCAGAAGGTGCAACGGAGCCAGCGTAGTTGCCAGATTGGGGAGGAACTTCCCGTAATAGTTTACGAGGCCGAGAAAAGAGCAAAGATGCGAAATGCCTGTCAGGGCGGGGGCCTGTTGAATCGCGCGCACCTTCTCTGCGACGGGATGCAAACCTTCACGGTCCACTCGATAACCCAGGTAGACTACTTCCTTTGCCTGAAAGACGCACTTTGTGTGACGTAAACGGACACCAGCCTCCAAAAAGCGTCTAAGGACAGCCTCCAGATTTTCCAAATGTTCCTGCTCTGACGTCCCTGTGATCAAAACGTCATCTAAGTAGACAGCGACACGCGGTAAACCTCTCAAAATGCCCTCCATAACGCGTTGAAAAATATCGCGGGCAGAGGATACTCCAAAGGGCAAACGTGTACATTCATACAGCCCTCGGTGTGTATTAATCGTTACATATGGTCGGGAGGCAGGGTCCAGCTCCAACTGTAGGTAGGCGTGACTCATATCTAATTTTGTGAACAAGAGTCCGCCTGCAAGCTTCGCATAGAGATCCTCTATGTGAGGCATTGGATATCGGTTGAATTGGGAAGCCGTATTCACTGTAAGTTTATAGTCGCCGCACAAGCGAACTGTGGCATCTGGCTTCATTACAGGTACAATTGGTGCTGCCCAGTCAGCAAAACGGACGGGCCTGATAATACCCAAAGTCTCCAAACGAGTGAGCTCCCCTTCTACCTTCTTGAGCAAGGCGTAAGGCACCGGGTGCGCCCGGAAATAGCACGGCTCCTGGTTCAACTTGGATATGGGCTACGGCCCCTTTTATTTTCCCCAAATCGGGCTGGAATACATCTGTGTATCGTCCTAGCACCTCAGTCAACCCTCCAGAAACTGTTTGGAGGATGTGCTGCCACTGCAACCACAAATGACGCAACCAGTCCCGACCCAACAGGCTGGGCCCATGGCCGCGCACCATGATAAGTGGGAAACGCCTCTCCTGCCGTCCATAAACAACAGGGGTCATCGTAGTTTCTGCAACGTCCAATGGTTCCCCCGTGTAGGTGGCCAACCTGGCCTGTGAATCGGTTAATGTAAGGGTCTGTATACCCTGCTTGATGCGGCCGAATGTCCTCTGGGTGATCACGGAGACCGCTGCGCCAGTGTCCAACTCCATCTCAAGTGGGTGACCATTGACCCGTACTGTCACCTTAATGGGGGCCACACGGGGAGCAGCCACACAGTGCAGCTGCAGGCAGTCGTCCTCCGTCTCCACGTCCTCAGGAGTAGTCGCTGCAGATTAATCCACATGGAAGGTACGGCCCCTGGGCTGGTCCCAGTTTCGGACGGAACGACGGCGCCTCTGGTACCCCCAGGACTGGCGTCCGCGATGGTGTCGGCGCCTACAAGTCTGACACGGACATGTCTCCTCATCCATTGGTTCTGGAGAAGGCTCCCTTCGGGGAGGAATGTCCGACGGCCACTGGCGTCGATCCGGACGTCGCCTCCCCCAAGGTACCGCAGGAGTACGGGGGGATGTTTTCGGACGGAAGGGGTTGTGCCCCAAGGCATGCAGCTCCATTCCCTGTAGCTCCTGCACTCCTCGTTCTGCATTCTCTCAGGACAATACTATTTGAATGGCCTGTTGAAAAGTCAATGTTGGCTCAGCTAACAACTTTCTCTGGGTGGCCGCATTGTTAATACCGCAAACCAACCGGTCGCGTAACATTTCTGACAAGGTCGCACCATAGCCACAGTACGCCGCAATCCTGCATAGCCTGGATAGAAAGTCGGCAAGGGATTCTCCTGGGGTCCTCTCAGCGGTATTAAACTGGTAACGTTGGACTATCGTGGACGGGGTTGGGTTAAAATGTTGCCCCACTAAATTCACAAGTTCATCAAACGTTTTGGTGTCCGGCGCAGCTGGGTACGTAAGGCTCCTAATCACCCCAAACGTATGCGAGCCGCAGGCGGTGAGCAATATGACCACCTGGCGCTCGTTTTCAGTGATATTGTTTGCCCAGAAATAGTAACGCATCCATTGTGCGTACTGGTTCCAGCTTTCCAGTGCAGCATCAAAAACATCCAAACATCCATACAGATGTATCACCATCCATACATGGTGTAATAGAAAACAACTTCCACCCTATATCCAACAAAAATCCAGGGAGGTGGCTTCATCAATGGAGACAGCTATTCACTTTAACCCTCGTCGCCAGTTTTGTGAGGGCCACAAAGAATCCAGCACGAGTTTTAAGGATCCAAAGGAATAACATTTATTTACAATAACATATATATACAACAGCAGCAGCAACTTTGCTTGCTGCTCTCTCCTTCCTGCTGGTTCCAAACTGGCCAGCTTTTTTTATACAGGGAGTCTGCTAATGATTTCTCCGCCCCCCTCATTGGGGAAGCTCATATTCCCACAGGACTGTGGGATTGTCATTAGCCCCAGCCAATGGTAAGCAGGCAGGTTATAACAATTGGTGACTCAGTGCTATGGGCTGTTGGGGCAAAGTTACCCCCTTTGGAGCAGTAATGTTCTGTTAGCACGGCCCTGGTTAGTGCTTGAGTGTAGACCTATGAATCCAGGGGAATGGAATCTTGGGAGACCAGATTGAAACCTTGTGAGGTAGATCTTCATTGATACCACCCAAAATAGATCAACCTTTAGAAAAAAATCCCAGATTAGATCTTCAAAGATGAAAACTGGAATCCCTCATGAGAGAGACAAAATTTCAGTGAAATTGGTTGACTCATACTTACTGATGTCAGGGTGGGTTGCTGAGAAATCCATGGACTCTGTCTTGGTTGCATTTGTCATTTATTGTGTAGTGCAGTGTGTTCAAACACAGTTGCCTGGAAATTCACATATAACTCATGCTTACCCTGATTATTAGGGTGTAAGGTAGATATTGTAAATTATTTCATCTTTCTGATGTTGAATACTTAAGATTAATTTAGTCTGTTCAAAATCCATAAAATCTTGTGGGTTTCTTCACTGAGTCTTAAATCTCAAAATTTGTCCACTTTAAATAAAATATTATTGGTCTCTAACTAGATCTCACCAATGACTTGGGGGTCTGGCCAAGAATTGTAATGCCATTCACGAATAAAATACCCCATTATGACAAAATCCTTTCCAATGGATTTTATTGCCAATTTAACAGTGTATAAAATATAATGAGGTAATGATGTAACCTTTGCATTGTGAGGGATGGAGATGATTGAGAGAATGAGGTTATTAATGTAGAATGAAATCATCAACGAATGAATGGAGGAATTCGGAAAATGAATGGAGGCAGTTACTGATACAACAAAGAATGAGAGAAAAGGGGGCATAGATGGAAAATAATAGAGAAGGAATTGGAAGATGTGTCACCAAATAACAATTTTAAAGGAACTATAAAGTCGTGGGAGTCTTATGGTAACACGTTGAGAGGTTCGAAATGTCAGCGCATCTAGATCCACGCAATAGCAAATTTTCAAGGATTCACCAAATCTTCAAGAGCAAAATCAGATCTGTATTGAAACTTCTTCTTCCAAGATAAAGGAGGGCCAAAGGATGTAGAAGGTTATTCTCCATCCCAGTTTGTAGGGAAATGACATGGGGCATATTGAGATTTGACGTAATTTATTTCCTGTCTGTATCCAGTAGCTAGAATCACTGATATGAATGCATGTAAAAGCATAAAAACAGTCCGCAAAGATGCTTGTAGATACACATTAACAGTTGTTGTGCTAGAGGAAATGAAAGCATGAAATGTTTATGCTACAAGATTATGATACCCGTATTGTGGGGGACCGGGAAGTCAGAAGCATGGAAGGAACTTGGAGGAAATTGATTAATGCAAAGTGGAATCATCTCCTTGGTGCATTTATAGAGAATTTAGATAAAAGCCTGAGAAAGGAACATAATAACATAACATAATAATCGCTTATTGTCACAAGTAGGCTTCAATGAAGTTCCTGTGAAAAGCCCCTAGTCACCACATTCCGGCGCCTGTTTGGGGAGTCTGGTATGGGAATTGAACCTACACTGCTGGCCTTGTTCTGCATTACAAGCCAGCTGTTTAGCCCACTGTGCTAAACCAGCCCCAGAATAACAGCATAACAGAAGGTTATGCTGTTAGGATTAAATGATGATTGGAGGTGGAAGAGGCTCGTGCAGAGTTTAACCACCAGCATAGTTGGGCAGGTGGCTTATTTCTGAACTGCCCATTCTATCTCACAACAGTAATTGCTCAGTAATATCTTAACATTGTAGCCACCTAAATTGGCCAACTCCCGATTTAAAATGGCGAATGGCAAAGGCTGATGGGAAAGTCAGCCAACAAGACAGAAATCAGCAGCTGCAGGTTTGCTGTGAATTTACCTCTGGAAAGGCCAGACAACATCGATACGAGCAGCCATCAGCATAACAAAGTAACAGCCATCTGCATACTGATGAGCAATCCCCGGGAACAATAAGTAACATTTAGACACACAAAGCAAAACCAGACTCTTTGGCGCCAGCAGGAGCCTACACAAAGGAGGTGAACGAGCATCTCAAGACCGCCCGTCGATCAGGGAACCGCTCCAGTATTGGATAAAATCGAACCAAGCGATTGGGACAAAGTCCAATCACTTGGGACCAGGTACAGGGTCCGCCCCGAAAGGCAGAAAGCCCCTGGGGACTATAAGAGTTAAGCCCCAAGTTCAAATCTCTCTCTCTTCTTCCTGCCCGGGTCACCCAGCAACACGAACCAACATTGACCGTGACCGGTGCAGTGATCGCTGATTGACGTAAGTCTTAATTCAACGCTCGCTACGGGATAGGCGCTCCTAGCTACCAATCCGTACCAACTTCGAATCCCGCAGACTCAGAACCCGAACGAAAGGCCATTTGTTCCCCTGACCTGCTGGGCCAGTCCGAAGTTAAGTATAGGCCTGTTAGTTGTAGAAGTAGCTTAGAAGTGGAATTTGTGCATGAGTAGCGATTACTGTGTATAATAAATGTGCTTTGATTTAAATCTTACTAATCGGTGTATTGGATTATTGATCATTAATCGGACTTGAACCACGTGGCGGCATCATAAAGATACCTGGCGACTCGAGAGCAAAGGTAATAAAACAGAGTAATTGAACTAAGGCAAAGTTAGCAACAACATATATTATAAAGTGCAATCTTTCTACTTCTGAAAGGCAACCTTTCTGAAGAGCTAATCTTAGGACAAAGAGAGCCTTTAGTAGTTCACAGCAGTACATTATAATGGAACATCGGAACAGGAGGCCATTTAACTTCTTGAGGCTGTTCTGCCATTGAATGAAATCATGATTGATTCAATGCAATCAAAATGCTAAATGAGACCATCTTTTAGGCTTTAAGTAATTCCATCCAAGGACAGGTCTCTAGCTTCAAGTATCACAAACATTTGTATATGGGATCGTTCCATGAGTAAAGTGTAATCATTCCATACCGAGCGTCTCTCTCCAGCCTGGCAAAGCTGTAATGACCTGGGTGCAGGCCTGTGCCAGTGCCGCTCCTGAGAGGTGCAAAAGGAGAGAAGGTCAGAACGGTCTGATTTTTTGCAGCACGGTTACAGGGCCAAGTACATGACATCACTCTAGTGATGATGAAGATCTAGTGATGAGATCAAGAGGGGAAAAAAAGCACTGGAAATCTGAATTTGTTCAGGGAATGTGGGCATTGCTGGCCAGCATAAATTGCCCATCCCTAATTACCCTTGATCTGAGTGGTTTGCACAGCCATTTCAGAGGACATTTAAGAGTCAACCACATTACTGTGTGTCTGGGGTCACACGTATACCAGGCCAGGTAAGATGGCAGATTTCCTTCCCTAAAGGACACAAACGAGACTGTTTTATGACTGTTATGGGCCAGGCTTTAGAGAACCCCAAAGTGTATCATGGTGGTCACCTGACCCACAACTTTTAATAGATTGTGGTATGGGGAGCACACGGCCCACTCTACAGGTCTGGTACAGCAGAAATGGGAAAGTATTTTTTAAAGCAAAACAATGTTTATTCTATGAACTCAAGTTAACCTTTTTAAAACATACAGTGAACATCTTAGCAACCATTAATTCAAATACAACCCCCAAAGAATACAACACTAAGTAATTCTTACTTTCCTTTTAACATCCATAAGACTTAAAACACCTTTTAACAGAAAGACATCAGGCTTATCTACACTACTGAGAACAGGTACCACATTGAAATCAGCAAATGAACACTTATACGCTTGCAGAGATTCACACACATCCTGCTGTGATTGCAGCTACTCCAAAACTAAAATCAAACCAAACCCACCTGCAGCAAAAAGCCTAAAGTGAAAGTAAAAAACTGACAGACAGCCCAACTCCACCCACTCTCTGACATCACTGCTGTAATAAACACCCATTTCTTAAAGGTACTCTCACTACAGATAGTTATATACACATCCATTTATAAACACCCATTTCTTAAAGGTACTTTCACATGACAAATCAACAATAGTTTCATGGTCATCATTAAATCCAGATTTTTATTGAATTCAAATTTCACCACCTGCAGTAGTGGGATTCCAGCCCGGGTCCCCGCAGCATTGCCCTGGGTCTCTGGAATACTAGTCCAATGATAATACTGCCATGCCACTGCCACCACCTTCCCTTAATTAATACAGGGAACTGTTGAATTTCGACTGCAGACCCTTTGGCATCTCAGGAAAAATATAGGAGTCACGTCAGAATGATTATTTTCTTTTTCCCTATACAGAGGTTGTGCATTTCCAACATTTTGAATTTTAAGGAAACTACAAGCACAAAGCCTCCACTCTGAATGTATTGGCTGTGGAGAACCAATAGTTATATCCAATTAAACAGAATGAGTGGAAAGTTACCTTCATTACTTAAAGGATTTGTTATACTCTGGATAGCCAGTTGCTGAAGGGAGAAACCAGAGCCAGTCTCTACATGTAACAGCTTAATTCCAGAGTGAACCATTAACAAGTATCTATTTCCTGACTCCACTCTCCATCTGTGTCGGTCAGTGTCTCTTTATATGTGCTGAAATAACCATCCAATCAAAACCCTACATGTGCATATACTTAACCTCAATTGATGCAATTAACAGACTGCCAACTCAAGATTATGTGGTTTCAAGTAACATATAGAAAATAGAAGAAAAGGCTTTTTACCAATGATATGGAGATGCCGGCGTTGGACTGAGGTGAGCACAGTAAGAAGTCTTACAACACCAGGTTAAAGTCCAACAGGTTTGTTTCGATATCACTAGCTTTCGGAGCACTGCTCCTTCCTCAGGTGAATGAAGAGGTATGTTCCAGAAACATATATATAGACAAATTCAAAGATGCCAGACAATGCTTGGAATGCGAGCATTAGCAGGTGATTAAATCTTTACAGATCCAGAGATGGGGTAACCCCAGGTTAAAGAGGTGTGAATTGTGTCAAGCCAGGACAGTTGGTAGGATTTTGCAGGCCAGATGGTGGGGGATGAATGTAATGAGACATGAATCCCAGGTCCCGGTTGAGGCCACACTCATGTGTGCGGAACACAGCAGGCCGTCCTATCGTTTCAGGCAATGGGACCCTGTGTGAGAACCTCTCTGGCTACATCGAGGGCATCTTGAAACCCATCGTACAAGGTACACCCAGCTTCTGTCGCGACACGACGGACTTCCTACAGAAACTCAGCACCCATGGACCAGTTGAACCAGGAACATTCCTCGTCACAATGGACGTCTCGGCACTCTACACCAGCATCCCCCATGACGACGGCATTACTGCAACAGCCTCAGTACTCAACACCGACAACTGCCAATCTCCAGACGCAATTCTGCAACTCATCCGCTTCATTCTGGATCACAACGTCTTCACCTTCGACAACAAGTTCTTCATCCAGACGCACGTAACAACCATGGGGACCAAATTTGCACCCCAATATGCCAACATCTTCATGCAGAAGTTTGAACAAGACCTACTCACTGCACAGGACCTTCAACCGACGTTATACACCAGATACATCGATGACATTTTTTTCCTTTGGACCCACGGCGAAGAATCACTGAAACGGTTACACAATGACATCAATAAGTTCCATCCAACCATCAGACTCACCATGGACTACTCTCCAAAATCAGTTGCATTCTTGGACACACTCGTCTCCATCAAGGACGGTCACCTCAGCACTTCGCTTTACCGCAAGCCCACGGATAACCTCACGATGCTCCACTTCTCCAGCTTCCACCCTAAACACATTAAAGAAGCCATCCCCTATGGGCAAGCTCTCCGTATACACAGGATCTGCTCAGACGAGGAGGAGCGTAACAGGCATCTACAGACGTTGAAAGATGCCCTCGTACGAACGGGATATGGCGCTCGACTCATCGATCGACAGTTCCAACGCGCCACAGCAAAAAGCCGCACCGACCTCCTCAGAAGACAAACATGGGACACAACCGACAGAATACCCTTTCATCGTCCAGTACTTTCCCGGAGTGGAGAAATTACGGCATCTTCTTCACAGCCTTCGACACGTCATCGATGAAGATGAACATCTTGCCAAGGTCATCCCCACACCCCCACTACTTGCCTTCAAACAACCGCGCAACCTCAAACAAACCATTGTTTGCAGCAAACTACCCAGCCTTCAGGACAGTGACCACAACACCACACAACCCTGCCATGGCAATCTCTGCAAGACGTGCCAGATCATCGACATGGATACCACCATTACAAGTGAGAACACCACCCACCAGGTACGCGGTACATACTCGTGTGACTCGGCCAACGTTTTCTACCACATACGCTGCAGGAAAGGATGTCCCGAAGCGTTGTATATTGGCGAGACCATGCAGACGCTGCGACAACGAATGAACAGACATCGCGCGACAATCACCAGGCAGGAATGTTCCCTTCCAGTCGGGGAACACTTCAGCAGTCAAGGGCATTCAGCCTCTGATCTCCGGGTAAGCATTCTCCAAGGCGGCCTTCAGGATGCGCGGCAACGCAGAATCGCCGAGCAGAAACTTATAGCCAAGTTCCGTACACATGAGCGTGGCCTCAACCGGGACCTGGGATTCATGTCGCATTACATTCATCCCCCACCATCTGGCCTGTGAAATCCTACCAACTGTCCTGGCTTGACACAATTCACACCTCTTTAACCTGGGGTTACCCCATCTCTGGATCTGTAAAGATTTAATCACCTGCTAATGCTCGCATTCCAAGCATTGTCTGGCATCTTTGAATTTGTCTATATATGTGTTTCTGGAACATACCTCTTCATTCACCTGAGGAAGGAGCAGCGCTCCGAAAGCTAGTGTCATCGAGGCAAACCTGTTGGACTTTAACCTGGTGTTGTAAGACGTCTTACTTTTAACCTATTCATTCACCATTAAAGTTTCAGGAGATTAATAGGGCATTTTTATTAAAGTAAAACCTGATGATAGGATAATGCCAATTCAGTGCACAACTATACAGATCATAGGTGTTCAGGTTTCATTATTGGTCCGTGCTGAATTTCCTGGGATGCGGAAAATAAACAGGGATTTAGCTTGAGGTCATATTCTGGCAATCACTGTCCACCGAGCCCTGCTGGAGCAGGCAAGTGTTTGGGCTTCAGATTTTTTAAAAAATCATAGTTGAATCAGCTGCCAACATTCACTGCCCAGCTTCACAGATCAGGAACAATCAATTCAGTTAAGCAAGTTACCAGAAGGGTCTCCTCTCTTTTTTGCCCACCCACAACACGGCAAGAATCAAGACATTCAGCAGAAGAAGGGAGAGAAATTGGCAACGATATGAAAATCTGTGCAATGCAGCCGACAACTTGGCTGGTTTACCTAAAAGGATTTGTCATTTTCTGAGAAGGGGCCCCAAGGGAGAATGAGATAGTTCCATCTGTGATCCTTGGTAACACGCTTTGTCAAATTGAGTAAATTACGCAAAGCCAATGATCTGTAGCAATAAACCTCTTGTAACAAAAATATTGCGTGCAATTTAGGTTGGGACAGGCTTAAGATAGATTAATAGTTTTTGATACCAAACAGTAACTATAGCAACAACATTTGGGATCCTTTCAAAACCAGCGATAAAAGGAGTGAGTAAAAAATAATAAATCTGTAAAATATTGCTCGAGGATGTCACTGAGATCAATTGAAGGAAAACATAGGCCAGGATTTCCTGGCCCTTCCCATTGGGGGGATGTTCCGGTCCTGCCAAAGGTGACCTTCTGCCATGGGTTCCCCAGCAGTGCAGCCGGTGAGCAACGCAAATGGCCACAGACTCCAGCGGGACTGGAAGATCCCGCTGGCAGATAACGGTAGGCACCCTCTGCTTCTGGAAAACCTGTCACTGGATGGGTAGAGAGGATGCAGAAAATCCCAGCCATGGTACATAAGAACAGGAAGGAGTAGGCCATTCAGCCCCTCAAGCCTGTTCTGCCATTCAATTCGGCACAGTTGACCTGAATAAGCACTTTGAGGCTGCACTCACAGACTATGTAAAAAGTAGGTTAAAGTAGAGGTTGCTTTACAGAGGGGACATTTCATGTAGATCTCCTAGCTTGTCACAACAATGAAGAATGTGCATTACATTGCAGCTAATTGCATTATCTGTGTTACAGTGAGAGGGAACAGGATAGTGCAGCTGTTTTGATTATTTACCAAACCAACTCGAGTATAAACCCCCAGATGTTTTGCTACTGCCCTTTGGGCATTCCACCCTACATCACCTTGATCTATAATTTAGATAATTGGTTTTACAGCTTGCTAAACCACATCTGTACTGATGTACACCATAATATCATTACCATAATGAAATTATACACAGTGGTGTCACGAGCTGCACTTTCATATACATTGCTCAAAATGTAATGGGGAGGACACAAGATCACCAATTTACATAATTTCCAAAAAGGGTAGTCATCTTACGGCATTCACAGTTTCGAATGACTCCACTCTGCCGGATCAATTCGTTAAGATAATGGCACTTAATTTTGTGAATGACACTAATAGTGCGTTGTGTTTTTTTAAAATGCCCTTTGACTGACTGATAAATGTAGGACATTAATGGAAAATTGTTCAATGTTCAGGTACAATCCAATTGTCAGAGAAAATGAATTGAGTCATCAAATGGTGCGTTTTAAGATCCAGTTTAAGCTTTTAAAAAGAAACATAAATCCTTAAAATTGCAAGTTTGGCAGTTTTGTGGTTCTATGTCTTGAAAACGGGATCCGAGAGCAATGCTGGAAATATGATCAACTGGATTGAGAGCGTAGGTCCACCAGGCTGATTCCTGGGATGGCAGGATTGTCATATGCGGAGCGATTGGGTCGACTGGGCTTGTATTCACTGGAATTTAGAAGAGTGAGAGGGGTCTAATTGAAACATATAAAATTCCGACAGGGCTGGACAGATTGAATGCAGCGATAATGCTTCCTCTGGCTGGGGGTGGGGGGTGGGGGGGTCTGGAACAAGGGGGGTCACAGTCTCAGGACACAGGGTAGGCCATGTTGGATTGAGGGTGGTGAACCTGTGGAATTCTCTACCACAGAAGGTTGTGGCGGTCAAGTCACTAAATATGTGTAAGAAGGAAATAGATAGATTTCTAGTCTCTAACGGTGTTAAGGGTATAGAGCGAATGTGGGAGTGTGGTGTATAGAGAATCAGCCATGATCATAATGAATGGCAGAACAGACTGAAGGGCTGATTGGCCTCCTCCTGCTCCTATTTTCTACCCTTCAATGTTCTTATGATTTCCAGCAAGGCTTCACCCAAATTCGAGAAGGTGGATCTCATTATTTGTGCAACGAGGAGGGCGAAAGGACTGTTTGGAGGCCTACTTATGTGCTCAGCGTGTATTCAGATGGAGAAACATTTGGCCCAACTAGTCCATTGTCATAGAATTTACAGTGCAGAAAGAGGCCATTCAGCCCATCGAGTCTGTACTGGCCTTTGGGAAGAGCATCCCACTTAAACCCACGCTTCCACCCTATCCCCATAACCCAGTAACCCCAGCTAACCTTTTTTCTTTTTTGGACACGAAGGGCAATTTAGCATGACCAACCCACCTAACCTGCACATCTTTGGACTGTGGGAGGAAACCGGAGCATCCGGAGGGAACCCACGCAGACACGGGGAGAACGTGCAGACTCCGCACAGTGAACCAAGCCGGGAATCGAGCCTGGGACCCTGGAGCTGTGAATTAACTGTGCTAATCACTGTGCTACTGTGCGGTCTACCATTTTAATGTTCATGCTCCACATGGGTCTCCTCAGAATGCTCTTCATTGGATACTGTCACCATAACTTTCTATCCTTCTCTCCCTCTCGTCTTTCTCTAGATGCCTCTTAAATGCTATTTGCTTCAATCACTTCATGTGGCAGCAAGTTCCACATTTCCTTTTACACAGAGAGTGATGGGGGCCTGGAATGCACTGCCAAGTGAGGTGGTTGAGGCAGATACGTTAGCGAACTTCAAGACTTATCCGGATAGACACATGAACAGACGATGTATAGAAGGATACAGGCGGTTGGTCTAGATAGGACACGTGATCGGTGCAGACTTGAGGGCCTGTTCCTGTACTGTATTATTCTTTGTTCATTATTCTCACTCTGGGTATGGAAATTTCACCTGAATATCCCGATGGATTTAATAATAATAATAATCTTTATTGTCACAAGTAGGCTTACATTAACACTGCAATGAAGGTACTGTGAAAAGCCCCAAGTCGACACATTCCGGAGCCTGTTTGCGAACACAGAAGGAGAATTTAGAATGTCCAAATTACCTAACAGCACATCTTTTGGCACTTGTGGGAGGAAACTAGAGCAACCGGAGGAAACCCACGCAGACACAGGGAGAACATACAGACTCCGCACAGACAGTGACCCAAGCCGGGAATCAAACCTGGAACCCTGGTGCTGTGAAGCAACAGTGCTAACAGATGCCACCGTGCATCCCATGTCAGTTACTATCAATGTTTACTGTACTTTACTTATTCCCACACTCAATAGTTGCATGGCGCCATTGCACACAAATGAGTTCACATCTGATCCCCTAACTAGCTGTTCCATGCTGACATTGAAGCAACACCTTGATATTTGTCATCTCCTCTTGGCCCATCTCAATAATGAGGTCAAAACAACTGGGGACAACTAAGAGCAGACACTTCACATTGAGCTGTGCCACACACTCCACCCAATCCCAAGCAGCAACAACACCCCTGGGTGTTCAGCTGGTCACTTTAAGGAGGGTGCACACACAGGGTCTAAAGGGAGGAAGGGCAAGGGTAAATGGCTGTGGAGGAGCAGCAGACATCTACCCAAGGCTTCTGACCTTGGTTCAATCCTCTAGACAATCTTCAGTAGTGCGGGCAAGCAGTTAGCATCTACTTGTTTCCACCTCGTCAAAGTGGTTGACTTGACGGCCAAAGGAACACTGTAACATGGGAAATAAAAATGGACCAGCTGGTGATTTCTGCAGGGGCCATCCTCTCCGAAACATGGGTGGAAAATTAACGGACATCCCAGCAAAAAGGTACAAGAGGCTGATGATGTGGGAGAAGCTTTAGTGAGAAAAAGATCTCAAGGTGTGAAAACAACCAAGTGACCTGGGACTGGACAAAGAGCTTGGGAATGCTGCCCTTATTCCCTCTGTATTCAGAAGTCTCCTCAAAGCTAATCTCTTCCACCAATCTGTTGCTCACGCCTCCATTTGCCTTCCTTGCTGGCTCCTTACTGTTTTCCACACTCCCAGCCGTGAAGCATGGGGAATGTTCTTTACATCAAACCCGCTGTGAATACAAGTTGTTGCTTTTGTCCACCTTTGCAAGCACTGACAACAGCCACTTACTGAGCCTCCATGAGCATTGACAAAGAAAAGCTTGCCTTGAACATCCTGACAAGCAATTTCCCCTCTATTAGTCTCACATTAAACATAACATGTACACAGATAGAGGTGTAGTAACAATTAATAAAAATGTGTTCTTGTTTTGCCAGGCAGTCTCAATGAAAAGATGAGTAGACTATAATTTACAGGGGCGTTTCATTAAGAGTTCCGTAATGTACATCAGGTTAAGATTTTACCACCCTATACTTAACTATCAGAGGGGTTGTAAACAGTCAAACTGTAAAAAGAAACACATAAACAAAACAAACTTGAGGGAATAATTACATCCAGCACTGCTGCTAAAACCTCTCAGAACCAAACCACAGTAACCATATACATCCCCTGGAGAATATTAAAGCTGTAGATGCTGGAAATGAATCCACCAAGTACAGACCTGGTCTTACCTGGCCGAATCTGCACACTCTGGATTTCACACCTACAGCTTTCCAAAATCCCGCTTACGTGGAGATAGGTGGTGATTTAAATGGGCGGTTGTCTCTGTACATTGCTCATGTGAGAAAGCTAACCTTACTCCAGACCTGCCCCCCCCCCAAAAAAATAAATGGAACATGCTGTATTCTGGGGTGGGACTTTGTCAGCAGGATCCTCCGGTCCGTTGGCAGCACACTCACGGCCACGGATTTCCTGACGGCGTTGGGTAGACTCAATGGAAAGCCCCATTGGCTGGCTGCGGGAATGGAGAATGCTGATGTCGGTGTGGGTGTGCCCCGCAGGAAAACGTGGCTGGCAGACAGGAGAATCCTGCCCTGAATTTTTGATCATTTTGTACCACCTTTTTGATTGATTGATTGATTGTTATTTATTGTCACATGCACCGAAGTACAGTGAAAAGTATTTTTCTGCGGCCAAGGGAACGTATACAGTATGTACATAGTAGACAAAAGAATAATCGACAGAGTACATTGACAAATGGTACATCAACAGATAGTGATTGGTTACAGTGCGGAACAAGGGCCAAACAAGAGCAGCATAGGGCACCATGAATTGTGTTCTTACAGGGACCAGATCAGTCCGAGAGAGAGTAGTTGAGGAGTCTAGTAGCTGTCGGGAAGAAGCAGTTACTGATGGAGTCATGCCGGGTCGTGTCGGGTCGGGTCACAGGGTCTGGTCCTCAAGGTTCGGAGGATCCTCAAACCTGTAAGAAAACATAAAAGAGCGTGATCAAAAGCCTGACGTACTCTCCATCCCTGGATACTAAGTCATTTGAAGAGTTGGTGATGCTAGAAGCAGACCATTACGATCATAACGAACACCCTGCAGTGACCAAAATGCAAATGTTCATCCACAGCTATGTCTGGTGGTCGGGCCTGGGCATGGAGATAGACAATGCAGTGTGTACCAGGAACTGCAGAAACCCCTGCCCACTGCACCTCTACATCCCTGGGAGTGGCCTGAACGACCATGGGTACGGTTTCATGTCAACTTTGCCGACTCCTTTCAAGGCTCCATGTTCCTGATCATAATCGACATGCATTCAAAATGGCTGGAGGTCCGCAGGATGCCGTCCACGACTTTGAGGGCCACTATAGGAGAACTGCGCCTTTCATTTAGCACACACGGCATTCCAGAAGTGTTAGTCACATGCCATTTACGAGTGAGGAGTTTGGGGGTTTAAAGGGGTGCGACACATTCGGATGGCCCCATATCAGCCAGCTTCAAATGGGCTAGCAGAAAGCGCGGTGCAAACGTTCAAGAGAGGATTGATAAAGCCGACTTCGTGCACCTTTGACACATGCCTCGCCAGATTCTTATTTTGTTATCGAACCACTCCATATGCCATGACCGGCTTAGCACCTGCAGAACGGCTGATGGACTTCAAACCTGCCTCAGCCTTGCTTTTCCAGATATTGGTGGGAAAATACACTGCGGTCAAGGCCAACAAGAGCATTGCCCACACAGGCGTAAACAGGTCAGACAGTTCGTACCAGGTGATGCGGCATTCATTAGGAACTTCGGTGATGGTGCCAAGTGGGTTCAGGCATGGTAGTTCGATGAACAGGGACAATATCGTACCAGGTTTGGGTGCAGGACCATGAAATGAAGAGACATCTAGATCATCTCCGCACCAAGAAACTAGTGATATGCATAACTAATCCACAGTAGCCACCTCCAGCTCAGGCAGCCCCCGCACCAGCCGCTTCGAGGACGTCATCCTAAAGGGGGCCCAATGCAGAAATGAAGGAGGTCGAGGATTCCGACTCTGACATGGAGATGCAGGCATTGGATGTTTCTGACAGTGAGCAGACCGACGAACGGCCGCCAGTGGTCATCCAACTATGACGATCAGCAAGGAAACGACATTCGCCGTCTAGCTACACACTGCCTGATCATCGACTTCAGGAAGCATAGCACGACACCCCACCCCCCTTCCCCATCTGCATCAATGGCTCCAAAGTGGAGATGGCCGATAGTTTTATGTTCCTGGGGGACACCATCACCAACAGTCTGTCCTGGTCCACTCACGTTGATGCAACCACATCTCTACTTCCTTTGGAAGCTAAAGAAATTTGGCATGTCTGCATCGACTCTCACAAACTTCTACAGATGTGCCATAGAGAGCATCCTATCTGGCTGCATCACAGCTTGGTATGGCAACTGCTCAGTCAAAGATCGCAAGAAACTGGAGTGTGGTGAACTCAGCCCAATGCATCACGCAAGCTTGCCACCCTCACATTGATTCTGTGTATACCTCCCGCTGCCTCAGGAAGGCAGATAACATTATCAGAGACCCCTCCCACCCAGGCATTGCCTCCTTCCATTAGGTTGAAGGACAGAAGTCTGAAGACCCGCACATCAGACTAGGAACAGCTACTTCCACATAGCTACTAGACTCCTCAACGACTCTCCCTCGGACTGATCTGCTCCCTGTAAGAACACTATTCACGATGTCCTATGCTGCTCTTGCTCATGTATTTGCTTTGTTTGGCCCCTTGTTCCGCACTATAACCAATCACTGTTTGTCGATGTACCATTTATCAATGTGCTCTGTCGATTATTCTATTTTTGTCTACTATGTACGCACTGTGTACGTTCCCTTGGCCGCAGAAAAATATTTTTCACCGTACTTCGGTACATGTGACAATAAATCAAATCAAATCAATCAATCCATCTCCACATGCGCATGAAGCGCAGCCGCAGGCGAAAAGAAGCAAACGCCTTCCTACTCCACCTTCAACGGAGGAGTCTTCGGACTTTGGGGGAAAGGATGTTATCACCTGCAGAAGATCGAAGAGGTTGGACCAATTAGTCTCTCCAAGACTCTTGTTGAGTATGAGCTTTCCCGCTGAGGGGCTGGGGGCCCCATCAGCGGAGACATGGGCACGATGTATAAAAGCTCAGCCTGAGTGCGAGCTGAGCAGAGAAGTCCTGTCTGGGACCTGTGTACATTGTGTAAATAGTTTCTTGTTCAATAAATGATCTGTTTCTTTTAGCCTCTCGTGTGGACTCCTCTGAGGATACAATATCAATGTAATTTAATTTCTCTTTAAAGGTTATCTATCACTATGGGAATCATAATCCTATCTCCAACAGGAGAGAATCTGGCCATCTCCCCTTGATGTTTAATGGCATTAACCTTGCTGAATCCCCCCCTATCAATACACTGAGGGTTTTCATGAACCACATACTGAACTGGACCAGTCATATAAATACCATGGCTATAAGAGCAGGTCAAAGGCTGGGAATTCTGCAGCAAGTAACTCACCTGCTGAAGCTTGCCTACCAAGTCAATAGCATGATAGAATATTCTCCATTTGCCTGAATGAGTGTGGCTCCAGTGTTACTCACAAACACAGCACCATCCAGGACAAAACAGCCAGCTTGATTGACACCCCATAGACAGCCTTCAACATTCAGTCCCTCCACCACCAGTGAAAACAGTGTGTACAATGTACGAGTTGTACTGCACCAACTCATCAAAGTTCCTTCAATAACTGCTTCCTGCCAACAAAATGTGTTTTCTTCCCATTTTCTTCTGAAGGCATTGACTGTATTATGAGAATCATAGAACCAGGTACCTTGCCCATATCATCACTTTAAGAGTGAACCAAGGCAAAGTGTGCCGGAAAGTATTTTACTCAGGGGTCTAATAGCTAAACCCGGTTTTCATTCCAATAACAATCTGGATAATAGGAGCCATTCTTTGTGTTCACCACTTTTATCAGCACCCTCAGTGTGAGGTGGATGTGCATAGGGGCAGATTTCCTATTCTTTCTCCTCGCAGTTCCCATCATCGTACTTTGGGAGCAGATAAATGAGTTGCATTTTTTCAGAATCAAGTGGCAACATTGATCTGTCCAATCTGAAACCCACTGAGGGCATGTCTCCAGCAAAGTAAGCACAAAGCACCCAAAGGCCAGAGTGCAGGGGTCTATCGCTAGGGGCTCCACTCCACTCAGGGCTTTCGTTGACTTGCCCTGGGATGCTGCTGTGTGAGGGCCAAGGTCACGAACTCCCAACGAGGTTGAGAAAAACTTCCGTCTGCATTATCACGTCCAGCCACACACATTCTGGGAATCGGTTCTCAGATCTGAATGGCCATGACCATCCTTTCAAAAGCCCGTGCGAAGTATGTAGGCTCCTCTGCCAAGGAAGCTGCCTGCTCTAGTGATGGTAGTGATTGATGGGCCCTCGAGCTATCATCATCACTATCTGGACCTGGGGAAGAAGAGGACTACGCATGTCAGTTGTTGGCTCATCCCCAATTCCTGGCTGGCTCTGAAAGTTCAACTCAGGAGCCTGAATCAAGCAGGCCACTTACTGCAGTTAAACACAAAGGTGCCGGGGAAAGAAGATTCTTCACTTTTTAGTGACCCCTGCTGGTGAGTCTGTGCAGGCTTGCGAGTCTTTTTAAATACTGCAAATTGGGATCTCTGCCAGTCTTATGGATTATTGATAAGACAATCAGCTATCCGAGCTGTACTCCCCTCAGAACTGAGACTTGAAAATGGCAGACTCTAAACAGTTGAATAAATCAGCACATCTCCAGAATGTGCTACTTTCTGTTCAGTCAAACGTGTGGGCTCCAGATGGCTTGGATTTGTTCAAACATTAGCTTCAGCTGGGCGGCTTTATCTCTCAAAGCTCTTGACGTTATTCCAGCCAGAGCACCCAGCAAAGGTAAAAGAAACTGACACCAATCCATTCCTCCCTTAAAGAGCCCATGATTC
This sequence comes from Scyliorhinus torazame, assembly GCF_047496885.1. NCBI lineage: Eukaryota > Metazoa > Chordata > Chondrichthyes > Carcharhiniformes > Scyliorhinidae > Scyliorhinus > Scyliorhinus torazame. Next base: position 189,409,845 of record NC_092713.1, read on the forward strand.
TGAAAAATATAAATTGGAAGTTAAATCAGCCGATGTTCCCAAATATAAAAGGTCAGCATAATTGATAAATTATTATTTTTATTACACTATGGGGGTCTTTGGCTAGGTCACCATTTATCATTCATTCCTAATTGCCCTTGGGAAGATGGTGGTGAGCTGCCTTCTTGAACTGCAGTCACATGGTGCAGGTACACCCACAGTGCTGTTAGGGAGGACGTTCTAGGATTTTGACCCAACAACAGTGAAGGAACGCCGATACATTTCGAAGTCGGGATGGTGAGTGGCTTGGATGGGGAGTTGCAGGTGGTGCTATTCCCATACATCTTTTGTCCTTGTCCTTCTAAGTGATAGTGATTGAGAGTTTTGAAGGTGCTGTAAAAGATAGCTTGGCGGGTTGCTGCAGTGCATCGTGTAAATAGCGCACATTATTGTCACTGGGTGCCAGTGATAAGCGAATGTTTAAGTTGGTGGATGGGGTGCCAATCAAGCGGGCCGCTTTGTCTTGGATAGTGTCACGTTTCTTCAGTGTTGTTGGAGCTGCACTCATCAAGGCAAGTGGAAAGTATTCCCTCACACTACACTGCTGATTTGAGCCTTGTAGATTGTGGACAGGCTTTGGGGAGCCAGGAGGTGAGTGACTCGCTGCAGGATTCCTAGCCTCTGATCTGCTCTTGTGGCTGCAGTATTTATATGGCTAGCCCAGTGAGGCACAAACAAAGACTAGAGTTGGATACAACTGAGGCTTTATTGCTCGAACCTTTTGAATTCAGCTTTTGTTCATATTTGGTACAAGGCTGTAATGTGTTCGGAGATGAATGATCCTAGCAAAATGTGATGCCATCAATATAAGAGTCACCTTGAGAAGCAAAATATAGAATTCCCCATGGGTGGCGCAGAGTTTAGCACTGCTGCCTTACAGCCCCATTCCAATTCGATTCCGACCTCGGATGACTGTATCCGTGGAGCTTCCACGTTCTCCCGTGTCTGAGTGGGTTTCCTCCGGGTGCTCTGGTTTCCTCCCAAGGTCCAAAGGTGTGCAGATTAGATGGATTGGCCATTCTAAATTGCTCCTGAGGGTGGGGTTGCAGCAATAGGGTGGGGGATTGGGTTGGTGCAGACTCGATGGGCCGATTGTCCTCCTTCTGCACTGTAGGGATCCCATGATTCCATGAATTCATGAGGAACATAAGCAGAAAGTGGTGAGAATGTGGGACTCATTGTCGCAGGGTGTGTTTCTGGGGGAGGGATGGAAAGTTTTGCTAATAGATGAGGAAAGATGGGAGGAGAGAGGTGCGGCGTAAACTCCAGCACGGGTTGATTGGGCTGAATGGTCTGTCAATATGATGTATATGCCAAGCCAATCTGCTCATTCACTTAATTTGTTAATGCTCCTTCCCAACTCTACATTCATCTAAATTATTTACTGCACCACCTAACTTTGGTGTAATCAGAAAACTTGAAGACAGGCTCTCAGTTCCTTCACCCAAACCATTTCTAAGGCCGGAATTTTGCACTTCCCATGTGTATGTGGTCAGTGGGCCCAGAAGCAGCCGCAGTGTCCCCTTCCACCTGCGGATCAACAACCAAACTGATTTCATGTTAGTTGGCCAAGTAAGGGCCGGCCAGCGTGAAACACGGCAGGACACTGATGCCACGCTGTCCCCAATGGTGGGAGCATTGTGGGAGGGGAGGGGGGATAGCACTGGGTCCAATGGTGACCCTGAAGGGGGTTTTAAAAAGAGCCCAGGCTGTTCCCTGAAGGCTGCCTGGAGCTGCGGAAGAGGAAAAATGAGCTACGGAACAGAAATTACACAATTTTGCTGAAGTGATGACCTTAGCACCTAGTGGGCATGGCAGGCGGGATGGCAGCGTTCCTGGGGATTATGCCCCATGTTGCTCTGACGACTGTGCAATAGGAGCTGTGAGTGAAATACCGGGATGGCAAGGGGCACCACCCACCAGGCGAGGAAGGCCTGGACTGAGGTGGCTGCCCAGTTGAGCGGGCATGATGTGGTGTGCTGCACATGGAAGCAGTGCCGGAAACATCTCAATGATCTTCTGCACTCCACAAGGGAGAGTATAGATGTCCTGGATGGAGGACGTAAGTCGTGACACTCAGGGGTGAGATATTTAGCACCAAAGGGCACAATCCCTGGGCATGCCAAGGATGAGGGATTTGGCTGTTCACCTTGTGTATATGGAAGACTGAGGAGACCCAGTCTGACGGGTACTTGAAGCTGGCCTTTCTGGGGGTGGCTTGTGAGGCTGGAATGGTGCAGCAGATAAAGGCTGGACTAATAAATACACTGTTAACATTTGGGAGGAGAAGCCATAACACGCTGGAGCTCACACAAACAGATGGTGCAGTGTGCTGCCCAATATCGTGATCCTGTCCATGTTTGAGATGGGCACTGCTGCCTCAAATCCCCAATTTCGAACACGAGCAAAGAGCAATGTCCTCAAAGTCACAGAGGCAGGGGTGGTGAAGATGGTAAGAGTTCATTGGGCCGATGAGAGACTGAGGAGATGTGAAGGAAGGGCTGAGTTGAGGCATCTCCAGTGAGTAGGGCAAATCTCTCAGTGAGGCATGTGTCCATGAGGCAAGCTACCGCCATGCCTGCAGACACTTGGTGAGGATATTCTTAATGACAGAATTTATTGCTCCCTCAGAAGCACCATCCTCAGGATGCCATTGACCTCAAGGGTCACTCCTTTTAAGATTTCTAGTGAGTATAAACCCCTGCAACAATTCCCAGTAGAGGTGATACAATCTCACAAGGTGTCCTGAATATAGCAGACTCAGCCTTCACAGAGCGTAATAATGGGAATTTCGTCTTATGGAGAGAGCTGAACTCTTCCTTAAATAACTTTAATATTCTCTGAGGCCCTTAAACAGCCATAGCAAAATTACAGCAATGAGGAAATGATTTTTATTCTAACTCAATGTATCATGAAGAATATGGGAGATACAAGCAGTAATTCAGCATTTAGCTAACAAGCCATGAGAGGAAAACATGTGCTCTAAGCATTCCTTTAATATTGCCGCGAACAGCTGTCAATAGATAGGATGATGCATTTGCCAAAATAATACTGAGCCACACAGCCTCCATTCATGATTACATTCATTTCATAGAATTTACACACACTTTCAGGCCACCGAGCCCGATTTCTTCATGCTGATGTTGCTGCTGGCAGCAAGACAGGTGCCTCAGCATCTCTGAGGTCCAGATGCTGGACCCCAGCATCTCTGAGGTTCCATTTTAGGGAAATGGAGACAGCATTATGCTGCATGATTGGGCCGGAGATCACCTCCAACTGCGTGGGTGCACACCCAATGCCAGTGGTTCTGGAGATCACAGTTTCCCTCAATTTTGATGCTCCAGGAGTTTGCGTGGAGTGTCCAAATCAGCTGCCCATAGCTGTGTCAAGCTCATAACTGATGCTGTGTTCAGACGAGCCCTGACATTCATCCATTACTGGACAGCCCCGAGGAGGGTCCACTGTGCAATGCACCCGCATCACATCTGCTCGCTGTACTAAGCACCAGCATAGATACAGGCACATCAGTGAGCAATAGTACATTGGCTCAGTTTGGTCTACACTGTGATGAGGGCACATCACCCTCACTGGAAGAGCTGGCAGAGGCTGAGAGTGCCAATGGCGCTAACAGTCTAAGGACTGCTGGAGACCAAGACGATGCTGAGTCCGAGGTAGATGATGAGCTTCTGGATTCAATCATTGGGCAGCAGATGCTGGAGAGGAAACTACAGAGACGACAGACAGCTTGTCCACCAGTGTGAGGATAGGCGTGTCATTGGTCTCTGTCATGGAGGAATTCACGTGGAACCTGTGCACATCTTAACAGCTGCCAAATGCTGCCTCACTGGGTCACAGTTCAATTTGGGTCTTGACTGTCTGTATGGAGTTTGCATGTTCTCCACGTGTCAGTATGGGTTTCCTCTGGGTGCTCCGGTTTCCTCCCACTGTCCAACGATATGCGGGTTAGAAAGATTGGTCATGCTAAATTGCCCTTAGTGTCCAAAGATGCGCATGTTAGGTGGGCGAAGGGTTACGGTGATAGGGTAGGGAAGTGGGCCTATGTAGCGTGCTCTTTCGGGGGGTCGGTGTAGACTTGATGGGCCAAATAGCCTCCTGCTACACAATAGGGATTCTATGATGAACCCGAGCACCAAGTGCACAGCTTCCTCCATTGAGAGAGTGACAACTCCCAAGGAGAGGCAGTACCAGGAACCGAATCAAGGGTTCCTGGGGTTACACTCGGGCCTGCAAGCGCACACACAGGCTGTGACCTCAGGAGGTCACTGTCAGTTTGAGGGATAGATGAGGAATCTAATCTCTCTGCTGGGTGCCCGTCCATCAATGATGTGCAGGGAGGTCCAGACATACGTCACGTTGATGGACAAACTGTCTGTTGTCTCTGTGGGTTCCTCTCACAGCCCTCCGGACGAGGGTGGATGCTCCTCTGGCCCTCTGCCCGTAGCCGTGGCATCTTCTCAGGCAGTGATGACTGAGGAGTGCCAGCCATGTCGCTGGACACACACTCCTGGCAGAGCCTGCTCAGGCCCTGCCAGACAGAGGACAACCACCAAGAACATCAATGCTGACATGTCAGCAGAGGCAGCAATCTGTCCCCGATGCCGCTGCCCGCAAGGTAGGGCAGGGGCACCAAGATGGCGCACTCGCAAACGGTAAGTTAAAGGCATCGTGAGCACAGGAAAGGGTTTTCAAGGCTGATTTTTGTTCATTTCATCAAAGTAATGTTTTGTTTCCTGTGTAGGTGTGCCAACCATTTTATGTACTGTTCCTTGTTCGCAAGTCTGCTAAAGATATCAATAAGTATTGTGTTGCAATGACCTGAGTGTCCTTTATGTTTTGAATAAGTGCAGTCCTCATTAGTGCCTGATGTAAAACAGCTCGGGCAGCAAGCTTTATTACAGAGGTTGTGATGTGACATTGAAGTCATGGCATTGTATTGTCAGAAATGTGTGTGAAGGAAGCGACGGCCTTGCACTGAGGTGAATGTCAAGCCTTGGCAGCCTAGTTGAATCAGTGCCTTCCTGGTGTCCCTGTCTCCCCGAAGATTCATCAAGGCTTCCTCCTCATCTCTACCCTCTGCCTGCCTGGGATCCTCATCAGATTCATCTGTGAAGTTTTCCTCTGAGGAGTGTGGAGCTGCTTCGGTCTCTCATCCTCCAGTGGACCCACCTTTCAAGTGTCACATTGTGCAGAGCATTGCATAGCAAAACGATAGGTAACACAGTCTCTGGAGAATACTGCAGAGGTCCTCTCCAGAATGGTCCATGCAGTGGAACCTCATCTGCCAGCCCTACTGTCCTCTCGACTACTGTTCTTGTGGAGACATGACTCAGATTGTACCTCTCTTCTGCCTCTGTCCTAGGGTGTCAGAGTGGCGTCATGGGCCACCTTTTCAAAGGCAACCTTTGTCATCTAACAACCAACTGTCCAGCTGAGCTGGAGTCATGAACAGCCTTGGTACCTGGGAGTGTCGTAGTAGGTACGCATCACGCATCATGGGAGCTGCCAGGATACCTCGCACAGACTTGAATCTCATTCCTGTGGTCGCCTACTATCTGCACCTTCATGAAGTGATAACCATTTGCATTCACAAAGGCTGACCTGCAGGTACCTTGCTGGCCATATGGATGCGGTCTGTGGCACCCTGGATGCGGGGATCCCTTCAATAGCTGCGAATCCTCTGGCCCACTCAGCCTGACTGGCTTGGTCTGTCCACTAATGGATGAATGTGAGGGCTCGGCTGAACAGAGCATCAGTTATGACACAGCTATGGACAGCTGATTGGAACACTCCACACAGACCCCTGGATGCATAAAAATTGAGGGAAACTGTGACCTCCAGAGCCATTGGCATTGGTGCACCCCATACAGTTGGAGGTGATGCACGGCACAATCATGCAGCATAGTGATATCTCCATTTCCCTATGGGGATGGAGCCTCCCATAGCACTGGACCTCAGAGATGCTGAGGTACCTGTCTTGCGGCCAGCAGCAACATCAGCATGAAGAAATCAGGCTCAGTGGCCTGAAAGTTGATGTAAATTCTATGAAATGAATGTAATCATGAATGGAGGCTGTGTGGCTCAGTATTATATTGGTAAATGCATCATCCTATCTATTGACAGCTGTTCACAGCAATATTAAAGGAATGCTTAGAGCACATGTTTTCCTCTTGTGGTTTGTTAGCTAAACCAGATGCTGGATTACTGCCAGTATCTCCCATATTCTTCACAATATATTGAGTTCGAAAAAAATTCATTTCCCCATTGCTGTAATTTTGCTATGGCTGTTTAAGGGCCTCAGAGAATATTAAAGTTATTTAAGGAAGAGTTCAGTTTTCTCCATAAAATGAGATTCGCATTGTTAAGCAAACTGAGTGGACTGAGTCTGCTATATTCAGGCCACCTTGTGAGATTGCATCACATCTGCTGGGGATTGTTACAGGGGTTTCCACTCACTTAGAAATCTTAAAAGGAGCGATGCCCTCACAAAATGATCAACCGGCTGCTACAATCAACACCACATCAATTTTCAAGCAATCTAAACTCTTGTTCAGAAGAGTCACATTCATCTTGGCAACAATCCCATTGTGCAGCATCTGTTTTATGTTAACCGTGGTTCAGGAGGCAACACTCTCACCTGGTGAGGGTACAAGCTTTGATCCAGACACTGAAGCACAGGGATCCCTCCAGGTGCTCCAGTGCAGTACTGAGGGAAGGCTGCACAATTGGAGGTATCTTATTTTGGACGAGATGTTAAACCAATTCCCTGCCTCCCCTCTTCGATGGATGGGAAATGATCGCACTGCACTATTTTGAAGAAGATCACTGAACATTTCCCAGTGACCTGGTCAATGTCTGTCCCTCAGTCAAAATCATTGAAAACATAAACCATAATTCAGAAGTATTTAATTGGCTGTAAAGTGCTTTGAGTTGTGCTGAGGTCATGGAAGTTATTTTTTTCTGTTCAAGCCCAGCTCTATTCTAGCACAGTGGAAGCCAAGTTTGACACTTCGCTGTTGGTGGGCTGGATTCTGCCATGGGAGTCATGGGACAAAGCAAAATTGACTGTGAGAAATGATAATCCAGGCTCATTATGTCCATCAGACAGCGTAGCCTCAGGCACCATCCTCCCTAGCCATGGTTTGCTGTCACTCCTGGGGATGGTGCGGGAGGGAGTGAAAAAGAGCAATTGGAGGAAAACCTACAGCTGTTTGAAGGACAAATTCTGGAGATTCCAAAAGTGAATCTGGGTGTGAACCTAGCTGCCCACTTGCAGGAGCACAAGTCATAGATGTGTTCAGAAAGTTACTTCAGTGAGAGGTGGCGTAATCCAGCATGGCCCACACTGATATGTTTCTGAGCACAATCATGTACAGAAGAAGAGACCATTCAGCCAATCAAGCTGAACTTCTCCACCAGCCGTGAATCTCTTTTATCCACATTCCTATTAACCAAGTCGAATGACGTTCTAGAATATTCCCAGGTGGCATTGCCTCTTTGCACTACTTCTTTGGTTTGTCTTTAATCACCTCTCTGATGAATAAAACCATATATTATTTCCTTAGTTTATTTACACGTTCCCTCTACATTTCTGTTTTGTTGTCTCAGATATGAAGGACCGAGTTTAGGGAATTATTCAGTGGTTCTCATCATCTGTCATCTGTTACATAATCTCTTATCTTTTAAGGGAATGTTGGTTGAGGGGAAAATGTTGACCATTTCACTGGGGCTGGCTCACACACTCTTTTTTAAATATATCGATGCAACAGGTTACACAGGGCTTCAATTTATCATTTCATCCCAAAATGGCACCTCCAACAATACAGCATTCCCTCCGTACTGCAGTAGTGTCAGGCTGCTTTGCCTGCTCAAGTCTCTGGCCTGGCCTCTGAATCTATGACCTTCTGAGTCTGATCCACGATTAGAATCCAGAACATTAGCTAATGACAGATGTTGGGGAGTTTATGCAAACAAGCAACCACTGGTAATACAATTAAGCTTGGCTGTGATTCACAGAATCCCTACAGTACAGAATGAGGCCATTCAGCCCATTGAGTCTGGACAAACCCTCTGAAAGAGCTCCCCACACAGGCCCACTCCCCCACCTATTGCCGTAACCCCACCTAACCTGCACATCCCTGGGTAATTTAGAATGGTGTTATGACATCCTGGGCTACTGCCTTGTCAATTCCAGCCTCACTTGTCCCAGAGTCACAACGCAAGTGAATTAATCAATAATTCTAGAAAAACGCCCAATGTCTTTGGCCCTTGGCTGCCCAATAATTACAATCACCAGGTTTGTAAATGTAAACGCAATTAATGTTTATTAATAACAAGAACAATAGTGAAACATGCAGCAAATACAACTGGATAACTATCAACTAATTCGTAATCCCCACTTTAACTTGCCTCCGCCCTCTACCCATACACACACAAGACAGGGGTGGAAAGGGGTAAAAGTCATCAGTAAAAGGAAAAATGAGTCTTTGTTTTAAGTTCGTTCTTGACAACAGCAAGCTTTCAGTTTAAAGTTTCTGTTTACAGCTATTAACGGTCTTCTCTGTAGATTCATTTATCCAGGTTCTATGTAGTTTCAAGAATACCAGCATTCACAGCTTCTCTGGTTCTGGTCTTGGTTTGCCTGCAGGTTCAGAAATAGGGCACTTACAGCAGCTTTGTGGAGCGAAAGATAGTACTCAGATTTTTGGGCAGCACGGTAGCACAAGTGGCTAGCACTGTGGCTTCACAGTGCCAGTGTCCCGGGTTCGATTCCCCGCTGGGTCACTGTCTGTGCAGAGTCTGCATGTTCTCTCCGTGTCTGCGTGGGTTTTCCCCGGGAAATCCGGTTTCCTCCCACAGTCCAAAGACATGCAGGTTAGGTGGATTGGCCATAATAAATTGCCCTGAGTGGCCAAAAAGGTTAGGAGGGGTTATTGGGTTACGGGTTTAGGGTGGAAGTGAGGGCTTAAGTGGGTTGGTGCAGATTTGATGGGCCGAATCCCTACAGTACAGAATGAGGCCATTCAGCCTCCTTCTGCACTGTATGTTCTATGTCTATGTCTATCAGTCTTTCTGGAGAGAGAGAGAGATAGCAGGTTCTTACCTCTGTGCTGCCAGAATTAAAACTGAAACTCCTTAGGACTTTGAAAATCATCCCAGTGGGATGGGACCCAATCGCCACCTGTTACCAGGCAGAGTACAGCCTTTTGGCCCAATTTATTGCCCACCAGCCAATCAAACACACTGAGTCTCACCCCATCTCTCTGTCTGGTGATGCCAAAGCCTGCAGCCCCCTGTTTAAACCAGCACAGGCTAACAAAGTGAGCCTTGTAACTTATGGATTCTGCTGCTTTCCTTAAAGACACATGCCCATTTATCAGTCATGGATCAAAATAATCAAGGCAAAATAAAAGATAGGGGAAATAAGAGAACAAACAGGAAGGACCCTGACAATGGCCAATCCACCTAACCTGCACATCTTTGGGCTGTGGGAGGAATCCGGAGCACCCTGAGGAAACCCACGCAGACATAGGGAGAATGTGCAAACTCCACACAGACAGTCACTCAAGGCTGGAATTGAATCCGGTCTCTAGCGCTGTGAGGCATCCAACATTTCACAGAATCACAGAAGAATACAGTGCAGAAAAAGCATTTCAGCCCATCGAGTCTGCACCACCGCATGAAAGGCGGTTATTATTATTATTATTTATTATTAAGGCACCTGATCTGCCAATCCTAATCCCATTTGCCAGCACTTGGCCCATAGGTTCGAATATTAAGACATACCAAGTGCTCATCCAGGTACTTTTTAAAGGACGTGAGGCAACCCACCTCTACGACCCTCCAGGCAGTGCGTTCCAAACCATAATAATAATAATCGCTTATTGTCACAAGTAGGCTTCAATGAAGTTACTGTGAAAAGCCCCTAGTCGCCACATTCCGGCACCTGTTCGGGGAGGCCGGTACGGGAATTGAACCTGCATTGCTGCCTTGTTCTGCATTACAAGCACTGATCCTTCCTCAGGTGAATGAAGAGATATGTTCCAGAAACATATATATAGACAAAGTTAAAGATGCCAGACAATGCTTTGAATGCGAGCATTTGCAGATAATTAAGTCTTTAGAGGTACAGAGCTAGGGGTAACCCCAGGTTAAAGAGGTGTAAATTGTCTTAAGCCAGGTCAGTTGGTAGGATTTCGCAAGCCCAGGCCAGATGGTGGAGGATGAATGTAATGCGACATGAATCCAAGGTCCCGGTTGATGCCGTACTCATGTGTGCGGAACTTGGCTATAAGTTTCTGCTCGGCGATTCTGCGTTGTCGCGCGTCCTGAAGGCTGCCTTGGAAAACGATTACCCGGAGATCAGAGGCTGAATGCCCTTGACTGCTGAAGTGTTCCCCAACTGGAAGGGAACATTCCTGCCTGGCGATTGTCTCACGATGTCCGTTCGTCTGTTGTCGCAGCGTCTACATGGTCTCTCCACTGTACCACGCTTCGGGACATCCTTTCCTGCAGCGTATGAGGTAGACAACGTTGGCCGAGTCGCACGAGTATGTATCTCGTACCTGGTGAGGTGGTGTTCTCACGTGTAATGGTAGTACCCATGTCGATGATCTGGCACGTCTTGCAGAGATTGCCATGGCAGGGTTGTGTGGTGTCGTGGTCACTGTTCTGAAGACTGGGTAGTTTGCTGCAAACAATGGTTTGTTTGAGGTTGCGCGGTGTTTTGAAGGCAAGTAGTGGGGGTGTGGGGATGACCTTGGCAAGATGTTCATCCTCATCGATGACGTGTTGAAGATTGCGAAGAAGATGTTGTAGTTTCCCCGCTCCGGGGAAGTACTGGCATCGCCATATCAAGATTGACAAAGGCAAGTGTACTATGTGCCATTTTCACTACCTATTAACCTTCCCTTCTGCCTTCAAAGATCTATTTATAAACAGGCCAAGGTCTCTTTGTTCCTCAGGACTTCCCAGTGTGGTGCCATTCATTGAATACTCCCTTGTCAAATTGCTCCTTCCAAAGTGTAACTCCTCACGCTTTTTCAAGATTAAATTCTATCTGCCACTTTTCTGCCCATTTGACCATCCCATTGGTATCTTCCTGTAATCCAAGACTCTCAGCCTCACTGTTAACCACCTGGCCTATCTTTGTGTCAACCGCAAACTTACTGATCCTACCCTCCACATAGTCATCTTAGTCATTTATATAAATGAAAAATAATAGGGGACCCACACAGATTCCTGTGGTACACCTCTGGACACTGTTTTCCAGTCACTAAAGCCACTGTCTGTCATCACTCTGTTTCCTACAGCTCAGCCAGCTTCCAGCTTTGATTCCACCTTATCAAGTTCCCCTATAGCCCATGTGCATTTGCCTTCTTTATAAGTCTCCCATATGGGACCTTGTCAAATGCTTTGCTGAAATCCATGTTAAACTACATCAACTACATTACCCTCATCTCCACACTTAGTCACATGCTCAAAAAATTCAATCAAATTTGTTAGGCATGACCTCCCTCTGACAAAGCCATGCTGACTATTCCTGATCAAATCTTGCCTCTCCAAGTGGAGATAGATGCTGTGGGAGGCAAGGGAGGAGGTTGCAGGGGCCTTGATCCAAGTTTTTAATTCTTCCCTGGCCACTGGAGAGGTGCCAGAGGACTGGAGACTGGACAACATTTGCGCCACAATGTTCGAGCCAACATTCACAGCCCAGGCCTTAAGGGTGGGTGAAGCATCAGATAACATCCCATAACAAGAACCAGTGACCTCAGGAGGAGTTGAAAAAAGAGCAATAAAGAAAAAATGAGTGGAAATTGAAAAGGATTTGGAGAAAATTCAACATTCTGAAGTCCATGACTATACTGCAACCAGACTACTGCCCCCACAAACGAACAGAAAGATTAATAGCATTTCTTTGTGGTTCTGCTAACCTCAGGCAAAGTGTCCCCTGCTCTATGTTTTTTATTGTTCTTTAACATTAACATTTTATTTCACAATTCATTAACAGGCCATTGTGGGTCAATCTCCTTTTCTCCATCAGCATATTATGGATAAAACAAATCTGCGTTTTAAGTTTAGTTATTACATTCCAAGGACAGCAGAAGAAAATGGACTATCCTACTCCTATGAGCAAACTGAATTGCCAAACTAAATGCCGTGAAAGGTTGTGGCTGAGGGATATCCACAGCTGAAGGACCAAGGTCCATAGTTGAGCAAACAAACCAGAGGATGGTAGGGTGGAGGATAGGGGTAGTCACTGGGTAAGCGATAACAAGATCAGGTTTTAAGTACCTGACCAGTGGATGGAGGAATGACTGGATAATAATCGAGGGAGGCAAAGGAATAAAAGTTGGGTGAGAACTGAGCATTCAGAACAAGATCAAGTTCAGGAAAAGGACGATTAAAATGAGAGAGAAAGAGCGAGAGAGAGTGTGGGGGAAAGACATTTGAAAGAAAGCAAGAGGAAAATAGATAAGAGGGAAAAAAGGCACACACAAGCAGTCGGTTAATACCCCAAACTCTTCAATGTCCTGTGAGGATATGGCGTTGGTCATTTTGCTGGGGAAGAAATGAAATAATTTTTTAATAAATGTTTTTTATTGGGTTTTTGAATAAAGTATATTTACCGTTATGTACACAGGATAAGATATATATATATACATATAGAAGAGAAGGGCACACACAAACATACCAAAGAAATAAAAAATAAAATAAAGTAACTGGTAAGGTATTATGCACCAGATCAACAGCAGCAACTTTGTACAATTGGCAATATTATTGTTAGCGTTTCCCATGCCCGCCTTCAGGCTATCATTTCCCTGCCCCCCCCCCCCCCCCCCGCTTCTGCCCCCTCCTGTGGTTCGCATTTCTTTCCTCTTCGGTTGAGCTGTCCGCCCCCCTCCCCTGATTCTTGGCTACCTGGCTATTCTTCTGCTTGTTCGTTGGCCACAAACAGGTCCCGGAACAATTGGGTGAATGGCTCCCACGTTCTGTGGAAGCCGTTGTCTGACCCTCGGGTGGTGAATTTGATTTTCTCCATTTGGAGAGATTCTGAGAGGTCGGACAGCCAGTCTGCAGCTTTGGGTGATGCTGCTGACCACCAGCCGAACAGGATTCTAAGGCGGGCGATCAGGGAGGAAAAGGCAAGGGCGTCCGCCCTCCTCCCCAGGAATAGATCTGGCTGGTCTGAAACCCCGAAGACCGCCACTTTCGGGCATGGCTGCACCCTCATCCCCACCTCTTTGGACATTGCCTCGAAGAAGGCTGTCCAGTACCCCGCAAGTCTGAGGCAAGACCAGAACATGTGGGCGTGGTTGGCTGGGACCCCTTGGCACCGTTCACATCTATCCTACACCTCCGGGGAGAACCTACTTGTTAAGTGGGCTCTATGTAAATAAAACAATTAATAGCTCAGGAGAACAATGGAGCTCCAAATGACAATAACCCTGACCTTGTTATTAAAATGATGTCCGAAGGATTTTGCCCCGACTGCTACTAGGGAAATATTTGTCAGGTCCATCCCTGACAGAGTGATCACAACAGAAAATTACATTTGTGATTTATTTAGAGAGATGCTTGCAGAGTCACTGCACTGGTAAGAGAGAGAGAGGGAGAGAGGGAAGGAGAGAGAGACACACACATATACACACAGGCAGACAGACACAGAGAAAGATAGAAGAGAGACTGTTGTATCACTGTCAGGTTTATGACTGAATATAAAATAAACTCTTTAAACCAAGTACAACAGGAAGCAGAGTGATTGCACTAATGGTTAAACTGCCATATAAACCAGCTGCTACATTCCCCTCAGGGTGTTGTGGGTAATAGCTAAAACGCCTCATAAAAGCCATGAAAATTTACAAATTGTGCTGATTTAAACAGCTGAACATCAATTCATCTAGTCTTGCAACATCTGGGATCTACACAGCATAGCCCAGCAAGACGGTCCAGGGGCAGTGTGCTGTTATGTGCACTGTGTCCACCACTTGCTTTGTAATCAGGAGAAATGGTGGTTTTAGTACAAACAGTTGCATTTCAAAAGATTGCGTGCAATCCAGATACTGTGACCACTCTGGTTTATAATTTTCCCTTTTATTAAGAAAATAACTTCACATTTTTCTATTTGTACCCAAACTAATTCCAATTTGACATAATCACACAAACACCTCACGGCGCTTCACATTCGAGGAATTTCTGTGCAGTCTAATGGCTGTCGCTATCAGGCACCCATTTTGTGCACTGCAAGAGCTCACAAGCAGATAAATAAATCAGACAATTCTGATTTAATTCTGGTGCCATTGGGTGAGGGCGCAATCTTGGCCAGGTTAATCGGGAGAAGGTCAAACTTTCATCATCAAATAGTGTCATGGGATCTTTATCATTCATCTAACAGACAGCCAGGGCCTTGAGGGGTTTGAATAAAAAGAGAAAATCAATTGTGGAAGAAAGGAAAAAAGAGATAAAAGAAATAACTATTTTCATTTTAGTCACATAGATATTGACTATCCATATGTGTAAGATCAGCACCAGTAATAAATATACTGAGCCATATTATGGACCTAGGACCATCCTTATACAAGCTTATGAATAGAAAGAAAGGAACAATCCAAACAGAAACATTTCAAGCTTGATTATATATGTAATCTAATCCTCTTTATTCAATCAATTTTTTTCTGCTTTCTATGTCTCCCCCCTCAATTTCACACCTCTGTGGATCCAGCAATTCAGTCCGCGTTTTGTGTTAGGATTTGTTCAGGCTAATAAATCAGTTGTTGAAGTGTCAGGTTAAATGTTTGTTGACCTTACTTTATCCTTAATATTTCTCAGTGATGCTACTTGGCAAGTTGAGGGGTGTTCATTCTAGGCACCTGACGCATTCATTCCCCGGATCTCAAACCCGCAGGACCTCTTTGCTTCCCTCAACCTCCCTTCCATCCGTTTTATAATCTCCTGGCCTTTAAAACCTTTTTCTTGGGCAGTCTCCATTTCCCCCAATCCCATGCGCTTTAATTTTGATGCGAGACTTTGTCAAATGCCTTCTGAAAGTCCAAATATACTGGCTCCCCCTTGTCGACTGTACTGGTTACCTATTCAAAGAATTCCAACAGATTAGTCAAGCATGATTTTCCCTTCATAAATCCATGCTGACTCTGACTGATCCTGCCACTGCTTTCTAAATGTTCCGCTATAAAGTCCTTGATAATGGATTCAAGCATTTTCCCCACTACCGATGTTAGGCTGACTGGTCTATAATTCCCTGCTTTTTCTCTACCTCTCTTTTTGAATATTGGAGTGACGTGAGCTACCCTCCAATCTGCAGGGACAGTTCCAGAGTCTATAGAAAACCAGAAGATGACCACCAATGACTATTTCCACTCTGGGATGCAGATTCTCAGGCCCTAGGGATTTATCCGCCTTCAATCCCATCAGTTTTCCCAGCACCATTTCTCTGCTGATGTTGATCTCTCTCAGTTCCTCCCTCTCACTAAACCTTTCATTCTACAACATTTCTGGGATCTGATTTGTGTCCTCATTTGTGAAGACAGAACCAAAGTATGTATTTAATTGCTCAGCCATTTATTTGTCCCTTATTATGCATTCCCCTGTTTCTGTCTGCAGTGGGCCTACATTTCTCTTTACTAATCTCTTTCTCTTCACATATCTGTAGAAACTTTTGGTGTCAGTCGTTATGTGCCCTGCAAGCTTCCGTTCGTACTGTACTTTCCCCTTCTTAATCAATCCCTTCGTCCTTCTTTGCTGAATTCTAAACTGATCCCAATCCTCAGACCTATTACTTTTCTTGGCCATTCTGTATGCTTCTGCCTTGGATCAGATACTATTTCTAATTTCCCTTGTAAGCCATGGATTGGCCCTCTGACCCCCTTTGTTTTTGTGCCAGACAGGAGTGAACCTGTTGCAGTAGTTCCTCCATGCGTTCCTTGAATGTTCACCATTGTCTATCCACTGTCATCCCTTTAAGTAACTCTCCCAAATCTATCAAGGCCAACTCACGCCTCATATCCTCATAGTTCCCTTTATTAAGATTCAGCATCCTAGTCTCTGAATCACTACTTCACTCTCCATCTTGATAAAAAATTCTTTCATGTTATGGTCGCTCTTCCCCAAGGGGTCTCGTACAGCCAGATTGGCAATAATTCCCTCCTCATTACACAGTACCCAGTCTAAGATGGCCTGCTCTCTAGTTGGTTCCTCCATATTTTGGTCAAGAAAACCATCCCGTATACACACCAGGAATTCCTCCTCTACGGCACTGTGGCTAATTTGATTTGCCCAATCTATGTGAAGACTAAAATCACCCATGATCACCGATATTCCATTGTTACATGCATCACTCATTTCTTGTTTAATGCCATTCCCAACCTCACCAGTGCAGTTTGGGGATCTATATATGACACCCACTAATGTTTTTTGTCCTTTGGTATTTCTCAACTCTACCCATACAGATTCCATATTGTCAGAGCTAATATCCTTTCTCACGATTGTGTTAATTTCCTCTTTAACCAGCAGTGCCACGCCACCACCTTTTCTTTCATGCCTGCCCTTCCTAAATACTGAGAACCCTGGGACATTCAGTTCCCATCCCTGTTCACCTTGCAGCCATGTCTCCGTAATGCCAATTATATCATACACATTTATATCTATCTACGCGATTAGTTCATCCACTCTATTGCAAATGCTCCGTGCATTAAGGCACAGAGCCTTTAAGGTTATCTTTTTCACATTGCTTGTCTTGCTCCCAATATTTTTCTCCACTTCCCTGTTTGAATTTTGTCTTTGGTTTCTCCACCTATCACTTTTCCTATTCACTTTTCTACCTTTTGCTTTTGTCCTTACTCCCTCTTTCTCTGACTCCTTGCGTAGGTTCCCATCCCCCTGGCATTTTAGTTTAAACCCTCCCCAACCGCTCTAGCAAATAGCCGCCCTAGGACATCAGTTCCAGTCCTGCCCAGGTGTAACCCGTCCAGTTTGTACAGGTCCCACCTCCCCCAGAACCGGTCCCAATGCCTCAGGAATCTGAAACCCTCCCCCTGACACCATCTCTTCAGCCATGTATTCATCCTATATATCCTGTCATTTCTACTCTGACTAGCACGTGGCACCGGTAGTAATCCTGAGATCACTACCGTCGAGGTCCGATTTCTTAACTTCCTTCCTAGCTCCCTATATTCTGCCTTTAGGACCTCATCCCTTTTTTTACCTATGTCGTTTGTACCGATGTGTACCACGACCACTGGCTGTTCACCCTCCCCCTCCAGAATGTCCTGTACTCGCTCCGAGACATCCTTGACCCGAGCACCAGGGAGGCAACATACCATCCTGGAGTCTCGTTTGCGGCCACAGAAATGCCTGTCTATTCCCCTTACAATTGAATCCCCTATAACTATTGCACTGTCACACTTATTACTCCTCCCCTCTGCAGCAGAACCAACTGTGGTGCCACGAGTTTGGCTGTTGCTGTTTTCCTCTGAGAGGCCATTCGCCTCAACAGTATCCAAAACGGTATATCTGTTCTGCAGGGGAATGGCCACAGGAGATTCCTGCACGACCTGCCTCGCTGTCTTGCTCTGTCTGGTGGTCACCCATTCCCTTCCTGCCTGCGGAGTCTGAGCCTGCGATGTGACCAACTCTTTATCGTGCTATCCACGATACTCTCTGACTCGCGGAGAATATGGAATACTCCAGGGTGCAGTTAACTATGAAGACTCTGCTTAAATTCAAACCAGGTAGGTCAACTCTGTATTGGTAGAAGTGTTGCCATGGAGAATGCACCAGGGTGCAGTTAACTGTCAAGATTCTGCTCAAATTCAAACCAGGTAGGTCAACTCTGTATTGGTCAAGGCCATTGTCATGGGTTGCCTCTGGCTGGTCAAAGCATTGCCATGGGGGATCAAGCAGAGAGTGGCGGCCTCCAAACTTTTGTTTAGTTGAAAAAAGCTCAATGCATGGACATGCTATTTCTGTCTGCAAAGGACAGGGCCCTGTGTGTAAATATATGCAGCTTCAAGCCTTGATTGACAGAAGGGGGAACTTCCGCCTGTCACCGGGAGGAAGTCCTGTCTTGGAGAGTTACCAGCCAATCAGATTATTCGGCAGCTCTCCAGTCATTCCAGGAACAGCACTGCAGTGGCCAGAAGAGGCACTGGTCTAGTTGCCTGGAAACAAGTGCCAGGAACCGGAGGGAAGGTAAGTGGCAGGTGTCATGGGGCCAGGGGATTAGGGAAGGCCTGGGGCAAGGGTGGGCTTCCTCTCAGAGGCCCTGCCTACCCCAGTGTAAAATTATGACAAGGTCGGGGTCGGTGGATCCTGGATGGAATCCCCTCCACGCAATCTTACACTCCCGCCATGCCTCGGAACTCGCAGGGGGCGGGGGAGAGTGTAAAATTCCGGCCTTGAGAAATGAGCACCTGTTTACCCTCATGGAAATGTTTTTTATATTAATTTAGAGTATCCAATTCTTTTTATTTCCAATTAAGGGGCAATTTAGCGTGGCCAATCAACCTACTCTGCACATTTTTGGGTTGTGGGGGTGAGACTCATGCAGTCACGGGGAGAATGTGCAAACTGCACATGGACAGTGACCCAGGGCCTGGATCGAACCTGGGTCCTTGGTGCCATGAGGCAGCAGTGCTAACCACTGCGCCACCCTGCCGCCCAACCCTTGTGGAAATGTGCAACGAGTTTGAAATATCCTCACATCTCTGGATAGGGTCTACTTACAATCTGCTTGGAGTCTACTGCAAGCTTGGCAAACATTGCTGTTGTAAAAGGTCAGGTGACATTTTTAAGGCTTCCTGTGTCGGTTCAAAAGAAAGATGAGCTTTTTGACACAATCTCTAATATCACAAGTACACGGCTGAGACACAGAAAATGATACACTACGGAATCCTGTGAATAAGACGACAGCCATGGCAAGACATGGTTGAGGAAGGGGATTCACTCCAGCTACTAAAGTGATGAAGCAGGTTCACCCTGATGCCGGACATCCTGCATGAGCATCATTAACTGCTTTGTGAATGATATTTGAGCACATCGTGGGTAAGATTTTCCGGCTGGCACTTTAGAACAAGTGGTGCACTATCAGTTTTCGGGAGATTCAGACTGCCCTGAGTCTACTGCTGCCTAGAGAGCAGATTGGAAGGGGTAGAGTGTGGAGACCAAGTCCACTAGCTCCACAATTTTTTTAAAAACGCAACTTGTGTGAGCATTACAAAGCACCAGACGTCAGCTTCATCAACTGCGGGAGAAGAAAAGATTAGTAGATTCACTCAAAACAGCAGGAAGAATGCAAATTAGATTAGAGTAACATTGTGGGGAGGCATTTACATTGCAGATGGGGCTCATTACAATCAGAAATCTGTGACATTTCCAATTTTTCTCTTCAATGACCATGACTGCTTGAAACTCGAAAGCTTGAAGGGCAGGGGAAAGGTTTTTGTAATGTGTCAGATCGAAAAGTATTCTGAACCCCTTTGGACATGAAGGGGCAGTTTAGCACGGCCAATCCACCTAACCTGCACATCTTTGGATTGATGTGGAGATGCCGGCGTTGAACTGGGGTGAGCACAGTACGAAGTCTTACAACACCAGGTTAAAGTCCAAAAGGTTTGTTTCGACGTCACTAGCTTTCGGAGCGCTGCTCCTTCCTCAGGTGAATGAAGAGGTCTGTTCCAGAAACACATATATAGACAAATTCAAAGATGCCAAACAATGCTAGGAATGCGACCATTAGCAGGTGATTAAATCCTTACAGATCCAGAGATGGGGTAACCCCAGGTTAAAGAGGTGTGAATTGTATCAAGGCAGGACAGTTGGTAGGATTTCGCAGGCCAGATGGTGGGGGATGAATGTAATGCGACATGAATCCCAGGTCCTGGTTGAGGCCGCACTCATGTGTGCGGAACTTGGCTATAAGTTTCTGCTCGGCGATTCTGCGTTGTCGCGGGTCCTGAAGGCCGCCTTGGAGAACGCTTACCTGGAGATCCGAGGCTGAATGCCCTTGACTGCTGAAGTGTTCCCCGACTGGAAGGGAACATTCCTGCCTGGTGATTGTTGCGCGATGTTCGTTCATTCGTTGTCGCAGCGTCTGCATGGTCTCGCCAATGTACCACGCTTCGGGACATCCTTTCCTGCAGCGTATGAGGTAGACAACGTTGGCCGAGTCGCACGAGTATGTACCGCGTACCTGGTGGGTGGTGTTCTCACGTGTAATGGTGGTATCCATGTCGATGATCTGGCACGTCTTGCAGAGATTGCCATGACAGGGTTGTGTGGTGTCGTGGTCACTGTTCTGAAGACTGGGTAGTTTGCTGCAAACAATGGTTCGTTTGAGGTTGCGCGGTTGTTTGAAGGCAAGTAGTGGGGGTGTGGACTGTGAGAGGAAACAGGAGCACCTGGAGGAAAGCCACGCAGACACTGCAAACACATGCTACCTCAACACAGACAGTCACCCAGTCGGATCCATCCCAGGTCCCTGGCGCTGTTCATAAGTTCATAAGGTCTAGGAGCAGAATGAGATAATTTGGCCCATCGCGTATGCTCCCCCATTCGATCATGGCTGATCTCAACTGGGCCTTAACTCCACTGTCCTGCCCATTCTCCATAGCCCTTCAACTCATTACCAATTAAAAATATGTCTCACTCTTCCTTAAATTTACTCACTGTACCAGCATCCACCGCCCTCCCGGGTAGCGAATTCCACAGATTCACAACCCTTTGGGAGAAGTAGTTTCTCCTCAACTCCGTTTCAAATTTGCTACCTCTTATTCTCAGACTATGACCTCTTGTTCTAGAATGTCCACAAGAGGAAGCATTCACTCCATGTCTACTTTATCCATTTGAGCTTTGACAAAGGGTCATCTGGAATCGAAACGTTAGCTCTTTTCTCTCCCGACAGATGCTGCCAGACCTGTTGAGATTTTCCAATATTTTCTCTTTTGGTTTCAGATTCAAACATTCGCAGTAATTTGCTTTTATCTTCTTTATCCATATCTTTTCTCTTGGACACCTCAATTTGATCTTCCCTCATTCTTCTGTGAGGCAGCAGTACGAACCGATGTGCCAGTTTGCCACCCATACTGAGGGATACAAACTAGAAGGTCCAGGTTCAATCCTGGTCCTCTTCTGGTTGAGCTCATCTCAATCATTGGTCCATGCACAAAGCAGAATCACAGAATCACAAAGCGGGAAGATTGTTTACCTAACTGGATTACCTCAGCGTCTCTGCTGCTGAAGCTTTCACCCAAGTGTCTGTAAGCTCCACGCTCAACTATTCCAATGATTTCCTGGCTGGCTTCATTTGTCTTCCCTCCATACGCTAGGTTGCATCCAAAACATTGCTGTCCGTATCCTAACTCGCACCAAGTGCTGTTCACCTATCACCCCTGTGCTTACTGATCTACATTGTCTCCTGGCCCAGCAATGCTTAAAATTGAAAATTCTCATCCTTCTGTTCAAATCCTTCCATTGCTTTGCCTTTCCCCATCTACGTAACCTCCTCCAGTACTTACAATATTTCAAGATCTCAGCAATCCTCGAGTGCTGGTCCCTTGTAAAAGCCAAATTTTCTTCAGGATAGTACTGGCAGCCATGCCTTCAGCTGTCCAGGTGACAAACTCTGGAATTCCCACCCTAAACCTTTCCACCGCTCCACCTGTCCTCCTTAAAATCTATTCTCTGACCAAGTCTTTTGCCACCGTGGCCTATTAACTCCTTATGTGGCTCAGTGTCAAATCTTGTTTGATAATATTGCTGTGAAACACCTTGTGATATTTTACGACAGTAATGTTGATTGTTATTAACGTTCCTGCTATTAATCGTGGCCCTGGTTAAAAACTGAAAAACTATGCATGTAAGGAAATGAATAGGGGAGACGGTGGTGTAATGATTGTTAGGTCAATTGGACATTCTGAATTCTCCCTCTGTGTACCCGAACAGGCGCCGGAATTGGGTACTAAATTTAGAGTACCCAATTATTTTTCATTTCCAATTAAGGGGTAATTCAGCGTGGCCAATCCACCTACCCTGCATATCTTTGGGTTGTGGGGGTGAAACCCACGGAGACATGGGGAGAATGTGCAAACTCCACACGGACAGTGACCCAGGGCCGGGATTCGAACCCGGGTCCTCAGTGGCGTAATCCTAGTGCTAACCACTGCATCCTGCAACTAGGGGATTTGCACAGTACCTTCATTGCAGTGTTAATGTAAGCCTACTTGTGACACTAATAAAGATTATTATTATTATTATCATTACGGCAATGTCACTAGACTTGCATTCCAGAGGCCTAGGCTAATGCCCCAGGGGCACAGGTTCAAATCCCACCATGGCCGCTGGTTGAATTTAAATTCAATTGACACATTATTTAAAAATCTGGAATTAAAAACTAATCTCAGTGATTTCTCAGTAGTTTCTCATTAAACTATCATCGATTGTTGTAAAACCCCCATCTGGTTCACTAATGTCCTTTAGGAAAGGAAATCTGCCATCCTTACCTGGCCTGGCCTTTATGTGACTCCAGGCCCACAGCAATGTGGTTGACTCCCAACTGCACTCTGAAATGGCCCAGCAAATAGTTCAGTTTAAGGGCAATTGATGGTGGGCAACAAATGGTGCCCACATCCCATTAAATAATTTAAAAAAATGTATTTTTAAAGGGGCAATTTAGTATGGCTAATCCACCTACCCTCAATTTTAAAAAGCAGAAAATGCTGGAAATGCTCAGTAGGTCAGGCAGCAAGGTAAACTGAGTTAATGTTTCGCGATATTGACTTCTTGTGAGAAATAATTGAGGAATTGTCATAATATACACCAGTATATTATGGTGCAGACACACACACACACACTGATGGACATGCAGTGGGACCAATCAGCATACACAACATTGCAGCCAACCACCAGTGAGAGCACACGCACTATAAAGACAGGGGACAGGAGAGTTCCCGCTCATTCTAGCAGCAGCCAGCTCGGAGCACAGAGCTCACAGCCTGCATCACAGACATTCACCATGTGCTGAGTGCATCACCTGGTTAGGACTAGGCAAGGGTCAACAGTCAAAGCAGGTATTGCATTTACCCACAGTTCAAGTATGTTAATATAGTTAACCTTATAATAAAATAGAGTTGCACCACTTCCAGTGTTGGTGACCTGTTTGTGATCCAGAACACCCAACACATCATGGTACAAGGAGTGGTTGCATGCCAGCACTTCTGAGACCCACCTGCAACTAATCAGCATTCCGGCATCCTGAAGTATGGAGAACATCAACCCGCCGCCGCCGCTCCGCATCGCCGGCAATCTCGGGGTCAATTGGAAGATTTTTAAACAGCGCTTCCAGCTCTTCCTCGAAGCCACGGACAGGGAGGGCGCCTCGGACACCAGGAAGATTGCTCTGCTCATCTCCACGGCTGGGCAACATGCCATCCACATCTTCAACTCCCTCACATTCGCAGACGACGAGGACAAGACAAAGTACAAGACGGTTCTCCTCAAATTCGATACCCACTTCAGCATAGAGGTCAATGAAAGCTTTGAAACATACCTGTTCCAGCAACGCTTGCAGGGTAAGGACGAGCCTTTCCAATCCTTTTTAACACACCTCTGCATCCTTGCACAGTCCTGCGGCTACGGGCCCACCTCCGACCCCATGATACGCGACCAGATCGTATTTGGTGTTCTGTCGGACCCCCTGCGTCAGCAGCTCCTCAAAATTAAGCAACTCACCCTAGCGACTGCCATCGACACCTGTGTCCTGCATGAAAATGCCACCAGCCGGTACTCCCACATACAGGCGGCTGAAACGGCGCGGCAAGGTCCCACGAGGCGGAACGGGTCCAAACAATTGAACACCTCCAAGGCTGCAGCCTGGATGAGGGCGGCCATTTTGCGCGCTTCTCGCGGCCTCCCGCGCTTGTACGCGCCAAACGAGGGGACGGTGACGTGGAAGAACGTGATGCGCAGGCGCGAACCTCACAGGACCGCACCGCGCACGCGCGATGGCGCAACGAGCGTACTGACGTCACAACGTGCGGCAACTGTGGCTCTGCCCAGTTAAAGCGGCAATGTCCTGCAAAATCACGACAATGCCTACGATGTGGCAGACTTGGCCACAATGCTGCCTGCTGTCGAGCAGCTCAGCCTGCCAATTCGCATCGCTTCAGCCAGCCTCATGTACATAGTCATGTAAATAACACGCACACACATAGTCAGGTACATTCACTACATAATATTTATTGTCACGCAGGCACATGTTCTTTATATAAAAGGGGGGATGTCATAATATACACCATTATATTATGGTGTGACACACACACACTGATGGACATGCAGTGGGACCAATCAGCATACACAACACCGCAGCCAATCACCAGTGAGAGCACACGCCCTATAAAGACAGGGGACAGGAGAGATCCCGCTCATTCTAGTAGCAGCCAGCTCAGAGCACAGAGCTCACAGCCTGCAACACAAACATTCATCATGTGCTGAGTGCATCACCTGGTTAGGACTAGGCAAGGGTCAACAGTTAAAGCTGGTATTGCATTTACCCACAGTTCAAGTATATTAATATAGTTAACCTTATAATAAAATAGAGTTGCACCACTTCCAGTGTTGGTGACGTGTTTGCGATCCAGAACACCCAACACATCAGGAATCACGCTCAATAACTACAAGAGGGAGGGTTGTGGGGTGGCACAGTGGTTAGTACTGCTGCCTCACAACGCCAGGGACCCGGCTTGAATTCCCACCTTGGGTGACTGTGTGGAGTTTGCACTTTCAGAGAGTCGGTGCAGACTCAATGGACCAAATGGCCTCCTTCTGCACAGTCGGGATTCTATGATTCTATTCTGTGTAAGAGCATCAGCAGCAGGGGTGGGGTGGGGTGGGGGGAGGCGGTGGGGTTTACAGACAAACAAGCAGCAGTGTCTCCTGTGAGAACAATGAGAAACATTGGGGGGTGGGGGGGGGGGGGGGGGGGGGGTTAAAAATTAGTGCAAAATTATTTCTGAAAATGACACTGGACACAGCACAGTGGTTAGCACTGCTGCCTCACAGTGCCAGAGACCCTGGTTCAATTCTGGCCTTGGGTGACTGTGCGGAGTTTGCACGTTCTCCCCGTGTCTGCGTGGGTTTCCTCCGGTGCTCCAGTTTCCTCCCACAGTCCAAACATGTGCAGATTTATTGGATTGGCCAGGATAAATGCACATGGTTATGGGAATAAAGTGTGGGAGCGGGCCTAGGCAGACTGCTCTTTTGGAGGGTCAGTGCAGACCCGATGGACCAAATGGCCTCCTTCTACACTGTAGAGATTCTATGGACATAAATCGAGAGGGAAAACCAGCAGTGCACAAGCCGATGAGAAGTGGGAATTTGCAAGCTTGGGAGACAGACTCAAAGTCAAATCACCCTTTTCATTTTCCAAACAATACAATTATTCCATGCAATGCTGTTTTTGTGTTTTGAGATTAGCCTATATCTCTTGTTAAGACTTGTACTTACACCTGTGGGCACTCAGTAAAAATCAACTGTGGGCAGCACGGTGGTGCAGTGGTTAGCACTGCAGCCTCACGGCACCGAGGTCCCAGGTTCGATCCCGGCTCTGGGTCACTGTCCATGTGGAGTTTCCACATTCTCCCTATGTTTGCATGGGTTTCGCCCCCACAACCCACAGATGCAGCACGGTAGCATTCTGGATAGCACAATTGCTTCACAGCTCCAGGGTCCCAGGTTCGATTCCGGCTTGGGTCACTGTCTGTGCGGAGTCTGCACATCCTCCCCGTGTGTGCGTGGGTTTCCTCCGGGTGCTCCGCTTTCCTCCCACAGTCCAAAGATGTGCAGGTTAGGTGGATTGGCCATGATAAATTGCCCTTAGTGTCCAAAATTGCCCTTAGTGTTGGGTGGGGTTACTGGGTTATGGGGATAGGGTGGAGGTGTTGACCGTGGTTAGGGTGCTCTTTCCAAGAGCCGGTGCAGACTCGATGGGCCAAATGGCCTCCTTCTGCACTGTAAATTCTATGATCTATGATCTATGTGCAGGATAGGTGGACTGACCACGCTAAATTGCCCCTTAATTGGAAGAAATGAATTGGGTACTCTAAATTATATTAGACCTTCTGTTGTTTCTTTTTTTCAAAATTGGCTTCTACTTCAACTAGATTTAAAGAAAACACATTAACTCCACACCCGGTATCATATGGGGAATGTATGCTGTATTGCTGATGGAGTGATAAGGGTTTAATTCTCACTATCAGCTGGCATCCCCATGTTGGCTCCCTTCGCCACAGAAAGGAAAATACTGCTCTAAGCCAAGTCACCACTTGTAAAAAAAGATGTGGAGAGATGGGATAAGGTACTTAGCAGATGGGCTAGATTGGAAGTTCAGCAGGAGTCCCAAGTCAGATCACACTCGGATACATTTCCCTTTCCTGCATCTGCGCCCCAATCCCCAAAACCACAATTTCCCAAACATGCTTGCATACTTGGACAAAAGCCTATGGGCTATTCACTGCTATCCCTTGACCTTTACACACAGGCCCCGTGGCGAGATGTTGTAGGGCTGGGTGTAGGTGCCAGGGGTGGGGAGGAAACAGTTCATCAGCTCTGAAGGACAACTCCGTCTGGTCTAGTTATGCTGTCCAATTACAGATCAGTTGGGCTTTGTGCCAGCTGCTGTTGATATCATGCCAGTGAGGAGGGCCCTAAAATAGGCTTTATTAAATCCAGTCACAAAACCCCACAGCGTGCCAACTTTGCGGGAAGGCTGAGAATTAAGGGCTTGAGGCAAGGTCTTGTTCAACACACAAGAAACAAGCATTTAAGTGGCGCGGGAATGGGACCGGCTGCATAAATTAAACCTGGCTCAGCTAGTAGACCAAATAAAGGATGATTTTCGGAGATGGAACGCGTTCCCGTTGTCATTAGCTGGGAGGGAGCAGACGGTGAAGGTGACGGTCCTCCCGAGATTCTTGTTCGTGTTTCAATGCCTCCCCATCTTTATTCCGCGATCCTTTTTAAAACGGGTCAACAAAGTGATCTCTGGCTTTGTTTGGGTGGGCAAGACCCCGCGGGTAAGGAAGGTAATGCTTGACGGAGTCGGGGAGAGGGCGGGCTGGCGCTGCCAAATTTTAGTAACTATTATTGGACGGCGAATATAGCCATGATCAGGAAGTGGGTGGTGGGGGAGGGGGCGGCGTGGGAGCGTATGGAGGCAGCATCATGCAAGGGCACCAGTTTGGGGGCGTTGGTGCCTCTGCCATTCCTGCCGGCATGGTACTCCACCAGTCCAATGGTGGTGGTGGCCCTGAGAGTCTGGGGCCAGTGGAGGCAGCATGTGGGAGTAGAGGGAGCATCGGTCTGGTCCCAAATCTGTAATAATCACCGGTTTGCCCCAGGAAGTATGGATGGGGGTTCTGGATATGGCGGAGAGCAGGGATTGAGAGGATGGGAGATATGTTTATAGAGGGGAGCTTTCTGAGTTTGAGGTCGCTGGAGGAGAAGCTTGGATTGGCGAGGGGAAACAAATTCAGGTATCTGCAGGTGCGGGACTTCCTACGTAAACAGGTGTCAACCTTCTCGCTCCTACCGCTAAGGGGGATTCAGGACAGGGTAGTTTCCAGAGGGTGGGTAGGAGAAGTGAGCGTCTCGGACATTTACAAGGAGCTTATGGGGTCGGAGGAGAAGCAGACCGAGGAGCTGAAGCGCAAGTGGGAGGAGGAGCTGGGAGGAGAGATAGAGGATGGTCTATGGGCGGACGTGTTGAGTAGAGTCAACGCGTCCGCAACATGTGCCAGGCTCAGCCTGATACAATTTAAGGTTGTTCACCGGGCTCACATGACAGGAGCCCGGATGAGCAGATTCTTTGGGGTGGAAGACAGGTGTGCAAAATGTGCGGGAGGACCGGCGAACCATGTCCACATGTTCTGGGCATGTCTGAAGCTTAGGGGATTTTGGCAGGGGTTTGCGGGTGTCATGTCCATGGTGTTAAAAACAAGGGTGGCGCTGAGTCCAGAGGTGGCGATTTTCGGGGTGTCAGAAGACCCGGGAATCCAGGAGGAGAAAGAGGCAGACGTTCTGGCCTTTGCTTCCCTGGTAGCCCGGAGACGGATACTACTAGCTTGGAGGGACTCAAAGCCCCCGAAGTCAGAGACCTGGCTATCGGACATGGCTAGCTTTCTCTGTTTGGAGAAAATCAAGTTCGCCTTGAGAGGGTCACTGTTAGGGTTCGCCCGGAGGTAGCAACCGTTCATCGACTTCTTCGCGCAAAATTAATCGTCAGCAGAAGGGGGGGGGGGGTTAGTTTAGCTTAGAGTAATAAAGGGTTAATAAAGGTGGGACCTGTAAGGGAGGGAGATGGCTTTTACACTATGTTTCTAGTTTCATGTACATTGTTTATTGTGTTCATAGAATTATCATAGAATTTACAGTGCAGAAGGAGGCCATTTGTTGGTATTGTTGTTATAATACCAAAAATAGCTCAATAAAATGTTTATTAAAAAAACACACACAAGAAACAAGCTGTCCGTTCCCAATTCTGGTGACTCACACCAGGAGAAGTCAGCAAGGCTTTAATAGGGAACGTGTCCTCAAATATGAACCCTAACCCTTATTTCTATGCCTCTTATAGATCTAGTGTTGCTTCTTGGCGAATGCCTGTGTTCTCTTCTGGCTCGAGGCAGGGAGGTGGAATAGGGAGTTGCTTGGTATTGAGAGAGAGAGAGAGAGTGACACACTACTATATATTAAAGACAAATTCAAATGGTCAAAAATGTTCAAGGGAGCATTGGGAATTTGCATTGAAACAGCCAAGTAATGGATTGTTATTTGTAGTGCTCCAGAAGGGTAAAAAAAAGGCAGGAGAGAGGTTGAACAGTGAACAAAAGGATTAAAAAAACAGATAAATCAATGAGTAGTAAGTAAGTGACTCCAAGCGTGGGTTTTTAAATTGATATGCTTTGTCTCCTTCCTGCAAACATTGAAGCTCTTGGAGAAACAACTGAAGGAACTGGTACAATGAATCTTGATTACAGCACAGTGCAGCTGCAAGAGGATATAGATTGTGCTGAGGGCAGGTGGGGGACTGGGGTGCTTGTTAGTGCTGAGTAGCCTATTATCTAAATGGTGAGAGATTGAAGAGCTTTGAGGTGCAGAGGGATCTGGGTGTCCTGATGCAAGAATCACAAAAGGTTAGTATGCAGGTGTAGCACAATCAATCACTCACGAGACGAGATGAGAAGGAGTCAATTGATGACTTTATTACGCAGACTTGTTCCCCAGCAGCACAGTTACAGAATGCGGCTGCTGGGAGAACCCGGGCTCTTATACTCCGCCTTACTGGGTGGAGCCAGCAGGCGGCTGATCCAATCGGGATCCAGTGTCTATCCACCAATCGCCTCTCGGCATCCCAGAGTACCTTAATACCCCTAATACATACCACCACAGCAGGTACAGCAATTAATTAGAAAAGCTAATAGTCGGATGGCACAGTGGTGCACTGGTTAGCTCTGCTGCCTACTGTGCTGAGGACCAGGGTTCGATCCCGGCCCTGGGTCACTGTCTGTGTGGAGTTTGCACATTCTCTCTGTGTCTGCATGAGTTTCACCCCCACAACCCAAAGATGTGAATGTTAGGTGGATTGGCCATACTAAATTGCCCCTTCATTGGAAAAAAATAATTGGGTACTCTAAATTTATATTTTTTTTAAAAAGGAAAGCTAATGGAATGGTTATTATTTGTTGTGAGGGAATGGATTACAGAAGTAGGGAGGTTATGGTTCAATTGTCCAGGGCATTGGTGAGACCACATTTGGAGTATAGTCTACAATATCGGTCTCCTTATTCAGAGAAGGATGTAAATGCATTAGAAGCAGTTCCGAGAAGATTTACTGGACTGATAAGAATGGGTGTGTTGTCTTATGAGGAAAGGTTAGGCTTGTGCCCACAAGAGTCTAGACAAGTAAGAGGTGACTTGATTAAAACCTTTAAGATCCTGAGGGGTATTGATATGGTGGATGTGAAGAGGGTGTTTCCTCTTGTGGGAAAATCTAGAACAAGGGAATCACTGTTTAAAATTAAGGGGTTGCTCATTTAGGATGGAAATTAGGAGAATTTTGTTCTCTCAGAGGGCCCCCGAGTCTCTGGAATTCTCTTCCCCAAAGGTCAGTGGTAGCTGCTAGGACACCCTGGGCTGGTCAATTCCAGCCCCACGGAACCCCGAGTCTCAATATAAGTGAATTAGCCAATAATACGTATTTAAAAATTCCTGATATCTTTGGTTCTTGGCTGCCCAATAATTTAGTCACCAGGTTTGTAATTTGAAACACAATTACTGTTTATTTATAGCAGAAATAAAGATGAAATATGCAGTAATTTCAGCTGGATAACAGGCAAGCTAACCACCTACCCCCCCCCCCCCCCCCCCACACACACACACTTTAACTGTCCCACCAGCTACCCACGCACACACAGGACAGATAAACACAGAGGGGTGGAAAGGGGTAAAAATAATAAGGGTTAAGGCCAAAAGAAATTAAGAGTCATTGCGTCAGATGATGAGTTCTTTGCAACAGGCTTTCCTTCCAACACACTGGTTGATTAAAGCCTCTGGCTTAGAGTTGGTGATGGTCTTCTTGTAAACTCATTCATTTTGCACTCACAAGCAATAGGCCTTCTTCTGGAGAAACACTTCAGCTTTTATTAAACTGGGTCTTCAACTTGAGAGTTCACCTTTAGGTCTGGATCTTTCTTGAGACTTTTGTCTCACATCAAACCCGACTTCCAGCCGGCGGGTTGACTTCAGTCCTTTGCAGTCTCGAGAGAATGACATCCAGCCTTGCTGGGGAGAGAGAAGAGCTCTTATACTGGATTGTTAGAGAGAATACATCAGATCCGAGAGAGTGACTTAGATCTGCTCCTTCGAAGCTTCAGAATCAAAAGTGAAACTGGAAACCCAGCCTTGTCTCTAAACAAAAATCTCTGTGAGATAAGAACCAATCACTATTGGTTACCGCGCACAACACAGCATTTTGAGCCAGTTCACTGGCCACCAGCTACCTCAATCAAAGCAAGTCATCACTGATCCCTCCTGCTGCTATAATCCTCTGCTTGAATTAAAGGCACAGGCCATGTACAAGCTGCTTTGCCTTAAAGTTGCAGGACCATTAATCATCCATGAACCAAAATGGTAATTGCAAAAAGAAAAGAAAAGGGTAAAATAAGGGAATAGACAGGAACAAATAGGAGGGTCCTTACAAAGCAGAATCTTTGAATATTTTTAAGGCAGCGCAGGACAGATTCTTGATAAACAAGGAGGTGAAAGGTTATCCGGGGTAGGCAAGGATGTGGGTTGAAGTTACAATCAGATCAGCCTTGATCTTATTGAATGGTGAAGCAGCCTCGAGGGGTTGAATGGCCTACTCCTGCTCCTAATTTGTATGTTTGTATGAATAGGAAGAAGGGATTGGATTGGATTGGATTTGTTTATTGTCACGTGTACCGAGGTAGAGTGAAAAGTATTTTTCTGCGAGCAGCTCAACAGATCATTAAGTACATGAAAAGAAAAGGGAATAAAAGAAAATACATAATAGGGCAACACAACATACAATGTAACTACATAAGCACTGGCATCGGATGAAGCATACAGGGTGTAGTTTTAATGAGGTCAGTCCATAAGAGGGTCATTTAGGAGTCTGGTGACAGTGGGAAGAAGCTGTTTTTGAGTCTGTTTGTGCGTGTTCTCAGACTTCTGTATCTCCTGCCCGATGGAAGAAGTTGGAAGAGTGAGTAAGCCGGGTGGGAGGGATCTTTGATTATGCTGCCCACTTTCCCCAGGCAGTGGGAGGTGTAGGTGGAGTCAATGGATGGGAGGCAGGTTCGTGTGATGGACAGGGTGGTGTTCACGACTCTCTGAAGTTTCTTGCGGTCCTGGGCCGAGCAGTTGCCATACCAGGCTGTGATACAGCCCGATAGGATGCTTTCTATGGTGCATCTGTAAAAGTTGGTAAGGGTTAATGTGGACATGCCGAATTTCCTTAGTTTCCTGAGGAAGTATAGGCACTGTTCTGCTTTCTTGGTGGTAGCGTCGACGTGGGTGGACCAGGACAGATTTTTGGAGATGTGCACCCCTAGGAATTTGAAACTGCTAACCATCTCCACCTTGGCCCCGTTTATGCTGACAGGGGTGTGTACAGTACTTTGCTTCTTGAAGCCAATGACCAGCTCTTTAGTTTTGCTGGCATTGAGGAAGAGATTGTTGTCGCTACACCACTCCACTAGGTTCTCTATCTCCCACCTGTATTCTGACTCGTCGTTATTCGAGATCCAGCCCACTATGGTCGTATTGTCAGCAAACTTGTAGATGGAGTTGGAACCAAGTTTTGCCACGCAGTCGTGTGTGTACAGGGAGTAGAGTAGGGGGCCTAAGTACGCAGCCTTGCGGGGCGCCGGTGTTGAGGACTATTGTGGAGGAGGTGTTGTTGTTCATTCTTACTGATTGTGGTCTGTTGGTCAGAAAATCGAGGGGGAGCCAAGTTCTAGGTTTTGGAGCTTTGATATGAGCTTGGCTGGGATTATGGTGTTGAAGGCGGAGCTGTAGTCAATAAATAGGAGTCTGATGTAGAAGTCCTTGTTTTCGAGATGCTCTAGGGATGAGTATAGGGCTAGAGAAATGGCGTCTGATGTGGACCGGTTGCAACGGTATGCGAATTGCAGTGGATCAAGGCGTTCTGGGAGTATGGAGGTGATGCGCTTCATGATCAACCTCTCGAAGCACTTCATTATGACTGAGGTCAGGGCCATCGGACGGTAGTCAATGAGGCACATTGCCTGGTACTTCTTTGGTACCGGTATGATGGTGGTCTTCTTGAAGCAGGTGGGGACCTCGGAGTGGAGTAGGGACAGGTTAAAGATGTCCACGAATACCTGCCTTGAAACTGAAAGTGGATCGGTCCAAGCCAAACTCGTTGACCAGTTCGAGGAGGGCGAAGGCGTTTATGGGGTGATGGGGGGGAGCGGATCCGTGGTGATGTTTGCACCCGGGGGGACAGGGAATTTGCCTTCTTTTCACCGGTGCATAAGGTCTACTCGTGGATTGATTTCTTTATAATGGGGAGGTCTCTGTTGCCAGGGGTGAAGAGAGCGGAATATTCTGCAATTGTTATCGTGGACCACGCTCCGCCCCTGGTGCATGTGGTTTTGGAGAGGGGGACGACCAACAGCTGGCCTGGAGCTTGGATGTTGGGCTGTTAGCAGAGCTGGGGTTTTGTGTGAAGTTGGCAAGAGTGATTGACGAATATGTATGAGTTAAATAACAATGAGGCGGTCTCAACTTCAGTGTTGTGGGAGGCTTTGAAGGCAGTGGTGAGGGGAGAGGCAATTTCATATAAGGCGCATATCGATAGGGAGGCTAGGTAGGAACGCTACTGGCTGGTGGATGACATTTTGGAGATAGATGGCAAGTATTCGGAGGATCCCGCCCAGAGCTCCTGGCCAGAAGGAGGAAACTGCAGATGCAGTTTAATCTGCTGTCCACAGATAAGGCGGTTTGTCAGCTGTGCCACTCAAAGGGGGCGGTATATGAATATGGGGAGAAGGCCAGTCATTTGTTCGCTGGCCAGCTGAGGTTGCAGGCAGCCTCCCGGGAGATCGCTCCGGTTTGGGATATGGGAGGGGGGCTGATGTACCCACCAGACAAAGTGAATGGGGCATTTGAGGCGTTTTATGAACAGCTGTACAGGTTGGAACCGCCAGACATGGCGGAGTTCCTGGAGGGGTTGGAGTGACCCCCAGTGGAGAAGGAGGATTGGGAAGGATTAGAGGAGACTTTGGGGCTTCAGGAAGTTCGGAAGGCAATGGAGAGTATGTAGACTGCCAAGGCACCGGGACTGGAATTTTATAAAACGTATATAAGATGATTAAAGGTATGGATAAAGTAGACGTGGAGCCGATGCTTCCTCTTGTGGACATTCTAGAACAAGAGGTCATAGTCTTAGAATAAGAGGTAGCAAATTTAAAACAGAGTTGAGGAGAAACTGCTTCTCCCAAAGGGTTGTGAATCTACGGAATTCGCTACCCCAGAGTGCGGTGAATGCTGGGGCAGTGAGTAAATTTAAGGAGGAATCAGACAGATTTTTAATTGGGAATGGGTTGAAAGAGAGGATGGGCAGGATGGTGTTGTTAAGGTCAGGATGAGATCAGCCATGACTGAATGGCGGAACAGACTTGATGGGCCAAATGGCTTAATTCTGCTCTTATATCTTATGAACTTATGTACATATGTTCTGGTCATGTCCGGAGCTTGTGAGATTTTGGGTCTCCTTCTTTAGCACCATGTCGGTGATTCTACAAATGGAATCGGAGCCCAGTCCCTTCGGGGCCATATTTGGGGTATCAGGGGCAGATGTCTTAGCCTTCGCCAGCTTCTCCACCCAATGTATGCTGAGGGATCTTAATGCCGTTTGTACATCTTTAGAAAATTAATTACATCAGGAGTGCAATTGAGGGGTTCTACAAAAGATGTCAGCCATTTATTTTATACTTTAAAGAACTCATCACCGTCAGCTGCTGGGGCAATAGGGTCCTTGGGGTGTGTGGGTGTTACCGTTCTTGATTTACTTTCTTGTTTTGTACTTATCAAAAAATGTTCAATAAAAATATTTTTAAAAAACAGATCATATACATAGAACTCGGGTAGAATAGAGCTGCTGTCGACTGGGGATCAGGTCAGATATTTGAAAGAGTGGAGTTACAAATATTCGTCAGGAAGACAGAGCTTTAATGAACTTTTGTGACTCACAGTGAGGACCAATATAATAACAATAATAATAATCGCTTATTGTCACAAGTAGGCTTCAATGAAGTTACTGTGAAAAGCCCCTAGTCGCCACATTCCGGCGCCTATTCGGGAAGACTGGTACGGGTATTGAACCCGCGCAGCTGGCCTAGTTCTGCATTACAAGCCAGCTGTTTAGCCCACTGTGCGAAACCAGCCCCTGCCAATATCAAGGTGGGCTGCTGAGAAATTCCAGGGGCCTCTCTTGGGTGCATCTGCCATTTAATGTGCAGTTTGTGGTGTGTGTGATTTCATGTTTACCTCATGTTAGTTCTGGATATTAGATAGCTATCATTGACTATTTGCTTGGCTAACTTGTGTATAGCAACATTTCTGCTGCTTGTTTGAAACCATGAAATCTTGTGGGTTTTATTCTCTCAGTAATTGGCATTTCAAATTTGTCAACTTCATTTTTTCAAATTTACCGGTCCTTAATTGAATCAGAATAAATTTGGAGGTCTCATCCAGGATCATAACAGCATTTGAGGATCTTGTCTGGGATTGTTCAAAAATTGGGGGCATGTCCGGATTATAACAAAATTTGCGGGTCTGGCCTGGGATTATAACAAAATTGGGGGCTCATTGTAAGATTTTCACAGATGGATACGGGTGCAGGAATTTGCTAAAGTTAATACTAACAGGACCTTTGTGAATTTCTCCTTACTTTTTGAAAAGCAGAATGGCTTTGTCAATTGCTGCAACTTTTCTGGAGAGGGAAAATTTAGCCGTGAGTGATTTCTACCAATTAGCCCAGGCTAGGTTAATAGTATTCACAAAAAGGTTTAAGTTAGAGTGTGATGAACGGTTACTGCCTTATCATCATGTAAGGTGATGTCCCCTTTAAGACCGGGCTTGGAACCCTGGGGACGCCGCCTCTGGCTCCGCCCATCTGGGATCCATACATAAAGGGCTGCCTCATGGTCTGTATAGCAGTTAGCACATGTCTAAGCTCGAGCATAGTTCTTAGTCTAATAAAGCCTTCTTTACCGTTTACACTCTAAGCGTCGTTATTGAGGGTACCTCAGAGTTAAAAATAGGTGCTGCAACAGCAGATAGAAACATCGGAACATAGGAGCAGGAGTAGGCCATCTGGCCCTTCGAGCCTGCTCCATTATTCAATAAGATCATGGCTGATCTTATTGTGGTCTCAGCTCCCCTTTCCTTTCTGTCCCCCATAACCATTGACTCCCTTGCTGAACAAACATCTATCTAACTTTTATAATTGAGGTAACAGCACATTATCTGGCATTCAAAGATAAAAAGACTGACCCAGGTAGAATACAGCTTGAGTTGGCTAGAATTCAGTCGCAGATGAAGCAGCTTGAGATGGAGTGAGATAAAGGAAAGCAAAACCTCGAATTTGAAAAAGAGAAAAAAAGAATGAGCAAATGAAATGGGAATGCGAAAGCTTGAACTTGAGTACCAGAGAGAGAGGTTAGCAAGAGAGAAAAGAGATAGATGGCGAGATTCCCCAAAGGAGGAATCCTTCGCCGGCTGCGCACCAATGCCCGTGGGTATCCCGACAGCGTGGGATGGCCACAATCGGAAACTCCATTGGCTGGCTGCCGGAACGAACGTTCCTGCTGCCAGTGGGGATGCGTTGCGCTGGAAAACAGTCTGGTGGGACAGAGAATCCCGCCCAGAAAGTTTCAAAGAAAAAGGTAAGAGGGACAGTTTGCCTTGGAAAAAGAAACCGTTAGGTTCAGGGTGAAAAAGAGATGTATAGTTCAGGTGAATAATTGATTCCCGCTCCATGCTTTGAAGTAGCCAGGAATCTTCACCTCATCCATAAATCAACTGAGGACAGAGTTGAGAGATATTTCATCTAATCTGGAAAATGAGTTACACAGCCTGAGTGGCGAATGGACACATGGACCCTTATTTTGAAGAACGTTTTGATGGGGAAAGCAACGGATGTCTATTCTCACCTGTCGGAAAAATAATCCTCAAATTATGAGAGAGTAAAAACTGCAGTACTTATGTACATGAGCTTCTCCCCGAAGTGTATCAATTAAAATTTCAAGCTTCAAAGAAAAGACCGAATGAAACTATAGTAACCCGGATTCACCAGTTGGGTTTGAACAACGGACGTTTATTTTCAGAAGATCGCCCCTTAAAGGGGCGGGGCCACCTCCCTCTAAATCCCTCTATACTCTATAAAAGCGCAGTTAACTTATACAGTTCCCCATAATTTACAACAATGGATATTTTTAATCAGTCCATCAAAAACTCAGCGCTGGATTCTCCATCGGCCGACGCCGGAATCGTGAACCGTGATTGGGCGGAGAATCGCGCTTGAGCCAAAAATCAAGGCTGCACCGGACGCCCAACGGAATGCCATTCTCCAGTGCCTTGATAGCGGCGTGAAAGCATTCTATGCCACATGCTGGCGTAATCATGAAAATTGTACAGTAAAGGCCGTTGGCATATGATTAACGGGCCCGACCCAGCATTCTCCGGGCCTCCCGCGATACTCTGCCTCCACCAGGTGGAACTACTGACGGCGTGGTTCGCTTGTGGTATTCAAAATCGGGGAACAGGCGCTGTGGCTGATGAGAGTGAGAAAGGAGGTACAAAATGGTCCCATAAGGCGCAGCCGTGAGCTGCCAGTCCTGTCAGCCAGAACCAGGGGAAGTCGAGGTGGTTGACCGGGGATGGCCCCAGGGACCGGGGTGTCCAGACACGGACAGCCATTGCCGCGGCCTGTAAGGCACCACACTGACCTACCACCATAGCACATGGTTGCACGGAGCATCACCGGCCACCACCCTCCTGCCAAAACCGGGCACGACCCTGCTGACAGGGCATCAAGTGGCCCACCCAAGGATGATGCCCACAATAGACCCCACAGGAGGGCATAGAACTGGGGCCGCAGAGCATACTGCTGACATGAGCAGCGCCAGCCAGCAGTACCCCTGCCAGCAGGGATGGGTGCTGGAGTCAGAGACCCCCCCTGGTGCCAGGTACCGATGGGGCCAGGGGTGTGGCGCGGAGGGCAGCGTGTGAGGGGGGACCTGGTGGCGTGGGGATGCGGGAGGGGGACACAAGCATGGGCATGGGCTACAATGCAGGCCAGGGCCACCGTACAGCCCGCTGGACTTGGGAGTAGCCGCCATCCTAACATGTCCGCTTTTCACCCCTTGCAGACAATGGAATTCTGTATCCGACCAGGAGTGGTTGGCATTTGCCTCGCCGCTGCAGCCCTAGTGGATGCCATGAGGCTGCACGAGCAGGAGCTTCTCAAAAAGGGCACTGCAGCAGCAGAGTAGGAACA
This sequence comes from Scyliorhinus torazame, assembly GCF_047496885.1. NCBI lineage: Eukaryota > Metazoa > Chordata > Chondrichthyes > Carcharhiniformes > Scyliorhinidae > Scyliorhinus > Scyliorhinus torazame. The sequence continues at coordinate 189,448,015 of NC_092713.1, forward strand.
GGAGCCAGCCAGAGAGGATGGAGGTCCGGCCGCCCAACAGGCCGGGGAGGAGGTGGGAAGGCGGCACCGCCTAAAGCCTCGTGTGTACGACAGCGTCTGGCATTCGAGGGCATGCAGGACCAGGCTTGCCATCGAAGACTCTGGCTACACAGAAAGACCAAAGGGCATATCTGCCAGATCATGGCGCACCAAGAACCGTGGGGGCATGAAGGACATCCGCTCCTCCAGGCCATCAAAGGGATGGTCGCCCTCAGCGTTTATGCAACGGGGTCCTTCCAGGAACCAAATGGGGGCCTGTCGGGGATCTCCAAGACCTCGGTGCATGCACGCCATCACAAAGGACTGTATGCCCGGACGGCGCAAAATATCAGCCTAAATATGGACCGGGCCCACCAGGTTGCCCGGGCAGCACAGTTTGCTGCCTCGTCGGGGTGCCCCAGGTCCAGGGGATGATCAACGGGACACAATGGCACCAACGCATGTGGGGGTGCACTTCAGAAACTGCAAGGGGTGCCACTCCCTATACGTGCAATTGGTGTGTGACCACAAAATGCACATCATGCATGTCTGCGCCCGATTCCCTGGCAGCGTGCAAGACGCTTTCATCCTGGCACTCTCGATGGTAACCGACACCTTCGAGATGATCCCCGGGTGAGGGTTTGGCTCCTGAACGACAGGGGATATCCGCTGCGATCATGGCTGATGACGCCTAACTCCACGGAGGCCACAGGCCAATGTGGAGGTCTGCTACAACGACTCCCATGCCACGACCAAGCGCGTGATAGAGTGGTGCATCGGCACGTTCAAGATGCTGTTCATGTGCCTGACTGCACTGGAGGGGTTCTCCAGTATAGATCCAGGAGAGTCTTGTACATCCTGGTGGCCTGCTGAGTACTCCACAACATTGCGCAGCAGAGGGGCGATAGGCTGGAGGAGGAGGAAGAACGGCAGGCAATGTCCAACGAGGAGGATGTGGAGGAGGACCAAGATGGGCAGAGCATGAGGCCTGGGCAGGCACAGGAGGCCGCAAAATGTATACGCCTGGGCCGCCGAGCACGGAACAGTCTAATCGCCTCCAGTTTCGCCGACTAGGGGGCCTGGCCGGCAACAGCTAGAGTGTGCCATCCCATCCCCACACCCCCCCACCCAACCCCCAACCCCACACCAGCAACCTCCCACCGCCCCCACCCAGCACACCCTCTGCACCCGGCCCAGCCCAGCCCATCCCTCACACCCTTCAGACAGAGCACTGAGGCAGGTCTCAGCATTGGTGAACAGATGTTTATTGTGATATATACAAGTATTGTGCCCTAGCCCCTATCGCTAACCTATGTGCTTCTCCCATGTCAACTTTTTAAAAATAAATTTAGAGTAGCCAATTCTTTTTTTCTTCCATTTACAGGGCAATTTAGTGTGGCCAATGCACCTACCCTGCATAGCTTTAGATTGTGGGGTGAGACCCACGCAGACTCGGGGAGAATGTGCAAACTCCACACGGACAGTGACCTGGGACACCTATGTCAACTTAACTGGTGTCTAACTTTCTAGCCTTGCATGCCCTAACAGTACATCTGGGTGGGTCTTCAGGTGGTACATCGGAAGTGGAGGCGGCCTGCTCCGATCCCTGCCCTATGACCTGGGTCCTTTTGGTGGCCGTCCTCTGGAGCAACCGAGCCCACATGGGCTGGCCTATCTATCAAGCATCACAGAGAGTATGGTACCACCCTGTTCGGCCCATTGGATGCAGCAGGGACAGGTGTGGGGAGGGGGGGGGGGGGCGGGATTCAGAGGTGTTCCGGCATCTTCCTCGAGGAAGTCATCAGCATGGGCCCCAATACCTCTTCCTCCATTGGGTGCTAGATGGCACCCAGGCTATTTCTTGGGATGGAGGCGCACTCTTGTCTCGACAGGGGCCTCAAAGGTCATGCCATGGAGCACAGGGACTCTGCCACGTCCCTCTGGGACTGTGCCATATTACTCAGTTACTGTGCCAGGTCTCTCTATGTCTGGTTTGGGTCAGCCAGCACCAGGCCAATGCTCTTGACACACACAGCACTGGCACGTTGTTACTGGACCATTCTCTGAAGTGCCGCAGCAATGTCCACATGGCCCTGGTACATGGCTGCCCTGTCCTACCCATTGCCCGCACAGAGTGTCCCAAGCCTTAGTCATCCTGAGCCATGACCAATACCATTACATCCAAGGCCTACACTGCGGATACCACACATGCGGTGTTGGCCTGGGTGGCACGCATGGTCGGCACTGCCTCCTGCTCCTGCAGGCGATTGGACTCCTCCAACTGCACCTGCAGGCACTGGATGGTTGCTGACACCCCCTCATGTAGTCCCTGGTTCTGTGGCTGCATCTCCAGCATTGATAGCGCGCCCTTTCGGGAAACCCGAGACCCATCTGGATGACAGCTAGTCTCTAGAGTCGGTCTGCCCTCCGACTGTCTGTCCTCTCAGGAGTTCCTACCTCTAGCTGATGTACTGCGCCATGTGTGTGGTGCGCACCAGATAGTGCCCCACCAGCCACTCCACTAACATGCCCAACTGAGGTGAGTGTTTCTGTGGTGGTGTAGTGTGTCGGTGACAGCAGTGCCGAGAAGTAGGTATCATCCTCGGACGTGTCCTCCGGGGTGTTGCGGGGTTGCTGTTGGAGGTGTGATTCACCAGTAGGTCCTGCCTCGTCGCTGGCTGTGTCTTGGGGTTGAGCGGGGGATGAGGGACCCCAAATGGACCTGTCTCGTTGCCAGGTGATCCTGCAAGACAGAAGACAAGACATATGGTTAGATCACGAGTTGGGGTGGTGGGGGGGTTAGTTCCACACATGCAAGAAGGTCATCGCTATTCATTGTAGGCTCACTTGGTTCCACGATGCTGACTTCCATCTCGGTGGCTGCCTGCTCTCCGACCCCACCAACGATGTCCATCGCCCTCTGCTCCCTCAATGTCAGCAAAACTAAAGAGCTGGTAATTGACTTCAGGAAGCAAAGTACTGTACACACCCCTGTCAGCATCAACGGGGGCGAGGTGGAGATGGTTAGCAGTTTCAAATTCCTAGGGGTGCACGTCTCCAAAAATTTGTCCTGGTCCACCCACGTCGACGCTACCACCAAGAAAGCACAACAGCGCCTATACTTCCTCAGGAAACTAAGGAAATTCGGCATGTCCACATTAACCCTTACCAACTTTTATAGATGCACCATAGAAAGCATCCTATCTGGCTGCATCACAGCCTGGTATGGCAACTGCTCGGCCCAGGACCGCAAGAAACTTCAGAGAGTCGTGAACACCGCCCAGTCCATCACATGAACCTGCCTCCCATCCATTGACTCCATCTACACCTCCCGCCGCCTGGGGAAAGCGGGCAGTATAATCAAAGATCCCTCCCACCCGGCTTACTCATTCTTCCAACTTCTTCCATCGGGCAGGAGATACAGAAGTCTGAGAACACGAACGAACAGACTCAAAAACAACTTCTTCCCCACTGTTACCAGACTCCTAAATGATCCTCTTATGGACTGATTTCATTAACACTACACCCTGTATGCTTCATCCGATGTCAGTGCTTATGTAGTTACATTGTATATGTTGTGTTGCCCTATTATGTATTTTCTTTTATTCCCTTTTCTTCTCATGTACTTAATGATCTGATGTGTCCCCCCGCCTAACGCCACCCCCCCAACCCCTTACGCCCCCCCGGGGCTCCTGTACCGTCACGAGCCTATGCTGCTGCCATCCACCTCCCCCTTACCGCTAACCGCCACCCCCCTGCCTATCCCCACCCCTCAACCATCGCCAACACACCAGACTGAAGCTCCAGACGGCACGCTCCCGGAGTCAAGGACCACGTCGGCAGCACCCGCCGCACCGCCAGGGCTGAGGAGGTCCAATAGAACAGTTCGGCCTCCAGACAGACTGAACATTTGATGACCCCAATTCACCCCCGCTGGACTTCATTTTTTTAACAGGGGGTGAATGTGGTGAATGTATTCACCAGAATAAGTTGTCTGTAGAGTACTGTAATATGATCCCTTCTCCATGTAGTGTACTGGAACCCTGGTGGGCTCCGCCTCTGGCTCCGCACCCCCCCCCCGACGGTATATAGACCGGCCGCCTGGGGGCAGCGCTCAGTTGTTACAGTGATCTCAGGCAGGCAAGTTCTTGTGTAATAAAGCCTATGTTCTCTCGCTCTCATCGTCTAGCAGTTTCTGTTAAGTATCATGCAAAATGATTAGCACAGTTGGTTTAATGAAGAATTAAACACCATTGCAGATGATCTACTGGAACCACAACATAAAAGGTGCAATGAAATTCTTCAACTCTGATGGAACCCAAAACACAAAAAGGATAAGGAGCTGGATTCTCCGGTCGCCGACAGGAAATTGCGTTCGGCGACGTGCCGGAGAATCCAAATTCCCCACAGAATCGGGGGTGGCGCTGCTTCCGCAAAGCTCTGCCCCCTCCAAAGCAGCATTCTCAGGCCATTGCCTGAGGTCCACCCCCGATACTCCACCCCCGACTGGCGGCGTGGTTCGCGTGTGGTCTCACCCATCGGGAATTCAGCGTGGCAGCTGCTGACTTGTCCAGCGTCGCCATGTTGGGGGCGGCCCAATCCGCGGGCAGGGGGGGGACATGTTCGGGGCTGGGGGCACTGTGGTGAGGTGGTCCGGCACGGCGCGGACACTGCAGGCCGCCGCCATGCACATGCACGGCCACGGACCCGGCAATTCTCCGGGGCGTATCGGGTGCTCTAAGCTGTCTCCCTGCTAGCCCCCAGCACAACGGGGAATCAGTAACTGTTTTGCGCCAGCTTTCCTGGCGCACCGTTCCCACGCCAGGGTGGGGACATAGTCTCCAAATCCGAGAATCCAGCCCACAGTGTGTGGCATAGAAGAGCAGATCCCAATGTTAAAAGCAGCTAACAGACTGAGGATCCTTCACGTAAATTGCAAATGTCTAAGGAATACTCAGCGACCACAGAGAAAAACTTCCAAAATAAATGGATTGGCCATTTGAAGTTGTCAAACTTACATAAGGATTCGGCAGCATGTCAAAATAACATTTTCTAACTGGAAAACTGAGATCTCAAAGTGATCCTAAAGGGTTTTAAAAAATATATATACATTTTTTATTAGAGTTTTATTTTTTTTACAAGTAACGCAGCAATATTTTCAAAGCACGCCTGGTACGGTACATAACAAATATTCCTGCAACCTTAAGAACAAGCAAGGCAGGATAAATTGAGAGCAACGCTCCTTAAGAACTATTGCCTCCCGTTTTTACACCAGATCAATCAGAAAGGGGGGAGAATGAGGATAAGGCCATAGAAACAAGATCCGATAATATACCAAGCTGCACACCTTTATGTATGGCGAGGTCACAACTTGCAATATGGCTCATGGGAAAACTTGCAGCAGCAAATGGGAAAAGCCATTGACCAGTAGGCGTAACGGAGCATCCCCCCGGCGGGGTGAAACAGAAATGTGGCGGGGCGGAGAATCCAGCCACAGGATTTTCCATTGGGATACATTCCATGACTATTCTATGCCAGTCTTGAATTGAAGGATACTTGTCACTGATTGAGGAGCAGAGGATAATTTTACGAGCTGCAAATTTAAGATGTTGTACAGCCTTTTTTCATTAATGTCAACAATCCTCCTATCTGAAATACCCAGAATTAGGAACAAAAGATCAAATTTTAAAACTCTGTCAAATATCCTCTCAAGGTCCTTAACTACACGAGAACAATAGGACTGAATCTTGACATAGGTCCATACACAGTGTATTTGATCACCCTCAACTACCAGGCACTTTAGGCACATAGGGGATATAGCAGGATCAAACCTGTATCTCAAACTTGAACTGAGACTCCTTCATTCTGTTGCATATCAAAATGTTATTGGCATAATCCCATATACTACCCCGTGTCTCCTCATCAATATTAGTTGGCAAGTCTCTTTCCCAAGACTGCAAGCTACCCAATGTACCAACACGGAATTTAGAACATAAGGGGCGGGATTCTCCACTCCCTCGCCAAAGTGGCCGCGCCGTCGTGAACGCCGTTGAGGTTCACGACGGCGCGAAACGGCCCCGATCCCGACAGATTCAGGCCCTGACAATGGGCTAGGATCGGGGCCGCGTCATCTACACGCACCAGGCCTTTTGGCCCACGTAAAAGCGGCTCCGCATAGATGACGCGGCCGGCGCCGCATAACGGGCGTCATCCGTGCATGCGTGGTTGCCATCCTCTCTAAGTTCGCTCCGCAAGAAGATGTCTGACGGATCTTGCAGGGCCGCGGAAGGAAGGAGGTCCTCCTTCAGAGAGGACGGCTCGACGATCGGTGGGCACCGATCGTGGGTCACCCCACCTCTGAGGTACCCCCCGGTGCAGGATCCCCCCTTGCCCCCCCACAGGCCTCCCCCCCCAGCATTCACGCACCGCTCACGACTGCAGCGACCAGGTGTGGACGGCGCCGGGGAGAACCCGCCGTTTTGGCCTGGCCGCTCGGCCCATCCGGGCCTGAGAATAGCGGGGGTGCCGGAGAATCGCCATTTTCGGTGTCTCCGGCGATTCTCCGGCCTGAGGCCCGCGAAACTCGACCGGGCCGTTCCCGCCGCTTGGGAGAATCGCGGGAGGGCGTCGGAACGGCATCCCGGGAAATTTTGACGGCCCAGGCGATTCTCCCAACCAGCGTGGGAGTGGAGAATCGCGCCCAAGGTATCATAAAACTTGCTAATTAACTGTTTAGGCCTTGCAGAAATCAGGATTTTTTACCACTGGAGAAATAGAAGAATCAAGACACAAAATTGTCTTGTTAAGGATAAAGTCTCTAAGTTGCAGACACTTAAAAAAAGAGTGTCTTGTAATGTCAAATTGTTGGCATAGCTGCTCAAAGGCTGACAAGGAAGTACCACTGAACATATCTCTCAGCCCACAAATGCCGCTATCTCTCCAAGTATCTCTCCACATAAGGGGCTGGTTTAGCACAATGGGCTAAACACCTGGCTTGTAATGCAGAATAAGGCCAGCAGTGCGGGTTTGATTCCCCTACCGGCCTCCCCGAACAGGAGCCAGAATGTCTTGACTAGGGGCTTTTCACAGTAACTTCATTGAAGTCTACTTGTGATAATAAGCGATTATTATTTTGAGATTCGATCCTTCAAGGACCATCTTCCACACTTTGAGAGTATTAATAATAATAGGATTTTCGTACCTAGCAGAACCTGACCTAAAGTCCTCATAAAATAACAAGTCCTGCAAAGGGTAAACTGACTGGCCTGCTTCATAATCAAGCCAAAAGGAATCAGAAAATCCCTACAGTGCAGAAAGAGGTCATTCGGCCCATCAAGTCGACACCAACCCTCTGAACAAACACCCTGCCAAGGCCCACTCCCCCAGCCTATCCGTGCAACTCCATAACCCCACCTAACCAAAACTACGGGCAATTTGGCATGACCAATCCACCAATCCTTCACATCTTTAGACTGTGGGAGGAAACCGTAGCACCTGGATGAAACCCATGCAGACACGGGGAGAACGTGCAAACGCCGCACACAGTCAGCTGAGGCTGGAATTGAACCCGGATTCCTGTGAGGCTGTAGTGCTAACGACTGTGCCACTGTTCTGGACCAACCCCGTCCCTTATGAACCTAAGATGAGAGGCTAATTGGTACAGTCTAATATTTGGGACCCCCCTCCACCACCGCCCCCCCCCCCCCCCTTTCCAGGAACCTGCACCAAGATGCAGTTTGGTGAACTTTAGACGAGGCATCTTTTTGTTCCAAATAACGAGCTGATCATTCCATTAATCTTCTTTAAGACTCCAGCAGACAATAAGATTGCCAACATCTGTGGCCTCCGGATAGGCGTCACCATCCATGGCCGCAGCGACTAATCCCTGTCGCCCAGGAGCCAATCCCTCACCTGGGATGTGCCTCGAAAGTGTCAGGAACCATCGAGTGTGCCATGATGAAGGTGTCGTGCACGCTGCCTGGGTATTGGGCGCAGATATGGATGATGTGCAGCTCAGAGTAACACACCAGCTGCACGTTCATCGGGTGGAATCCCTTTCGGCTTGTAAAGACCTGTCTGACATGAGCTGGTGCTCGTAGGGGGACATGCATCCCGTTGATCACCCCGTGGACCTGGGGCATCCCGGCGATGATGGCTAATCCCGCAGCCCGGCCATCCTAGTGGGATCATGTGCACCTGTGCTCCAAGGTCTGTGACATTCCAGCCAAGTCCCCACTCGGTGCGTGGAAGGACCCCGTGGTGGTAAAGCTTATGGTGACCGTCACCTTGAGGCTTCAACGGCATGCCTGGTCCGACAGGTCCTCAAAGCAAAAACAGGAAGGCAGATTACTACCTGAATGGTTGTAAATTGGGAGAGGGGAGTGTGCAGCGGGACTTGGGTGTCCTTGTGCACTATTCGCTGAAGGTAAGCATGCAGGTGCAGCAGGCGGTAAAGAAGGCTAATGGTATGTTGACCTTCATTGCAAGAGGTTTGGAGTATAGACGCAGGCATGTGTTGCTGCAATTAGGGCCTTGGTGAGGTCACACCTGGAGTATTGTGTGCAGTTTTGGACTCCTTCTCTGAGGAAGGATGTTCTTGCTCTCGAGAGAGTGCAGCGAAGGTTTACCAGACTGATTCCAGGGATGACGGGACTGTCATCTGAGGAGAGATTGACTAGATTGGGATTGTTCTCGCTGGAGTTCAGAAGAATGAGGGGGGGATCTCATAGAGACTTCTAAAATTCTAACAGAACTAGACAGGGTAGATGCAGGGAAGATGTTACCAATGATGGGTGTGTCCAGAACCAGGGGTCACAGCCTGAGGATTCAGGGTAAACCATTTTGGACAGAGATAAGGAGACATTTCTTCACGCAAAGAGTGGTGAGCCTGTGGAATTCATTACCACAGGAAGTAGTTGATGCTAAAACGTTGAATATATTCAAGATGCGGCTGGATGTAGCACTTGGGGAGAATGGGATCAAAGTCGATGCGGAGAAAGCAGGATTAGGCTATTGAGTTGGATGATCAGCCATGATCGTGATAAATGGCAGAGCAGGCTCGAAAGGCCAAAAGGCCTCCTCCTGCTCCTATCTTCTCTGTATCTATGTATCTATGAATGACAGGTGCTACTGGTACACACGAGGCCTGATGTGGTGCCTCCTTCCCACCTCCTCCTCAGCCTGTTGGGTGACTGGCTCTCCATCCTCTTCGGCTGGCACGTGTTTCTTTCTCTGGGGAGGCTCCTCTGCTGCAGGGTCCTCCCTGAGCAGCTCCTGCTCATACAACCTCAGTGCATCCCCCAGAGCAGCGGCGGTGAGGATGAAGGCCACCATTCCTGGTTGGATTCCAAAGCCCATTGCCTGCGGGGGGTGAAAGGCAGGCATGTTAGCACGGTCCAACCAGGTCCACTGGGGTACACGGTGGCCCCGGCCTGCACTGCAGCCCCTGACCCGGAGGTGTCCCGCCCCCCCCCCCGCCCCCTCACCCCACCCTGCCCCGACCCTCCTCTCTCATCCCTATGTCCACCCCAACCGTCCCCTAGCACTCTGCCCTCCCCACTACACTGTCCCCGGCACCATGGGGACCTCTGGCCCTGGCACCCATTCCTGCCAGCAGGGGTACCGGTCGCTGGTGCTACCCATGCCAGTGGTATACTCTGCGACACCTGACCAGCGCCCTTCTATAGCGCTGTCTCTGGGTGGGCTGCATGATGCCCTGCCGGTGTCACATTGCGCGACCATGGGCCATGGTGGGCAGTCAGTGGGGCGAGCAGCAAGATGGCTACACAACGTGTGCGCCTAGGCCGGCACGCATGGGATGCTCTAATCGCCTCCAGGTTCACCGACTAGGAGGCCTTACCGATGGCACAGGCATCCCATCCCAGCCTCCACCGCCCCTACATAATCCCCATCCGACCACCCCCTCCCATCCTACACCAACTGTTCCCACCCCCACATCCTATACCAACCGCACCCCCCCCCCCCCAATTCGCAACCTCCCCCGTGATTCCAACCAGCGAGTGCGGGCCTGAGTTTGCAGCAACAGCAGGTCTGGTCCATGGGATGGCGGATGATGACTACCCGCTGTGCGATGAGTTCTGGTGCTAAGGTCTAACACCTGCCCACAGTAGGACTTTCCACTGTCCACCAGGGTGATCTCTGTATGCAAGCTGGCGATTGCATCACACGCTCCCACCGAACCCTTGGGGTAGTGGAGCTGGGGACGGGGAATGGTGGGGGGGATGACGCCTCTCACACCCTTCAGAAAGAGTACTGAGGCAGGTTGGAACCTTTGTGTTTATTTTACATCTCTATAACTGTTTGTGGCCTAGCCCCTTGTCAGGCTGCAGCCTGATAGCTTCTCGAGCTGCAATCCCACCCACGACAAATCGGACACCGCTTTTCATTGGAATCGATCGTGTTCCACGTGGCACCGGTGCTAGCCCATTAACGGATTCTGGATTGCTCCAGGACCGGCAGCAATTTAGTTATTGGTGAAGTCCACCGATTCAGTCCCAGCGTAGTTTCTGAAAAGGAGGATCCTGCCCAGTATATTTTTCCTTTTGATAGGATGATGAATTCCCTGCACATTCCAACAACATAAAGTATCTTTATTAAGTTTTACATTTTAGAGACTAACATAACAAAATTACAAAATAATACATAGCCATAAGCAAGGAAAAAAGAATGCCTCAACATACATGAGTACAGAGAGAAACAGGAGAACAGCATCATAACTGTCTCGATACAATCATTAGACAATTTTCCACTCCCACGCCGGTTGGGAGAATCGCCTGGGCCGCCAAAATTTCCCGGGACGCCGGTCCAACGCCCTCCCGCGATTCTCCCAAGCGGCGGGAACGGCCCGGTCGAGTTTCGCAGAGTGAATCGCCGGAGACACCCAAAATGGCGATTCTCCGGCACCCCCGCTATTCTCAGGCCTGGATGGGCCGAGCGGCCAGGCCAAAACGGCGAGTTCCCCCCGGCGCCGTCCACACCTGGTCGCTGCTGTCAGGAACAGTGCGCGAACGCTGGGGGGGCGGCCTGCGGGGGGATCCTGCACCGGGGGGTACCTGAAATGTGGGGTGGCCCGCGATCGGTGCCCACCGATCGTCGGGCCGTCCTCTCTAAAAGGAGGACCTCCTTCCTTCCGCGGCCCCGCAAGATCTGTCCGCCATCTTCTTGCGGGGCGGACTTAGAGAGGACGGCAACCACGCATGCGCGGATGACGTCCGTTATGTGGCGCCGGCCGCGTCATCTATGCAGCGCCGCTTTTACGCAGGTGACAAGGCCTGGCGCGTGTAGATGACGCGGCCCCGATCCTGGCCCATTGTCAGGGCCTGAATCGGTCGGGATCGGGGCCGTTTCGCGCCGTCGTGAACCTCAACAGCGTTCACGACGGCGCAGCCACTTCGGCGCGGGAGTGGAGACTCCCACCCAAGATACCTACACAGCCCCACCAGAGACCAAGTGAGAAACAGGGTGCGGTCAGGAAAGCATGGTAAAATGGTGCACACCGTCCCACACCGCACAAGCCCAAAATTACCAAAAGAAATCGGGATAGATTTTCCATACCATTTTCGTGTGCGCACCAACATACATCTCCCTCAACTCTAAAAACATTAAAGGCATCACAGACTCCCCTCCTCAGATACCAGATCCATCTGCACCCATATAGGAGCCAATGCCAGATTCTTCACACCCAGTTTTACAAAACAAAAGAAAATATGCACAAATCTCAGTTCTGAGGAGAGTTACATATTCGCCCCCCCTTTTAAATTAGTTTCTGTCAATGCACAGACAAGACCACCAGAAGGAAAATAGGATTGGATTTTCGCGCCGCATTCGGGCATGCACAAAAACACACCTTCCCCATCTCAAGTTATGCCAGATAACTCCCACTAACATTCGTATCTCAGATAAAAGACAACATACAAGCCCCAACACAACAAAAATACTAAAGAATCCCGAACACGTTAGTTCTAAGGGGACTTTCCCCAATGTAGGTGAGGACCCGAAGGCTAACCCTACGCCCAAACTATCAGTGGCATCAGGAGACAAACTCCTCAGCAGAGAGAAGAAAAAAGCCAACACAGGAATGGGAGCCAAATGGCCTTCGGATTTTGAACCAATGCATGAAAACCTAAACTTTCCACCCACCTCCTGGCAATGGTGCCACTTGGTTCTGTCAAGATTAAAGAGAGGATACCAAACAGCCAATATTACCATCATAAAGATATGGATAAGAAGAAAATACAATGGATAATTTGCATGCGGCATAGTTACCATGACTAAAAGTCCCTGAGATTCTTAAGGATAAGGATAAGACATTCATTACAGTGCTCAAATGTTAACACCTCCCAGTAAACAGGGTATATGACAGTATAAAATCAGACAAAAAAACAATATGACATGGGCAAAGTCCGAATTTCAAATTTCACCGAGTTGCAGGTTGTCAGCCTAATTCCTCGTCTTCTGTGGACTTAACGAAGGCCAAGGCACTAGTTGGATTGTCGAAAGACTTAACAGAGTCGCTGGACATCATCCTCAGGGTCGAAGGATAATGCAGATCATAATTCATCAGGTCTGCTCCGAAAGCTAGTGATTCCAAACAAACCTGATGGACTTTAACCTGGTGTTCTAAGACTTCTTTCTGTGACTTAAAATGTGAGTCCAGAATGCATAAGCGATTGAAATTGTTCGTAAAGAATTGAATAAGACTTATTCTGAATGGCATAAGGAGAAGCGGAAAGATTTTAAGACGTTCAAAGGTCAAACCAAACAGGAATATAAAACCCTTCTTGTTTGAACATTAAAAGCATCTCAATTACATTCTTGTAACAGCCAAGAGGGATTTTTATCTGAGAAGAAAGAAGTTGTTGACACATAAAGAAGCCATTTTGAACTTACGGTCTTAAAATGAGAATTTAGAAAATGAACTTTAAAATGGGGTCACGCTTGTACAATTCAATAATAATAATCTTTATTATTTTCACAAGTAGGCTTACATTAACACTGCAATGAAGTTACTGTGAAAAGCCCCGAGTCGCCACATTCCGGCGCCTGTTCGGGTCACAGAGGGGGAATTCAGAATGTCCAACTCACCTAGGAACACATCTTTCAGGACTTGTGGGAGGAAACCGGAGCACCCGGAGGAAACCCACACAGACACGGGGAGAACGTGCAGACTCCGCACAGACAGTCACCAAATCGGGAATCGAACCTGGGACCCTGGTGCCGTGAAGAAACAGTGCTAACCACTGTGCTACCATGCCGCCTATATCACTATGGACTTAGCTGAGGCATCACTTGCAGTGTTAAAGAAAAACAGGTCAAAACACAGGTTCTGAGTTATAACCATTCTATGATCTTTAAATCCTGCTCATCCCACTTGATAATATTCTTGTTTTCTTATAACTCTAAATATCGTATGTGCAATTGCTGATAAAATAAAGAAAAGCAAAATATAACTGATGCTGGAAATCTGAATTAAAAACAGAAAATGCTTGAGATATTCAGCGTAGAGTTCAATTATGCTGTGTTTTATTATGTGAGTCTGGTAACTGATCTATGCTCACTGAGCTTGATCGTTAAACCTGGGTATTTACTTAGGGCAAAGTAAACAGACACCACAGAAGCTGAGCTGGAGCAATGAATGCAGACATTTTATGACTTGAAGATAGCTTTAACACATTTATTAAACTGTTAACGATTCTCCTACTTGGATTCGACGCTACTGTTAATCCTGCTATAGCTACTCAGACTAACTAACTAGTCTGCTACAATCCACGTGGTGGGTGTGATGTGTTTCAATCAACCCTGTCTGTAGTCACTAAGTGTCTCCACTGGAAAGAGAGAGATCGTGTGTGCTGTGTCCTTTTATATGGGTAGCCCCCTTGTGATAGTGTCACCTCTGTGTGTGTCTTGACTGCCCATTGGTCGTGTCCTATCTTACTGACCTATTGGTTGAATGTCTGTGTGTCATGAGGTCTCTGGTGCTCCCTCTAGTGTTTATCTAGTCTTAGTGTATTTGCGTTAACCCCGTGTATTTACAGCGATGCATATCACCACACCCACAGTGCAGAAGGAAGCCATTCAGCCCATCGAGTCCAAACTGACTCTCCGAAAGAGCACTCTACCTAGGCCCATGAACCTAACCTATCCTATAACCCAATCTTTTAGACACTAAGGTGCAATTTTATCGCGTCCGAACCACCTACCTTGCACATCTTTGGACTGTGAGAGGAAGCCGCAGCAGCCGGACGAACCCTATGCTGACATGGGGAGAATGTGCAAACTCCACACAGACACCCAAGGCCGGAATTGAACCTGGGCCCCTCGCGCTGTGAGGCAGCAGTACTAATCACTGTGCCACCGTGAAGCCCTGAAAACAAGTGTTATCTCTGCATAGCTCTGAGATATAAAACATACAACACTCAGCAGATCTTGTGGCCTCTGTGGAGAGAGAAACAGAGTTAACAGTCGGAAACTTCCACACGACTCTCCACACAACATTGGCCGGTGGCAATATCTTTTGGTCCATCCGTTGTCAACGAGGTTTCCCGTTGAATGCACCCCTCGCTTCTGGGATACCTGCAGCCTGGATGTGCCGTGAGCAGGACAGGAAGGTCCTGTCAGCGTGAACAGCTCGAACGTTCCAGCCAACATTTCAGATCTTTGACTTTTCATCATAACTGGGAAAAGTGAGGGCAACACGGTGGCGCAGTGGTAGCACTGTAGTCTCACGGTGCCGAGGTCCCAGGTTCGATCCCGGTTCTGGGTCACTGTCCGTGTGGAGTTTGCACATTCTCCCCGTGTTTGCGTTGGTCTCGCCCCCACAATCCAAAGATGTGCAGGGTAGGTGGATTGGCCACGCGAAATTGCCCCTTAATTAGAAAAAATGAATTGGATACTCTTAAAAAAAATTTTTTAAATAACTGGGAAAAGTTAGAAATGTAATAGGTTTTGAGCAGGTGAAAGAGTGTAGGATGGGAAGAAGGGAAAAGGGAAGGTCTGCTGTATGGTAGAGAACAGAAGAGATCAAATGACAAAAGGTTTCATCAAGTAACTAAAGCAAACGATTTGTCTAGAGTAGGTGTGAACGGCAGGACAGCAGCCGTCTGTCTGAATGTGAAGTAAAGGGATTAACAAAGAAGCAAGCAACACCAAATCCAGTCGCGTATAGCTCTCTGTAAATGTTTCTCTGGCACACAAATGTATATGCACTTCCCCAGTCCCCCCTGCCCACCCCCCCCCCCCCCCCCCTTCCAAACAGATGCCTACTTTTGTGTTAAAAATAATATTGCCAATTGTACAGAGTTACTGTTGTTGAGCTAATGCATAATACCCTACCAGTTATTTTATTTTAATTTTCTTTTGTGTGTGTGTTCCCTTCTCTTCTATATATAAATATATATATATTTTATTTTGTGCACATAACGGTAAATATACTTTGTTCAAAAACCCAATAAAAACATTTATTAAAAAAACAAAGAAACAAGAGGGGAAAAATCGATCCAGCAAAAATACACAAAAATAAATAAGTATGGGCAACTCAGGGGCACAGTGGTTCACACTGCTGCCTCACAGCGCCAGGGACTGGAGTTCAATTCCGATATTGGGTGACTATCTGTGTGGAGTTTGTATGTTCTCCTCGTGTCTGCGTGGCTTTCCTCCGCGTGTTCCAGTTTCCTCCCACAGTCCAAAGATGCGTAGGTTAGGTGGATTATCCGTGATAAATTGCCCCTTCGTGTCCAGGGATATGTAGGTTAGGTTGTGGAGTTAGGAGGGAGTGAGCATAGGTAGAGTGCTCATTTGAAGGGTCGATGAAGACTCGATGGGGCGAATGGCATCCTCTGCATGTAGTGATTCTATGATTCTATGAGAGAGGTTATGATCTAAAATGGTTGAACTTGAGATTGAATCCTGAAGGCTGTGTCGTACCCAGTCAATAGGTGAAGCTTGTTCCTCAACCCTGCATTCAGCTTCATTCAAACACTTTCGCAGGCCAAGGACAGAAAAGGTGAGATTGGGAGTAAGGTGAAGAATTCAACTGACAAGGAGTGCAGGGTGTGGATCGAACTGAATGTTCCGCAAAGTGGCCACCCAATCTGCGGTAGATCTCCCAGTGTAGAGGAGATAAAATAGACTGTCTGGGTCTAGGCTTGTTTCTGCTTTTGCATCCCTCAAACGTTATCCAAAAAGAAAGGTGGGCCGGTAGTCTCCGAGCCCACGCCGGGTCGGAGAATCGGCGGTGACGCCAGAAATTCGTGCCACGCTGCTCCGACACCGGGACGCGATTCTCCGGCAACTAGAGAACCAGCGCCAGTCACGGCCCTCGCGGCGATTCTCTGCGGTCGACCGGCCGGGTTCCGCCAGCGTGGTTCCAACCTCGTACCACCCGTCGGGAGCTCGGACCCATGGCCGCAGTGGCTGTCCTGGTTGGGGGGGGAGCGGGGGTATCCAACTCCGGGGGGGTGGGGTGGGGGGCCTACACGACGGCCAGACCCGCGATCGGGGACTACCGATCGGCAGGCGCACGCGATCTGGAGGCGGCCTACCTCCTTCCGCGCAGGCCCCTCGTGTCGCTACGCTGCTGTGCGCATGCGTGGACCCACGCTGGCAGTGCAAGGCCGCATATCGGCGCCGGAGCAGCGCACAGCACTCCGGCGCCGTGCTGGCCCCCTGTGGCCCACTGAATCCCTGGGCCAATAGGCCTGTTGACGCCGGCGTCAACACTTGGCCGGTCCCGCCATGATGTTTCAAGTCAAGTTTACAACCTGGCTTTACAGTGACACCATGTGGCTAATGTGAGGAATTGCAAGCAGTTTTTAGAGGCTCCCATTTGTCCTGTGAATGTTACGCAAAATAAATATAGGTGAGGTCCAGCTCACTTTAGACATCTGGCGGGGAGGAGAGGGAGGGGGAGGGGATCACTGCAGACGTTCTTTCTTAACTTGGCCCCTTTCGGAGCAACGCAGATTTACCTCACCTACACCACTCACTATCTTGTCCATATAAAGTCCCGGCTCTGACCAGCCAAGTGGAATGAGTATTTTAAAGCGTGCAGCTCTGTCAAGATGTGGCGGCATAAACAAGGACACGCGAGGCCAGAGTTACTTAGAATCAAAATTTTCCAGAGTTATTAGGGTAGATGGTAAGAAACTGTTCCATCTGGTGGGGGAAATCAAGAACCGAGCACATAACCTTAGAAACCTCGGCTAGCCTGCCGAGGGACAGTGTCAGAAATCTCTCGTCACACACATTGGGGGCGAGATTCTCCAAAATGGAGGCAGAGTGTTCGCGCCGTCGTGAACGCCGTTGAGTTTCACGATGGCGCTAAATGGCCCCTATCCCGACCGATTCAGGGCCCGTTAATGGGCTAGGAGCGGGGCCACGTCATTTACACGCACCAGTCCTTGTCGCCACGTAAAGGCGGCACCGCATACATGACGCGGCCTGCGCCGCATAACTGCGTCACCCGCGCATGCGCGGGTTGGCCGGCGCCAACCCCGCGCATACATGGTTGCCGTCCTCTCCGAGTCCGCCCCGCAAGAAGATGTCAGACGGATCTTGCGGGGCTGCAGAAGAAAGGAGGTCCTCCTTCAGAGAGGACGGGCACCGATCGCGGGTGACACCCCATTTGAGACCTCCCACGGTGCAGGATCCCCCCTCCCCCCCTCCCCCGCAGGCTGCCCCCCCCCCAGCGTTCCCGCGCTGTTCCCGCCGGCAGCAACCAGGTGTGGACGACCCCGGGGGGAACCCGCCGTTTTGGGCTGACCGCTCGGCCCATCCGCGCCTGAGAATAGCAGGGGTGCCGGAGAATCGCCATTTTGGGTGTCTCGGGCGATTCTCCGGCCTGCGCCGCGCGGAACTCGACGGGGCCGCTTGGGTGAATCGCGGGAGGGCGTCGGACTGGCGTCGCGGGAAAATTTGGTGACCCAGGCGATTCTCCCAACCGGCGAGGGAGCGGAGAATCACGCCCTGGAAATCTGGAAATATCTGCCCAAAAGGCTGTGGAGGTTGGGGGATTCATGAAAAATTTGAAATGGAGACTTTGTTAGGCAAGGGTATTAAGGATTATAAAACTGGACTTCCGGTTGCGGTGATGCCTTGCTAGCCGCACGTTTCGGCGGCTCCAGCTCCGACGGACCTTTGGGCTCTTTTAAGAGCCCCAACGGGAAATTTTTGGGCGACGCAACCTGGTGTGGGGTGAGTGAGAAGGGAGTCCCCCCCCAACGAAGGAGGAAAAAAACGGCGGCGGCGGCTGCAGCGCGAGGAATCGTCGACCAAAGAGACAGAAAGGGAGAAGCACAAGATGGCGGCGGAGAAAGCGCAGGCGACATGGGGGCCCGAGCAGGATGAATTTTTGAGACGGTGCGTGGAGCCGCTGAAGAGGGAGGTGCTGACCCTGATGCTACAGGCAATTGAGGGGCTCAAGGAGACACAAAAGACCCAGGAGACAGAGCTCCGCGTGGTGGAGCAGAAGGTGACAGATAATGAGGACGAGATCCTGGGCCTGGCGGTTAAGACACAGACGCACGATGCACTTCATAAAAAGTGTACTGAAAGGATCGAGGCCCTAGAAAACGGAGCGTGAAGGAAGAACCTTTGGATACTGGGTCTCCCTGAGGGTGTGGAAGGAGGGGACTGTGGAGCTTATGCAAGTAC
Organism: Scyliorhinus torazame; assembly: GCF_047496885.1. Classification (NCBI taxonomy): domain Eukaryota; kingdom Metazoa; phylum Chordata; class Chondrichthyes; order Carcharhiniformes; family Scyliorhinidae; genus Scyliorhinus; species Scyliorhinus torazame. Next base: position 189,466,702 of record NC_092713.1, read on the forward strand.
GATGCTGAGCTCACTGATGGGTGCTGAGGCCCCTACGGGCCCCTTGGAGGTGGAGTGGGCACATCGGATCCCGGCGAGAAGACCAAAAGCGGGAGAACCACCCAGGGCGATAATCGTGCGATTTCGCCGCCTTAAGGATAGAGAAGAGGTCCTGAGATGGGCTAAAAATGTGCGGAGTAGCAGATGGGAGAATGCAGTGGTACGGGTGTACCAGGATTGGAGTGCGGAGGTGGCGAGAAGGAGGGCGAGCTTTAACCGAGCCAAGGAGGTGTTGCATAAAAAGAAGGTGAAGTTCGGGATGCTGCAGCCGGCAAGACTATGGGTCACGTATCAGGAGAGACACCATTATTTTGAGACGGCAGAGGAAGCATGGATCTTTATCAAAGAGGAGAAATTGGATCGGAACTGAGGGACTGATGCTGCAGGAAATGTTATTGTTAATGTTATGGTTGAAGTTAATTGAGAAGTAAATTGGGAAGGGGGGAGACATTGGGAAATGTGGGCGCCGGTGAAGGGGGAAAGACGGGACATAGATGGAGAATGAGGAAGGGGAAGCGGAGGGGAAAGGGAGCTGCGCCACAAGAGGCGGGTCAGGTAAAGGGATGTTCCCGCGCCAGACAGCATATGGCGGGAAGACAGGCGCAAGGCGGATGGGAGTTCCCCACACGGGGGGGTCGAGGAGTGAGCAGGAGTAGCCGGGGTCAGTTGAAGTCAGCTGACTTACGGAAGTAATATGGGGGGAGCAATCACGCTAGAAAGAGATCTAGCGGGGGGGGGGGGGGGGGAGGGGGGGGGGGGACAACTGGGTTGCTGCTGCGGAAATCCAAAAGGAAATGGCTAAAGAGTGGGTGGACAGGGATGGTGTGCGATGCTGGGGGAGCGAGCGGGAGCGCGGAGGCGGGATATGGGACTGGCCTAGAGAAGGCAATGGCTAGTCGACACGGGAGGGAGGCAGGTAGCCCCCTAGTGAGGCTGATCACGTGGAACGTGAGAGGCCTGAACGGACCGATAAAAAGGGCCCGAGTGCTCGCGCATTTGAAAGGACTAAGGGCAGACATGGTTATGCTCCAAGAGACGCACCTAAAGGTGGCGGACCAAGTTAGGTTAAGGAAAGGATGGGTGGGACAGGTGTTCCACTCAGGACTAGACGCAAAGAACAGAGGAGTGGCCATCTTGGTGGGGAAACGGGTAGCATTTGAAGCAAAGAACATCGTAGCAGATAGCGGAGGTAGATATGTAATGGTGAGTGGCAGGCTGGAGGGAATGGAGGTCGTGTTGGTTAATGTATATGCCCTGAACTGGGACGATGCGGGATTTATGAGACGGATGCTGGGGCGTATACCGGACCTGGAGGTAGGAAACTTGATTTTAGGAGGGGACTTTAATACTGTGCTGGACCCGGGGCTAGATAGATCCAGCTCAAGGACCGGAAGAAGGCCGGCAGCGGCCAAGGTGCTTAAGGGGTTTATGGACCAAATGGGGGGAGTGGATCCATGGCGATTTCTTAGACCTAGGGCTAGGGAGTTCTCCTTCTTCTCCCATGTCCATAACGTGTACTCCCGGATAGATTTTTTTGTTTTGGGAAGGTCGTTGATCTCTAGGGTGGAAGAAGCTGAGTATTCAGCCATAGCGGTTTCGGACCATGCCCCACATTGGGTGGACCTGGAATTAGGAGAGGAAAGGGAGCAGAGAGCACTCTGGCGATCAGATGTGGGATTGATGGCGGATGAGGGAGTGTGTGCAAGAGTGCGGGGGTGTATTGAGAGATACCTGGAGGTCAATGACGACGGCGAGGTCCCTGTGGGAGTGGTATGGGAAGCACTAAAAGCGGTGGTCAGAGGAGAGCTGCTCTCCATTGGGGCCCACAAAAGGAAAACAGAGGCCAAGGAAAGGGAAAGATTACTGGGGGAGATTTTAAGGGTGGACAGGGAATTTGCAGAGACCCCGGAGGAGGGACTGTACAGGGAGAGGAGACGACTCCAGACGGAATTTGACCTTCTGACCACCAGAAAGGCGGAGGTACTGTGGAGGAAGGCACAGGGGAGGAGGTATGAATATGGGGAAAAGGCTAGTCGCCTGCTGGCTCATCAATTGCGAAAGAGGACAGCAGCGAGGGAGATAGGAGGAATTAGAGATGAAAAGGGAGACACGGTGCGAAGAGCAGGAAAGATAAATGAGGTGTTCAAGACCTTTTATGAGGGACTGTATAGGTCTCAACCCCCAGAGGGAGAGGAGGGGATGCGGCAGTTCCTGGACCAATTGAGGTTCCCGAAAGTGGAGGAGCAGGAGGTGGTAGGCCTGGGGGCACCGATTGGGGTGGACGAGGTTATTAAGGGACTGGGAAGCATGCAAGCAGGGAAGGCTCCAGGACCAGACGGGTTCCCGGTGGAATTTTACAGAAAATATGTGGACTTGTTGGCCCCGTTGATGGTGAGGACGTTCAATGAGGCCAGGGAAGGAGGGACTTTACCTCCGACAATGTCGGAGGCGACGATATCGCTAATTTTGAAGAGGGATAAAGATCCGTTGCAGTGCGGGTCCTATAGACTTATTTCATTATTGAATGTGGACGCCAAATTGCTGGCAAAGGTACTGGCATCGAGGATAGAGGACTGTGTCCCGGGTTGGTGCACGAAGACCAGACAGGGTTCGTAAAAGGGAGACAACTGAATGTTAACGTGCGACGACTATTAGGGATGATAATGATGCCCCCAGTGGAGGGGGAGGCAGAGATAGTGGCGGCAGTGGATGCAGAGAAGGCATTTGATAGGGTGGAGTGGGAGTATTTATGGGAAGTGTTAAGGAGGTTTGGGTTCGGGAACGGGTTTATTAGCTGGGTCAAACTTCTTTATGGGGCTCCAACGGCAAGTGTAGTTACGGGTCGACAAAGATCGGAGTATTTCCGACTATATAGGGGAACAAGACAGGGATGCCCGCTGTCTCCATTGTTGTTTGCGTTGGCAATTGAACCTCTGGCCATGGCGTTGAGAGACTCCAGGAAATGGAGAGGGGTGATTAGAGGGGGAGAAGAACACCGATTCTCGTTTTACGCAGATGACCTATTGTTATACGTGTCGGACCCAGCGGGGGGGATGATAGAGGTTATGCGAATGTTGAGGGAGTTCGGGGATTTCTCGGGGTCTAGGCTAAACATGGGGAAGAGTGAATTATTTGTGATACATCCAGGGGACCAGAGTAGAGAGATAGAAGGCCTGCCTCTAAGGAAAGTGGAAAGAAACTTCCGATACCTGGGGATTCAGATCGCTAGGAGCTGGGGAACCTTGCACAGACTTAATCTGACACGGCTGGTAGAACAAATGGAGGAGGACTTCAAGAGGTGGGACATGCAGCCTCTGTCGTTGGCGGGCAGGGTGCAGGCAATTCAGATGATGGTCCTCCCGAGGTTCTTATTTGTATTTCAATGTCTCCCTATACTAATCACTAAGACCTTTTTCAATAAAATAGACAGGAGCATCACGAGCTTCGTGTGGGCAGGGAAAGTTCCGAGAGTAAGGAGGGGGTTCCTTCAGCGTAGTAGGGACAGAGGTGGATTGGCACTACCGAACTTGGGCGATTACTATTGGGCCGCCAATGTGGCAATGATACGTAAATGGATGATGGAGGGTGAGGGAGAGGTGTGGAAAAGACTGGAGAGAAAGTCCTGTAAAGTGACGAGTTTAGAGGCGCTGGTGACGGCGCCGCTACCGTTCTCGCCAAAAAAGTTTACCACGAACCCGGTGGTGGCGGCAACATTGAATATCTGGGGACAGTGGAGGCGACAGAGAGGGGTGCGGGGTGCCCTGGTGGGGTCCCCAATTAGGAACAACCATAGGTTCGCCCCAGGAAGAATGGATGGAGGATTTCAGAGCTGGCACCAGTTGGGAATTAGGAGGGTGGGAGATTTATTTATAGATGGGACTTTTGCGAGCTTGGGAGCATTGGAGGAAAAGTATAAGTTGCCTCGGGGAAACTTCCTGAGATATATGCAGGTGAGGGCGTTTACTAGACAACAGGTGAGGGAATTTCCGCTGCTCCCGACACAGGGGATTCAGGACAGAGTGCTTTCAGTGGTGTGGGTCGGAGAGGGCAAGGTGTCAGAGATATACCGAGAGATGAGGGAAGAGGGGGAGGAGTTGGTGGGCGAATTAAAGGGAAAGTGGGAAGAAGAACTAGGGGAGGAGATAGAGGAGGGTATGTGGGCTGATGCCCTAAGCAGGGTAAATTCCTCTTCCTCATGCGCCAGGCTTAGCCTGATTCAATTTAAGGTGCTACATAGAGCACACATAACGGGAGCAAGATTGAGCAGGTTCTTTGGAGTGGAGGACAAATGTGGGAGGTGCGGCGGGAGCCCGGCAAACCACGCACATATGTTTTAGGCGTGCCCGGCACTGGAGGGGTATTGGAAGGGAGTGACGGGAGTGATTTTGAAGGTGGTGAAGGCCCGGGTCAAACCAGGCTGGGGGCTAGCTCTATTTGGAGTTGCGGATGAGCCGGGAGTGCAGGAGGTGAAAGAGGCCGACGTTGTGGCCTTTGCGTCCCTAGTAGCCCGGCGTAGGATCCTACTCATGTGGAAGGAGGCGAAACCCCCCGGACTGGAGGCCTGGGTAAACGATATGGCGGGGTTCATTAAACTGGAGCAGATAAAGTTTGCCCTGAGAGGATCGGCTCAAGGGTTCACCAAGCGGTGGCAGCCATTTCTCGACTACCTAAGGGAACGTTAGAGGGAAGACAGATGACCAGCAGCAGCAACCCAGGGGGGAGGCGGGGGGAGGGGGGGGGGGTGGGTTTTTTAGTTTAGCTTATGTCAAAAGATTATGGGGTTTAGTTATTTGTGTATTGTTAAAAATTTCTTTACTGTTACGTTTGCTTTGTTAAAGGGAAAAAATTGTTGTTTGGAAAAAACATTTTCAATAAAACATATTTTTAAAAAAAGGATTATAAAACTAAGGTCAGAAGGTGGAGTTAAGAATCAGATCAGCCATTATCTAATTGAATGGTGATAAATACTCAAATCTGGTTAGTGTGTGACTGGGAGGTGATGCTGTTCCCTTATCATTCTTGGACAGCAGGCACTTGAGAACATCATACACCTCAGATAGAGCAAGTGATTTTTAACAGCATATCCGAGCAACGTTCAAGTCACCAAAGACGGCTAATGCAAAATTTCAGAAATTGGGCAGCAAGTCACTTGAACTGAGGGCAAGTAGAGAAATGGGTCGGATTTGTAACATGGTACACTGTGCAAGTCGTTCATTCTGCTGATAGTAGATTTTCCGTATCACCCATGTAAGACTAAAGTACAGATTTTCTGTATCTGTAGTAGCCTGCCTCTTTTGTGGGGGTGAGTTCCTGGAGTGTCATGTGACCCGATCGGCCAACAGGGATGGAACTCGCGAACCCTAGAGGCGGAACCTGGTTTTCCAGCCAGTTATGAGTTTGGAGTCTTGGAACATGGTAGCTTTTATCTCACTCTCTATATATAGTTATTACTTTAGCAAACTGTTATTTGTTAATCAACTTGGTGGTCATCCTTCTGTCAGGATATTACATTGGTGATGGGAATCAACCTGAGTGCCTTCCTGCTGCTACAGGAATCGGGACAGCAGACCTTGTGTGAAAGCCTTTCCTTGAAGAAAACTCGTTCAGCAACCTGCCTTCTTTTCAATGCCTTTTTTGGGGCAAACTAGAACCTTTTGACCAGAAAACAGAGAACTGGAGACTATATATCGAATGCTTTCGCTAATATTTTAAAGCCAACTAAATCAGATGGAAAGAAAAGCAGCAGAAAATCCAATGGCAGCCTACAGGGCTTCCACATATAACCTGATTTGGAGTCTAACTTCTCCAGATGCCTCCGACTTAAAAAGTTTCGAGGAACTTGTGGAATTAGTCAAGGGACTTTATCACTTGAGGCCCTCAGAATAATGCAGTGATACAAGTTCAATTCGATGACAAGGGCTCCAGGAGAGACAATTGTGGCGTCATGATGTGCCTAAAACAAACAGCTGAACAATGTAAGCTTGGGTCCGCACCAAACGACATGTTGAGGAACAGGCTGGTCTGTGGTGTTAACGACACGGCCATACAAATAAAATTGTTAGCCGATGCAGAGATTACCTAAAAGAAGGTATTTGAAGATGCCCAGGCGATGAAAAGCGGTGAGAGGGAGGGCGATGGAGTTACAGAGCACACAAGCAGAGGAGCTCCACCATGTTTGGTGGCAATCGTGCTGCCAAAGATGAAGTAATGAGCAAAGAGGCTTGGAGCAGAAAAGAGTACATAGATATAAGGAATTTGGCCCACGGACCAGGAGGTATGAAGAATGTAACCAGTGTGGAGGAGATCATCCCAGGAAAGATGTGGATTCAGGGAAGCTACATGTTAGCTACGTCAGTCTTCATGGTAGAAGACACCAGTGGGATGCCAGAGCTCCAAGTGAATCAGGAGGCAGAGGTGAGTGCAGTGACCATCACTAAGGAGAAAGTTCTGGGGAAACTGAAAGGTCTGAAGGTGGATAAATCACCTGGACAGCATGGACTACACCCCAGGGTTCTAAAAGAGATAGCTGAGGAGATTGTGGAGGCATTGGTGGTGGTCTTTCAGGAATCACTGGAGGCAGGAAGGGTCCCAAAGGACTGGAAAGTGGCTAATGTAACATCATTGTTTAAGAAGGGAGGGAGGCAGAAGATGGGAAATTATCAGCCGGTTAGCCTGACTTCGGTTTTTGAGTCCATTATTAAAGATGAGATCGCGGAGTACTTGGAAGTGCATGATAAAATCGGACTGAGTCAGCACGGCTTCATCAAGGGGAGGTCATGTCTGTCAAATCTGTTAGAGTTCTTTGAGAAAGTAACAATGAAGTTAGACAAAGGAGAACCAGTGGACATGATTTATTTAGATTTCCAGAAGGCCTTTGACAAGGTGCCGCATAGGAGACTGTTAAATAAGTTAAGAGTCCATGGTGTTAAGGGTAAGATCCTGGCATGGATAGAAGATTGGCTGACTGGCAGAAGGCAGAGAGTGGGGATAAGGGGTATTTTTCAGGATGGCAGCCGGTGACTAGTGGTGTGCCTCAGGGGTCGGTGCTGGGGCCACAACATTTCACAATGTACATTTATGATCTGGAAAAAGGAACTGAAGGCACTGTTGCTAAGTTTGCAGATGATACAAAGATCTGTAGAGGGACAGGTAGTATTGAGGAAGCAGGCGGGCTGCAGAAGGGCTTGGACAGGCAAGGCGAGTGGGCAAAGAAGTGGCAAATGGAATACAATGTGGAAAAGTGTGAGGTTATTCACTTTGGAAGGAGAAATGGAGGGATAGACTATTTTCTAAATGGGGAGATGCTTAGGAAATCAGAAGCATAAAGGGAAATGGGAGTCCTTGTTCACGATTCTGTACTCGTTGGAGTTTAGAAGGATTAGGGGGATTCTTATTGAAACTTAAAGGAAACTGAGAGGCCTGGATAGAGTGGACGTGGAGAGGATGTTTACACTTGTAGGAAAAACTAGAACCAGAGGACACCATCTCAGACTAAAGGGACGATCCTTTAAAACAGAGATGAGGAGGAATCTTTTCAGCCAGAGGGTGGTGAATCTATGGAACTCTGCCGCAGAAGGCTGTGGAGGCCAAATCACTGAGTGTCTTTAAGATAGAGATAGATAGGTTCTTGATTAATAAGGGGATCAGGGGTTATGGGGAGAAGGCAGGAGAATGGGGATGAGAAAATATCAGCTATGATTGAATGGAGGAGCAGACTCAATGGGCCGAGTGGCCTAATTCTGCTCCAATGTCTTATGGCCTTATGGGACGAATTTTGGTGCTGGCCCAAATTGGAACTGGAAATGGTCATAGCAAAAATAAGTCTAGTATCACATGAGGAGGATGTTCAAGGGTGAGAGTTAAAATAAACATCTGAGGAGGAGAGAACTGCACACAGAACCATTGGAACGCCTTGGCCTGGGTAGGCTTGTTGGTGATATGGCTACGAAAGAAAGTGATGCCATATCAAGCTACCTCGAGCACGAACCCAGTAATGTTCCGGGGAACTGAGGAAACTATCTGCACAGATGCACCTTTGCAAAGCGAGAGTCAAGCCATTGAGGTTTAACCCGAAATTACCTCTGTAGCACCCGTTGCGTCGCTCTCAAAGGGTCAAGAAATCCGCTGGTAGACTATCTTGTAAGAGACTGTTTTGAAAGGCACTTGTGCGTTTTTGTAAATAGTCTCTTTGTTAAATGAAGAATGTAATCAGGGACTTAAAGGGGGAGGGGTGTGGTAGCGTGACCTTTTAAGGGGCGAGTTTGCGGAGAGTCATGTGACTCGATTGGCCAATGGGACCGGGGCGCACAAAACATGGAGGCAGAGCACGGGTTTCCCAGTGAGTCGGGAGTTTGGAGTCTTGGATCATGGTAGCTTTTATCTCAACCTCTATATAGAGTATTACTTTAATAAACCATTATTCATTAATCATCTTGGTAGTAACCCATCTGTTAGGATATTACAGCATCTTTTATTCATTACGTCACATTCTCTTATCAAATAAAGCTTTTCACAATTTCGACTTCAGTGTTGCCTCTCTGGGCTGATATTTTACCAGCCTCTGGTGATCAGCTGGAAGGTGAGGGCCCGGAAAGCTGGAGCCTGCCATCTTCCAACCACCATTTCAAATCATTTTATTCATTTACGAAATGTGGGCATACCTGGTTAGGCCAGCATTTATTGCCCATCCCTAGCTTCCCTTCGGAACGTGGTGGTGAGCCGCTTTCTTGAACCGCTGCAGTTCTTCAGGTGTAGGTACAGCCACAGTGCTGTTAGGGAGGGAGTTCCAGGATTTTGACCCAGCGACAGTGAAGGAACGGTGATATATTTCCAAGTCCGGGTGGTAAGTGACTTGGAGGGGAACCTTCAGGTGGTGGGGTTCCCAGGTATCTGCTGTTCTTGTCCTTCTAGATGGTAGGGGTAATGGGTTTAGAAAGTGTTGTCTAAGGAACCTTGGTGAATTACTGCAGTGCATCTTGTAGATGGTACACAAGGCTGCCACTGTTTGTTGGTGGTGGAGGGTTTGAATGTATGTGGATGGAGGAGCAATCAAACAGGCTGCTTTGTCCTCGATGGTGTCGCGCTCCCTGAGTGTTGTTGGAGCTGCACTCAGGGGGGTGCAGGAGGTGAGTTACTCGCTTAAGATTCCTAGCCTTTGACCTATCCTGGTAGCCACAGTATTAATGTGGCTAGTCCAGTTCAGTTTCTGATCAATGGTAACCCCCAGGATGTTGATTGTGGGGGATTCAGCGATGATCATGCCATTGAATGTCAAGGGGCGATGGTTAGATCCTCTCTTGTTGGAGATGGTCATTGCCTGGCACTTGTGTGGCGTGAATGTAACTTGCCACTTGTCAGCCCGAACCTGGATATTGTCCAGGTCTTACTGCACTTGGACATGGACTGCTTCATTATCTGAGGAGTGGTGAATGGATCTGAATATTGTGCAGTCATCCGCAAACATCCCCACTTCTGACCTTATCATAGAAGGGTGGTCATTGATGAAGCAGCTGAAGATGGTTCAGCCTAGGACACTACCCTTAGGAACGGCTGCAGTGATCTCCTGGAGCTGAGATGATTGACCTCCAACCATCACAACCATCTTCCTTTGTGCCTTTGTACCAGGTATGATTCCAACCAGAGGAGAGTTTCCCCCTTATTCCCATTGACTCCAGTTTTGCTGGTGTTCCTTGATGCCACACGCATGCTGCCTTGATGAAAAGAGCAGTAACTCTCACCTCACCTCTGGCATTCAGCTCTTTTGTCCATGTTTGAACCAAGATTGTAATGAGGTCAGGAGCTGAGTGACCCTGACGGAACTCAAACTGAGCGTCCGTGAGCAGGTTATTGCTGAGCAAGTGCCGCTTGATAGCACTGTTGATGACTCCTTCCATCACTTTACTGATGATGGAGATTTGACTGATTGGGCGATAATTGGCTGGGTTGGATTTGTCCTGTTTCTTGCTTACAGGACACACCTGGGCAATTTTCCACATTGCTGGGTAGATGCCAGTGTTGTAGCTGTACTGGAACAGCTTGGCTAGGGGTGCGGCAAGTTCTGGAGCACAAGTCTTCAGTACTATTGCTGGGATATTGTCAGGGCCCATAGCCTTTGCAGTATCCATATTGCCTAACCAGCGGTGAGGAATGTGGAAGATGGCCCTCCATCTTGAGGCCAATTGAGCCATTTAAATGGCCAATTAAAAGTCTCTTCCCAATGCTACTGACATTTTATCAGTGGTGAGTGGGCCCATGGCCATGTGAAACCTGGTGGTCTCCCAGCTAGTTTGGTTGGGGCGGGGGGGGGGGGGGGGGGCGGGGGTTAGAAACCTTTCTATTCAGGAATGTTGAGGCCCAATAAGCTTCCCCGCCATTCCGAGGTCAAGTGGCTGCCACCATGGCAATGGCACCGCCTGTCCAACCAATGCCCCTGACCGGTCTCTCTCACAGGGGCCAACTTGACTGGCCTTGGCACTCCCAGACCCCGCTTAACCTGGTTGGGAGTGCACCATCCACCCGTGGTGTCCTCTTCTTACAGGTGGAGCCACAGCAGTGGCCACCACTCCCAATGGCGCTGCTGCGACTGCTTTCAGCCCCCTTGTTGACCGGTAGCTCCTGGAGGGGGCTGGTGGCCTTCCTAGTTGTCTGCCGCTGACAAGGTGCATTCTTGAGTCCCAGGGACAACCAAAGCTGCATCATGCACCTACCCCACCCCCACCCCCAAGCTTTTGGCACCACTGGTGGGACCCCTGCCGTGAGAACAAAATTCAGCCCACTAGCTCCCCACAGACGCTGCCTGATCCACTGAGTGTTCCCAGCACTTTCAGATTCTATTTAACATACAATTGGCATTTTGTGCATGTTAAGGTCAAATCAATGAGGCGAATGAGCAGCCAACTAGCTTTTGATGGATTGGTTAAATGGGGGGGGTGGGGTGGGGGGGGGGGTGCAGTGGCGTAGTGGTGTTGTCACTGGACTAGTAATCTAGAGACCCAGGGTAATGTACTGGGGACTTGGGTTTGAATCCCACCAAGGCAGATGGTGAAATTTGAATTCAATAAATATATGGAATTAAAATGACGACCACAAACGCATTTTCGGAAACACCCATCTGGTTCACTACGGTCCATTTAGGGAAGGAAATCTGCCGTCCTTACCTGGTCTGGCCTACATGTGACTCAAGACCCACAGCAATGTGGTTGGCTCTTTAAAAAATGGCCTCGCAAGCCACTCAGTTCAAGGGCAATTAGGGATGGGCAATAAATGTCGGCCCAGCCAGCGATGCCTGCAGAATTAAAAAAAGACCACGGGCGACATTCTCCGACTCGCCGCCGGGTCGGAGAATCGCTGGGGGCTGGCGTGAATCCCGCCCCCGCCGGTTGCCGAAGTCTCCGGCACCGGATATTCGGCGGGGGCGGGAATCGCGCCGCGCCAGTTGGCGGGCCCCCCCGCTCGATTCTCCGGCCTGGATGGGCCGAAGTCCCGCTGATAAATTGCCTGTCCCGCCGGCGTAAATTAAATCACCTACCTTACCGGCGGGACAAGGCGGCGCGGGCGGGCTCAGGGGTCCTGGGGGGGGGGCGTGGGGCGATCTGACCCCAGGGGGTGCCCGCCGATCCGCGGGCGGGCCTGTGCCGTGGAGGCACTCTTTCCCTTCCGCCTCCGCCACGGTCTCCACCATGGCGGAGGCAGAAGAGACTCCCTCCACTGCGCATGCGCAGGAAACTGTCAGCGGCCGCTGACGCTCCCGCGCCTGCGCCGCCTGGAGATGTCATTTCCGCGCCAGCTGGCGGGGCAACAAAGGCCGTTTCCGCCAGCTGGCGGGGCGGAAATTCCTCCGGCGTCGGCCTAGCCCCTCAATGTTGGGGCATGGCCCCCCAAAATGCGGAGCATTCCGCACCTTTGGGGCGGCGCGATGCCCGTCTGATTGGCGCCGTTTTGGGCGCCAGTCGGCGGACATCGCGCCGTTTCCGGAGAATTTCACCCCAGATCCTAAAAGTGAGCCCTCAATCCCTAGCAACAAAACAGGTGGCCTTCAATAAAAAACATCTTACATCTTTTCTCAAAATATTGCACAGGATCCAAACCGTCGTTATAGTAACGTGCTTACTGAGAAATGACAAGCTCAGTCTTGTCTTCAGATAATGAAAGAATAAATTGATGTCAGACTGTGTATTTTGGGCTATAATCTGAGACACCAATTCATTAATGTAAAAGAACACCACTGAATTGACTAAATTACCACATTTAAATTGATACTTATTGAACGACAAAATAATATGAAGGTGCAACATTGGCCTAACGCTCTTGGGAATGTGGATCAGCAGAACACAACACTGATAGACAAGGCATTCCCGCCTCTACAGAAGCTGCTGAAGAGAGCCATGGCTCAGTGGTAGCACTCTTATCTGCATCAGAAGATGGCCTCAATCCAGGGACCCGAATATGTAACCTGGGCTCACACTCCAGTGCAGTACTGATGGCACGCTGCACTGTCAAAGGTGCTGTCACCAGTTGAGACATAGGGTAGTGCCACCTGATGGCGGGATCTTCCAGTCCCGCCTAAGTCAACAGGGGTTTAAATGGATTGCCCAGGGAAAACCTGCTGTCCAAGGGAAGCCTGCTATGGAGGGATCTCACAGTTCCACCGAAGTCAATGGGGTTCAAATGAGTTCCCACATCCACCAAGGGAAATCTTGTTTTTTCGGGATCTTCCAGTTCCGCCAAATTCAACAGGGGTTTAAGTGGATTGCTGCATCCGCCAATAGAAAACCTGCTGTGGCAGGGCTGGGAAGTCTCGCCAATTATGTTAAGTTCCTTCTGCACTATCAGGTGGATCTAAAGGATCACATGGTGCTACTGAGAGCACAGCAGGGAGCTCTCCACAGTGGACTGACCAATATTTATCCCTCACCAACATCACTGGAACATTATCTGATCACCAACAGCAGTCTATATTTATATCACGCCATTAGTGTAATAAAATATATCCATGTGCTTTATGGAGCACTATGAACAAAATATAACACTCAGTCAGATAAGGAGGTACTAGGAAAAATGTCTAACAACTTGGTGAAAAATGAAAGTTTTAAGGAGCGTCATAAAGGATGAAAGTGATGAATAGCGACCGAGAGACTTAGGCCGGAACTTTCTGGCCCCACTATGTCGCGTCCAACCGCCGGGTTCAGCGGGTCAACTAAAACGTCCATTTACTGGATGATCCTGGCGGTGAGCAAGGCCAGAGAGCCCAGCTTTAAGG